>NC_040092.1:71258311-71938673 GCF_003369695.1 Bos indicus x Bos taurus | reverse complement strand
TGGTAAAGAACCTGCTTGCCAATGCAGGAGACATAAGAGATGCAAGTTTGATCCCTGGGTCAGGAAGATCCTCTGGAGAAGGCAATGGCAACCCACTCCAGTGTTCTTGCTTGGGAAATTCCAAGGACAGAGGAACCTGGTGGGCTACAGTCCATAGGGTTGCAAAGAATAGGACACCACTGAAGTGACTTAGCTCATACCCACAGGTACATAGAAATATATACACGTGAACCCAATACATTAAAAATGTGAAATCAGCTTAAGAATTCTTTTACACTTGTCAAGTATCCATGCTGCTGCTGCTAAGTCACTTCAGTGGTGTCTGACTCTGTGTGACCCCATGGATGGCAGCCCACCAAGCTCCCCCGTCCCTGGGATTCTCCAGGCAAGAATGCTGGAGTGGGTTGCCATTTCCTTCTCCAATGGATGAAAGTGAAAAGCGAGAGTGAAGTTGCTCAGTTGTGTCTGACTCTTGGCGACCCCATGGACTGCATGGGGACATAGAGACAGCCTACCAGGCTTCTCTGTCCATGGGATTTTCCAGGAAGAGTACTGGAGTGGGTTGCCATTGCCTTCTCCACAAGTATCCATATACCTTACCAAAAGGTATTATCATGGAAGAGATACAGTCATGACAGTTATAAAAAAACATCCATTATACAGGATTTTTATGTCAGTGGAATTAACATAAAAGTGCATGTTAACACAAAAAGATATTTTCAACAACAAAGCTAAAGATAATTAGCTATGTTGATTCTGAAAAAACTTGAGTGGGCACCCTTCTAGAATGTTGTTTGAGGAGAGCTATATTTGGATGGATATTTTAAGAGCAAAATTTAAAAGTAAAGTTGTAGGCTGAGTAAGTAAGATGGGGCTATTTGGTGTGTTCTTTGCTTATATAGCAAAGAATGCTTCCTTAATTCAATGCTTTTCATTTTATTTATTAATTTTTACAGCAAAAATGTATTAAGCTACTTTTGTGTCCTGCTGCTGCTGCTGCTAAGTCGCTTCAGTCATGTCCGACTTTGTGCGACCCCATAGATGGCAGCCCACCAGGCTCCGCCGTCCCTGGGATTCTCCAGGCAAGAACATTGGAGTGGGTTGCCATTTCCTTCTCCAATGCATGAAAGTGAAAAGTGAAAGTGAAGTCGCTCAGTCGTGTCCGACTCTTAGCGGCCCCATGGACTGCAGCCTACCAGGCTCCTCCGTCCATGGAATTTTCCAGGCAAGAGTACTGGAGTGGGGTGTCCTAGGCACCCTATAAGGCTCTGGGGAGAGTGTGTTTCATCTTAAGTTCAGATATCAATACCTAACTACAAGAGAGGATGATAAATGCTAAAATAAAGAGCAATGGCAGTACACAGAAGGGTCCTTAACCCAGTGCTGCCAGTTCAGAAAAGGCTTCTTGGAGCTATGCTCTAGGATTCCCTACAGTTGATGTCAGTAAAATTATTACCCCATCAACAATTAAAAGAAAATGTTCAGCTGCTATTTAAGTTCTTATTCTAATTTATTTATTTTTGACTGTGCTGAACCTTCATTGCTGCACATGAACTTATTCTAGTTGCAGTGACTTGGAGCTACTCTCTAGTTGTGGTGTGCAAACTTCTTATTGTGGTGTCTTCTCTGGTTGCAGAGCATGGGTTCTAGAGTGTGCAAGCTCAGTAGTTGTGGTGCCCAGGCTCAGTTGCTGTGGTGCATGGTTATGGCATGTGGAATCTTCCTGGACCAGGGGTTGAACCTATGTTCCCTGGATTGGCTGGTGGATTCTTAACCACTAAACTACCAAGGAAGTCCTATCTTAGTTCTTGAGAAAAATTGCACTATAAAACAAAACCCAAATGTGTGCCATCAGAAAGAGTAGAATGATTGTCATATTTATGGTGACAGTTGCATTAATTAATGTAAAAGCTGTATCAGTTTATGTAAGAATCAGCTGAAAACAAGAGGGATCAGATGATACAGTCCTGTTTTATGCCACTTGAAATGAAAGTTTTATCTGTCGACAGATCCCTGTGACCCATCCTGGTGTGACATCACTATTATTGTACAGAATGTATGGAAGCAGTAAGATTGGTATTTGCAGTGAACTCACACCAGCTTGCCTCAAAGGACACTCCAGATTAGGGAATCAAAGGCTGGTGGAATATTAGTGAAGGCTTCCAGAAGTTCTGTGTTGAAATTATTTCACGACAGTGGAATATAGTAGTGATAAATAATTGAACACCTGGGCCTAAAATCTAATCATTGACTAGTTTTATAACAGATGGAAAAATAGGTGATTCAGTTCATTTCAGTTCAGTCGCTCAGTTGTGTCTGACTCTTTGAGACGACAGGGACTGCAGCATGCCAGGCCTCCCTGTCCATCACCAACTCCCGAGGGCTACCCAAACTCATGTCCCTTGAGTCAGTGATGCCATCCAACCATCTCATCCTCTGTTGTCCCCTTCTCCTCCTGCCGTCAATCTTTTCCAGCATCAGGGTCTTTTCAAATGAGTCAGCTCTTCGCATCAGGTGGCCAAAGTATTGGAGTTTCAGCTTCAGCATCAGTCCTTCCAATGAACACCCAGGACTGATTTGCTTTAGGATGGACTGGTTGGATCTCCTTGCAGTCCAAGGGACTCTCAAGAGTCTTCTCCAACACCACAGTTCAAAAGCATCAGTTCTTTAGCACTCAGCTTTCTTTATAGTCCAACTATCACATCCATACTTGACTACTGAAAAAACCATAGCCTTGACTAGATGGACATTTGTTGGCAAAGTAATGTCTCTGTTTTTTAATATGCTGTCTAGGTTGGTCATAACTTTCTTTACAAGGAGCAAGCATCTTTTAATTTCATGGCTGCAATCACCATCTGCATGATTTTGGAGCTAAATAAATAAATAAATAAAGTCAGCTGCTGTTTCTCTATTTCCCATGAAGTGATGGGACCCGATGCCATGATCTTTGTTTTCTGAATGTTGATCTTTAAGCCAACTTTTTCACTATCTTCTTTCACTTTCATCAAGAAGCTCTTTACTTCTTCTTCTTCACTTTCTGCCATAAGGGTGGCATCATCTGCATATCTGAGGTTATTGTTATTTCTCCCAGAAATCTTAGTTCCAGCCTGTGCTTCATCCAGCCCAGTGTTTCTCATGATGTACTCTTCATATAAGTTAAATAAGCAGGGTGACAATATACAGCCTTGATGTACCCATTTTCCTATTTGGAACCAGTCTGTTGTTCCATGTCCAGTTCTAACTGTTGCTTCCTGACCTGCATACAGGTTTCTCAAGAGGCACATCAGATAGTCTGGTATTCCCACAGAATTTTCCACAGTTTATTGTGATCCATGCGGCTTTGGCATAGTCAATAAAGCAGAAATAGATGTTTTTCTGGAACTCTCTTGCTTTTTCCATGATCCAGCAGATGTTGGCAATTTGATCTCTGGTTCTGCTGCCTTTTCTAAAACCAGCTTGAACATCAGGAAGTTCACAGTTCACATATTGCTGAAGCCTGGCTTGGAGAATTTTGAGCATTACTCTACCAGCATGTGAGATGAGTGCAATTGTGAGGTAGTTTGAGCATTCTTTGGCATTGCCTTTCTTTGGAATTGGAATGAAGACTGACCTTTTCCAGTCCTGTGGCCACTGCTGAGTTTTTCAAATTTGCTGACATATTGAGTGCAGCACTTTCACAGCATCATCTTTCAGGATTTGAAATAGCTGAACTGGTATTCCATCACCTCCACTAGCTTTGTTCATAGTGATGCTTCCTAAGGCCCACTTGACTTCACATTCCAGCATGTCTGGCTCTTGGTGAGTGATCACACCATTGTTATCATCTGAGTCATGAAGATCTTTATTGTATAGTTCTTCTGTGTATTCTTGCCACCTCTTCTTAATATCTTCTGCTTCTGTTAGGTCCATACCATTTCTGTCCTTTATTGAACCCATCTTTGCATGAAATGTTCCCTTGGTATCTCTAATTTTCTTGAAGAGATCTCTAGTCTTTCCCACTCTATTGTTTTCCTCTATTTCTCTGCACTGATCACTGAGGAAGGCTTTCTTTTCTCTCCTTGCTATTCTTTGGAACTCTGCATTCAAATGGGTATATCTTTCCTTTTCCCCTTTGCTCTTTGCTTCTCTTCATTTCACAGCTATTTATAAGGCCTCATCAGACAGCCATTTTGCTTTTTTGCATTTCTTTTCCATGGGGATGGTCTTGATCTCTGTCTCCTATACAATGTCACGAACCTCGATCCATAGTTCATCAGACACTCTATCAGATCTAGTGTCTCAAATCTATTTCTCACATCCACTGTATGATTGTAAGGGGTTTGGTTTAGGTCATAACTGAACGATCTAGTGGTTTTCCCTACTTTCTCCTATTTAAGTTTGAATACAGCATAAGGAGTTCATGATCTGAACCACAGTCAGCTCCTGGTCTTGTTTTTGCTGACTGTATAGAGCTTCTCCATCTTTGGCTGCAAAGAATATAATCAATCTGATTTTGGTGTTGGCCATCTGGTGATGTCCATGTGTAGAGTCTTTTCTTGTGTTGTTGGAAGAGGGTGTTTGCTATGACCAGTGCGTTCTCTTGGCAAAGCTCTATTGGTGATTAGGAGATCCAATTCAATGATTGGTTGAGAAGAAATCTATTGCAGAGCCTTAAAAGGGTGTTTTTAGGACCTCGAGTTGTAAAGTTAATCAACGTAAATAGTTTTCTAAGAAGAGCTCCTATGCAATAGCCATGGAACTGTCTAGTTCTCAAAATTTCCAAAGAATTTTTCAAAGAATGGTTCATGAGCACTTGCCTCAGACTCATCTAGATTATTGTTAAAAATGAGTTTTCAGTCCCAACACTGAATCACATTCCTTGAAGGGCAAGACCCGAGTCTCCATTTCAGCAAGCCCTCTGGAGGACACTTAAGTATTTGAAGATTTAAAGGTTATTGACATTAAACTATTCTAGCGACAATGAAAATTTAATTTTTTTTTTTTGTTTTTAGCCTTGCTTGATTGAAATGTCTAGGATCTGGGGAAGGAGAATTATAGGAAGAACAAGTGTAGTAAAATAACTTGCCCAGATATGAGTGAAATTTATTAATAAACTTCTGGGGTTTCTTTTGCAAACACCATAAAGTAACTGTTTTCCAGTCTGCATTCCTGTGGAGTCCTAGTAGCCCATAACATTTCCATTGAGGTTTATTCCTATAGTGGAAAATTTCAAACAGAAAAATAATGCTCCATAATTGGCGTATCATACATTTATTTATTTAACCATCAGGTTGGTTTGTTTCTCACCTTTGGTTCTTGTCTCATAGTAACAAAGATTTAGAAAGATGGACTAAAGGGTTTGAAACAACAGAAAAGTTGCAGTTCAGTTATAGCTCAAGCAGACAGAATATTTATTAAAGAGACGTGGAAGTGGGCCAACCTGAAAGGAATCATAACAATCCCTCTTGGCTTCTCCTTTTATACTTCCTGTCTCTTCCTCTTGGTTCTGTCCTGTGCAAAATAGGGCCTGTACTCACCACCTATCAGGAAAGAGCATACCCTCAAGGCTAGTTGGCACTTGCAAGTTACACAGCCACAGTCTCTGTTGTGCATGTCTTTCCCATCATTCAGTTTGTACAATCAGATATATGTATATATGAACACATACATATTTATGACTATGTAAAAATTCATAAATCCATACATATTATGAGTATTTATGAGCGCTTAATGGGCTCCTAGCTGTTTAAGGTTACTTGAAGAAGCCCTTGTGGTTAGTTTGTATTCACTATGTGCCTAGGGTGCATGTGCAGGAGTTGGAAAAGTCTCTGTGGTTATTTTTGTAGCATATCTGTGAGCTCTCCTGGGTGTGTTTAGGATGGGGTTTAGAGATCAGCTTGCATCCTTTTCGGCTAGGCCACTGCTTGTTGCTCATGCCTAATTTCCTACCTAACATAGCTATTTGTTAATCACATACTGTAATTTAAGTCTTGGGTTGCAGAGGCAGAAAAACATACAATTATGAATATTAATGGGTATATTTATACCTAATGTAGGTGAATTATATGTTTTTGAAGTGATTGATTTATTTTTTCAATGATGAGGACATTTTAAACATATATCAGGATTAGAGTGCCCCAAGATGAATAAATTAATCTCTACAATTTTTCTAATACTTTTACCATGTGAATTTCATTAAGAAAGCTAACTTCTCTTGTTTCCAGTAGCTAAATTTCAGTCTCATTCAATTTTGGTTGGCTAATCCATAGGTGAATCTTGGGGAAAAGATTAAAAATATCTTTTTGTTTTAAAATTGTGTTTACTCTCTTCTCACTTTGCTGGTTGCCATTAAAATTATTATTATTACTGCAAATGTATCACTTTTTACAAAAATGTTTATTTGGCTGCATTGGATCTTAGTTTTAGTACATAGGATTTTCGATCTTTGGCATGCAGGATTTTTTAGTTGTGGCATGTGGGATCTAGTTCTCTGACCAGGGATCAAACTCAGGCCTCCTGCATTGAGAGCACACAGTCTTAGCCACTGAACCACCCGGAAAGTCCCTGTATCACTTTTTTACCATGAGTAAATTGCGTTTAGAGAAAAGAATTATGTGTTACTTAAAGAGTTTTGCTTTTTTTAAAAAAATAGAAAATTCAAAAAAATTTTACTAGTATACAAAGGGTATCTCTTTGATAAAAAATTTTACCACTGCCATATTTATTCTCCAGTGACAAAGGGTCACATGAGATTTATTCTATTTTCTGTAGGAAAATATGTAAATATCATCAATAGCAAAAGAAAATTTATTTTCTGGGGTCATATGAGTGAAGAGCAACTGGAGTGGGGTGGATGGTGTTTTGCTAAATTATCAAGATTGATAGATTATCATTTGATATTCCAGAAGCAGTACTTTCTCAAAGACCTTAAGTGACCCTACTTTACTTCAAATACATGTTGACTTGGTTGAATTATCATTTAGAAATAAAATTGTTTTTGTAGTTTTCATTGTAGTAGTTAGTTGATGACAGCAACTTAATTCAATAGCTTGTTCTCAACATAAACTCTTCTTTTTTATTAATAAACCCAGTTTTCAGTTAGTAAGTTCACTGACTTTTCATGCACTGATTTTCAACCAAAATAACATTATTAGTGGGTTTAATGCAAAAATATTCACAGTATATATATATATATATATATATCTTTTTATCTAAAAGGAACAAGTATTGAAGGGCTATAATGTGATATCTTGTTAACTGATACGTGGCATATAAAGTATACATAATTAACCAAATTTAAAATAGAAAGCAATGAAATATGTTCAGACCAGAACTGTTTTACACATTGACAGGTTTTTTGTTTGTTTGTTTGTTTTGGTAGTTTGGAAGGTACTTCAAAGTCTTATTTGACTCAGAATAAGATATCAATTTTCCAGGGGTTACTTCTCATTTGTCTACTTGAGAAAAAGCAGAGTAAAGAATGTACAAAAAATTCAGTGACTTTTTGAGCTTGTTTTGATACCTAAACAATAGAAATCTGCAGTATTTTGCTAGAAAATAAGGAGATGTTTGATATGAAGCATGTTTTTAGGTTGTTTCTAATACAAATTTTTTTGGTTATTCTTGACCATCACAGATACACCGAGGAGTTAAAGGATTTGTCCGAGATCTTCAGGGTAACCCAATTGCTAACGCCACCCTCTCTGTGGAAGGAATAGACCATGATGTCACATCTGGTGGGTGTTCTTTGCTGTGATCAGAGGCTCTAGTATTGCATATGAGACCGTGGCTACTTCTTAGCGTAGTTACATTCTTATACTGTTCTATGCAAAGCAATTAAATGCCTCATGTCTCTTTACACTCTCTCCAGCTTTGATCTAGTTAAATTTTTATCTGGGGAACAGGTCAGGTAGTTACTTAGGAGGGCTGTGAGGCAGGGCCGTCTGTGAGACTCTTTGCAGTTGTCAAGTCAAAGGAAGATGAACCAGCTGGAATTAAAATGCTGTATCCTAATGATCTCTCCTAAGAAGGGCTTCCCTGGTGGCTCAGAGGGTAAAGTGTCTGCCTGCAATGCGGGAGACTTGGGTTCGATCCTTGGGTCAGGAAGACCCCCTGGAGAAGGAAATGGCAACCCACTCCAGTACTCTTGCCTGGAAAATCCCATGGAGAAGTCTGGTGGGCTACAGTCCATTATCGCAAAGAGCTGGACATGACTGAGCGACTTCACTATCACTTTCAAGAAGAGATTCTAAAGAGCTGTTAATTGGTGGACCTCAGGAGGGAGCAGAAGAGTAGGAAGGAGGTTAACTGCCTGTGTTTTGTTGTCTAGGATGTCCCATCCATTTCTTCATTTAATCTGTGTCATAAAGCCATATATATCCAAGGCTGAAAAGGACCTTACAGGATTGAAGTTTATGTTAGTTGTTTCTAGGTTTAAAGCCCTCTTTCCATTTTCCTAGTTTGGGGGGAATGATGTGTTTTTCTGGCAAACCTATCTACTACTAGCAAGTTGCTTCAGTTGTGTCCGACTCTGTGCGACCCCACAGATGGCAGCCCACCAGGCTCCGCCATCCCTGGGATTCTGCAGGCAAGAACACTGGAGTGGGTTGCCATTTCCTATCTACTCCTGTTAATAAACATCTCTCCAACTCATTTTAGTGTAATTCTCATTTGTTGGTATCTTATCAAAAACAATAATATCTTTTTAGCTATAAACTCCATTTATACATGTTTCAAGACCTTAGCATTAGTTAACCTTTAAATTAGTGCCCAAACATCCTATACCATTAACTCTTATTTAACCTCCACATTTATAATTTGTATTTTTTAATCTTGAATATTTGTTTTCTAAAAATCCATTTATTTATTCAAACAACAATGCTTTTCAACACCCGATGAAGTGCCAGCCCACCTTCTGGACCAATATGCCAGAATCTGTGCCAAATTATTGCTCCCTTCACCCCTGGGGCGGGACTTCTTGAAGGACCTAGGCCGTGCACCCTATGGCCACAAGCAACTGCTTTTGTTAACATTAGTAACATATAAACATTATTTTCTCTGCATTCCAGATGTGAAAATTTTAGGAAAATCTCACGTTGGCAGTATAAATAGGTAGAAAGGAATGAAATCTGAGGAGCAGGTTCTGGGACTAGCTTTTTTAAAAAATAATTTATTTTTTATTGAAGGATAATTGCTTTACAGGATTTTGCTGTTTTCTGTCAAACCTCAACATGAATCAGCAATAGGAATACATATCTCCCCTCCCCTTTGAACCTCCCTCCCACCTCCCTCCCCATCCCACCGCTCGAGGATGATACAGAGCCCCTGTTTGAGTTTCCTGAGCCATACAGCAAATTCCCATTGACTGTCTATTTTACATATGGTAATGTAAGTTCCATGTTACTCTTAACATACATCTCACCCTCTTCTCCCCTCTCCCCATGTCCATAAGTCTATTCTCTATGTCTGTTTCTCCACTGTTGCCCTGTAAATAAATTCTTCAGTATCATTTTTCTAGATTCCATATATATACATTAATATAAGGTATTTATCTTTCTCTTTATGACTCACTTCACTCTGTATATGTTCTAGGTTCATCCACCTCATTACAACAGACTCAAATGCATTCCTTTTTATGACTGAGTAATATTCCATTGTGTATATGTACCACAACTTCTTTATCCATTCATCTTTCGATGGACATCTAGGCTGCTTCCATGTTCTAGCTATTGTAAATAGTGCTGCAATGAACAATGAGATACATGTTTCTCTTTCAATTTTTGTTTCCTCAGGGTGTATGCCTAGAAGTGGGATTGCTGTGTCATATGTGGTTTTACTCCTAGTTTTTTTTTTTTTAGGAAATCTCCATACCATCTTCCATAGTGGCTGTATCAATTTACATTCCCAGCAAAAGTGCAAGAGCATGCCTTTTCTCCACTCTGTCTCCAGCATTTATTGTTTGTAGGCTTTTTGATAAGGGCCATTCTGAGCAGTGTGAGGTAGTATCTCATTGTAGTTTTGATTTGCATTTCTCTAATAATGAGCAATATTGAGCATCTTTTCATGTGTTTGTTAGCCATCTGTATGTCTTCTTTGGAGAAATGTCTGTTTAGGTCTTTTCCCCACTTTTTGATTGGGTTGTTTGTTTTTCTGGCATTGAGTTGTATGAGCTGCTTGTATATTTTGAACATTAATCTTTTATCAGTTGTTTCATTTGCTATTGTTTTCTCCCATTCTGTGGGTTGTCTTTTCACCTTGCTTATAGTTTCCTTTGCTGTACAAAAGCTTTTAAGTTTAATCAGGTCCCACTTGTTTACTTTTGTTTTTATTTCTGTTACTCTAGGAGGTGGGTCATAGAGGATCTTGCTTTGATTTATGTCATCGAGTATTCTGCCTATGTTTTCCTCTAAGAGTTCTATAGTTTCTGATCTTACATTTAGGTCTTTAATCCATTTTGAGTTTATCTTTGTGTATGGTGTTAGGAAGTGTTCTAATTTCATTCTTTTATATGAAGCTGTCCAGTTTTCCCAGCACCATTTATTGAAGAGGCTATCTTAGCCCCATTGTATATTCTTGCTTCCTTTGTCAAAAATAAGTTACCCATGGGTGCATGGGTTTTTTCTGGGCTCTCTATTTTGTTCCATTGGTCTGTATTTCTGTTTTTGTGCCAGTACCATACTGTATTGATGACTATATCTTTGTAGTATTATCTGAAATCAGAAGATTGATTCCTCTAGCTCCATTCTTCTTTCTCAATTCTGCTTTGGCTAATCAGGATCTTTTGTGTTTCCATATGAATTGTGAATTTTTTGTTCCAGTTCTCTGAAAAATACAATTGGTAATTTGATAGGGATTGCATTAAATCTGTAGATTGCATTTGGTAGTATAATTATTTTTACAATATTTATTCTTCCTACCATAAACATGGTATATCTTTCCATCTGTTTATGTTGTCTTTGATTTCTTTCATTAGTGTCTTATAATTTTCTGTGTACAGTTCTTTTGTCTCCTTAGTTAAGTTTATTCCTAGATATTTAATTCTTTTTGTTGCAATGGTGAATGGGATTGATGCTTAATTTCTCTTCCTGATTTTTCATTGTTAGTATATAGAAATGAAAGTAATTTCTGTGTATTGATTTTGTATCCTGCAACTTTGCTAAATTCACTGATTCACCCTAGTAATTTTCTGATACTATCTTCACAGTTTTCTATGTACAGTATCATGTCATCTGCAAACAGTGAGAGCTTTACTTCTTCTTTTCCAATCTGGATTCCTTTTATTTCTTTTTCTTCTCTGATTGCTGTAGCTGAGACTTCAAGAACTATGTTGAATAATAGTGGTGAAAGTGGACACCCTTGTCTTGTTTCTGATCTTAGAGGGAATGCTTTTGGTTTTTCACCATTGAGAATAATGTTTTCTGTAAGCTTATCATATATGGCCTTTATTATGTTAAGGTAGGTTCTTTCTATGCCCATTTTTTGAAGAGTTTTAATCATAAATGGGTGCTGAAATTTGTCTAAGACTTTTTCTACATCTATTGAGATTATCATATGGTTTTTATCTTTCATTTTGTTAATGTGGTGTATCACATTGAGGGATGTCCATATATTGAAGAATCCTTACATCCCTGGAATAAACTCAACTTGATCATAGTATATGAGCTTTTTGATGTGTTGCTGAATTCTACTTGCTAAAATTTTGTTGAGGATTTTTGCATGCATGTTCATCAGTGATATTGGCCTGTAGTTTTGTTTTTTGTATTGTCTTTGTCTGGTTTTGGTATCAGGGTGATGGTGGCCTTGTAGAATGAATTTGGAAGTGTTCCTTCCTCTGCAATTTTTAAAAAGAGCTTTAGAAAGATAGGCATTTGTTCTTCTCTAAATGTTTGATAGAATTCTCCTGTGAAGTCATCTGGTACTGGGCTTTTGTTTTTTTGGGGGAAATGTTTGATCACAGCTTCAATTTCAGTGCTTGTAATTGGGTTGTTCATAATTTCTATTTCTTTCTGGTTCAGTCTTGGATAATTGAACTTTTCTATGGATCTATGGATTTCTTCCAGGTTATCTATTTTATTGCCATATAGTTGTTCATAATAGTCTCTTATAATCCTTTGTATATCTGCATTGTCTGTTGTAACCTCTCCTTTTTCATTTCTAATTTTATTGATTTAATTCTTCTCTGTTTTTTCTTGATGAGTCTGGCTAAGTGTTTGTCAGTTTTGTTTATCTTCTCAAAGAACCAGCTTTTCATTTTTATTAATCTTTACTATTTCATTTCTTTTTCATTTATTTCTGCTCAGAGCTTTATGATTTCTCTCCTTCTACTAATTTTTCTTTTGTTGTTGTTGTTCTTCTTCTTCTTTTTCCAGTTGCTTTATGTGTAAAGTTAGGTTGTCTATTTGATATTTTTCTTTTTTCTTGAGGTAGGATTGTATTGCTATAAGCTTCCCTCTTAGAACTGTTTTTGCTGCATCCCATAGGTTTTGAGTTGTTGTGTTTTCATTGTCATTTGTTCCTAGAAATTTTTTTTATTTCCCCTTTGATTTCTTCAGTAACCTGTTGGTTATTTAGAAATGTGTTGTTTAATCTCCATTTGTTTGTGTTTCTTACAGGTTTTTTTTTTTTTTGTAATTGACATCTAGTCTCATAACATGTTTTCATCAGAGAAGATGCTTGATACAATTTCAATTTTCTTAAATTTACTGAGTTTTGATTTGTGACCCATGATGTGGTCTATCCTGGAGAATGTTCCATATGCACTTGAGAAGGTGTATTCTTCTGCATTTGGATGAAATATCCTGAAGATATCAATAAGATCCATCTCATCTAATGTATCATTTAAGACTTGTGTTTCCTTATTAATTTTATGTTTTGATGATACGTCCACTGGTGTGAGTGGGGTGTTAAAGTCTCCTACTATTATTGTGTTACTGTCAATTTCTCTTTTTATGTCTGTTAGTGTTTTTCTTATATTTTGAGGTGCTCCTATGTTGGGTGCATAGATATTTACAATTGTTATGTCTTCCTCTTGGATTAATCCCTTGATCATTATGTAGTGTTCTTCCTTATCTCTTGTAATCTTCTTTATTTTAAGGTCTATTTTGTCTGATATGAGGATTGCTACTCCAGCTTTCTTTTGCTTCCCATCTGCATGGGATATATTTTTCTGTCCTCTCACTTTTGGTCTGTATGTGTCTTGAGGTCTGACGTGGATTTCTTGTAGACAGCATATATATGGGTCTTTTTTATTTTTGGTATCCATTCAGCCACTCTGTGTCTTTTGGTTGGAGCATTTAATCCATTTACATTTAAAGTAATTATTGATATATATGTTCCCATTGCCATTTTCTAATTGTTTGGGGTTGATTTTGTAGGTCTTTTTTCTTCTGTTGTGTTTCTCGACTATATAAGTCCATTTAACACTTGTTGCAAAGCTGGATGGTGGTACTGAATTCTCTTAACTTTTGCTTTTCTGTAAAGCTTTTTATTTCTCCATCAATTTTGAATGAGATCCTTGCTAGGACATTAATCTTGATTGTAGATTTTCCCCTTTCAGTACTTTAAATATATCCTGCCATTCCCTTCTGGCCTGCAGAGTTTCTGCTCAAAGATCAGCTGTTAAGCATGTGGGGTTTCCCTTGTATGTTACTTATTGTTTCTCCCTTGCTGCTTTTAATTGTAGGGAATATGCTTCCCTGGTGGCTTAGACGGTAAAGTGTCTGCCTGCATACAGGAGACCCAAGTTTGATCACTGGGCTGGGAAGATCCCCTGGAGAAGGAAATGGCAACCCACTCCAGTACTCTTGCCTGGAAAACTCCATGGACAGAGGAGCCTTGTAGGCTACAGTCCATGCGGTCGCAAAGAGTCAGACACGACTAAGTGACTTCACTTCACTTCACTTTGCTATGCACAAGCCTGTACTATAATTAATAGAGCCTCTTTGAAAAATAAGAATAACTTTCTCATTTCCCCCAGGCGAAGGGCTGGGAGCAGTGAAAGGTCCATCGTGGAAAGACATCTTGAAAACAAGATGTTGAAGTTCTGATGTGACTGATGGAAAACCATTAGTGACTGTTCCCATAAACAGAGCCTTGAGGTAGATGCTGAGAAAGTGCATCACTAGCCAAAGGGCTAAACAAAGTCATGAAAGGGCTGAAGGTTTGACACTGAGGACTGTGCATTGTATATCTTTATCCCCAATCTGAGATTGTAAAGAATAGATATCTCTAGAGCATGAGTAAAGAAGTAGAAATTAACAATAAAAGGCATGCGAGGATTAGGATCTGGGCTTTGGACTGCTATTGGCATCAGCCCCCTGATCCCCACTTTATTTCTGAGTCTTATTTTTCCTTATTCTTCTGCATCACCACTCCCTCAGGTCGGTTCGTTGTTGGGCTGGTCCCAACATTAATATTTTTCTTTGTGTTTAGTCTTTGTTAGTTTGATTAGCATGTGTCTTGGCATGTTTCTCCTTGGGTTTATCCTGTATGGGGCCCTTTGTGCCTCTTGGACTTGGTTGATTATTTCCTTTTCCATGTTGGGGATAATTTTCAACTATAATCTCTTCAAAAATTTTCTCATACCCTTTCTTTTTTCTCCTTCTGGGACCCCTATAATTCAAATGTTGGTGAATTTGATATGGTTCCAGAGGTCTCTGAGACTGTCCTCAGCTCTTTTAATTCTTTTTATTTTATTCTGCTTCTCAGAAGTCATTTCCATCATTTTATCTTCCAGCCCACTGATTTGTTCTTCTGATTCAGATATTCTGCTATTGATTCCTTCTAGAGTATTTTTAGTTTCAGTAATTGTGTTGTTTGTCTCTGTATGTTTATTCTTTAATTATTCTAGGTCTTTATTAATTGATTCTTGCATTTTCTCCATTTTATTTTCAAGGTTTTGATCATCTTTACTATCATTATTCTGAATTCTTTTTCAGGTAATTTTCTTATTTCCTCTTCATTTATTTGGACTTCTGTGTTTCTAGTTCCTTCATTTGTGCAGTATTTCTCTGCCTTTTCTTTCTTTCTTTTTTTTTTTTTTTAGGTTACTGTGTTTGAGCTTTCCTTTTTCCAGGCTTCAAAGAAAGTTGAATTCTTTCCTTGAAGAAAGTTGAATTCTTTGTTGCTTTTGGTTTCTGCCTTCCTAAGATTCATCCAGTGGTTTATGTGAGCTTCATATAGGGTGAGATTTGTGCTGAGTTTTTGTTTGCTTGTTTGTTTGTTTTTCCTCTGATTAGCAAGGCTGAGTGAGGTGGTAATCCTGTCTGCTGATGATTGGGTTTGTATTTTTGTTTTGTTTCTTGTTTAGATGAGGCATCCTGCACAGGGTGCTCCTGGTGGTTGGGTGATGCTGGGTCTTTTATTAAGTGGTTTCCTTTGTATGAGTTCTCACTATTTGATACTCCTTAGGATTAGTTCTCTGGTATTCTAGGGTCTTGGAGCCAGTGCTCCCACTCCAAAGGCTCAGGGCTTGATCTCTGGTCAGGAATGAAGACCACAAGTGATTTGTTATATCATTAAGTGAGATTAAAACAAATATCCAAAAATGAGAAACCAAAGATGAATCCCAGACAAATGCAGTTACAAAACCAGGCAAATAATAGTTAAAATAATAGAATATAAACATATACATATACACCCATGAGCAAAGTGAAAACAGTCCAACAAAAATAAAGTACAGTAGATTGATCTGGCAAACAAAGGAAATCAAAGATTATATTTACCAGTTAAGAACAATACTAACTTATGCACAAACTGGAAAACAAAGCTAAAGCAAGGTGCCAAGTTGGGAATAAAGCAGTGAAAACAAAACTAACAAATATGTTGAGAGGAAAGGAAAGAAAGAAAGAATAGGTATGCAAAGTTAAATAGAGGTATATGAAGAGGATTTATATACATTAAAGATTAACTGCAAGGGGAAGAGAACAGTAGGAAAGGCAAATAAAAGGAATAAATGTAGAAAAAGTATAATAGGTTTAAAAATTTCATAATTAAAATTATAAAAAAGAGAAAAAAAGTAAGAAGAAAGAAAAAAGAGGGGGAAAGGGGAAAACTCTACAGAACTGCAAAAGTCCAGTGTAGAGGCAAAGGTTTATAACAACAATAGAAAATGTGACTGAATACACACATATACATATACACCCATAAGCAAAATCCAAACAGCCCTCCAAAGATAAAGTACAGTAGATTGACCCAGCAAATAAAAGAAGCCAAAAACTACACCTACCAGAACAAAACTAATTAAAGCACAAACTGGAAAACAAAACTAAAGCAAGCTGCCAAGTGGGGAATAAAGCAATGAAGATAAAACTAACAAATATGTTGAGAAGAAAGGAGAGAAAGAAAAGAAAGAAAGAATAGATATGCAAAGTTAAATAGAGGTAGAAAAAGATTTATATATGTTAAAGATTAACTGCAATGGGAAAAGAACAGTAGGAAAAGCAAACAAAGGAATAAATGTGGGAAAAAATAATAGGTTTAAAAAATTAAAAATTAAAATTGAAAAAAGAGGAAAAAAGTGAGAGAGGAAAACACAGAACTGCAAAACCCAACCTAAAGGCAGAGGTTTATGACAACAATAAAAAATGTGACTGAGGAAAAAAAAGAAAAAAGCTCAAAAGCTTAATTGGATTTCTTAGTGCCAATAAAATCGACAACTACAACAGAGGGGGGGAAAAAGGAAAAAAAAAAAAAAAAAAGAATCTACAGAATAAGTAAAAATAATAATAATAAATGTTTTTCTTGAGTCACTGCTGTAAGAGTCCTTTCCCGTGCTAGGAATCACAGTCCACCTTACCTCCCTAGGATGCCCTCCAACACTGTGCTGATCTCTGGACTTGCTGTAGGGGCTGCTCAGATTCTAATCTGGTCCTACTCTTGTGTGTTCGTGCCTCCAATGTCCACAGCTATCAGAGCTAGTGCATTTTCTTTTGTGGGCACTCTCAATGGCCTTTTATACATTCCATAGATACAGAGTCTACTTAGTTGGTTGTGTGGCTTTAATCTGCAGCTTGTACAGCTGATGGGAATGTTTTGAATCTTTTTTCTTAGCCTCGCTACCTCTGGGTTTCAGTTGCGGTTTTATTCCCACCTTTGCATGTGGGTCGTCCACTGGGGTTTAACTCCTGAGGCTGCCCTGGACTTGGGTCTGCCCCAGTGAGGGCCAGGTGTGAAGGTGGTGCAGCTGCTTGGGTCGCAGGGGTTCTGGCAGCACCAGGTACTCAGGGGGGTTGGCGGCTAGGGCTGCAGGAAATATAGTGCTCTAGAAGGGTATGGCAACTAGTCTTGGCCAATACGCTCCAGTATTCTTGCTTGGAGAACCCTCTCTCTGACAGAGAAACCTGGCAGACCACAGTCTACAGGGTCGCAAAGAGTCGGACATGAACGAAGTGACCCTGTGTGCATAAATGCAGGACTATTTTTTTTTGCCTGTGGCATCTCTTCCCCTGTGAGAGTTGAGGGTGAACATGGTGCAGCTGCTTGGGTTTCGGGGACCCTGGTGGCACCAAGTGTGCAGGAACACAGACTGCTTCCACTGCAGGAGGTAGGCCCTATCAGAGTCTTTTTCGAGCCTCTTGTAGCTGGTGATCAGAAGGCCTCTTTGGCCAGTCTTTCTTCACAACTCCACCCATTCGGGCACTTAGAAGGCTCCTTTGCCTGGGGTCAGGCACATAGAGGGGCCCCCCTGAAGGGTCATACTCTGTAGATTGGCACATGGGACACTTAAAGGGTCACTCTAGGTGGGTTCCTACTCTGCAGTTTGGCGCATCAGTCACTGAAAGGAGTACCCTGCGTGGGGTCCTACTCTGTAGTTCAGTGAAGTCAGGTTTTTGATGGGCCAGCCTCTCTGTTGTTCAGCTGCCAATGCTGACATGTGGGGAGAAAGAGGCTATGGTGATGGCTCCACCCACTATGCGTGACTCAGCAGTATCGCCTTGCTTCCATGGTTGCCTGGCTTTCTTCTACCGGCATTTCTCACCACTATCTCCTCCCTCACATCCCCTCAATCCATATCTCTGCAGTCAACCACAGCCCTCACCCTGGCATTGCTCCACAATCCCTAAACTCCAGCTCCCAGCAGCTGCCCCTTCCAGGAGACCAGCATTCCTACTCGGGGTATGTATGGCTGTGGCAAGGACTGTCTGATTCTCATTCCATTTAGGCTGCCACAGATCAGCTGTTTCACTCTCGGCCTTAAATGTTTCTCCTCTGACTCAGACAATTGCCCCAATGTGGGGATTGGACCCCTGCTTCAGTTCCCCCACCCACCAAAGGCAGGTCCAGTCCTACTAACACTCCTGTTTCCCCCCCTAGTTCCTTCACCCTACCGAATTTTGTGTGGTTCTACATATTCTTTTCCACTGGTCGGGTACTCCTGTCCAATCTCAGCTGGTGTTCTGGATGCACTTCTGTGTCTGAAGGTGTATTCCTGATGTATCCATGGACAGAGATGTACTCCACGTCCATCTACTCCTCTGCTATCTTGTTCTCCCTTGACACTGCAGCTTTTCAAGGGCAGCATAGGGTAGTAAGGAGAAACAAGCAATGGGTCAGTGGAGTCAAAGGTGGAGAGAAAATGTAGTGCCTTGTCCGGGAATCCTGAAAGTGTTTCAGGACAGATGAAATGTGAAATGTCAGGAAAGATGCACCTTTGAAAGAGGCAGTGTGGAGTCTTGATGAGTCTATTTCAGTGGACTGTGGAGGATGAGGAAAGGGCCTGAAATGGAGAGTATTGACAAGTCTTTCTAGAACTTTTGCTGTAAACTGAAGAACAGAAATGAGACACTAGCTTAAAGGAGATGTAGAGTCCAGAGAGGAGAAGAGATGGTGATGAGAGTTTATTTTTTTCTGATGGTTTCCATATTCACAGTGAAATATTAATACAATGTGAAGCATCAACTAAGAGTGAGGATGAAGAGGATGCTGTACAAGTGTTAAGAAAAGGGAAAATTCCACTTGGACCTTGCTATTCAGAATGTGGCCCCTACCAAGATTGAATTCAGCAATCACCTGGAACTAGCTAGAAATGCAGAATCTCAGGCCTCATCCCAGATCTAGGGAATTAGAATTTGCTCCTTACTGTTTCTCAGGTGATTGATGTGCACTAACCTAAGATACAGGAAGGTGAAAGGACTTTGGAGGAAGACAGGGCAGGACCAGGGCCTTGTGTTTGTAGACAGGGGACAGCTCATCATCGGTGTGTGTTTTCCTGCAGCCCCTTGCAGCCACAGAGGCAGGCAGAGAGTAGAGGGGTGGGTGTTTCCCAGTGCTGGTGGCTTGCCAGGCATATAAGCAGGTGGGGAACAGCACATCAGTTGAAGGAGACATGTGAGTGGATGACTAGGGGGTCTGGGAACCTAAGCTGCTCAAAGAGAGGATGGAGGTACAGGAACACAACTCTGCTTAGAAATCCTCTGGAAAGCTGGTAGAAAATGCAATCCTAGAAAGCATGCCAGCTATTCTGAGTCTTTATAAATCTAAATTCTAACATGTCCCTCAGGATTTCCAAAGAAGTGCCATCGGGTCACACTTTGTGAGATACTGACCAGACTTTCAGATCTTCAGATCTTCACAGCCAGATGGCAGCAAGAATCAAATCAAAATGGTGCCAGCAGCTTGGGGACTTGAGAATATCCATTAATCTGTGTTATTTCTGATGTGAATATGATGATTCATTATATTAGAAGATTCATTAAATAACATTAGTATCTGTAAAACTGCTATAAAAAATGATGCCTTCTAGAGAGTGTCATACTCTTTTCAATGGAATTTCATTAAATTCTATAAATAACTAAAGACAGAGAATAAAAATTGAATTTAGGTGGCATAACTATGAATTTCTCATATGTGCCTGTGACTTGATATTCTGTTCCCTACAGCAAAGGATGGTGATTACTGGAGATTGCTCGTCCCTGGAAACTATAAACTTACAGCCTCAGCACCGGGCTATCTGGCAATAGCAAAGAAAGTGGCAGTTCCTTATAGCCCTGCTGTCAGGGTAAGTGATTGTGATAATAGCTAAAGTTTATTAAACACTTACCATAGGTCAGGCATATTTAATCATTATATTTAGCTTTCATAATAACTCTATGAGGTAGAGTTATTATTACCCTGTTGTCCATCTGTTAAAAGAGAAAACTGAGGCCTTGAAAAGCTAAGTGACTTGCCGAAAGGCTCAGTGTTTAATTTAATACCACTCAATGTGAAACTTTGTTACCATTTCTCAATTTCTGAAGAGATCCACAAAAAAAATAAAACTTAAAAAAAGTAAGGTTTTATTTGCTGATCTTGATTTATATCTAAATAATGTTCTGTTTGATTTATCTTTTTATCCCAAACAGCTAGTATCATACCTTACTCAATGAGGATTTTGAAAAATAAATTAGGCTTGCAACATAATTTTAGGCATTAACTAAACATCTATTAAGCACATACTATGAGCAAAGTCAGGTCCTTTATGATAAGAACTATAAAATATGATACTTATTTAAGTAGATGCCATTTATTGATATTTTACTACTAAGGGTGATAATGATGAGACCAAAAATCTCATAGATCATGATTTTACTATTATCCTTGTAATATATTACTATGGAATGGCCTACAGGATTTCCAATTAAAAGCTTTACTTGAAAAGAATTTATTATATTTTTGGTTATATACCCTAAGTTTGGCAATAAATGCTCGGTTTTGCAAGCTAAATATCTTGGGTTTTTAAGTGATCCTTTGGTTTTGATTGTATGTGTTTATTAGGCTGGATATGTATTAAAATCAGGAAGTAAATTTGAACAAATAAATCCTGGAAAAATGTGACTTCAGAGTCAGGTTATAAAAGATTTCATTTTGACCCTTGACCTTTCTGCTATGTGTTAATTCAAAGAGGTGTTGAGTAGTCACATTCTTAAATAACCATAGAGTGCCTGATGAACTATGGAATGAGGTTCATGACATTGTACAGGAGACAGGGATCAAGACCATCCCCGTGGAAAAGAAATGCAAAAAAGCAAAATGGCTGTCTGGGGAGGCCTTACAAATAGCTGTGAAAAGAAGAGAAGCGAAAAGCAAAGGAGCAAAGAAAAGATATAAGCATCTGAACGCAGAATTCCAAAGAATAGCAAGAAGAGATAAGAAAGCCTTCCTCAGCGATCAAAGAAAAAGAGGAAAACAACAGAATGGGAAAGACTAGAGATCTCTTCAAGAAAATTAGCGATACAAAAGGAACATTTCATGCAATGATGGGCTCGATAAAGGACAGAAATGGTATGGACCTAACAGAAGCAGAAGATATTAAGAAGAGGTGGCAAGAATACACAGAAGAACTGTACAAAAAAGATCTTTATGACCCACATAATCACGATGGTGTAATCACTGACCTAGAGCCAGACATCCTGGAATGTGAAGTCAAGTGGGCCTTAGAAAGCATCACTACAACAAAGCTAGTGGAGGTGATGGAATTCCAGTTGAGCTATTTCAAATCCTGAAAGATGATGCTGTGAAAGTGCTGCACTCAATATGCCAGCAAATTTGGAAAACTCAGCAGTGGCCACAGGACTGGAAAAGGTCAGTCTTCATTTAGATCCCAAAGAAAGGCAATGCCAAAGAATGCTCAAACTACCTCACAATTGCACTCATCTCACATGCTGGTAGAGTAATGCTCAGAATTCTCCAAGCCAGGCTTCAGCAATATGTGAACCGTGAACTTCCTGATGTTCAAGCTGGTTTTAGAAAAGGCAGAGGAACCAGAGATCAAATTGCCAACATCCGCTGGATCATGGAGAAAGCAAGAGAGTTCCAGAAAAACATCTATCTCTGCTTCATTGCCTATGCCAAAGCCTTTGACTGTGTGGATCACAGTAAACTGTGAAAAATTCTTAAAGAGATGGGAATACCAGACCACCTGATCTGCCTTTTGAGAAATCTATATGCAGGTCAGGAAGCAACAGTTAGAACTGGACATGGAACAACAGACTGGTTCCAAATAGGAAAAGGAGTACATCAAGGCTGTATATTGTCACCCTGCTTATTTAACTTCTATGCAGAGTACATCATGAGAAACGCTGGACTGGAAGGAACACAAGCTGGAATCAAGATTGCCGGGAGAAATCTCAATAACCTCAGATATGCAGATGACACCACCCTTATGGCAGAAAGTGAAGAGGAACTAGAAAGCCTCTTGATGAAAGTGAAAGTGGAGAGTGAAAAAGTTGGCTTAAAGGTCAACATTCAGAGAACGAAGATCATGGCATCCGGTCCCATCACTTCATGGGAAATAGATGGGGGAACAGTGGAAACACTGTTAGACTTTCTTTTTTGGTGCTCCAAAATCACTGTAGATGGGACTGCAGCCATGAAATTAAAAGACGCTTACTCCTTGGAAGGAAAGTTATCACCAACCTAGATAGCATATTCAAAATCAGAGACATTACTTTGCCAACAAAAGTTCATCTAGTCAAGGCTATGGTTTTCCTGTGGTCACATATGGATGTGAGAGTTGGACTGTGAAGAAGGCTGAGCACCAAAGAATTGATGCTTTTGAACTGTGGTGTTGGAGAAGACTCTTGAGAGTCCCTTGGACTGCAAGGAGATCCAATCAGTCCATTCTGAGGGAGATCAGCCCTGGGACTTCTTGGGAAGGAATGATGCTAAAGCTGAAACTCCAGTCCTTTGGTCACCTCATTCGAAGAGTTGACTCTTTGGAAAAGAGTCTGATGCTGGGAGGGATTGAGGGCAGGAGGAGAAGGAGATGACAGAGGATGAGATGGCTAGATGGCATCACTGACTCGATGGACGTGAGTCTGAGTGAACTCCAGGAGTTGGTGTTGGACGGGGAGGCCTGGTGTGCTGCGATTCATGGGGTCGCAAAGAGTTGGACACGACTGAGCTACTGAACTGAACTGAACTGAGTGGCCAAATCAAAGATCTCTTAGCTCCATGTGGAATGGAGCATGGCTATCTCATGGGCCCAAAGAGGTTGCATATTTTAAATAGTCCTTTGTGGAAAAATATATGAATTCTCCATAGACCTGATTAGGATGCCTGGTCTACAGGCAAGTTGAGTTCCTGGGTTACTGATCTTCATGGTGGTTTGGAGGTGTGTGTATTTCCATCAGTTCTTTCACAGATGCAAGATTCTGGAAAACAGAACCCTGTAAAAGCTACATTTAAAAAAATTTGTTTTTTTTTAATTAGAGGATAATTACTTTACAATATGTGATGGTTTCTGCCATACATCAGTATTAATCAGCCATAGACAGAGTGAAGTAAGTTAAAAAGAGAAAGACAATATATATTAATGCACATATATGGAATCTAGAACAGAGAAGGCAATGGTACCCCACTCCACTACTCTTGCCTGGAAAATCCCGTGGACAGAGGAGCCTGGTGGAGTGCAGTCCATGGAGTCACTAAGAGTCAGACACAACTGAGCGACTTCACTCTCACTTTTCACTTTCCTGCCTTGGAGAAGGAAATGGCAACCCACTTCGGTGTTCTTGCCTGGAGAATCCCAGGGACGGGGGAGCCTGGTGGGCTGACGTCTATGGGGTCGCACAAAGTTGGACATGGCTGAAGAAACTTAGCAGCAGCAGCATGGAATCTAGAAAGATAGAACTGATGATGATCCTACTTGCAGGGCAGCAAAGGAGACACAGGCATAAAGAACTGAGTTTTGGACGCGGTGAGGGAGGAGAGGGTGGGGTGGTTTGAGAGAAGTTACATCTTTTTATGGGAGAAAAGACTGCCTTTAAATAATCTGCCTATAAATAATCTGCTTTCCAATAATCCTGAGCATGTGCATGTGCTAAATTGCTTCAGTCATGTCCGATTCTATGCGACCCTATTAGATGAAAGCACATTTCAAACATAATGACTTTTGATATTCTTTTTCCCTAAAAGTATCTTTTTGGTTATCATGAGAGATTTTTTACGATTTACTTTTATTCAGATGGCTAGATTGAGATTATTCTAATAAACTTTAAACCTGTTCATTTTTAATTTTAGTTTTTAAAAGTACACAATCAATTTGATAATAATATATTATTATTTTCTCCTTTAGGTTGATTTTGAACTGGAGTCATTTTCTGAAAGGAAAGAAGAAGAGAAGGAAGAATTAATGGAATGGTGGAAGATGATGTCAGAAACTTTAAACTTTTAAGAAGGCTTCTAATTAATTGCTTTTAATCTATATAATGTATGTAGTATGATGTAATGTGGCCATTTTCTTTTAGATTTTGTGCAGTTAATATTTAACATTGATTTATTTTTCATCATTTAAATATTAATAGACATTACTTAAAATAGACTCTTAGGTTAAAATATAAGAACTTGGTCTATAACATTCATTTTCGTATATATGTGATACAGAGGACTGTAGAAGAGATTTGAGTGATTTTGCCATGTTAGGCTTAGATACAATATTCCATATGTTATTTACAATATAGAACTTTTTGAGTAATTCTAGGTTTTAAAAATTAGTGAGTCCACTTATGGTTGCTGTAGGGGAAGAAGAGATATGGAGTCTGGGATCAGCATGTACACACTGCTATATTTAAAATGGATAACAAACAAGGTCCTACTGTATACTACAGATAACTCTGCTTAGTGTTATCTGGCAGCCTGGAGGGGAGGGATATTTTGAAGAAAATGGATACATATATATGTATGTTTGAGTCCCTTTGCCATACACTCAAAACATCATAACATTGTTAATCAGCTAAACTCTAATATAAAGTAAAATTTTTTTAAAATCCTAAAAAGAAGAAAGGAAAATGTATTTGAAAAAGCATCTGTGCAATGGATAGAAGGGGAGAGTAAACAAGGGGTACTTTGACGTGATAAAAGCTAAAAGTGAAAAAAAAAGATAAAATAGAGAGTCCCTTTAATTAATGTAATTGGTGACAGTGTCACATAATGAAGCCATTGGAAAAGTCAATAGCTACAGCTTGAGTTGTCAGCACTATACTGCAAAACTTAAACAGTCCCGTATTGATCATCATTGTGTAGTGTGCTGTCTAGCTATAGAAGTATGATCTTGTTAATGCATTCTTGATGGGAAAGTTAAAGTGAAGGTGTTCAGTCGTGTCCAACTGTTTGCGACCCCATGGACTGTAGCCTACCAGGCTCCTCTGTCCATGGGATTCTCCAGGCAAGAGTACTGGAATGGGTTGCCATTTCCTTCTCCAGGGGATGTTCCCAACCCAGGGATTGAACTCGGGTCTCCTGCACTGTAGGCAGACGCTTTACCCTCTGAGACACCAGAGTAAGTATACTTGATGGGAATAAAATGTAAATGTTTAGTGAGAAGTTTTATGAAAAGAGTGGAAATTGATTTCTTGCTTGTATACATTGGTGCAATAGTGTTATATTATTCAGTGTGCTAACACTACTTTAAAGTGTAGGGTTTTTCTTGGTTGTAGATTGCCCCAGAATTGCATTCTAAATGAATAAAGGTTAAAAAAAGTCCCTATGGTATGTATTTTAATTCTTTTTAATTTTTTGGTCTACAGTTTTGATCACGTGATAAAAAATGTATTCCCTTGAGAGCAGCCTCTCATTGGTTCATCTTCTATAATTTTAAATTTGTTAAGTGACTGCTGTATGCCAAGCACAGTGCAAGCACTGCATGCACTGTGTACATTATTTTGGTGGTCAAAATGTGATTCCATGGATCAGGTGTGTACATAAACTTTAAATACATATACAGAAAAATGAACATGTAATTAAGCATTGTGATGAGTAAAGTTATAGGAAGGACTAGTGTGTGGATAAAGAAATGTCAGAGCAACTTGCTTTAGACTAGATTCGGGGATAGCTTCTTAATGCAAGTTAAGCCCATACTTAGACTATGAGTTCAGTTCAGTCAGTTCACTCTCTCAGTCATGTCTGACTCTTTGTGACCCCATGGACTGCAGCATGCCAGGCCTCCCTGTCCATCACCAACTCCCAGAGTTTACTCAAACTCATGTCCATTGAGTCGGTGATGCCATCCAACCATCTCATCCTCTGTCGTCCCCTTCACCTCCCATATTCAATCTTTCCCAGCATCAGGGTCTTCTCAAATGAGTCAGCTTTTCACATCAGGTGGCCGAATTATTGGAATTTCAGCTTCAGTATCAGTCCTTCCAATGAATATCCAGGACTGATTTCCTTTAGGATGGATTGGTTGGATCTCCTTCCAGATGAAGGGAGTCTCAAGAGTCCTCTCCAACACCACAATTCAAAAGCATCAGTTCTTTGGCACTCAGCTTTCGTTATAGTCCAACTCTCACATCCATACATAACTACTGGAAAAACCATAGCTTTGACTAGACGGACCTTTGTTGGCAAAGTAATGTTCCTGCTTTTTAATAAGCTGTCTAGGTTGAACTGTGGAGTTGGAGAAGACTCTTGAGAGTCCCTTGGACTGCATTCTGAAGGAGATCGGCCCTGGGATTTCTTGGGAAGGAATGATGCTAAAGCTGAAACTCCAGTACTTTGGCCACCTCATGCGAAGAGTTGACTCATTGGAAAAGACTCTGATGCTGGGAGGGATTGGGGGCAGGAGGAGAAGGGGACGACAGAGGATGAGATGGATGGATGGCCTCACTGACTCGATGGACATGAGTCTGAGTGAACTCCGGGAGTTGGTGTCGGACAGGGAGGCCTGGCATGCTGCGATTCATGGGGTCACAAGCAGTTGGACATGACTGAGTGACTAAACTGAACTGAACTGAGGTTGGTCATAACTTTTCTTCCAAGGAACAAATGTCTTTTAATTTCATGACTGCAGTCATCATCTGCATTGATTTTGGAGCCTCCCAAAATAAAGTCCGTCACTGTTTCCACTGTTTCCCCATCTATTTGCCATGAAGTGATGGGACCAGATGTCATGATTTTAGTTTTCTGAATGTTGAGTTTTAACCTAGCTTTTTCATCTCCTCTTTCACTTTCATCAAGAGGCTCTTTAGTTCGTTGCTTTCTGTCATAAGAGTGGTGTCATCGGTATATCCGGAGAAGGCAATGGCAACCCACTCCAGTACTCTTGCCTGGCGAATCCCATGGACAGAGGAGCCTGGTAGGCTGCAGTCCATGGGATCGCTAGGAATCGGACACGACTGAGCAACTTCACTTTCACTTTTCACTTTCATGCATTGGAGAAGGAAATGGCAACCCACTCCAGTATTCTTGCCTGGAAGATCCCAGGGTGGGGAGGAGCCTGGTGGGCTACTGTCTATGGGGTCTCACAGAGTCGGACACGACTGAAGCGACTTAGCAGCAGCAGCAGCAGCATCTGCATATCTGACTGAGGTTATTGATATTTCTCCCAGCAATCTTGATTCCAGCTTGTGTTTCATCCAGTCCAGCATTTCTCATGATGTACTCTGCACATAAGTTAAATAAGCAGGGTGACAATATACAGCCTTGTCATATTCCTTTTCCGACTTGGAACCAGTCTGTTGTTCCAGGTCCAGTTCTAACTGATGATTCCTGACCTGCATACAGATTTCTCAAGAGGCAGGTCAGGTGGTCTGGTATTCCCATCTCTTGAAGAATTATCCACAGTTTGTTGTTATCCACACAGTCAAAGGCTTTGGTGTAGTCAATAAAGCAGACATAGATGTTTTTCTGGAACTCTCTTGCTTTTTCCATGATCCAGCGGATGTTGGCAATTTGATCCCTGGTTCCTCTGCCTTTTCTAAATCCAGCTTGAACATGTGGAAGTTCACAGTTCATGTATTGCTGAAGCCTGGCTTGGAGAATTTTGAGCATTACTTTGCTAGCGTGTGGGATGAATACAATTATGCGGTAGTTTCAGCATTCTTTGGCATTGCCTATCTTTGGGATTGGAATGAAACTGACCTTTTCCAGTCCTGTGGTCATTGCTAAATTTTCCAAATTTGCTAGCATATTGAGTGCAGCACTTTTACAGCATCATATTTGACGATTTGTAATAGCTCAACTGGAATTCCATCACCTCCACTAGCTTTGTTTGTAGTGATTCTTTTTAAGACCCACTTGACTTCCAGGATGTCTGGCTCTAGGTGAGTGATCACACCATCGTGATCATCTGGGTCATGAAGATCTTTTTTGTGTAGTTCTGTGTATTCTTGCCACCTCTTCTTAACATTTTCTGCTTCTGTTGGGTCCATACCATTTCTGTCCTTTATTGTGCCCATCTTTGCATGAAAATTTCCGTTGGTATCTCTAATTTTCTTGAAGAGATCTCTAGTCTTTCCCATTCTATTGTTTTCCTCTATTGCTTTGCATTGATCACTGAGGAAGGCTTTCTTATCTCTCCTTGCTCTTCTTTGGAACTCTGAATTCAAATGGATATATCTTTCCTTTTTTCCTTTGTCTTTCACTTCTTTTATTTTCATATCAGTTTGTAAGGCCTCCTCAGACAACCATTTTGCCCTTTGCATTTCTTTTTCTTGGGGATGTTCTTGATCCCTGCCTCCTATACAATGTCATGAACCTCTGTCCAGAATTCTTCAGGCACTCTGTCTATCAGATCTAAGACCTTGAATCTATTTGTCACTTACACTGTATAGTCATAAGGGATTTGATTTAGGTCATACCTGAATGGTCTAGTGGTTTTCACTACTTTCTTCTATTTAAGTCTGAATTTTACAATAAGGAGTTCATGATCTGAGCCACAGTTAGCTCCCTGTCTTGTTTTTGCTGACTGTATAGAGCTTCTCCATCTTTGGGTGCAAAGTATATAATCCATCTGATTTTGGTGTTGGCCGTCTAGTGAGGTCCACGTGTAGAGTCTTCTCTTGTGTTGTTGGAAGAGGGTGTTTGCCATGACCAGTGCGTTCTCTTGGCCAAACTCTGTTAGCCTTTGCCTTGCTTCATTCTGTACTCCAAGGCCAAATTTTCTCCTTACTCCAGGTATTTCTTGACTTCCTCCTTTTGCATTCCAGTCCCCTGTAATGAAAGACACTTTTTTTTTTTTTTTGGTGTTAGTTCTAGAAGGTCTTGCAGATCTTCATACAACCATTCTACTTCAGCTTCTTCAGCTTTATTGGTTGGGGCATAGCCTTGAACTACTGTGATATTGAATGGTTTGCCTTGGAAATGAACAGAGATCATTCTGTCTTTTTTGAGATAGCATCCAAGTACTGCATTTCGGATTCTTTTGTTGATTATGATGGCTACTGCATTTTTTCTAAGGGATTCCTGCCCAAAGTAGTGAAATAATGGTCATCTGAGTTAAGTTCACCCATTCCAGTCCATTTTAGCTCACTGATTCCTAAAAGTCAACATTCAGTCTTACCATTTCCTGTTTGACCACTTCCAATTTGCCTTGATTCATGGACCTAACATTCCAGGTTCCTATGTAATATTGCTCTTTACAGCATCAGACTTTACTTCCATCACCAGTCACATCCATAACTGGGTGCTGTTTTTGCTTTTGCTCCGTCTCTTCATTCTTTCTGGAGTTAGTTCTCAATTGATCTCCAGTAGCATATTGGGCACCTACTGACTAGGAGTATGTGTGAGCAATGCAGAGTTACTTAGTATGCATTTGTATGTATGGTGGTGGTGATATGGTTGAGCAATGCTTCAGGTTGATGATGGTTTTCAGTCACTAGTTTGTGTCCGACTCTTTGTAATATCATGGACTGCAGCACACCAGGCTTCCCTGACCTTCACCATCTCCCAGAGCTTGCTCAAACTCATGTCCATTGAGATGGTAATGCCATCCAACCATCCCACCCTCTGTTGCCCTCTTCTCCTCCTGCCTTCAATCTTTCACAGCATCAGGATCTTTTCCAATGAGTTATCTCTTCATAACAGGTGACAAAATATTGGAATTTCAACTGCAGCATCAGTCCTTCCAATGAATATTCAGGGTTGATTTCCTTTAAGATTGATTGGTTTGATTTCCCTTCAGTTCAAGGGACTCTCAAGAGTCTTCTCCAACACTACAGTTCAAAAGCATCAATTATTCACCACTCAGCTTTCTTTATAGTCCAACTCTCACATCCATACCTGACTACTGGAAAAACCATAGCTTTTACTATATGGATTTTTGTCAGCAATGTGATGTCTCTGCTTTATAATATACTGTCTCGGTTTGTCACAGCTTTTCTTCCAAGGAGCAAGCATATTTTAATTTCATGGCTGCAGTCACTGGCAGCAGTAATTTTTGAAGCCCAAGAAAATAAAATCTGTCACTGTTTTCATTTTTTCCCCATGTATTTGCCTTGAAGTTATGGGACTGGATGTCATAATCTTAGTTTTCTGAATGCTAAGTTTTAAGCCAGCTTTTTTCTCTATCCTATTTCACCCTCATCAAGAGTCTTTTTAGTTCCTCTTCCCTATCTACATATCTGAGGTTGTTGATATTTCTCCCAGAAATCTTGATGCCAGCTTGTGATTCATCCAGTCCAGAATTTTGCATGAATGTACTCTGCAAGTAAGTTAAATAAGTAGGGTGACAATGTACAGCCTTGATGTACTCCTTTCCCAGTTTTGAACCAATCCATTGTTCCATGTACAGTTCTATCTATTGCTTTTTGACTTGCATACAGGTTTCTGAGGAGACAAGAAAGGTGGTCTGATATTCCCATCTCTTTAAGAATTTTCCACATTTTGTTGTGATCCACACAGTCAAAGTCTTTAGGATACTCAATGAGGCAGAAGTAGATGTTTCGCTGGAATTCCCATGCTTTTTCTATGATCCAACAAATATTGACAGTTTGATTTCTGATTCCTCTGCCTTTTTAAAATCCAGCTTGTACATCTAAATGTTCTCATTTCACACACGGTTGAAGCCTAACTTGAAGGATTTTGAGCATTACCTTGCTAGCATGTGAAATGAGCACAACTGTACAATAGTTTGAACATTCTTTGGCATTGTCCTTCTTTGGGATTGGGATGAAAACTGACCTTTTCAAATCCTGTGGCAACTGCTGAGGTTTCCAAATTTGCTGTCATATTCAGTGTAGCACTTTAACACTGTAGGTGAGTGACTACACCATCGGTTATCCAGGGCATTAAGACCTTTCTTGTATAGTTCTGTGCATTCTTATTACCACCTCTTCTTAATCTCTTGTTCTTCTGCTAGCTTACCATTTCTGTCTTTTGTCATGCCCATCTTTGCATGAAATGTTCCCTTGGTAGCTCCAGTTTTCTTGAAGAGGACTGTGGTCTTCCCCATTCTATTGTTTTCCTCCATTTCTTTGTATTATTCACTTAAGGCTTTCTTATCTCTCCTTGCTATTCTCTCAAACTGTGCATTCAGTTGGATGTATCTTTACCTTTCTCCTTTGCTTTTTACTTCTCTTCTTTCCTCAGCTATTCATGAGGCTTCCTCAGACAACCACTTTGCCTTCTTGCATTTCTTTTTCTTGGGGATGGTTTTTGTCACTGCCTCCTATACAAAGTTATGATCCTCTGTCCCTAGTTCTTCGGGCACTCTACCAGCTCTAATCCCTTGAATCTATTCATCACCTCCACTGTATAATTATAAGGGATTTAATTTAGGTCATACCTGAATGGCCTAGTGGTTTTCTCTACTGTCTTTAATTTAAGGTGGGTATAGGTTTTTTATTACATAGTTTTAACCATTGTAATAGCTGCAAAAATATATACTGGCTTAAACATGATAGAAGTATATTTCTTGCTCAGATACCTGTACTGAGCAGAAGACAGAAAGATTAGATGGCTTTTCTCTACCTTGGCATTCTGAGTCACGTTCTGACAGATGATCTGCCATCTTCCACATGTGGCCACCAAGTTGCTGGTGTTCCTCTTCATTGTAGCCAGTGGGAAAGAGGAAAGACCATGGAGGAGCAGGTTAGGGTTGCCTGTATGAATCAGGCCTGGCAGTAGTATATGCTACTTCTGCTCACATAATATTGCCTAGAATTGTATCTTCTGGTCATAATATTTGCAAGAGAATCTAGGCAACGTAGTCCATCAGCACACCTCGGCTGGTGAAGGAAAACTTGATATTTGGTGAGCATCTGCAGTCTCTGCTAGATAGAAGGAACAGCACATGTAGAGGCATCGGGGGTAGGAAAGAACATGGATTGCTGAAGGAATAGAAAGGGAGGTGGGAAGTCAAGGCCAGGTAAGTCAGCAGGCATAAAGTCATGCAGGACATTATGGACCAGAATTGAGATTATGGGGTTTTGATTTTAGAATCACTGAATGGTTTTAAGCTAGAAGTAGTAGTTGCTCGTCACTCAGTCATGTCTGACTCTTTGCAACCCCATGGACTGCAGGATGCCAGGCTTCCCTGTACTTAACAATCTCCCAGAACTTGCTAAAACTCATATCCATTCAGTCAGTGATTCTATACAACCAGTTTGTCCTCTGTTGTCCCCTTCTACTGTCCTCAATCTTTCCCAGCATCAAAGTCTTTTCCAATGAGTTGGCTCTTCCCATTGGGTGGCCAAAGTATTGGAGTTTCAGCTTCAGCATCAGTCCTTCTGATTAATATTCAGGGTTTATTTCCTTTAGGATTGACTGGATTGATCTCCTTGATGTCCAAGGGACTCTCAAGAGTCTTCTCCAACACCACAGTTCATGAGAATCCATTCTTCAGCGCCCAGCCTTCTTTATGGTCAAACTCTCACACTCATGCATGACTACTGGAAAAACCATAGCTTTGACTGTATGGACCTTTGTTGACAAAGTACTGTCTCTGCTTGTCAATGCATTGTCTAAGTTCGTCATTTATTTTCTTCTGAGAAGCAAATATCTCTTAACTTCATGGCTGCAGTAACCAGCTGCAGTAATTTTGAAGCCCAGGAAAATAAAGTCTGTCAATATTTCCATTGTTTTCCCATCTATTTGCCATGAAGTGATGTAACTGTATGCCATGATCTTAGTTTTTTGAATGTTGAGTTTTAAGCCAGTTTTTTCACTCTCCTCTTTCACCTTCATCAAGAGACTTTTTAATTCCTCCTTGATTTTTGCCATAAGGGTGGTGTCATGTGCATATATGAAGTTGCTGATATTTTTCCCAGCAATCTTGACTCCAGCTTGTGCTTCATCCAGCCTGGCATTTCACATGAAGTACTCTGCATATAAATTAAACAAGCAGGGTGACAATATACAGCCTTAATGTACTCCTTTCCCAATTTGGAACCAGTGCATTATTCCATGTCTAGTTCAAGTTGTTGCTTCTTCACTGCATACAGGCCTCTCAGGAGGCAGGTAGGGTGGTCTGGCATTCCTATCTCTTGAAGAATTTTCCAGTTTGTTGTGACTGACACAGTCAAAGTCTTCAGGGTGGTCAATTAAACAGATGTAGATGTTTTTCAGGGATTCTCTTGCTTTTCTATGATCTAAAGAATGTTGGTGATTTGATCTCTGCTTCCTCTGTCTTTTTAAAATTCAGCTTGTGCATCTGGAAATTCTCAGTACACATACTATTGAAGCCTAACATGGAGGATTTTGAGTATTACCTTGCTATCATGTGAAATTAGCACAATGGTACTGTAGTTTGAACATTCTTTGGCACTGTCCTTCTTTGGTATTGTAATGAAAACTGACCTTTCCCAGTGCTGTGGCTACTCTGAGTTTTCTAAATTTGCTGGCATATTGAGTGAAGTACTTTAACAGCATCATTTTTTTAGGATTTGAAATAGCTCAGCTGAAATTCTATCACTTCCCTTAAGCTTTGTGCATAGTGATGCTTCCTAATGAGGTAGAAATTGCTAGGCAGGCAGGCAGTGTAGGGCTCTTTGATCTCGGTCTTTTTTTCAGTAAACATCTCACTCCATAACCTAAAGCTATACCCTTTGTTTCAGTTTCCTGACTTTCAGAGCAATTCATCTTCAGTCCTGGTAGACCATAAAACACTCAGATTCTGGACAGGACAACCATTAACTCCTGGCCCTCTTATCTAAAAGAAAAACAACAGGTAGACCGTCAACTTTTGGCCTATATCTGGTCCTTTGTGGAATGGCCAGGGTTATAAGGTAGGGTCACAGGACGGTAACTCAATGTCATAAGAGACTTAGAAACTGGGAATCAAAAGAAGCCATAAAAATATCATGTTAAACATTTTAAAATGTTTGGTTAGAAATGGCATATGTTATGGACAGGAACCAACCATATCAATACCAAATGTACAGATCAATACTAATGAGGATATAAGCTGCTGTTAGCCCCACCTTTGGGGGACACTTTGCCCACTCTCAGTGTCTATGCTGAGAGATTTGTACTTTCTTTTAAAAATAAATCCTATTTGCTGGCTACTGTAAAATTTGTGTGTTTGTGAAGTTCATTCTTTTGCCCTGGAAAGAACTTGGTTTCCCATTTCACTAAGGCCAATTTGAGTTCACATTCCAGGATGTCTAACTCTAGGTGAGTGATTAAACCATCATGGTTATCTGGGTTATTAAGATCTTTTTTTTGTATAGTTCTTCTGTATATTCTTGCCATCTCGTCTTAATATCTTCTGTTTCTTTTAGGTTCATAACATTTCTGTCCTTTATTGTGCCCATCCATGCATGAAATGTTCCCTTAGTATCTCAAATTTTCTTGAAGAGATCTCTAGTCTTTCCCATTTTATTGTTTTCCTCTATTTCTTTGTGATCATCACTTAGGAAAGCTTTCTTATCTCTTCTTGCTGTTCTTTGGAACTCTGTATTCACAAGGGTATATCTTTCCTTTCTCCTTTGCCTTTCACTTCCTTTCTTTTCTCAGCTATTTATAAAGCCTCCTCAGACAACCATTTTGCCTTTTTGCATTTCCTTTACTTGAGGATGGTTTTGATCACTGCCTCCTGTACAATGTTCAGCTCAGTTCAGTTCAGTCACTCAGTCATGTCCGACTCTTTGCGATCCCATGAGTTGCAGCACGCCAGGCCTCCCTGTCCATCACAAACTCCCGGAGTTCACCCAGACTCAAGTCCGTCAAGTCAGTGATGCCATCCAGCCATCTCATCCTCTGTCATCCCCTTTTCCTCCTGCCCCCATCCCTCCCAGCATCAGAGTCTTTTCCAATGAGTCAACTCTTCGCATGAGGTGACCAAAGGACTGGAGTTTCATCTTTAGCATCATTCCTTCCCAAGAAGTCCCAGGGCTGATCTCCTTCAGAATGGACTGATTGGATCTGCTTGCAGTCCAAGGACTCTCAAGAGTCTTCTCCAACACCACAGTTCAAAAGCATCATTTTTTCAGCGCTCAGCCTTCTTCACAGTCCAACTCTCACATCCATACATGACCACTGGAAAAACCATAGCCTTGACTAGATGAACCTTTGTTGGCAAAGTAATGTCTCTGCTTTTCAATATGCTATCTAGATTGGACATAACTTTCCTTCCAAGGAGTAAGCGTCTTTTAATTTCATGGCTTCAGTCACTATCTGCAGTGATTTTGGAGCCCCAAAAAAGAAAGTCTGACACTGTTCCCACTGTTCCCCATCTATTTCCCATGAAGTGATGGGACCGGATGCCATGATCTTCGTTTTCTGAATGTTGAGCTTTAAGCCAACTTTTTCCACTCTCCAATTTCACTTTCATCAAGAGGCTTTTTAGTTGCTCTTCACTTTCTGCCATAAGGGTGGTGTCATCTGCATATCTGAGGTTATTGATATTTCTCCCGGCAATCTTGATTCCAGCTTGTGTTTCTTCCAGTCCAACATTTCTCATGATGTACTCTGCATAGAAGTTAAATAAGCAGGGTGACAATATACAGCCTTGATGTACTCCTTTTCCTATTTGGAACCAGTCTGTTGTTCCATGTCCAGTTCTAACTGTTGCTTCCTGACCTGCATACAGGTTTCTCAAGAGGAAGGTCAGGTGGTCTGGTTTCCCATCTCTTGAAGAATTTTCCACAGTTTCTTGTGATCCACACAGTCAAAGGCTTTGGCATAGTCAATAAAGAAGAAATAGATGTTTTTCTGGAACTCTCTTGCTTTTTCCATGATCTAGTGGATGTTGGCAATTTGATCTTTGGTTCCTCTGCCTTTTCTAAAACTAGCTTGAACATCAAGAAGTTCATGGTTCACATATTGCTGAAGCCTGGCTTGGAGAATTTTGAGCATTACTTTACTAACGTGTGATATGAGTGCAATTGTGCGATAGTTTGAGCATTTTTTGGCATTGGCTTTCTTTGGGATTGGAATGAAGACTGACCTTTTCCAGTCCTGTGGCCACTGCTGAGTTTTCCAAATTTGCTGGCATATTGAGTGCAGCACTTCCACAGCATCATCTTTCAGGATTTGAAATAGATCAACTGGAATTCCATCACCTCCACTAGCTTTGTTGTAGTGATGCTTTCTAAGGCCCACTTGACTTCACATTCCAGGATGTCTGGCTATAGGTCAGTGATCACACCATCGTGATTATCTGGGTCGTGAAGATCTTTTTTTGTACAGTTCTTCTGTGTATTCTTGCCACCTCTTCTTAATGTCTTCTGCTTCTGTTAGGTCCATACCATTTCTATCCTTTATCGAGCCCATCTTTGCATGAAATGTTCCCTTGTTATCTCTAATTTTGTTGAAGAGATCTCTAGTCTTTCCCATTCTGTTGTTTTCTTCTATTTCTTTGCACTGATTGCTGAGGAAGGCTTTCTTATCTCTTCTTGCTATTCTTTGGAACTCTGTATTCAGATGCTTATATCTTTCCTTTTCTCCTTTGCTCTTCACTTCTCTTCATTTCACAGCTATTTATAAGGCCTTCTCAGACAGCCATTTTGCTTTTTTGCATTTCTTTTCCATGGGCATGGTCTTGATCCCTGTCTCCTGTACAGTGTCACGAACCTCATTCCACAGTTCATCAGGCACTCTATCTATAAGATCTAGGCCCTTAAATCTATTTCTCACTTCCACTGTATAATCATAAGAGATTTGATTTAGGTCATACCTGAATGGTCTATTGGTTTCCTTACTTTCTTCAATTTCAGTTTGAATTTGGCAATAAGAAGTTCATGATCTGAGCCACAGTCAGTCCTGGTCTTGTTTTTGCTGACTATATAGAGCTTCTCCATCTTTGGGTGCAAAGAATATAATCAGTCTGATTTTGGTGTTGACCATCTGGTGAGGTCCATGTATAGAGTCTTCTCTTGTGTTGTTTGGAGAGGGTGTTTGTTATGACCAGTGCATTTTCTTGGCAAAACTCTATTAATCTTTGCCCTGCTTCATTCTGTATCCAAGGCCAAATTTGCCTGTTACTCCAAGTGTTTCTTGACTTCCTACTTTTGCATTCCAGTCCCCTATAATGAAAAGGACATCTTTTTGGGGTGTTAGTTCTAAAAGGTCTTGTAGGTCTTCATAGAACCATTCAAGTTCAGCTTCTTCAGCGTTACTGATTGGGGCATATACTTGGATTATTGTGATATTGAATGGTTTGCCTTGGAAACGAACAGAGATCATTCTGTCATTTTTGAGATTGCATCCAAGTACTGCATTTCGGACTCTTTTGTTGACCATGATGGCTACTCCATTTCTTTGAGGGATTCCTGCCCGCAGTAGTAGATATAATGGTCATCTGAGTTAAATTCACCCATTCCAGTCCATTTCAGTTCGCTGATTCCTAGAATGTCGACATTCAGTCTTGCCATCTCTTGTCTGACCACTTCCAATTTGCCTTGATTCATGGACCTGACGTTCCAGTTTCCTATGCAATATTGCTGTTTACAGTATCGGACCTTGCTTCTGTCACCAGTCACATCCACAGCTGGGTATTCTTTTTGCTTTGTCTCCACCCTTTCATTCTTTCTAGAGTTATTTCTCCACTGATCTCCAGTAGCATATTGGGCACCTACCGACCTGGGGAGTTCCTCTTTCAGTATCCTATCATTTTGCCTTTTCATACTATTCATGGGGTTCTTAAGGCAAGAATACTGAAATGGTTTGCCATTCCCTTCTCTAGTGGACCACATTCTGTCAGATCTCTCCACCATGACCCGCCCATGTTGGATTGCCCCACAGGCATGGCTTAGTTTCATTGGGTTAGACAAGTCTGTGGTCCTAGTGTGATTAGATTGACTAGTTTTCTGTGAGTACAATGTTACAAACCTGCATCTGTAGTTCTTCAGGCACTCTATCAGATTTAATCCCTTGAGTGTATTTGTCACTTCCACTGTATAATCATAAGGGATTTGCTTTACATCATATCTGAATGGTCTAGAGATTTTCTATACTTTCTTCAATTTAAGTCTGAATTTTGAAATAAGGAGTTCATGATCTGAGCCACAGTCAGCCCCAGTCTTGTTTTTGCTGACTTTATGGAGCTTCTCCATCTTTGACTGCAAAGAGTGTAATCATCTGACTCGGTGTCGGCCGTCCGGTGGCGTCCGTGTGCAGTGCCACCTCATGCAGCAGTCCACAGTTTGTGGTGTAAGTCCTCTTGGGGGAGGTCGCCATCAAACCCACTACAGAGTCGCCAAGTGGTGACCCAAAGACTGGAGAACAATTATACCAAAGAAGTTCTCACACTGCTGGGAAAGTTCGAGGACCCACAACAGGTTTCCCAACCTGAGGATCAAGTGAAGGGGTTGAGAACCCGGGGGAATTTGACTTTGAAGTTCAGTTGGATTTGATTACAGAACTTCCATAGGACTGGGAAAACAAAAACTCTTGGAGGTCACAAACAAAACTTTATGCACACCAGGGCCAAGGGAGAAGGAGCCGTGACCCCACAAGAGACTGAGCCAGACTTGTCTGTGAGTGTTTGGGAGTCTCTGGCAGAGATGTGGGTCAACAGCAGCCTGCTTTGGGGTCAGGGACATTGACTGCCTCGGTCCTGTGAGGACTAGTATAAGTCCTTTTAGAGGAGGTTGCCATTATCCCTACCATACTTTGGCCTCAAGCCAAACTACAGGGAGGGATCATAGATCCATCCATCAGCAGAAAAGTGGATTAAAGATTTACTGAGCATGGTCTTGCCCACCAGAGCAGTTTTCCCCACAGCCAGCTTCTCCCATCACAAGCCTCTTATCCTCATTTATCAGAGAGCAGAAAGAATGAAAACCACAATCACAGAAAACTAACAAAACTGATCACATGGATCACAGCCTTGTCTAACTCAACTATGAGCCATGCTGTGTAGGGCCACTGAAGACAGATGGGTCATGGTGGAGAATTCTGACAAAATTCACTGGAGAAAGGACTGACAAACCACTTCAGCATTCTTGCCTCGAGAACCCCATGAACAGTATGACAAATCAAAAACATATGACACTGAAAGTTGAACTCCCCAGGTTAGTAGGCACCCAATATGCTACTGGAGAAGAGTGGAGAAATAGCTCCAGAAGGAATGAAGAGGCAAAGCCAAAGTGGAAATAATGCCCAGTTGTGGATATGTCTGGTGGTGAAAGTAAAGTCCAGTGGTGTAAAGAAAAATATTACATAGGAACCTGGAATGTTAGGTCCATGAATCAAGGTAAATTGGAAGTGGTCAAACAGGAGATGGCAAGAGTGAACATTTTATGAATCAGTGAACTAAAATGGACAGGAGTGGGCAAATTCAGATGACCATTATATCTACTACTGTGAGCAAGAATCCTTCAGAAGAAATGGAGTAGCCCTCATAGTCAGGAAAAGAGTCTGAAATGCAGTACTAGGGTACAATTTCAAAAATGACAGAATGATCATGGTTCATTTCCAAGGCAAAGCATTCACTATCACAATAATCCAGGTATATGAACCAACCACTAATGGCAAAGAAGCTGAAGTTGAATGGTCCTTTTCATCATAGGGGACTGGAGTGCAAAAGTAGGAAGTCAAGCGATACCTGGAGTAACAGGCAAGTTTGGCCTTGGAGTACAAAATGAAGTTGGGCAAAGGTTAACACAGTTTTGCCAAGAGAACGCACTGGTCATAGCAAACACCCTCTTCCAACAACACAAGATAGGAAGGGACAAGATCTAATTTAAGTTTAAAAGGTTCTTCTTGCTGCTGTGTACAGGGTAGAAGGAAGAGTAGAGACTAGTCAGGAATTTGTTGCAGGGTCTAGAAGAGCAGTAACTTGGATCATGTTTTGGCAGTAGAAATAAGAATATGTGGGAGGTTTGCAGTGTATTTCAGAGACAGAATTGACAGGCCTTGGTGAGAAATTGGATGTGGGTGATGAGGGGGAGGCAGGTGTCACAGGTGACATCATGTTTCTAACTTGATCATGAATATGTGGCTTGTGATATATTGGAGAAGCAGAAGATTTGAAAAGGTGAGAAGAAAAAAATCCAATATAGGAAATGTTAAGCTTATTTTGCTTATACTTATAAGATACCCAAATAGAGATGTTGAGTTTGTGGCTGCCTAGTCTCTGTGTGAAGCTCTAAAAGATGCCTGAGTTTGGAAATATAAATTTGAATTTAATTGGTGTATAAATAAAGAGCTATTAATTATACAAATCCAGGGCAGTTTTGAGAATGAAAGGGGTACAATTAATTTTGCCAGGACAGGAAATACAATTCAGAACTGCATGGGGCAAGATTGAGAGTAGGTTCCCCTACATATAGATGGTATACAAAGTCATATAAAATCATGGGAATGTATAAGATCCCCCAAGAAGAGGCCATAGAGATAGAAGGAAGTAAGACCTGGACTGATTTCTGAGGAACTTCAGAATTCTGCTCCTTGTGGTTCATATCAGATAGGATAAGTTAGGCTATGATGTAGTAAGAAACAACCCTAAGTCTCAGTAGTTTAACTTAACAGTAATTTCATGGTTACATGACATTACATAGGTCTATGTAACTCTCCAGGAAATTTGTCCCTGCACGTAGTGATGCTCCTATGGAATGTTTCTGGCCTGCAGCTCTGCTGTCTCAGCATAAAGCTTCCTCAGTCTTTAGTTTTAGTCATAGGAACATACCTGAAGTCACTTCTGCCCACTGCTCAAGACTTCAGCCCTTAGCCTTGTTGATCCAGAGAGCTTGGTGAACATCACTGTCTACAGCTTAGTCTTCCCTACTGGCCTTCAACATACCTTTGCACATCTTTTTCCAAATATATATTTCATCTAACTCCTCCACAGAGGAGGCAGTTTAAAAGTCACATCAAATCAAGGCTTTGAGCTTCAAGTTGGGAATTTTTGAGGAATCCCATGATAGCCTCTGTATCAGACATGCATATGGTCACTCTTGCTCCAGAAAATTGTGAACTAAAAGGCGAGATTGTATGCATCCCTCACACCCATCATACAATGATGGAACACAATACACTTCCTGCAGAATGATGAGGAGTAAGATGTGCCCAGTGTTTATTGGTCCTCAACAATTCTGAAATCTTGCTGAACGAATATTTTATAGGCCTTTCTTTGGGGGATGAAGAATGTTTTTGTCCTCAGAATTGATTCTACACTTTGGAAAGCACTTCCTCTTATTGTTCCCTGCAGCCATGACCTTGCCTTCTTGTAGGTTTTTCTCATTCACTCAGGATCTAAGTTGACAGAGGCCCCACCTAGCACTGCTCACTATCTGGAATATGGGACCTCCAGGTCACTGCAACAGAGGGTGAGAGAGACCCAAGAACCAAGAACAGACTTACCTTGGACTGTAGGTGGCATATCAGCTGTGTTTACAATTTACTGGGCAGTGTAGAGGATACAGAAAATATTGCAAATATCATGTCTGTCTCTGCCACAAGGCCATGCAGGCCAACTTGTCACTCATTTAGCAGTTGGAAGGAAGGTTTTAATTTGATGTAGTTCTTTCATCACAATCACTTATGGTTCCCTGGTAGCTCAGCTGGTAAAGAATCAGCCTGCAATGCAGGAAACTCTAGTTCAATTCCTGGGTTGGGAAATTCCCCTGGAGAAGGGATAGGCTACCCACTTCAGTATTCTTGGGTTTCCCTGGTGGCTTAGACAGTCAAGAATCTGCCTGCAATCCAGGAGACTGGGGTTTGATCCCTGGTTTGGGAAGGTCCCCTGAAGGAGGGCATGACAACCCACTCTAGTACTCTTGCCAGGAGAATCCACATAGACAGAGGAGCCTGATGGGCTACAATTCATGGGGTTGCAAAGAGTCAGACATGACTGAGCAACTAAGCAAAAACATACAATGGTTATAATACAGGGTTTCAAAGGTCTGCACTATCTTGGTCATGGTCTCAGCATGCTCAGATTTTATCTGATAAGCAATCTAGAATTGGATCAAAATCTGTGTAACTCAAGGAAGATATGAGCCATGCCATGCAGGTCTACCCAAGAGGGATGGGTCATTGTTGGAGATTTCTGACAAAATGTGATCCATTAGAGAAGGAAATGGCAAACCACTTCAGTATTCTTGCTTTGAGAACCCCATGAACACAGTGAAAAGGCAAAAATATATAACATTGGAAGATGAGCCCCCTCAGGTCAGTAGGTCTCCAATATGCTACTGGAGAATGGCAGAGAAAGAGTTCCAGAAGGAATGAAGAGCCTGGGCCAAAATGGAAATGTTGTCCAATTGTGGATGTCTCTGGAGGTAAATGTAAAGTCCAATGCTGTAAAGAAAAATATTGAATAGGAACCTTGAATGTTATGTCTGTGAATCAAGGTAAATTGGATGTGATCAAGCTGGAGATGGAAAGGGTAAACATCAACATTTTAGGAATCAGTCTAAAATGGACAGGAATGGGCAAATTCAGATGACCATTATATCTACTACTATGAGCAAGAATCAAATAGGATATGGGGAGGGAGAAGGGTTCAGGATGGGGAACACATGTATACCTGTGGCGGATTCATTTTGATATTTGGCAAAATTAATACAATTATGTAAAGTTTAAAAATAAAATAAAATTTTTAAAAAAATTAAATAAAAAAATAGAGTAGGCCTCATAATAAAAGAAAAAAAAAAAAAGAGTTTGAAATGCAGTACTTGGATGCAATCTCAAAAATGACAGAATGATCTTAGTTATTTCCAAGACAAACCATTCAATATCACAGCAATCCAAGTCTATGCCCCAACCAATAAAGTCAAAGAAGCAATGCAAAAGGAGGAAGTCAAGAGATAACTGGAGTAACAGGCAAGTTTGGCCTTGGAGTACAAAGTGAAGCAGGTCAAAGGCTAACAGAGCTTTGCCCAGAGAAAGCACTGGGCATAGTAAACATCCTTTTCCAACAACATAAAAGACAACTCTACACATGAACATCACTAGATTGGCAACACCAAAATCAGATTGATTATATTCTTTGCAGCTGAAGATGGAGAAGCTCTCTACAGTGAGTAAAAATAAGATCTGGAGTTGATTGTGGCTTAGGTCATGAGCTCCTTATTGTAAAATTCAGACTTAAATTGAAGGAAGTAGAGAAAAACACTAGGCCTAAATCAAACCCCTTATGATTATACAGTGGAGATGACAAATAGATTTAAGGGATTAGAGTTGGTAGACAGAGTGCCTAAAGAGCTATGATGGAGCATTGTACAGGAAGTGGTGACCAAAACCATCCCCAGGAAAAAGAAACGCAAGAAGGTAAAGTGGTTGCCTAAGGAGGACTTACCAATAGCTGAGAAAGGAAGATAAGTGAAAACCAAAGGAGAAAGGAAAGGCTATACCCAACTGAATGCAGAGTTCCAGAGAATAGCAAGAGGGGATAAGAAAGCCTTAAATAATGCAAAGAAGTAGAGGAAAACAATAGAACGGGAAAGACTAGAGAATTTTCAAGAATATGGGGGATACAAAGGGAACATTTCATGCAAAGATGGGCTCAATAAAGGATGGAAATGGTATGGACCTAATAGAAGAAGAAGAGATTAAGAAGAGGTGGCAAGAATGCACAGAAGAACTATAAAAAAGGTATTAATGACCTGGATAACCATGATGATGTGGTCACTCACCTAGAGCCAAACATCCTGGAGTGTGAAGTCAAGTGGGTCTTAGGAAGCATTACCACCAATAAAGCTAGTGGAAGTGATGGAATTCCAGCTGAGTTATTTCAAATCTTAAAAGATGGCACTATTAAATTGCTGTACTCCACATGCAAGCAAATATGGAAAACTCAGCACTTGCCACAGGACTGGAAAAGGTCAGTTTTCATTCCAACTGCAAAGAAGGACTGCCAGAATGTTCAAACTACCATACATTTGCACTCATTTCACATGCTAATAAGATTACATTCAAAATCCTTTAAGCTAGCCTTCAACAGTACATGAAAGGAGGACTCAATGTACAAGCTGGATTTAGAATAGACAGAGGAACAAGAGATCAAATTGTCAATATCCTTTGGATCATAGAAAAAGCAAGCTAAATTCCAGAAAAGATGTCTACTTCTGCTTCATTGACTATCCTAAAGCCTTTGATTGTGTGGTTCACAACAAACTGTGGAAAATGCTTAAAGAGACGGGAATACCAGACTACCTTTCTTGTCTCCTGAGAAGCCTGTATTCAGGACAAAAGATGGAGATGAAATGACAGACTGATTCAAAATTGGGAAAGGAGTACATCAAGATTATATACCGTCACCCTGATTATTTAACTTACATGCTGTGTATATCAAGGGAAATGCTGGGCTGGGTGAATTACAATGGGAATACATCATAGGAAATGCTGGGCTGAATCAAGACTGCTGGGAGAAATATCAACAACCTCAGATATACATATGATACCACTTTAATGGCAGAAAGCAAAGAGAAACTAAAGAGCCTCTTGATGAAGGGAAAAGAGGAGCATGAGAAAGCTGGCTTAAAACTGGCATTCAAAAATCTAAGATCATGGTATTTGGTCCTATCACTTCATGGTAAGTAGATTTGGAAATAACGGAAGCAGTATCAGATTTTATTTTCTTGGGCTAAAAAATCACTGCAGATGGTGACTACAGGCATGAAATTAAAATATGCTTGTTCCTTGGAAGAAAAGCTATGACAAATCTAGACAGCGTTTTGAAAAGCAGAGATATCATTTTGTCGACAAAAGTCTGTATAGACAAAACTATGGTTTTTCCAGTAGTCATATATGCACATGAGAGTTGGAACATAAAGAAGACTGAGCAGCAAAGAACTGATGCTTTTGAACTGTGGTTCTGGACTCCAAGGGTGAGAGTCCCTTGGATTGCAAGACAATCAAACCAGTCAGTCCTAAAGGAAATCAACCCTTAATAGTCATGTGATAGGCTGATGCTGAAACTGAAGCTCAAATACTTGGGTCACCTGATACAAAGAGCTGACATGATGCTGGGAAATTCTGAGGGCAGGAGAAGTGGGCAACAGAAGATGGGCTAATTGGGTGGCATCTTAAATGTCACTTTCTCCAATTAGTTTATCAATAATAAAGTTGACAGTTTAACATGTTAGTCTTCTGTGTCTTATTTTTCAGTTGGTTCTAAACACAACAATGGAAGAAATGGATATTATGTATTGAATCCCTAAAATCTTTAAGAGACATAAATAATACGTTCGGTGTGGCTTTTCTTTTTTTCCTTTTTTCCAAAAGTGAAATTTTTTTTCCAAAGGTGAAATTGGACCAGCATCTCTTGCATTCTGAATAGTGTACTTCTCTTATTTCCAAGATGATACTTACCTTTTTTTGGAGGTTATGTCACATTTGTGCCTCACATAAACTTAGCATAAATGTAAACTCTGATTTGATTTGAAAGTACAAGTTAGAGCAGAGAAGAACATGAGGGATATGAGAGCTGAGGGCTAAGCAAATCAAACCATAAACAACAAGACCAAATTATTTTAGGTAACCAAAATCAGGAAGGGAGAAGACTAGGCAGTTGATTTTTAATGAAATAATGAACATACGTGAACTTTGTTTTTTCCTCATTGACAATGAAAATCAGACATTACTACAGAAGGACTCTCCACTCACATTTTGATTTTCAATTCATCCCAAGATAAACTTGCAGGAAGGGAACTTTAAACTTTGATGTTCATATAGTCATATTTTATTTATACTTCTGAAATCTTTCGACAATTTTATGTTCTGGGAGACTAAAAACTTATCACTTTTTCCAAAATATGACTCAACTTCTCTTTCAAAACTCATGAGGGTCATCTTCTGTTGGGATTGGATGGCATTCAGGGGGTCTACCTCAGAAAAGTCTGATAGAATAGCACTGAATTTCAGAATTCACTTTATGTATATACTACTTCCTGCTTTTGCTTTTCTTAGGTAAACATTCATTCTAGGTACTTACGAATGTTCTGATTCTTTATCCTTCATTTATTTCTACCAGACAGCCAAAGAATCATCTCAATTATAACTTCTGTTTGTAGCATAGTGTCATATTGAATGCATACCTTTAGTTTCATGTGATTAATTTAAATCATCACAAACTCCTGGATGTTTTTAAAGACAATGGAAAACTCAGTTGGGTTAAGGATCCTCATTGCAACCCAAGCAGATTTTCAAATATCTGTAATGGCTGAGAAAAGAAAAATCACCTTGGTGAAGCTTGTAGGAAATGTTTATGATGCCAGGGGCTACAAGACTGGTTTTAAATTGCTTTAGATTTGTTTAGGTTGCTTCGCTTTCTTTTGACTCTTGTAGTTTTTAATATATCTTAGCTTCTTCCCCCCCCCCCCCTTTCCCTTGTTTTTACTTCTCATTTATTTTCTTTGACATTTTCTTCATCAATTACCAAATGCTCATCCCATCCTGCAGGCTCTCCCAGAGAGCCAAATAGCACATCTCCAGGGTCTATGTCCATGGCTATCATCACTGTACTCATCAGCATTACATCAGTAGCATCCTCACCACTACTGCACATGCATCTGTGTCACTGTCCATGACAGGCATTTCAAAGTATTAAATGCCATATTTGGAAGCCATGCCACAGCACTGTAAGACAGAAATGTCTCAGCATTTCTATTTAACAAATAAAGAAACAGATGCAGAACTTAAATTCCTCACTTCACACAGCTGGTAAGTGACAAACCAAGATTAACACTTCTGATTGCTTGACCCTGAGCTTGCCATGTTTCCTTATTTTTCTAGCATGACCTAGAAAGAGTTGTATTCTTCCTGATTAAGCATACTGTTGTTCTATTTTTTTGACTACTTCACATATGCTTACTGCTATACTTTGGGTTTCTGGGGAGTATTTATTATCTATTCTGAAAAATACCCTTTAAAGATAATTTTAGAACATTTTGCAAATAATTATAATAAGCTTATGTTTGACAGCTTCTTGCTACATGGAATTAGTGTGAATCGATTAGTTCCATCAAGCTCCTTGTGGACATGGTAATGTTTGGCCCTCACATGAATTCCGTAGAGAGATGCATTTCAGGATTTACAGGACATGTCAGTAACTGATAACAAAGCAGGGCACATGAGGAAATGAGAGCTTGACACCACAAATGCCTCTTATTCTCCATTTCCTGGGAAGCTGACCAACCACTGGCTCTGGTTTCAGAAGTTGTCTTTCTTGACATTGCATTCAGGATAAGCTACAGCAAGAGTGGATGGGAGGGTATGAAATGAAATAGTAGAGTCCCTAAAGTCAGGTAGAAATTGATATATCAACACTTCACTAAAGGGATGAAGGGACCCTTAATGTTAAGTCTGCTCTCCTTGAAGAGAGAGGCTTATGTTCCTGGATGAAGATTCTCAGTCAGTTTGCCATTCTATGAGGCAGGCTGGCAGAAAACACCTGTGATGCACATATTAAATGAATTAATGTGTAATGCATTTTGAAAACTGCCTGGCACGTAGCAAGTGCTCAAAATGTAATTATTATTTCTCAAAAATGTGTTATTATTACCCAAAGATGTTTTATACCACTGCTTTTATTGCAAGATAAGTTACTAGATTTGGTACTGAGAAACTGGAATCATGGAAAAATCTCAGGTAAAAGACCCACAGGTTGGATCAGAACTTGGAAACGAGATGAAAACCTAGTTATTAGAAGTGCAATGGTATAATACTGAGATGGAGATAAGACTCTTAGAGTTGTTTAAATATCCCTCTGTTAGATCAGGATCAGTCCAGGTAGCCAAAGTTGATTTGAGTCTGATCATGATATCAGTGGGCAGAAAAGGGAAAGAGATGTGAGCCTCATGTAAAAGGATCTTCTTTTTAGTGTCAACTATAGTGGTATTTGAATAACTGAAAATGGTCTAAAATAATTATTGATATTTTTCTACTCATTGTTGTATTTAATTAGCAATCATAAAGCCAGAATGATAAAATGAAATAGAGCAATAAAACCATAATAAATCAGTACTTCAAGATTTGTGAGGTTAGTGTTCAGCCTGCATTTTGAAATCTTGGTACTTCTGAAATGTCATCAGCTAAACATCCATGTTGAGAGGCCAGTGATGGAACATGGTGGGACACAGAGTTACTGGGCATGAATGTCTATCCTCAGGTATGTTTTGGAAGGATGATGATATAGAAAAGGAAGGCACGTGTTGTCAGGTAAGCAGGCTGACCTTGAATAAAGGTGTCCCAACATTGACACACAAATATGATCAGAGTCTAATCAACAGCAAGCAATCCATTTGACAAATTTAGAAAACTTACAAGGAAGAAAACACTGATGAAACAGACACAATAATCTGGCCCTTCTTACTTAACACAAAATGTACCTACTATAATTGTTGTAAAACTGGGCAAAATACAGTCTTTTTCTGATATTTCTTTTCAGAATTAAACAGTAACTAGCTATGTGTTCATTGACAGAAAACCTATTCATGGACTCTAAAAACCTGACTAATGAATATTTACTAAATTTCTAAGAAATCACGAACTTATTACCACAAAAGGAAGTATAACAAGTACAAAATATGTAAACCAAAGGTTGAGTTAGTCAAACTTCATGAGATTGAATATCATAATAATGCATTCTTCTTATTGTTCTGATTAGATGACAGTTTTCCACTGAACCTTTTGGCTAAAATTTCTGTTTCTTCTCACCCACATTTACACTAACATTTACTCTAGAAATTCCTGAAAAATAAAGTCTGACACCACCAGGCATACATCCATCCCTGTGAAAGGTTGTCACTATGAGCTGTGAATGACCTTGGTATTCTTGGCCTCCAGAGAAGAGAAATTCCATCTGGGGCCATTGACAAGGCTTGATCACTCAGAGCTTTTGTGTAATAAAGTTTTAATAAAGTATAAGAGAGATAGAGAAAGCTTCTGACATAGACATCAGCAGGGGACAAAAAGAGTTCCTCCCTTGCTAGTTTTTAGCAAGAAGCTATATACCTATTCAGTTCAGTTCAGTCGCTCAGTCGTGTCTGACTCTTCGCAACCCCATGAATCGCAGCAGGCCAGGCCTCCCTGTCCATCACCAACTCCCGGAATCCACCCACACTCATGTACATCGAGTTGGTGATGTCATTCAGCCATCTCATCCTCTGTCGTCCCCTTTTCCTCCTGCCCCCAATCCCTCCCAGAAACAGGGTGTTTTCCAATGAGTCAACTCTTCGAATGAGGTGGACAAAGTATTGGAGTTTCAGCTTCAACATCAGTCTTTCCAATGAACACCCAGGACCAGTCTCCTTTAGGGTGGACTGGTTGGATCTCGAAGTCCAAGGGATTCTCAAGAGTCTTCTCCAACACCACAGTTAAAAAGCACCAATTCTTTGACGTTCAACTTTCTTCACAGTCCAACTCTCACATCCATACATGACCACTGGAAAAACCATAGCCTTGACTAGATGAACCTTTGTTGGCAAAGTAATATCTCTGCTTTTGAATATGCTATCTAGGCTGGTCATAACTTTCCTTCCAAGGAATAAGCGTCTTTTAATTTCATGGCTGCAGTCACCATCTGCAGTGATTTTGGAGCCCCATCCCCCAAATAAAGTCTGACACTGTTTCCACTGTTTCCCCATCTATTTCCCATGAAGTGATGGGACCAGATGCCATGATCTTCGTTTTCTGAATGTTGAGCTTTAAGCCAACTTTTTTGCTCTCGTCTTTCACTTTCATCAAGAGGCTCTTTAATTCCTCTCCACTTTCTGCTATAAGGGTGGTGTCATCTGCATATCTGAGGTTATTGAGATTTCTGCCGGCAATCTTGACTCCAGCCCATCGTTTGTGCTTCTTCCAGCCCAGCGTTTCTCATGATGTACTCTGCATATAAGTTAAATAAGCAGGGTGACAATATACAGCCTTGACGAACTCCTTTTCCTATTTGGAAGCAGTCTGTTGTTCCATGTCAGTTCTAACTGTTGCTTCCTGACCTGCATATAGGTTTCTCAAGAGGCAGGTCAGGTGGTCTGGTATTCCCATCTCTTTCAGAATTTTCCACAGTTTCTTGTGATCCACACCGTCAAAGGCTTTGGCATAGTCAATAAAGCAGAAATAAATTTAGCAAGCTGCTAATTAGAGAAAGGAAATGTGTCAAAACTCAGATAGTGGCACCAGGTCCCTCACCAAAAACATACATGTTTAGATAGCATTGGCACAAGTGGAGTCATCCCAGGCCATAAAACAACTGACATGAATTTTGAAGAAAGGCAGATTTCCAAGCAAACACATAGTTTCATTAACATAGCTTAAGAGAACATTTCCATGAATAAAACCTACTGGTTTGTTGAGCCATTATTAGTTCTGAGTCTTAGCCAGAACCAGCTTGAAGAAAGGTAGAATCTAAAGTAACTACATTTTCATTTGTTTCTATGCATATTTTGGTTTCCTTTTTGACTTTTTCCATGATTTGTTGATTATTCAGAATCATGTTATTTAGCCTCTATACGTTTGCATTTTTAATAGTTTTTCCCCCTGTGGTTGACATCTAGTCTTACTGTATTGTGATCAGAAAAAATGCTTGAAATGATTTCAATTTTTTTTTTTTTTTTTTGAATTTACTTAGACGCGATTTATGGCCCAGGATAACAATGACAACACAAACCTATGGGATTCAGTAAAAGCCGTGTTAAGGGGAAGGTTCATAATATTACAAGCTTACCTCAAGAAACAAGAGAAAAATCAAATAGATAACCTAACTTTACATTAAAGCAACTAGAAAAAGAAGAAGTGAAGAACCCCAGGGTTAGTAGAAGGAAAGAAATCATAAAAATTAGGACAGAAATAAATGACAAAAAAACAAAGGAGACTATAGCAAAAATCAACAAAACGAAAAGCTGGTTCTTTGAGAAGATAAATAAAATAGACAAGCCATTAGCAAGACTTATCAAGAATAAAAGGGAGAATAATAAAATCAATACAATTAGAAGTGAAAATGGAGAAATCACAATAGACAACACAGAAATGCAAAAGATTATAAGAGACTACTATCAGCAACTATATGCCAATTAAATGGACAACTTGGAAGAAATGGATGAATTCTTAGAAAAGTATAACCTTCCAAAACTGAACCAGGAAGAAATAGAAAATCTGTACAAACCCATCATAAGGACAGAATAGAAATTGTAATAAAAAAATCTTCCAAGAAACAAAAGCCCAGGACTAGGTGGCTTCACAGGTGAATTCCACCAAACATTTAGAGAAGAGGTAACACCTATCCTACTCAAACTCTTCCAGAAAATTACAGGAGAAGGTCAACTCCTAAACTCATTCTGTGAGGCTGCTGCTGCTGCTACTGTTACTGCTAAGTCACTTCAGTCGTGGCCGACTCTGTGCAACCCCATAGACAGCAGGCCGCCAGGCTTCCCCGTCCCTGGGATTCTCCAGGCAAGAACACTGGAGTAGGTTGCCATTTCCTTCTCCAATGCATGAAAGTGAAAAGTGAAAGTGAACTCGCTCAGTCATGTCCAACTCTTAGCGACCCCATGGACTGCAGCCTACCAGGCTCCTCTGTCCATGGGATTTGCCAGGCAAGAGTACTGGAGTGGGGTGCCATTGCCTTCTCCGTCTGTGAGGCTACCATCACCCTAATAACAAAACAGACAGACACCACAAAAAAGAAAACTACAGGCCAATATCACTGATGAACATAGACGCAAAAATCCTCAACAAAATTCTAGCAAACAGAATCCAACAATATATTGAAAAGATTATACATCATGACAAAGTCAGCTTTATCTCAGGGATGCAAGGATTCTTCAGTATTTGCAAATCAATGAATGTGATACACCAGATTAACAAATTGAAGGATAAAAACCATATGATTACCTCAATGGATGCAGAGAAAACCTTTAGCAAAATTCAACACCCATTAAGACAAAAACTCTCCAGAAAGCAGGAATAGAAGGAACATGCCTCAACACAATAAAAGCCATATATAATAAACCCACAGAAAACATTGGTAAAAAAATTGAAAGCATTTCCCCAAAAGTCAGGAACAAGACAAGGGTGCCCACTCTCACCACCACTATTCAACATAGTTTTGGAAGTTTTAGCCACAGCAATCAGAGAAGAAAAAGAAATAAAAAGAATCCAGATTGGAAAAGAAGAAGTAAAATTCTCACTGTTTGCATATGACATGACCCTCTACATAGAAAACCCTAAAGACACCACCAGAAAATTACTAGAGTTAATCAATGAATGTAATAAAGTTTCAGGGTATAAAATTAATACACAGAAATCCCTTGCATTCCTATACACTAACAATGAGAAAACAGAAAAAAATTAAGGAAACAATCCCATTAACCATTGCTACAAAAGGAATAAAATGCTTAGGAATAAATCTATCTAAAGAAATAAAATACCTATATATAGAAAACTATAAAACACTGATAAAAGAAATCAAAGATGACAGAAACAGATAGAGAAATATACCATGTTCATGGATCAGAAGAATCAATATAGTGAAAATGAGTATATTATCCAGGGCAATCTATAGATTCAATGCAATCCTTATCAAGTTACCAATGGTATTTTTTCACAGAACTAGAACAAATAATTTCACAATTTATATGGAAATACAGAAAAACTTGAATAACCAAAGAAATCTTGAGAAAGAAGAATGGAACTGGAGAAATAAACTTTCCTGACTTTAGACTATACTACAAAGCTACAGTCATCAAGACAGTATGGTACTGGCACAAAGACAGGAATATAGATCAAAGGAACAAAATAGAAAGCCCAGAGATAAATCCACACATCTATGGACACTTCATCTTTGACAAAGGAGGCAAAAATATACAATGGAGAAAAGACAATCTCTTTAACAAGTGGTCCTGGGAAAAACTGGTCAACCATTTATAAAAGAATGAAACTAGAACACTTTCTAACACCATACACAAAAATAAACTCAAAATGGATTAAAATTTTAAATGTAAGACCAGAACCTGTAAAACTCCTAGAGGAAATCACAGGTAGAACACTCTCTGACTTAAATCACAGCAAGATCCTCTATGATTTACCTCCCAGAGTAATAGGAATAAAAACAAAAATAAACAGTTGGAACCTAATTAAACTTAAAACCTTTTGCATAATGAAGGAAACTATAAGCAAGGTGAAAAGACAGCCTTCAGAGTGGGAGAAAATAATAGCAAACAAAGAAATTGACAAAGAATTGATCTCCAAAATATACAAGCAGCTCATGCAGCTCAACACCAGAAAAATTAATGATGCAGTCAAACAGTGGGCCAAAGAACTAAACAGACATTTATCCAAAGAAGACATATAGATGGCTAACAAACACATGAAAAGATGCTCAACATCACTCATTATCAGAGAAATGCAAATCAAAACCACAATGAGGTACCATCTCATGCCAGTCAGAATGACTGCTATCAAAAAGTCTACAAACAATAAATGCTGGAGAGGGTATGGAAAAAAGGGAACCCTCTTAACACTGTTGGTGTTAATGCAAACTAGTACAGCCACTATGGAGAACAGTGTGGAAATTCCTTAAAAAACTGGAAATAGAACTGCCATATGACCCAGCAATCCCACTGCTGGGCATACACACTGAGGAAACCAGAATTGAAAGAGACGCGTGTACCCCAATCTTCATCGCAGCACTTTTAAAGCAACCTAGATGTCCATTGGCAGACGGATGGATAAGAAAGCTGTGGTACATATACACAATGGAATATTATATTACTCAGCTATGAAAAAGAATGCATTTGAATCAGTTCTAATGAGGTGGATGGAACTGGAGCCTATTATAAGTCAGAAAGAAAAACACCAATACAGTATATTAACGCATATATATGGAATTTAGAAAGATAGTAACAACAACCCTATATGTGAGACAGCAAAAGAGACACAGATGTAAAGAACAGACTTTTGGACTCTGTGGGAGAAGGTGAGGGTGGGATGGTTTTAGAGAATAGCCTTCAAACATGTATATTACCATATGTGAACAGATCACCAGTACAAGTTTGATGCATGAAACAGGGCGCTCAAAGCCAGTGCACCAGGACAACCCAGAGGGATGGGATGGGGAGGGAGTTGGGAGGCAGGTTTGGGATTGAGGACACATGTACACCTGTGGCTGATTCATGTCAATGTATGGCAAAAAAAAACACCACAATACTGTAAAGTAATTAGCCTCCAATTAAAATAAATAAATTAATTTTAAAAAGATAAAGTAAATACATAGTTCATTAACATAGCTTAAGAAAAACATTTCCATACCAAAAAATGCATTGCTTAGATCAAGGTTTGAGGAAAGTTAAATTCAGGTGGTACCAGGTATCATCATGGCAACATAGAATTTTAAAAAGAAACCTTTTAAGTTTGTATAGAGAAGGAAAAAAAAATATATATCTAACACTTGTAGTTAGTTTTCTCCTGCCACTTAAGAGAGAGAGGAAAAAAAAGTCTGACACTTGCAGCCTATTTTCTCCACTTGGGGATCCCTAGCCTTCCTGCTTGTTACCTTCTCATCTGCCCTTGCAATGAAACAGTCTACAAGCAGCTGGCCATAGTCATTTGCCCATAGCTATCCTTCACTCCAGAAACATACCTGCAGCTTTTCTTCTACGTTTTTTTGTTTTTTTTTTTTTAACCTTAAATTTGAAGAGCAAGATGGTGAGGGAAAATGTTGAGCCTGACCAGGAGGGATCTGTGCAGTTGCTGCCCTGGTTCATCTGATCACGTGAAATGTGGCTTGGAATTTGGGGTGTGGTCCCTGGAGGAGGGCATGGCAACTCACTCTAGTATTCTTGCCTGGAGAATCCCATGGAGAGAGGAGCCTGGCAGGCTGCAGTCCACAGGGTTGCAAAGAGTCAGATATGACTGAAGTGACTTCGCATGCTGGCACGAATGCAGGGAAGATTAGAGCAGCGGTGGTGCAGCATTTTTCACTTTAAACCTGAAAGGTTGTTGCTGACTCACGAAAAGATGCCAGGATTCTTGGCCTCTGGAGGAAAAGAATTCAATCCAGGGCCAGAGATGAGGCTTGGTGTCTCAGAGCTTTTGTGTAATAAAGTTTATTAAAGTATAAAGGAGATAGAGAAAGCTTCTGACATAGGCATCTGAAGGGGACAGAAAGAATACCCCCATGCTAGTCTTCAGCTGGATGTTATATAGTCATTAGCAGTCTGTTAATGTGGAGAAGGCAATGGCACCCCACTCCAGTACTCTTGCCTGGAAAATCCAATGGACGGAGGAGCCTGGTGGGCTGCAGTCCATGGAGTCGCTGAGGGTCGGACACGACTGAGTGATTTCACTTTCAATTTTCACTTTCATGCATTGGAGAAGGAAATGGAAACCCACTCCAGTGTTCTTGCCTGGAGAATCCCAGAGACGGGGGAGCCTGGTGGGCTGCCATCTATGGGGTCGCACAGAGTTGGACACGACTGAGGTGACTTAGCAGCAGCAGCAGCAGCAGTCTGTTAATGAAAGAAAGGAATGTCTTAAAACTCAGAATGGCACCAGCCCCTCATCCATAAGATGTATTTTGGGATAATCTCGGCACCAGGTGATTCATCCAGGGCCATAAAACGATTGACTTGAATCTTGTAGAAGAGCAGGTTACCATACAATAGTTTCATTTACATAGATTAGGGGAACAATATCTGAGTATAACATACTGGTTTGTCAAGTAGGTTCTGAGCCATTAGGGGGAACCGACTTGAAGACAGAGTCTGGGGTAAATGCATGGTACATTAACATAGCTTAAGACAAACATTTCCATAAGAAGAATACATAGGTTAACTCAAGCTTTGAGAATAGTTAACTTCAGGTGGAACCAGGTGTTATTATGGCAACACAGTATTTTAAGAGAAACCTCCTTTTAAATTTGTAGAAGGGGGAAAATGGGATAATTTGAGAAGGGGGAAAAATATATCACAATTTGTTTCCTCCTGCCGCTTAAGAGAGAGATAAAAATGTCTGACACTTGCAGCCTATTTCCTCCTTTTGGAGACCCCCGGCCTTCCTGCCTGTTACCCTCTCATACTTAAAATATATTTCCCTGTGCATTAAATATACAGAGGTATTTTAAAGCCAAGTACATATGTGTGTACTTGGTGTGTTCAAATTAGCCAAGATGGAGTGTTCAGGCTCTCTCACCCCACGTTCTGTAAATAATGACTATGTAACAGCTGAGATCACATAGTACTGCACATGAATGCCATGAGGTCATGGCTTGGTCATGAGCTGCTTTGCGGTGTAGGGATATATGAACTCCACCCAAGAAAGAAGCGGCTTTTTTTTTTTTTTTTTTCCGCTGTGTCATGGCTGTGTCTGTTGGGTCAGCCAAGAGAGGAGAGACTATAGTGTATCTACTGCTATGGCTAGAGATCTCTTCAAGAAAATCAGAGATACCAAAGGAACATTTCATGCAAAGATGGGCTCGATAAAGGACAGAAATGGTATGGACCTAACAGAAGCAGAAGATATTAAGAAGAGATGGCAAGAATACACAGAAAAACTATACAAAAAGATCTTCACGACCGAGATAATCACGATGGTGTAATCATGGACCTAGAGCCAGACATCCTGGAATGTGAAGTCAAGTAGACCTTAGAAAGCATCACTATGAACAAAGCTAGTGGAGGTGATAGAATTACAGTTGATTTATTTTAAATCCTAAAAGGTGATGCTGTGAAAGTGCTGCACTCAATATGCCAGCAAATGTGGAAAACTCAGCAGTGGCCACAGGACTGGAAAAGGTCAGCTTTCATTCCAATCCCAAAGAAAGGCAATTCCAAAGAATGCTCAAACTACTGCACGATTGCACTCATCTCACACACTAGTAAAGTAATGCTCAAAATTCTCCAAGCCAGGCTTCAGCAATATGTGAACCGTGAACTTCCTGATGTTCAAGCTGGTTTTAGAAAAGGCAGAGGAACCAGAGATCAAATTGCCAACATCCGCTGGATCATGGAAAAAGCAAGAGCATTCCATAAAAACATCTATTTCTGCTTTCTTGACTATGCCAAAGCCTTTGACTGTGTGGATCACAAGAAACTGTGGAAAATTCTGAAAGAGATGGGAATACCAGACCACCTGACCTGCCTCTTGAGAAACCTGTATGCAGGTCAGGAAGCAACAGTTAGAACTGGACATGGAACAACAGACTGGTTCCAAATAGGAAAAGGAGTACATCAAGGCTGTATATTGTCACCCTGCTTGTTTAACTTATATATTCAGTACATCATGAGAAATGCTGGGCTGGAAGAAGCACAAGCTGGAATCAAGATTGCCGGGAGAAATACCAATAACCTCAGATATGCAGATGACACCACCCTTATGGCAGAAAGTGAAGAGCAACTCAAAAGCCTCTTGATGAAAGTGAAAGTGGAGAGTGAAAAAGTTGGCTTAAAGCTCAACATTCAGAAAACGAAGATCATGGCATCTGGTCCCATCACTTCATAGGAAATAGGTGGGGAAACAGTGGAAACAGTGTCAGACTTTCTTTCTTTGGGCTCCAAAATCACTGCAGAGGGTGACTGCAGCCATGAAATTAAAAGACGCTTATTCCTTGGAAGGAAAGTTATGACCAAGCTAGATAGCATATTGAAAAGCAGAAACATTACTTTGCCAACAAAGGTCTGTCTAGTCAAGGCTATGGTTTTTCCAGTGGTCATGTATGGATGTGAGAGTTGGACTGTGAAGAAAGCTGAGCATCGAAGAATTGATGCTTTTGAACTGTGGTGTTGGAGAAGTCTCTTGCGAGTCCCTTGGACTGCACGGCGATCCAACCAGTCCATTCTGAAGGAGATCAGCCCTGGGATTTCTTTGGAAGGAATGATGCTAAAGCTGAAACTCCAGTACTTTGGCCATCTCATGCGAAGAGTTGACTCATTGGAAAAGACTGTGATGCTGGGAGGGATTGGGTGCAGGAGGAGAAGGGGACAACAGAGGATGAGATGGCTGGATGGCATCACTAACTCGATGGACGTGACTCTGAGTGAACTCCAGGAGTTGGTGATGGACAGGGAGGGCTGGCATGCTGTGATTCATGGGGTCGCAAAGAATCAGACATGACTGAGAGACTGAACTGAACTGAACTGATTTTCACTGCTTATTATTAGAGAAATACAAATCAAAACTACCATGAGGTATCATCTCACACCAATCAGAATGACTAACACCCAAAAACTACAAACAAGAAATACTGGAGAGTGCCAGGAGCCGGTGAGGCATTCCGCTCATGACAAAGGTCATGAGGAAGGAGGCTCGGCATACGCAAAGGCGGGATTGAGCCTCAGGAGTCCGCCCGGATATTCTCGAGCATTTTCCCCCCAAAAACCAGAGTCTGCCTACTTTATTGCTTTGTGCTCTCACCTCTGACTTTACTGGGGGCTGTCCCCTATCACCATCTCTCTCTCTGTGTCAAAGAGTTAACTTACAGCTCCAATTAATAAAGTTCCTGGGCAATTAGGAGTGTTTAAATCCAAACCCCTCAGATGGCTCTCTAACTTGCCTGACAAGTTTACCCGGACTCCTGCAGCTATGCATACGATTGTTTACAGTCTCCTAGCCTCCAGAGGCAAGGGAAGCTTAAGATATTCAAATAGCTTAGAGCCTCTCAGAGAGTTAAAAACTGTCAGAATAAACTAGTAAAGGATTTCATTGATGAGTCAATGCTTGTTGCCAAGTTTTCACATCCCCTGAATTGTATCCTTGAATGTGTATTAATTAATAGTTGGTATATAGAAAAAAATAAGTAGTGGCCTTGGTGTTAGTAACTTTAGACCCTTAAGGTAATAAATTCTTTCCTTTGTTGTAAACCCATTACACATCCGCCCTATAGGAATGCAATTTTATCTTTGGAAGATGGTGCCAAACCTTAAAATAATTACTCTTAGAGAAAATAAGTCTTTGTTGATAAGTCCTTGTCAAGAGTCATAAAATGTTAGTAGGCCTTCTGGCCAGAAGATGATGTAAATCACCTAAACCATTTGTATACGATAAATTTGCAGGAAAGAAACCTTGGTTTTTGATAAGAATCAAAGACTGCTGACTTTGCATCCCCTATTATCCTCTATGTGTAACTTAGGGTATAAAAGCCCCTGTTAAAAATAAAGCTATGGGCCTTGTTCACCAACGCTTGGTCTCCCCATGTCATTCTTCCCTTTAACTTCCAGCTGAGTCTCCATCTGGAGCGTGGAACCCACCACGCTTACTAATTATGCCTGGACTGCTAAGACCCACTCGAGAAGTTGTCTAGGGTGAGGCACCTTCCGCTATTCGAGAGGGCGCCTGCGGCCTACGTAAGTGGTGCAAACTTCTTGTCTTGAAGTTTTATTGGTCTCCCGCGTAAACCAAGCTACTCAGCCTCTTTTCTCCACTGAATTTTCCTACTGAGCTATCCTCATTCTATCATTCTTTATATCTCTAATTAGCATATAAATAGTCGCCTAGGCCATCTCTCCTTCGAATACCCTGGATCAGCTGGGGCTGGTCCCCAGCAGGAGAGGGTGTGGAGGAAAGGGAACCATCTTGAACTATCGGTTAGAATGCAAATTGATATGGCCACTATAGAACAGTCTTATGGACTCTGTGGGAGAGGGAGAGGGTGGGAAGATTTGGGAGAATGGCATTGAAACATGTAAAATATCATGTATGAAACGAGTTGCCAGTCCAGGTTCAATGCATGATACTGGATGCTTGGGGCTAGTGCACTGGGACGACCCAGAGGGATGGTATGGGGAGGCAGGAGGGAGGAGGGTTCAGAATGGGGAACACATGTATACCTGTGGCGGATTCATTTTGATATTTGGCAAAGCTAATACAATTATGTAAAGTTTAAAAATAAAATAAAAATTAAAAAAAAAAAGAATAGCATAGAGATTCCTTTAAAAATTAGGAATAAAACTACCATACGATCCAGCAATCCCACTACTGGGCATATACTCTGAGAAAACAATAACTGAAAAAGACATGTTCCCCAGTGTTCACTGCAGCACTATTTACAAGAGCTAGGATAAGGAAACAACTTAAATGTCCATCAACAGATAAATGTATAAAGAAATTGTGGTATATATACACAATGGAGTATTTCTTAGCCTCAAAAAGGAATGCATCTGACTCAGTTCTAATGAAGCAGATAAACCTAGAGACTGATATATAGAGTGAAGTAAGTAAAAAAGAGAAAGACACATTATTATATTAATATATTATGCACATTATGGAATATATATGCATACATTAATGCATATATATGGAATCTAGAAAGATGGTCCTGATGGACCTAAGTGCAGAGAAAACATTAAGAACAGACTTGTGGACACTGTGGGGGTGCTGCGGGGGTAAGGCAGGAGAGGAGAGTCAGTGGGATGAAGTGAGAGAGCAATATTGAAACATACATAAGCACAAACCAGTTGTAAAATTAGATAGCCAGTAGAAGCTGGCTGTATGATGCAGAGAGCTCAAATCCAGTGCTCTGTGACAACCTAGAGGGGTGGGATGGTGTGGGGGGTGGGAGGGAGGTTCAAGAAGGAGCGAACATATGGAGTTCCAGTATGTGAGACCTTGACCATAATAACTTTGATAAAGTTTGCTTAAAAACATTTTCACATATATAATAAATCGTCCTGTGAGGTAGACCTTGCAGGCATGATATCTTCATTTTTCAGATGAGAAACCTGAGGCTTACAGAAGTTAAATGGCTTGCCCTAGATCATACAGCTGATGAGGGCTGAAGCCAGCTCTTCTACCAGTGCTTGACCCAGTGGGCTTTCTACTGTGGTGGACTAGTTCTCCTGACAGTAGAGACTGTCTGCTCTTGAGGATATTGTACAATGAGAATTATCAAAGAACTCTTTGGAATGTGGGGTTTGGAGGCAGTAACTACTTACAATATTTGAGCCAGACACAGAAACTACTCTAATTTAGCAGAAATCTCAAAGGATTCTCTAAAGTGGGACTTTTTGAATCTAGAAAATTGTTTCATGTTTTATAAATTAAGGCCTAAAAATCATAAGATCAACATGATTATTCTCATTTAGCTGAGAAAACTGAGTCTCAAAGATGTTAAGTAATGTGTAGTAAAGATTTTGGACTTGCCCAGAGAGAGCACTGACCTTTGCCCCTGATTTCTGGGAGTTGCCTCTATATTACTCTGGTAGAATGTCTTTGTTTATGGTGGTGGCTGAACACACCTGATGGTCTTAACGTGGGAGTTGCAAATACCACAGAGACAAACCATGTGATTTAGGGTGGGGAGCAATGTATTACAAAGAATTAGTGACCTGGATGCTGAGTTCAGCCACAAAGGCAATCAATCAATCAGTCCTGTCTAGGTAATAAAGTCCCCAAAAAACTCTGAAGTGGAGACTTGCAGGAGCCTCCCTGGTTGGCAGTACTCTGTGTATATCATCACACATGGATGCTGAGAGGAGAGCAATGTCATGAGGGTGATAGAAAGTTCACTTTTGTAATACTTCCAGACTCTGTCCTTTACATCAATTCACTTTCTGATTTTAATATGCATCCTTGCCTTGTAATAAACCATAATCATGAATATAAGGCTTCATTTCTGAGTCCTTCTCCTGACTATCATACTTGAAGGTGGTTTGGGAATTCTCTGAACTTGGAGTTGCTGTCAAAAGTAAGGGTGGTTCTATTTCCAGTTTTCTAAGGAATCTCCACACTGTTCTCCATAGTGGCTGTACTAGTTTGCATTCCCACCAACAGTGTAAGAGGGTTCCCTTTTCTCCACATCCTGTCCAGCATTTATTGCCATACGACCCAGCAATCCCACTGCTGAGCATACACACCGAGGAAACCAGAATTGAAAGAGACACGTGTATCCCAATGTTCATCGCAGCACTGTTTATAATAGCCAGGACATGGAAGCAACCTAGATGTCCATCAGCAGATGAATGGATAAGAAAGCTGTGGTACATATGCACAATGGAGTATTACTCAGCCATTAAAAAGAATACATTTGAATCAGTTCTAATGAGGTGGATGAAACTGGAGCCTATTACACAGAGTGAAGTAAGCCAGAAAGAAAAACACCAATACAGTATACTAAGGCATATATATGGAATTTAGAAAGATGGTAATGATAACCCTGTATGTGAGACAGCAAAAGAGACACAGATGTATACAAAAGTCTTTTGGACTCTGTGGGAGAGGGAATGGAGGGGGGATTTTGGAGAATGGCATTAAAACATGTATAATATCATATGAAAACAAATTGCCAGCTCAGGTTTGATGCAGGATACAGGAAGCTTGGGGCTGGTTAACTGGGATGACCCAGATGGATGGTATGGGGAGGGAGGTGGGAGGGGGGTTCAGGATTGGGAACACGTGTACACCCGTGGTGGATTCATGTTGATGTATGGCAAAACCAATACAATATTTAAAGTAAAAAAAAAAAAGTAAGGGTGGTTTTCTGTGGACTTTCCCCTCTAACTTTGCAGATGGTGTCAGAGGTCTTGGGAGCCTAGAGGACTATGTCCTTGAACTTTGCAGTTTGAATAACCCCAGGTAAGTGACCTGTTCAGAGTCACCAGAGCCATAAATGGATCTCAGATACTTACAAGTACATATAACTACATATGTAAGCCAAAATGTTGCTAATCACTTACTGTATTGTATCCTACCAGGAATATCCCCAATAGGGCAGAAATTGCAAAAGCATCTTGCAATCAGAGTATCTAGAAAGTGGAGGAATACAGAAAAATCAGTCCATCAGGGCATGAAACAACAGCACTGAAAAGGAGTAGCTTGGGAGATCTTGAAGTTGGATCAAATGGCACATGGCAGCAGGTACAATGAACAAGTTGACTGCTTCATAGGTTTTCTGGCAAACTCCTAGCACTTATGTAGTGCTTCCTTCCATCAAAGGCAGAGGTTGCTAAGCATTTCATCCCAAGAGCTGATGGGCCCAGATATGGTAGTCAGAGACTCTGGTTTTAGATTTTAAGTCTGATTGCTATAGGGTTCTAGGCTATACTAAGCCCTTGCAGTGAGTTATGAGATGAAATTATCACACATACATTTTCCTCCATGGATCCTAAATTTATTGCTGTTTCCTGAAATTTAAAAATTTCCGGAGAAGTACAGCTGCATTAACAGAGTTCTCACTTTGAAGTTAATGTTGGGTGTACTATGGCACAGCAAAACAGTCCCCTCAACAAGTCTCCTACTGAAAAGTGTCCAGCAGCACCAGAGATTGAGGGTGTGAGTCACCCATTCTTTCTCTTCACAGAGAAAGCAGAAACAATCATAACCCTCCAAAAAGTCTGCTGTAATACTTGCCTTAACTTTAAGGCTTCCCCACCCCACCCCCCCCCCAGAAAGCAACCAGTTTAACATTTTGACTAAATGAGATAATTCAGTCCAATGGCCTGGTTCTATTAAAAGCAAACTTTATAGTTTAATTAATTTTACTGAGGTTAACAGTGATTTATAACGTTACATAAGTTTACATGTACAACACTGTATTTCTACTTCTGTATACTTTACATCATCACCAAAACATTTACTTTCCATGCAGTTAATGTCCTCTACCCATTTTGCCCTAATTCCCATCTCTCCTTGCTCTGGTAACCACTACTTTCTTCTCTGGACCTACATGTTTCTCATTTTAAAGACTGAATAATAGTTAATTTACAATATTATATTATTTTCAGGTATAAAATACCTTAATAGGATTATTACAAAACAATGGCTGTATTTCTCTATGCTATACAATATATACGTACATGTATGGTAATGTGCTAAATCACTTCAGTTGTGTCTGATGCTTTGCGATCCTATGGACTGTATATTGCCAGGCTCCTCTGTCCCTGGGGTTCTCCAGGCAAGAATACTAGAGTGAGTTGCCGTGCCCTCCTCCAGGATACAATATATCCTTATAGCTTATTTATTTGTACATAGTTGGTTGTTCCTATTAATCCCTTACCATTTCTCCACGTCTCCACTTCTTTATCCCCATGGTAACCACTAGTTCATTCTCTATATCTGTGAGTATGTTTCTGCTATATTTTTATTCACTTGTTTTATTTTTTAGATTCACATAAAATATTCATCTTCCTTTGTCTGACTTACGTCACCAAACATATTGCCTCTATGTCCATCTATGTCACTGTAAATGGCATAATTTCATTTTTTATGGCTAAATAATATTCCACTTTTACATACATATTGTTCACATCTTTATTCATCTGTTGATGGACAGACACTTAGGTTGCTTCCATATCTTAGCTATTGTAAATAATGGGCTGTGAACTTTGGTGTGAGTGCATCTTTTCAAATTAGTGTTTTCATTTTCTTAAGTTATATAGCCAGGAGTGAAATTGCTGAATCATATAGTGTTGGGGTCTAGTCCCAGTAGGATCTAGGGATACCCTCGGGATGAATGGCGTCGGGAAGAGAGATGAAAGTAAAAGGAGAGAGAAAGAGAGAGAGAGAGAGAAAGAATGGCACAGGGAGACCATGCTCTGATGAAGCCGGGTCTGCTGCTTTATTTTCAAAAGGAGCTTTTATACCCTGAGTTACACATTTCCAGAAGTGAAAGATACAGAGTCATGCAGAGTCAGCTCAACACTACATCAGTTTGACCTTCATCGGGACCAGGATGTTTTTTGCATACCTTTCCATTTACAAGGGTCTTTCTGTTATGCACATTATCTTCTGGCCCGGAGGCCTATTGACATTTTATGACTTTTTTGGATAAAGGTTGGTCAACCAGAAAACTTGTTTTCCCTTAAAGTGTTTCTTCTTTATTTTTTTTAATCTGTGTCTCCCTCAGAAAGTATTAAATAAAGTTACATTCTTATGGAGCAAAGGTGCAGTGGGTTACAACAAAGAAAGAACTTATTAACTCAAGGGTCTTATGTTGCTAATGCCAAGGCTGCTGCTTGGTTTTTTTTTTTTTTTTTTGCATACCAACCATATTAACTAATGCAGTCCCAGGTGCACATTGGGTAAGGGACAAGGAAACTCGGTAGCAAACATTGGCTCAACAATGCAATATTATTCTAATAAAGCTTTTTTTTTTTTTTTAATCGCTCGAAGGTTATGCTTGGGGTGTTATGAACAATCATGTGCGTTAGTTGCAAGAGTGTGGATAAACCTGCCAAGCAAGCTAAAATAGTAACAGAGGGGTTAAAGTTAAAATGCTCCTTTCAAGCCTAGGAGACTTATTAACTAGAGCCCTAAGTTGATTTTCTTCGGAGAAAGGTGGTCGAGGATAGCCCCCTATTAATGTCAGAAGAGTTGGTGAAAGGCATAATATAATAAACAGTAGACAGGCAGATTTTGGTTTTGGGGTAGATGCTCGAGCAGGTCCAGGGAATCCCTCGAGTCCTGATCCACCTTTGCCTGTCAGGTCTTCTCTGCATGACCTTTGTCATGGGTGGGAACTCCCGTGGTGGCCCCCAGCATCTCCCCATTTTTTATTTTTTAAGACAGCCAGATGTAATTAATCATGAGCTTTTGAGTGTTCTGTCAAAGAGTTCTGACAATACAAGGAAGAATAATTATGAGAAGCAGAATTAGAGAGGCCACAGTGGCATAGATAGACAGAATGTTTTTTTCTTTTTTTTTAAATAGAGTTTGAAAATGTATGAAAAAAAGTCATTTGTTGTTCCTGTGGCAGTAAAATCTAATCGGGAATGTTTTATAGTCTTTATCTGATTGTGAAGCTTTTTAAAATCTAAACTAATGTTGGAGCTATTTTATACTCCTGAAATGTGGTTTTAAATTTTTTCCCAGTTATAATCTGTCTCGTTTACTTTTAGGGATGTTACACAAATCCACCCGTAGTTGGCATGACAGGACAGTGTCTATTTTATTTTTAATGCCTGTAATTCAGTCAATATGTATTATTGCTTCTTTCTGGGCGTCTATCTCCGTCTCTGGTTTTTTATCTATAACTTCTTATGTTGTCAGCACTAAAGAGACATTTTTTAGACACAGTATTAACATATTGAGCAGTATGCACTTGTTGAGTCAATGACATTGTCGCCACAGTGACAGAGGTAATTGTAGTTATTAAAGCTGATATTCCCAAGATAAGTAAGCCACAAACCGTCGTGATTGCATCAAATCTTGTAATTGTTGCAATAGAGCAAGACCATAGTTATCATACCAATAAGTGGTTACAGTCACAGGCACCATAAAATAGGGTGGACGTTGTAACACTACAAAGAAGCAAACATTATATTGAGGGTTCAAACAAGATGAGAGCATACATTGTTCACAAGATATTATATTAGGTCTACTTCTCTTTTACTGACTGCTTTGGCCTTGATCACTATGTCTGTATTGTAAAACGCCTGTTGTGGGTGTACTGGGGAGCAGCTGTAGGTGTCGGCCCAGGGGAGCAGTGTCCCCAGCAGCAGGAGGCAGAACGTGAGCCACTGGCTGTGGGCCGTGGCGCCTATGGTGGGCAGAGGGGCGGGGGTCACAGACTCGGGCTAGCCGCCACCACCTGGGCTCGGGGTGCTCTCCTCTCGCCGGCTGGAGCTGCACTGGTCTGGACAGCACTCTGTGGGCGTGCTCTCTTTTCTGGCCCTCACTCACCGCACAAATTTTTTTGGCTCTAGGTCTCAGGGTGCAGTGAGGACGATGCAGGGCACGGCTGGTGGCATGGAGGTGAGAGCTGGCTGGGGGGTGGTGAGTGAGCGAGTGCACGTGCGGCGGACCTGGTGTCTGGAGGACTGTGACATGAAGAATTAGTCTGTCTGGGATCCAAATTGGAGAATCTGTGTCCTGAGGAAAAATACAAGCATACCCTCGCCCACAAGTTAGCAACACATCTGGCCCTATTTATTCTCTGGTAAGGAGGTCTTTTCACTTGACCAGGGGCCGAGTCATAGCTCCTTCTGGAATCTAGTGTCTCATCATTGTAGTCTGTCTCTGTGTGTCTATGTTTAAATGATTAATCATAAAAAAAAGCATGGTGTAGAACATGATGTGGGGAGGAATACTTAAATTTTTTTTATCTTAATTTAGCTATTTGATTTTTTAAAGTCTGGTGTGTCCTTTCCACTATGGTTTGACCGTGGGGATTATAAGGTATTCTTGTTGAATGTTGGAAAATTGTTGACAAAATCTCTTAAAAACAGCAGAAGTATAAGCTGGGCCATTATTTGTTTTTATCTGTTCAGGGAGTCCTATTTGGGAAAAGCATTGAAACAAGTGTTGAATTATATTTTTTACTGCTTCACTTAATCTAGCAGAGGCTATAATAACATGAGAAAAGGTAACATGTACAAAGCACAGTTTTCTAAAGGCCGGGATATGAGTTACGTCCATTTATCAGCATTAGGCCTAAGGCCTCAGGGATTTATTTTTAATGGTGGAGATGGATTAAATATTGGGCAATTTGGACATAACTTAATTATTTATCTAGCTGTTTCCCTAGGGATATAAAATTCATACCTTAAACCAACTGCATTTTGATGGTGAATTTTGTGAGAATTTTTGGCCTTGTCAATCTTTTTATGTAAGTTTAAAGCAATTATTTTAGTTAATGCATCTGCCAAAGCATTTTTTTTTTTTTTAAATAAAGGGCTGGGCAAGCCGGAATGGGCTCTAATATGTCTCACAAAATATTTTTTATCTCTGTGTTTAATCTATTTTTGTAAATCAGATAACAAGGAGAAGATAGTAGTTTTATTTTTTTGAATATTAGCAGTCTCTATATGAGGAAACAACCTTACAATATATCGGGAGTCAGTCAAAAGATTGAAGGTGTGGTCTCCTAAATGTTGAAAAGCCTAAATAACTGCTTGTAACTCAGCCCTGACATTTTATTTTCTTGAATTAAAAGATCCTTCAAAGGCCTTAGAGCTGTAATTTCCTGCACCCAAAAGGCTAGATCACTAGATCCAAATGTTCTGTGGCCCCTAGCTTGAGAAGTCAAGTTTTTTGTGTGTGATAATAAGGTAAAGTAAAAGCTGTGTTACTCTTTGACCTTTATTAATTTGTACAGTTTTGGTAGGCGGTGAGATAAAAACTTTAATTTCTCCAATATAATCAGAATCTACTATACCAGGCGCCACTGAAATTCCTTGAAAAGAAAGTGAGCTACGCACACTTCTTACAAATCTTACAATGTCCTCAGGTAGGGGGCCAGCCACTCCCATTGGAATTGGAGTAACCGGCACATCAGGGGTTAATATTGTTGCTAAATCCCCTTACCGTTTTGCTTCTCTCCTAGCCTGGGTGAGGCCCCCCTGACGGGGTTTTCTTTAAGGAGTATATTGTGCACTAGTCTGCTTTAAAAGCTCTTTTGTTCGAAAAAACTTTTATCTTCCTCAGGCTTAGGCAACACTTTGGGAGGCTTTGGGGGCAAAGTGGGGAACTCCTGGGCCCTGGGAGGTGCAAACAGAGGCGGCGATCACTTTAAATCAGAAAGTGGTGGATAAGTTTTTAAAGGTTTGTGCAGAGGGGGAGGGGGCTCGCCAGGGCGCCTGGCCACAGAGCCCTGTAAGCCCTCTCCTTCTTTAGGAGGTAGAGCATAGTCTTTCTCTCTCTCTCTCTCTTTTTTTTTTTTGTCAATGGCAGAAAATATGATCTGTGCAGAAAGTGGAGACCCACCACCATCTACCACCATAGCCTTCCCCATAGACTATCTAACAGCCTCATGACGGGGGTCCAGGACATTTCTAATCACATTTTAAAGAGCAAAGGCATCTACAGGAACCTTTTTTGGCCCAAGCAAAGTATAAAACAAACAGAAATTTAGACAGTCTTCCTGTGCTTTCTTTAATGTCTCTATGGGCTAACATGTGAAGTAAGATTTCAATAAACATTTGTCTATTCTTAGATGCAGAGCAACCCATCCTTCTAGAGAATATTCTTATTCATTTTGTACTCTCTTCACCCTGCTGGCAGTTAGGCAGGTACAATCTTAACCACCCTGCATTACAGTCTCAAATTACTTACCCCTGAGATTCACGAGCAGGATCTAAAGCATCCCTAATCATATTCCATAGAGAAAAGGTGTCAGTGCAGTTCAGTCACTCAGTCGTGTCCGACTCTTTGCAACCCCATGAATCACAGCACGTCAGGCCTCCCTGTCCATCACCAACCCCCGGAGTTGACTCAGACTGACGTCCATGCCATCCAGCCATCTCATCCTCTGTTGTCCCCTTCTCCTCCTGCCCCCAATCCCCCCCATAATCAGAGCCTTTTCCAATGAGTCAACTCTTCCCATCAGGTGGCCAAAGTACTGGAGTTTCAGCTTTAGCATCATTCCTTTCAAAGAAATCCCAGGGCTGATCTCCTTCAGAATGGACTGGTTGGATCTCCTTGCAGTCCAAGGGACTCTCAAGAGTCTTCTCCAACACCACAGTTCAAATGCATCAATTCTTCGGCACTCAGCCTTCTTCACAGTCCAACTCTCACATCCATACATGACCACTGGAAAAACCATAGCCTTGACTAGACGAACCTTTGTTGGCAAAGTAATGTCTCTGCTTTTCAATACGCTATCTAGGTTGGTCATAACTTTCCTTCTAAGGAGTAAGCATCTTTTAATTTCATGGCTGCAGTCACCATCTGCAGTGATTTTGGAGCCCCCTAAAAATAAAGTCTGACACTGTTCCCACTGTTTCCCCATCTATTTCCCATGAAGTGATGGGACCAGATGCCATGATCTTCTTTTTCTGAATGTTGAGCTTTAAGCCAACTTTTTCACTCTCCACTTTCACTTTCATCAAGAGGCTTTTGAGTTGCTCTTCACTTTCTGCCATAAGGGTGGTGTCATCTGCATATCTGAGGTTATTGATATTTCTCCCGGCAATCTTGATTCCAGCTTGTGTTTCTTCCAGTCCAGCATTTCTTATGATGTACTCTGCATAGAAGTTAAACAAGCAGGGTGACAATATACAGACTTGACTTACTCCTTTTCCTATTTGGAACCAGTCTGTTGTTCCTTGTCCAGTTCTAACTGTTGCTTCCTGACCTGCATACAGGTTTCTCAAGAGGCAGGTCAGGTGGTCTGGTATTCCCATCTCTTTCAGAATTTTCCAGAGTTTCTTGTGATCCACACAGTCAAAGGCTTTGGCAGCCAATAAAACAGAAATATATGTTTTTCTGGAACTCTCTTGCTTTTTCCATGATCCAGCAGATGTTGGCAATTTGAGCTCTGGTTCCTCTGCCTTTTCTAAAACCAGCTTGAACATCAGGAAGTTCACGGTTCATGTATTGCTGAAGCCTGGCTTGGAGAATTTTGAGCATTACTAGCATGTGAGATGAGTGCTATTGTGCGGTAGTTTGAGCATTCTTTGGCATTGCCTTTCTTTGGGATTGGAATGAAAACTGACCTTTTCCAGTCCTGTGGCCACTGCTGAGTTTTCCAAATTTGCTGGCATATTGAGTGCAGCACTTTCACAGCATCATCTTTCAGGATTTGGAATAGATCAACGGGAATACCATCACCTCCACTAGCTTTGTTCATAATGATGCTTCCCAAGACCCACTTGACTTCACATTCCAAGATGTCTGGCTCTAGTTAAGTGATGACACCATCGTGATTATCTTGGTCATGAAGATCTTTTTTGTACAGTTCTTCTGTGTATTCCTGTCACCTCTTCTTAATATCTTCTGCTTCTGTTAGGTCCATACCATTTCTGTCCTTTATCGAGCCCATCTTTGTATGAAATGTTCCCTTGCTATCTCTAATTTTGTTGAAGAGATCTGTGGTCTTTCCCATTCTGTTGTTTTCCTCTATTTCTTTGCATTGATCACTGAGGAAGGCTTTCTTATCTCTTCTTGCTATTCTTTGGAACTCTGTATTCAGATGCTTATATCTTTCCTTTTCTCCTTTGCTTTTCGCTTCTCTTCTCTTCACAGCTATTTGTAAGGCCTCCCCAGACAGTCATTTTGCTTTTTTGCATTTCTTTTCCATGGGGACTTTTTCTGGGCCATGTAAAGTGTAATAAGCTTTTAGCTGCTTCCCTACCTTTTTCCAGGTATCTAAGTTTACAGTGCCCTCTTCTGGAAAACAAGGACATTGCTCTTGTACAAATGTAAAAAAGGATTGAATACTAGCTTTTTTTTAACTTTAATTCTTCTTTTATTTAAGAATTGTAAGACTACTCCAAAAAAGAGTTGTCATTCTTTTGACTCGTTGTTACCCTTGTCAGTGATTTCTGTTGTCAGTGATTTCTGTCTTTTTTACTTCTGTCTATGTGAAAAGATTCCACTACCCACTCGTCTTCACCCTACCTATCTTATGCAGCGGGGTCTGCAGCACCCTGGGTGGGGTACTAGCTGTCCTGAAAAACTGAACAATGGGGAGACTTACCCTCGGGTCCCTGTTCGGGTGCCACTTGCTGGGGTCCAGCCTTAGCAGGATCGAGAGATACCCTCAGGATGAATGGCATCGGGAAGAGAGATGAAATTAAAAGGAGAGAGACAGAGAGAGAGAGAGAGAGAGAGAGAATGACACGGGGAGACCATGCTCTGATGAAGCCGGGTCTGCTGCTTTATTTTCAAAAGGAGCTTTTATACCCTGAGTTACACATTTCCAGAAGTGAAAGATACAGAGTCATGCAGAGTCAGCTCAACACTACATCAGTTTGACCTTCATCGGGACCAGGATGTTTTTTGCATACCTTTCCATTTACAAGGGTCTTTCTGTTATGCACATTATCTTCTGGCCCGGAGGCCTATTGACATTTTATGACTTTTTTGGATAAAGGTTGGTCAACCAGAAAACTTGTTTTCCCTTAAAGTGTTTCTTCTTTATTTTTTTAATCTGTGTCTCCCTCAGAAAGTATTAAATAAAGTTACATTCTTATGGAGCAAAGGTGCAGTGGGTTACAACAAAGAAAGAACTTATTAACTCAAGGGTCTTATGTTGCTAATGCCAAGGCTGCTGCTTGGTTTTTTTTTTTTTTTTTTTGCATACCAACCATATTAACTAATACACTCCCAGGCGCACATTGGGTAAGGGACAAAGAAACTCAGTAGCAAACATTGGCTCAACAATGCAGTATAATTCTAATAAAGCTTTTTCTTTTTTTAATCGCTCAAAGGTTATGCTTGGGGTGTTGTGAACAATCATGTGCGTTAGTTGCAAGAGTGTGGATAAACCTGCCAAGCAAGCTAAAATAGTAACAGAGGGGTTAAAGTTAAAATGCTCCTTTCAAGCCCAGGAGACTTATTAACTAGAGCCCTAAGTTGATTTTCTTCAGGGAAAGGTGGTCGAGGATAGCCCCCTGTTAATGTCAGAAGAGTTGGTGAAAGGCATAATATAATAAACAGTAGACAGGCAGATTTTGGTTTTGGGGTAGATGCTCGAGCAGGTCCAGGGAATCCCTCGAGTCCTGATCCGCCTTTGCCTGTCAGGTCTTCTCTGCATGACCTTTATCATGGGTGGGATCTCCCGTGGTGGCCCCCGACAATATAATCCTTCAGTTTCGGTTATTTCTATTTTTTAATTGGAGGAAAACTGCTTTACAATGTTGTGTTGGTTTTTGCCATACAGCAATGCAGATAGGCAGGTACATATAATTATACTTATAGCACTTCACTCTTGAGTCTCTCACCCTTCAACACATCCTACCCCTTTGCAGTGGGAACCTTCTACAGGTAATTTCAGAGTGCCAAGCTGTGCTCCCCATGTAGTACAGTAGCTTCTCATCAACTATCTGTTTTCCATATGGTGGTGAATACATGTCAGTAATGCTTTTTCCATTTGTGCCAATCTTTCCTTCCCTCACTGTGTCCACAAGGCTCTGCACGTCCATTCCATCCCTGCAAATAGATTTATCAATATCACCTTTCTGGTTTCCATATATATGCATTAATATGTAATAATTTTTTTTCTTTTTCTGATTTACTTCACTCTGTGTAACAGACTCTAGGTTCACCCACCTCACTAGAATGGACAAAAATTCGTTCTTTTTTATGTTTGAGTAATGTCCCATGGTATATATGTACCACGACTTTTTTTTATCATCTGTTGATGGACATCTAGGTTGCTGCTATGTCCTAGGTATTGTAAATAGTGTTGCAATGAACTTTGGGGTACAAATGTCTTTTTCAGTCATGGTTTTCTCAGGGTATATGCTCAGTAGTGGAATTGTTGGGTCATATGGTAGTTTTACTCATAGTTTTATAGGAATCCCCATGCTGCTCTCCATACTGGCTGTATCAGTTTGCATTCCCACCAACAGTTCAAGAGGGCTCCCTTTTCTCCATATCCTCTCCAGCATTTATTTTTTGAAGATTTTTTTGTGAAGGCCATTCTTATAAGTGTGAGGTGATACTTCATTATAGTTTTGATTTGCATTTCTCTAATAATGAGTGACATTGAGCATCTTTTCATGTATTTATTATCCACCTGTATGTCTTCTTCAAAGAAGTGTCTGTTTAAGTCTTCTGCCCATTTTTTGATTGGTCTTTGTTTTTCTAATATTGAGCTGTAAGAACTGCTTATATACTTTAGAGATTAATCCTTTGCCAGTTGCTTCATTTGCAATTATTATCTCCCATTCTAAGGGTTGTCTTTTAATCATTTATTGTTTCCTTTGCTGTGAAAAAGCTTTTAAGTTTAATTAGGTATCATTTGTTTATTTTTCTTTTCATTTCCATTCCTCTAGGAGGTGGGTCAAAGAGAATCTTTCTGTGATTTATGTCAAAGAATGTACTGCCTATATTTTGCTATAGAAATTTATATTTCTGGCCTTCCATATAAGTCTTTAATCCATTTTGAGTTTATTTTTGTGTATGGTGTTAGAAAGTGTTCTAATTTCATTCTTTTACATATAGCTATCCAGTTTTCCCAACATCAATGATTGAAGAGTTATCTTTTCTCCATTGTGTATTCTTGCCTCCTTTGTCAAAGATAAGGTGCCCATAGGTGCATGTGTTTATCTCTTGGCTTTCTAGCCTATTCCATTGATCTATATTTCCATTTTTGTGCCAGTATGATGCATCTTGATGACTACAGCTTTGTAGAATCGTCTGAAGTTAGGAACATTGATTTCTCCAGTGCCATTCTTCTTTCTCAAGATTGCTTTGGCTATTTGGGGTCTTTTGTGCTTCTTTTTGTGAAAATTTTTTTCTAGTTCTGTGAAAAATACTGCTAGTATTTTGAAAGGAATTGCATTAAATCTGTACTTTGGATAGTATAGTTATTTTCACAATATTGATTCTTCCAATCCAAGAACAGGTATATCTCTCCATCTTTTTGTGTTGTCTTTGACTTCTTTCATTAGTGATTTACAGTTTTCTGCATATAGTCTCTTTAGATAGATTTATTATTAGATATTTTATTTTTTTTTGCTGCAGTGGTGAATAGGATTGCTTCCATAATTTCTCTGTCTGATTTTCAATTGTTAGTGTATAGGAATGTAAGGGATTTCTGAATATTAATTTTATATCCTTCCACTTTGCTAAATTCACTGATTAGATTTAAGTAATTTTCTGATAGCATCTTCAGGATTTTTTATGTATGTTATTATGTCATCTGCAAACAGTGAGAGTTTTACTTTGTTTTCAATCTGTATTCTTTTCTTTTTCTTTCCCGATTTGCTGTGGCTAGAACTTTCAAAACTATGTTGAATAATTGTGATGAGAGTGGGCACCCTTGTCTTGTTCCTGATCATAGGAAATGTTTTCAGCTTTTGACCACTGGGAATACTGTTTGCTGTGGGGTTTTGGTATATGGTCTGTATTATGCTTCCCTTGTGGCTCAACTGGTAAAGAAACCACCTACAATGTGGAAGACCTGGATTGAAATCCTGGGTTGGGAAGATCCCCTGGAGAAGGGAAAGTCTATCCACTCCAGTATTCTGGCCTGGAAAATTCCACGGAGTTGTCCATGGGGTCACAAGGAGTCAGACACAACAGACCAACTTTCACTTTCACTTTTATTATGTTGAAGTATGTTCCTTCTATGCTTACTTTCTGGAGAGTTTTTTTTTTTCTTTTATAATAAATGGATATTAATTTTTGTCAAAACCTTTCTCTGCATCTATTGAGAAGACTGTATGGTTTTTATCTTTCAACTTGTTAGTATGGTTTTTTCACAGTGATTGATTTGCATATATCATAGAATCCTTGCATCCCAGGGATAAAGCCCACTTGATCATGGATTCTGTTTGCTAGAATTTTGTTGAAGATTTTTGCATCTATGTTCATCAGTGACATTGGCCTGTAATTTTTTTTTTTTGTGATATCTTTGATTTCTATGTCAGGGTGATGTTGGCCTCATATAATGAGTTTGGAAGTGTTCCTTCTTCTGCAATTTTCTGGAAGAGTTTGAAAAAGATAGGTATTAGCTCTTTTGCTACAATTCACCTGTGAAGCCATCTGGCTGTGGGCTTTTGTTTGTTGGAAGGTTTTTGATCACAGGTTTGATGTCCATGCTTGTGATTGGTCATTCAAAATTTCAATTTCTTTCTCATTCAGTTTTAAAAGGTTATACTTTCCAAAGAATTTTTCCAATTCTTCCAGGTCATCTATTTTATTGGCATAGTTGCTCTTAGTAGTCTCTTACGCTGCTGCTGCTAAGTTGCTTCAGCCATGTCCGACTCTGTGCAACCCCATAGACGGCAGCCCACCAGGTCCCCCTTCCCTGCCAGGCAAGAACACTGGAGTGGATTGCTATATCCTTCTCCAATGCATGAACGTGTAAAGTGGAGGGGGGTGGAGATGGAGATGGTGATGGATACATCAGTGCCCTGAAGAACAGCCCCCGCCTCCACCAGTGCCCCATGGTTCCCGGACACTGACTAGCCATGACAAAACTGCTTAGTGGTATCCCCAGAAATATTGATTTGAGGTTGGATAATATTGAAAAGCTCCTGACCACTCTTTCATTACCAAAACCTTGCAGCTGAGGCCCACCCATGAGTCCCCCTCAGTAAATCCATCAGATGTCTCTCAGATAGCCATAAAAGACCCTTTCGAGTTGATTTTGACCACATATTTGCCTGCACTTTATGGAATATGAAACTATCAAACCAAATCAACGTTGCTGCTGATTCAAGAGTCTTAGAGGCAGAAAACTAAACATTGGAACATTTGTGAGTGTATGAAGAATTCTAATAGGACATCAATTGTTTTTTTTTTTTTTAAACAAAACACTTTTTTTTTTTTTTTAGGGTATTCAGAACCCTATGGAAGTTGTGTGCAGTCTTCAGACTCAACACCTGTCTTCACTTCCCCTGGGGAAAGCCCAGGTACATGGTAGGCACTTTCCTTCCAGTCTGAATATGAGTGCCCAGACTTCCCCAGCAGAGAAGGGCCTGGATCCAGGGCTGCTGTGCCAGGAAAGTTACACCTGCAGTGGGACTGACGAAGCTGTCTTCGAGTGTGATGAGTGTTGCAGCCTGCAGTGTTTCCATTGTGAGGAGCAACTCCATTGGCAGGAGCACCTGAGAAACCATGAGCGGATCAGACTCAAAGCTGGCCATGTCCCTTACTGTGACCCCTGAAAGGGCTCCAGTGGGCACTCTCCAGGTGTGAAGCAGAGGGCAGTGGTGAGGTGCCAGACCTGTAAAATCAGCTTGTGCCTGGAGTGCCAGAAGAGGACTCATTCTGGGGGTAACAAAAGGAGGCACCCCGTTACTGTGTACCATGTATCTAAGGTCCAGGAGTTGCTGGAAGAAGAAGGGACGGATGAGGAGACCAAGAGGAAGAAGATGACTGAGAAGGTTGTGAGTTTCCTCCTAGTAGATGAAAATGAAGAAATTCAGGTAATGAATGAAGAGGACTTCATTAGGAAATTGGACTGTAAACCTGATCAACATCTAAAAGTGGTTTCCATTTTTGGAAATACTGGGGATGGGAAGTCTCATACCCTCAACCACACTTTCTTCTATGGCCGAGAAGTTTTCAAAACCTCCCCTACCCAGGAGTACTGCACTGTGGGAGTGTGGGCAGCATATGACCCAGTCCACAGAGTAGCCATGATAGACATGGAAGGGCTCTTGGGAGCTACAGTGAATCTAAGCCAGAGAATACGGCTGCTGCTTAAGGTCCTGGCCATCTCAGACCTAGTCATCTATCGAACTCATGCAGACCAACTGCACAATGACCCCTTCAAGTTCCTTGGAGATGCCTCAGAAGCTTATTTGAAACATTTCACTAAGGAGCTGAAGGCTACCACTGCCCACTGTGGCCTGGATGTCCCCTTGTCCACCTTGGGCCCTGCTGTTATTATGTTCCATGAGACTGTGCACACCCAGCTGCTGGGCTCTGATCACCCCTCTGAGGTGCCAGAGAAGCTCATCCAGGACCTGTTCTGGAAGCTGGGCCGCTTCCCGGAAGCCTTCAGTTCCACTCACTACAAGGGGACGAGGACCCACAACCCTCCCACTTTCTGGGCTTCAGCATGCTCTGGAGAAGCAACTGGAGAACAATACAACCCATCCTCCCTGGCACCCGGGCGTCATCTTCAAAGCCCTGAAGGCTCTGAGTGACCACTTCAGTGGTGAGATCCCCAATGACCAGATGGCGCACAGCTCCTTTTTTCCAGACGAGTACTTCACCTGCTCCTCCCTGTCTCAGCCGCGGGGCTGGATGTAAGAACAGCATGAATCACAGGAAAGAAGAGGTACCTAATGAAGCCAAGATCTGCTGCAGATATTCCCATCAGTATGACAACCAGGTTTTCACCTGAAAGGCCTGCTACGAGAGAGGCAATGAAGTCAGCGTGGTGCCCAAGATGGCTGCTTCCACTGACTCCCCCTGGATGGGTCTTGCAAAATATGCCTGGTCTGGGTAGGTGATTGAATGTCCCAACTGTGACGTGGTCTATTGTAGCTAGCAGTACTGGTTTGGGAACCAAGATCCTGTGGCTACGGTGGAGTGGACAGAGATTGTGCACGTGTGGCCTGGAACCGAAGGATTTCTGAGGACAACAACAAAGCTGCCCAGCGCCTCTTGGACAGGATGAACTTCATGGCTCAGTCGGTGTCTGAGCTTAACCCTGGGCCCACCAAGGCTGTGACGTCCTGGCTGACAGACCAGATTGCCCCTGCTTACTGGAGACCCAACTCCCAGATCCTGAGCTGCAACAAATGTACTACATCCTTTAAAGATAACAACACCAAGCATCACTGCCGGGCCTGTGGGGAGGGCTTCTGTGAGGGCTGTTCGTCCAAGACCCAGCCGGTGCCCAAGCGGGGCTGGGACCCTGCGCCCGTGCGGGTGTGTGACAACTGCTATGAAGCCAGGAATTCCCAGTTAGATGTTACTGAGGCACAGGGGGATGACAAAGGTGGGACGCTGATCACTTGGAAGGTGGGTGAGGCCATGCAGAACACTTTAGGAGCCTTGGTGAGAGCCACTGACATACCACTAGGTCTGGTGAAGGATGCGGCCAAGCAGGTGTACTGGGTCCTGGACCATGAAATCCTGCACTGCCACAGCTACTGGAAGGAGTTCAGCATCAAGCTCTTGAAGCACCACTGCCGGGCCTGCGGACAGGGCTTCTATGACGAGTATTCCTACGACCACTGGGCTGTCCCCTCGCGAGGCTGGGACCATCCTGTCAGAGTCTGCTTTAACTGAAATAAAAAGCCCAGTGATCTTTAACCGCCCCCCCCCCCCAAAAAAAAAAGGAAAGTGTAAAGTGAAAGAGAAGTCGCTCAGTGGTGTCTGACTTTTTGCGACCCCATGGACTGAAGCCTACCAGGCTCCTCTGCCCATGGGATTTTCCAAGCAACAGTACTGGAGTGGGTTGCCATTGCCCTCTTCAAGTCTCTTATGATCCTCTGCATTTCTTAATTGTCTGTTGTCATTTCTCTTTTTTCTTTTCGAATTTTATTGATTTGAGTCTTCTCAGTTTTTTTCTGGATGAGTCTGGCTAATGGTTTGTCAAATTTGTTTATTGTCTCAAAGAACAAGCTCTTAGTTTTATTGATCTTTGCTATTGTCTTCATTTTATTTACTTCTGCTCTGATCTTTAGGATTTCTTTCCTTCTACTAATTTTGGAGTTTTTGGTTCTTCTTTTTCTAGTTGCTTTAGGTGTAAAGTTAGGTTATTTGATATTTCTCTTATTTCTTGAGGTAGGCTTGTATTGCTACAAACTTCCGTCTTACCACTACTTTTATTGCATCCCATAGGTTTTTTAGTTGTGTTTTCATTGTCATTTGTTTATAGGTATTCTGTTATTTCTTCTTTGATTTCTTCAGTGACTCTTTGGATTTTCAGAGCATATTGTTTAGCCTCCATGTGTTTGTGTTTTTTACAGGCATTTTCCTGTATTTGACATCTAATTTTATAGCACTGTGGTCAGAAAAGATGCTTGAAATAATTTCAATTTTTAAAAAAATTTACCAAGACTTATTTGTGACCCAAAATGTGATTAATCCTGGAGAATGTTCCATGTGTACTTGGAAAAAAGTGAAATGAACTCTTTGGATGAAATGCTCTGCAGATATCAATTAGGTCCAACTATTCCTGCATATCTTTTAAAGTTGTGTTTCTTATTAATTTGTTTGTCTGTCTGGATGATCTGTCCATTGATGTGAGTGGAGTGTTAAATCCCTCACCATTATTGTGCTACTTCTGAGTCACCTTTAAGAACTGTTGGCATTTGCCTTATGTATTGAGATGCTTCTATGTTGGGTGCATATATATTTATAATTGTTATGTCTTCTTCTTGGATTGATCACTTAATCATTATGTAGTGTCCTTCACTGTGTCTTGTAATGGTCTTTATTTTACAGTCTATTTTATCTGATATGAATATTGCTACCCCTGCTTTCTTTTGATTTCAATTTGCATGGAATATCTTTTTCCATCCCCTCACTTTCAATCTGTATATATCTCTAGTTATGAAGTAGGTCTCTTGTAGACAGCAGATATAGGGGTCTTGTTTTTATGTCCTTTCACCCAGTCTACTTCTTTTGGTTGGATCTTTTAATCCATTTACATTTAAGGTAATTATTGATATGTATGATTTTATTATCATTTACTCTATTGTTTTGGGTTTGTTTCTGTAGGCCTTTTCTTTCTGTTTCCTTTTCTAGAGAAATTTCTTTAGCGTTTGTTATAAAGCTGGTTTGATTGTGCTGAATTCTCCTGACTTTTGCTTATCTGTAAAATTTTTTATTTCTCCTTTGAATCTGAATGATACCCTTGCCGGATAGAGTAATCTTGGTTACAGGTTTTTTCCCTTTTATCACTTTAAGTATACCCTGTTACCCGCTTCTGGCCTGACAAATTTCTGTTGAAACATCAGCTGTTAGTCTTATGTGGATTCCCCTGTATGTTATTTGTTTCTTTTTCTTTGTTCTTTTTAATATTTTTCTTTGTGTTTAATTTTTGTTAGTTTGATTAATATGTTCCTGAATAATATGTTTCAATTAATATGTTTGATTGGCTTATTTCTCTTTGGGTTTATTTTTTATGTGTCTCTTTGTCTGTCTGGACTTGGATGGCTATTTCCTTTCCCATGTTAGGGAATTTTTTGACTATAATCTCAACAAGTATTTTCTCATACCCTTTATTTTTCCCTTATTCTTCTGGAACCCTTATGATTTGGATGTTTGTGCACTTAATGTAGTCCCAAGAGCCTCTGAGGCTGTCCTCATTTTTTTTTAATCCTTTTTTCTTTATTTTGCTCTGCTTCAGCTATTTCCACCCCAGCTCATGTATCTGTTTTTCTGCTTCAGTTATTATGTTACTGGTTTCCTCTAGAGTATCCTTTGTCTCATTCTGTTGTTTATTGCTGATTGTCTGTTCTTTGTTTATTCCAGATTCTTGTTAAATATTTCTTGTATCTTCTTGATCCATGCCTTCATTCCCTTTGTGTCTCTCTTTTACTTCCAAGATTTTGGATCATCTTTCCTATTTTTACTCTGAATTATTTTTCAGGTGGGCTGCCTGCTTCTTCTTCATTTGTTTATCTTGTGGGTGTTACCATGTTCCTTCATCTATTGCATGTTTCTTTGTCTTTTTATTTTGTTTATGTTTGTCATCTCCTTTCTGCTGGCTGAAAGAATATAGTTCCTCTTATTTGTGGTGTCTTCCCCCCATGAGTGGGGTTGGACCTTGCTAAGCTTTCCTGGTTGGGGGGACTTGTGCTTGTGTTCTTGTGGTTGGAGCTATATTTTGTCTTTCTGAAGGGCAGTGCCATGTCTAGTAGTGTGTTTGGGGGTTTCTGGGGATTTGGTATGCTTTTGGGTAGACTGTCTGCTAACAGGATTTTGTTCTTGTTTTACTGAAAGTTTGACCTGAGGCATCTGGCATTGGAGCTTGCTGTTCTTTGGGTTGAACCTGGTCTTAGAGTTGTGACAGAAGCCTTTGTGAAAGCTCTCACTGATTAATGCTCCATGGGGCAGGAGGTCTCTGGTGGTACAAAGTCCTGGACTCAGGTCTCCCTCTTTGGAAGTTCACACCCAACTCCTTACTGTAGCACCAAGATTTCATAGGCCACACAGCACAGAAGACAAGACTCCAAGACTAATGGTAAAAGCAACACTTAACAGCCAATATCAGCCAAAGAAACTTACACACTTACAAAGAGTAAAAAGAGAAAAAGAAAGAATTAAAAACAAGAATCAAAAAAGAGAGCAATCAAGTCAATAAACAAACCCATAAGTGAAAATGAATACTAAAAACTAGATTAGCAAAAATACAAAATCAAAAACATGGAAAAAATGCAATATAACAAAAAAGCACTTTTTGAAAATCTGGGTTTCATTCGGCATTCAGAAGGTGTTCTGTAGGAGTTGTTCCACATGCAGATGTATTTCTGATGTATTTGTAAGGAGGAAGTTTATCTCCCCATCTTGTTTCTCTGCCATCTTCCCATCGACTCTATTTTTAGCTTTTTGAGGAACATCCGTACTATTTTCCATAGCAGCCTCATCAATTTACATTTCCACTAATAGTGTATGAGTGTTCCTTTTTCCCCATCTCTTCATTAACACTTACTATTTTTTATCTTTTTGATGACAGCTATTCTGACGTGTAAGGTGATATCTCATTGTGGTTTTAATTTGCATTTTCCTAATAATTAGTGGTGTGAGAACACTTTTTCATGTGCCAGTTGGCCACCTTCATGTCTTCTTTGGAAAGTTGTCTATCAGATCTTCTGATGACTTTTGTTCTTTTGTTGTATGAATTCTTTATGTATTTTCTATAAAAATTTTTATAGTAATATATTATATATGTATAAATATATATTGTATATACTAACACATAAAATATATCACTTGCAAATATCTTCTCCCATTTGGTAGGTTGTCTTTTTTTTTTATTGATGGTTTCCTTTGCTGTGCAGAAGCTTTTTAGTTTGATGGAGTCCCATTAGTTTATTTTGGTTTTATTTCCCTTGCCCATTTCTCCTATAGGAGAAATATCTAGAAAGATACTAAAAGCAAATATTTGAATGAGTTATTTGACTGTGTTATCAAGTAGAGTGCATCTTAAACTTATCAAAAGGTCTGAGTATGGAGTCATGGAAATTAAGGAAATGATGGATAAAAATATATTGCCGGGTGTCCACTACTCACTGGCCACTTTCCCTACTTTTCCAGAGTTTTTCATGATCCACACAGTCAAAGGCTTTGGCATAGTTAGTAAAAAAGAAGTAGATGTTTATCTGGAACTCTCTTGCTTTTTTGATGATCCAGTGGATGTTGGCAATTCAATCTCTTGTTCCTCTGCCTTTTCTAAATCCAGCTTCAACATCTGGAAGTTCTCTGTTCATGTACTGTTGAAGCTTCATTGGAGAATTTTGAGTATTACTTTGCTAGCATGTGAGATGATTGCAATTGTGCAGTAGTATGAACATTCTTAAGCATTGCCTTTCTTTGGGATTGGAATGAAAACTGACCTTTTTCAGTCCTATGACAAGTGCTGAGTACCAGACCACCTTACCTGCCTCCTGAGAAATATGTATGCAGGTCAAGAAACAACGGTTAGAACTGGACATGGAACAGTAGACTGGTTCCAAATTGGGAAAGGAGTATGACAAGACTGTATATTGTCACCCTGCTTATTTAGCTTATATTCAGAGTACTTCATAAGAAATGTTGGGCTGGATGAAGCACAAGCTGGAATCAAGATTGCCAGGAGAAATATCAATAACCTCAAATATGCAGATGACATCACCTGTATGGCAGAAAGTGAAGAGGAACTAAAGAACCTCTTGATGAAAGTGAAAGAGGAGAGTGAAAGTGGCTTAAAACTCACCTTTCAAAAAACTAAGATCATGGCATCCGGTCCCATCAGTTCATGGCAAATAGATAAGGAAACAATGGAAACAGTGAGAAACTTTCTTTTCTTGGGCTCCAAAATCACTGCAGAGGGTGACTGCAGCTGTGAAATTAAGAGACACTTGCTCCTCCTTGGAAGCAAAGCTATGCCCAACCTAGACAGCATATTAAAAAGCAGAGACATTACTTTGCTGACAAAGGTCCATCTAGTCAAAGCTACGGTTTTTTGAGTAGTCATGTATGGATATGAGAATTGGACCATAAAGAAAGCTGAGTGCTGAAGAATTGATGCTTTTGTACTGTGATGTTGGAGAAGACTCTTGAGAGTCCCTTGGACTGTAAGAGGATCAAACCAGGCCATCATAAAGGAAATCAGTCTTGAATATTCATTGGAAGGACTGATGCTGAAGCTGAAACTCCAACACTTCAGCCACCTTATGCAAAGAACTGACTCATTGTAAAAGACCCTGATGCTGGGAAAGATTGAAGGCAGGAGGAGAAGAGGACAACAGGATGAGATGGTTGGATGGCATCACCGATTCTATGGACATGAGTTTGAGCCAGCTCCAGGAGTTGGTGATAGACAGGGAAGACTGACATGCTGAAGTCCATGAGATCGCAAAGACTGGGACATGACTGAGGACTGAACTGAACTGAACTTCCCTACTTTATCCTCACAGTGGCCTGCTGAAACTTGTAAACTTCCCTGTTTTACAGCTACAAACTAAGGCTCAGTAACTTGCCAAAGGTTAGAAAAAATGGCAGAGAGAGCACTGAAACATAATCCTTTACTACCAAATTTCAATCTTCCCATTACTTCACACTATCTACTTGTTACAAATACAAATGTAATTTAGAAACATATTGCACTGATGGGTCATCCCAGTGGACAATTCTTTGAGGATTTTAAGTAAGAAATTCTGAGGTACTAACTAAATTATTATCCTGATTCATGATTTGTTTGTGTGTGTGTATCTCCATGTCCCAATGTTGTCCAAATGTTAAAATTCAAATAAATTCAACACATATCTACTAAATATTAATTTGTCTAACCATATTTTCTTCTTTTCATAGGAATGAGTAGTTTCAATTTATAAACAGCAGTAACAGGTTAGTTCATTTATATTTTCTTCATTATATGGTTTATACCCAGAATTGTGTTGGTACTATTTCTTGAACATAAATATATTTTATTTTTAAATGATTTACGTTTTATGATGTATGTGTTAAGTATTAATAATAGGCAGCCTGGAGAGGCATGATAGATTATGTTACTTTAAAATAAAAAAATAATTGATTTAATGTTTTTTTTTTAGTTTTTAAGTTAGATTTGTAGGCTAGGATGAAGTTGGAAAGAAGGTTTTTTGTTTTTTTTTTTCCCCCCTAAGTACAGTGCTCAGTTATTCTTAGGTAATAAGGTGAAAAAATTCTGTGTATCTTAGCAGGGCAATGGCAGCTTTTTATGGCTAGGATGACATAAGAAACCTGCTTTTACCACATGATCAACTGCATTTGATGCCGACAAACTCACACCTGCATATTTCTGGGGCATTCATGATTAAGATTTTAAGATTGCTTAAGATTTTTGGCCTGATCTCTTAAAAGACTGACTTCTGGTCTATCCTTTATCTCTTGTGGGTTATGGTTTTTTTAATGAATGATGCAAAGGTATGTTCTGTTTTTCTTTCTAGGGAGGAAGTTTCACCAAGGGTCTACAACTTGGAGAAAGAATGGAATAACTGCGTATCTTTTCAAGTACATCTCAGTGTGTATGGTTTTTGTAATAAGATCTATAGCACTATTTTTCTGTGAGAAATAAGTATACATCAGTCTGAAGAAATAATAAATAGAGAATCCCTTGTATCTGTTTATAAAGTAGAAATATCTTCATAACTCATTATCCTTGCTTCTGTGTCATGCCTACTTTGTTCAAGGGAGTCTATTGTCCTGCCCATGGTGTAAGCTCATATGCAAAATTTCAAAGTCAGTATTTTTATCATATTTTACGCTATATTCATTACCTTTTTGTTAGTTCACTTAATAAAATATGGCATACAAATAATAAGAAAAAGCATACTTTTTAGAAAGTAAAATGAATGTGTTCTAAAAACTTTTGAGTTTCAAGTCTCACTGATTTGGGATTCACCGTGGCACCCCCTTGGCTTCCAAAAGAACTGCAGGCCAAACTGGCCTTGCAAGTTGCACCAAGAGGTCTCTGAAAGGCTAACAACACATTTGCATTTAGCTGTTCTTTCTCTTAAATACACGTATTTTTCATGTGTGCAAACACGTGTTAGTGTCCACAGCCTTGAAATTCTGTGAGGCCAGCCCTACTCTTCTCCTCTTTACTTTCTGAATTACTCAACATTTTTCTGCTCTCACAACCTTGTAACTCTTTCATTGAATGTATCACACTTCAGTAAATTTTGTTTATATACTTATGCCCAGTGTAAGCTTGATACAGACACCATGCCCTCATTTTTTAATTGAAAAAAATGTAGCATAATAGTTTCTCAAGAAATATTTGATTAACTGATGTGCATGGTATATTATTTACTGGAGGCAGTAGTGCAGTAGTTAGAAGTCACAAGTCTTTGGGACTTCAGTGTCGGTTCTGGATCTTTATTCACTAGCTGGTCTTACATTTTTTTTTTTAAAACCTGATATATAAAATATGAGTTTGCCACTTGCTGAGACAGAGTTTGCTATATCAGTGTATTCTCTTGGCAAAAATCTGTTAGTCTTTGCCTGCCTCATTTTGTATTGGAAGGCCAAATTTGCTTGTTACTCCAGGTATCCTTGACTTCCTACTTTCGTATTCCAGTCCCCTACTATCTTCGCTTTCTCTTTCTCTTTGCTTTCTGCCCTAAAGAAAAGGAAAGTGAAGTCGCTCAGTAGTATTTGACTCTTTGCGAACTCATGGACTGTAGCCTACCATGCTCCCCTGTCCATGGGATTTTCCAGGCAAGAGTACTGGATTAGGTTGCCATTTCCTTCTCCAGAGGATCTTCCTGACCCAGGGATCGAAACCGGGTCTCCCACAGACCGGTCAGTAGACGCTTTACTGACTGAGGCACTTTGTCTCTATCAGCTCAAATATATAGCACAACTTCAGTTAGTGAGTCACTATTATTTATTAAATGTTTATGGTATCAGTTAAGTTCAGTTGCTCAGTCATGTCTGACTTTTTGCAACCCCATGGACTGCAGTACACCAGGCTTCACTGTCGATCACCAGCTCCTGGAGCTTGCTCAAACTCATGTGCATCGAGTTGGTGATGCCATCCCTCCATCTCATCCTCTGTCGTGCCCTTCTTCTCTTGCCTTCAATCTTACCCAGCATCAGAGTCTTTTCCAATGAGTCAGTTCTTTAATCAGGTGGTCAAAGTATTGGACCTACAGCTTCAGCATCAGTCCTTCCATGAATATTCAGGACTGATTTCCTTTACGATGGACTGGTTTGATCTTCTTGCAGTCCAAGGGACTCTCAAAAGTCTTCTACAACACCACAGTTCAAAAGCATCAATTCTTCGGCGCTCAGCTTTCTTTATGGTCCAACTCTCACATTTATACATGACTACTAGAAAAACCAGAGTTTTGATTAGAAGGGCCTTTGTTGGCAAAGTAATGTCTCTGCTTTTTAATATGCTGTCTTGGTTGGGCATAGCTTTTCTTCCATGGAGCAAGAGTCTTTTAATTTCACGGCTGCAATCGTGATCTGCAGTGATTTTGGGGCCCAAGGAAAGAAAGTCTCTCACTGTTTCCATTGTTTCCCCATCTATTTGCCATGAAATGATGGGACCAGATGCCATGATCTTAGTTTTATGAATGCTGAGCTTTAAACCAACTTTTTCATTCTCCTCTTTCACTTTCATCAAGAGGCTTTTTAGTTCTTCTTCACTTTCTGCCATAAGGGTGATGTCATCTGAGGTTATTGATATTTCTTCTTACAATCTTAATTCCAGCTTGTGCTTCATCCAGCCCAGTGTTTCTCATGATATACCCTGTATATAAGCTAAACAAGCAGGGTGACAATATGCAACCTTGTCGTACTCCTTTCACAATTTGGAACCAGTTTGTTCCATGTCTGGTTCTAACTGTTGCTTCTTGGCCTGCATTCAAATTTCTCAGGAGGCAAGTAAGGTGGTCTGGTATTCCTATCTCTTGAAGAATTTTCTACAGTTTGATGTGATGCACACAGTCAAAGGCTTTGGCCTAATGAATAAAACAAAAGTAGATATTTTTCTGTGATGCAACAGATGTTAGCAATTTGATCTCTGGTTCTTTTGCCTTTTCTACATCCAGTTTGAACATAAGGAAGTTCTCAATTTACATACTGCTGAAGCCTGGCTCGGAGAATTATGAGCATTACTTTGGTAGCATGTGAGATGAGTGCAGTTGTGTTTGAACATTCTTTGGCAGTGCCTTTCTTTGGGATTTGAATGAAAACTGACCTTTTCCAATCCTCTGACCTCTGCTGAGTTTTCCAAATTTGCTGGCATATTGAGTACAGCACTTTCACAGCATCATTTTTAAGGATTCATAATAGCTCAATTCGAATTCCATCACCTCCACTAGCTTTGTTTGTAGTGATGCTTCCTAAAGCTCACTTGACTTCACATACCAGGATGCCTGACTCTAGGTCAGTGATCACACCATCGTGATTATCTGGGTCGTGAAGATCTTTTTTCGTATAGTTCTTCTGTGTATTCTTGCCACCTCTTTTTAACATCTTCTGCTTCTGTTAGGTCCATACCATTTCTTTCCTTTATCGTGCCCATCCTTGCATGAAATATTCCCTTGATATCTCTAATTTTCTTAAAGAGATCTCTAGTCTTTCCCATTCTACTGCTTTCCTCTATTTCTTTGCATTGATCACTGAGGAAGGCTTTCTTATCTCTCCTTGCTATTCTTTGGAACTCTGCATTCAAAGGTGTATATCTTTCCTTTTCTCCTTTGCCTTTAGTGTCTCTTCTTTTCTTAGCTATTTTAAGGCCTCCTCAGACAACTATTTTGCCTTTTAGAATTTTTTGGGGGGATTGTCTTGATCCCTGCCTCCTGTACAGTGTCACAAACCTCTGTCCATAGCTGTTTAGACACTCTATCAGATCTAAACCCTTGAATCCATTTGTCACTTCCACTGTATAATCGTAAGGGATTTGATTTAGGTCATACCTGTATGGTCTAGTGGTTTCCCTACTTTCTTCAATTTATGTCTGAATTTTGCAATAAAGAGTTCATCTTCTGAGCCACAGTCAGCTCATGGTGTTGTTTTAATTGATTGTATAGACCTTCTCCATCTTTGGCTGGAAAAATAATAATTAATCTGATTCAGTATTGGTCATCTGGTGATGTTCATGTGTAGAGTTTTCTGTTGTGTTGTTGGAAGAGGGTGTTTGCTATGACCAGTGTGTTCTCTTGGAAAAATTCTGGTAGCCTTTGCCCTGCTTCATTTTGTACTCCAAGGCCATATTTGCCTGTTTATCCATGTAACTCTTGACTTCCTCCTTTTGCATTCCAGTCCCCTATGATGAAAAGGACATCTTTTTTTTGGTGTTAGTTCTAGAAAGTCTTGCAGGTCTTCATAGAACCTTCAACTTCAGCATTACTGGTTGGGGCATGGACTTGGATTACTGTGATATTGAATGATTTGCCTTGGAAATGAACAGAGATCATTCTGTCATTTTTGAGATTGCACCCAAGTACTGCATTTTGGACTCCTTTGTTGACTATGATGGCTACTCCATTTCTTATAAGGAATTCTTGCCTGCAGTAGTAGTTGTAATGGTCATCTGAATTAAATTCATCCATTCCAGTCCATTTTAGTTTACTGATTCCTAAAATGTTGATGTTCACTCTTGCCATATCATGTTTGACCACTTCTAGTTTATCTTGATTCATGGACCTAACATTCCAGGTTCCTATGCAATATTGTTCTTACAGCATCAATCTCCAGCTATATCTACACCTGGGCGTTGTTTTTGCTTTAGCTCCATCTCTTCATTCTTTCTGGAATCATTTCTCCACTCTTCTCCATTAGCATATTAGGCACCTACCAACCTGGGGAGTTCTTCTTTCAGTGTCATGTATTTTTACATTTTTGTACTGTTCATGGGGTTTTCAGGGCAAGAAGACTGAAGTGGCTTGCCATTTCCTTCTCCAGTGGACCACGTTTTGTCAGAACTCTCCACCATAGCCTGTCTGTCTTTGTTGATCCTACATGGCATGGCTCACAGTTTCATTGAGTTAGACAAGGCCGTGGTCAATGTGATTAGTTTGGTTAGTTTTCTGTGATTGTAGTTTTCATTCTGTTTGTCCTCTGATGGATAAGGATAAGAGGCTTATGTAAGCTTCCTGTTGGGAGAGACTGACTGTGGGGGAAACTGGATCCTGCTCTGCTGGGCGGGGCCGTGCTCAGTAAATCTTTAATTCAATTTTCTGTTGATGGGCAGGGCTGTTTTCCCTCCCTGTTCTTTGACCTGATACCAAACTGTGGTGGAGGCAATGAAGATAACAGGACCTCCTTCCAAAGGTCCCATTCACACACTGCTGCATTCAGTGCCCCCAACCCTGCAGCAGGCCATGGCAGACCCACCCCTCTGCCAGAGACTCCTGGACACTCACAGGCAAGTCCAGGTCAGTTTCTTGTAGGGTCACTGCTACTTTCTCCTGGATCCTAGTGCACACAAGGTTTTGTTTGTGCCCTGCAAGAGCCTGTTTCCCCAGTCCTGTGGAAGTTCTGTAATCAAATCCACTTGCTTCCAAAATCAGTTTCCCTGGGGGTTCTCAGTCCCTTTTCCAGATCCCCCTTTTGGAAAATCTGTTGTTGTTCCTAGAACTTTCTTAACAGTGTAAGAATTTATTTTTTTAATTATAATTATTCTGCAGTTTGTTGGTTGTCTGCTTGGTGGTTCTGTGGTGGGGTTAATGGCAACCTCTTCCAAAAGGGCTTATGCCATATGCTGTGTGACCCAGGTCTGTTGCACCCTGAGCCCCTGCCCCTCTGACAGGCTACTGCTGACCTGTACCTCCTCAGGAGACACTCAAACTCTCACAGGCAGGTCTGGTTCAGTCTCTGTGGGGTGTCTGGGTCCTGGTGTGCACTAGGTTTTGTTTGAACCCTCTGAGACTCTCTGGTGGATATGGGGTTTGATTCTAAATGTGATTTCACCCCTCCCACCATCTTGCTGGGGCTTCTCCTTTGCCCTTGGATGTGGGGTATCTTTTTTTTGGTGGGATTCAACATTCTCCTGTCAGTGGTTGTTCATTAGTGAGTTGTAATTTTGGAGTTCTTGCAGCAGGTAAGAACATGTCTTTTACTTAGCCATCTAGTGTGTAGCTTGTGTGTAGTTTATGGTATATCAGACACTTTTCTAAGCTTTATTTTAAAATTTTGCTACCAAGACAAGGCAAAATAAAATCAGTTAATTACTCATTATTTACTAATGAGCTATTTAAGTAGATAATATTCAGTCTCTGCTTTTGGAGTTTCAATAAACATCTTAACTTACTGTCCCTTCTTATAAGAATATGTTGTTTACATGAGCTATACATCTAATGTTTGTGTCCCTACCCACAAAATTCATATGTTAAATCCCAATACCCATTGTAATGGTTTTTGGAGGTGGGGCCTTTGTGGGGTGATGAGGTCACAAGGATGTAGCAGTCATGAATGGATTGGTGCCCTTATAAAGAGACCCCAAACAGCTCCCTTATCTTTTCTGCCTTGTGAGAACACAGCAAGAAAAAAGCCATGTATGAACCAGAAAATGGGCAAGAGCCCAGATGCTGAACCTGCTTGTGTCTTGACCTCAAGCTTCCAGAACTTTGAGAAATAAATGTCTGTTGTTTATAAATACCAGTATATGATATTTTGTTATAGTAACTGAGTGGATTGAGGTAGCATTCAGTATCCATAACTGTAACAATCTTTCCCATGAGAAACATATTTAACTCCCTTGAATAAAAATGAAGGATGTCCTTGCTTTTCACAGTGGCAATAAGTTACTAGATTACAAGGCCTGTACCACCACCTCTGTTTCATTTTGTAAACATGCTTCCATCTCTCTGGAGACCTCCTTTTTCTTTAAATATATCCACACCAGATGTTAACCAGACAAGATGATCTTATAAGTGTATACCAATCCATTTTTGTTCATATAAAAGCAATTAAGTGAATGTATTCTAATTTCTGCATCACATTTTTCTTTATATGTTATCTTTAGAAATGTAGACATTATTAAGAAAAAGATGAGCCAATTAAAATATTTATTTTAAAATTATTAAATGTATTTGTTATATAAAGTAAGTGTGGTGAGAGATGAAAGGCAAATAAGATAGCAGTTTGGGCTTATTAGCCAGAAAAAATTATTCATAAGAAGCTGGTAATTTTCAAGGGCTTAAGTGTCAGTTGAGTGCAATACTGTAAATTTATTAGAAGATGAATAAATTTATGTATATGAGTATTTTGTGACTATCATTGATACCCAAATATGCATAAATATTTGTGTTCACATATATCTAAATGGAACTACACTGGTCTCAACAGTTTCTCTGCTTTGAAGTGGATAGAAAAGTGTTTCAGTTTCCTGACCAAAGCATCCCCTGATTGCCATGAAGCCAGAAGAGACATTAATGAATTACATCTCCCAAATAGGGTGTTTTATTCATGAGTACCATTAAAGTGGTTTATGAATCATGCAAAAGCTGTCAACTTGGTACAGAAAAAAGTGAAAATGAAAATCACGTCTGATTCTTTCAGACCCCATGGACTATACAGTCCATGGAATTCTCCAGGCCAGAATACTGGAGTAGGTAGCTGTTACTTTCTGCAGGGGATCTTCCCAACTCTGGGATTAAACCCAGGTCACCTGCATTGCAGGCATATTCTTTACCAGCTTAGCCACCATGGAAGCCCAAGAATACTGGAGTGGGTAGTCTATCCCTGCTCTAGCAGATCTTCCCAGTCCAGGAATTGAACCAGGTCTTCTGCATTGCAGGCGGATTCTTTACCAGCTGAGCTACCACGGAAGCCTTTTTTATTTGGTACAGGGAAGTTATAAAATACAGAAATCATTTTCCATGCTTGGACGTGTCAGGGGCAAGCTTTAGTTAGGAGGAGGTTCTAACTCAGCAGATTGTCTGGAAGGGATGTCCAAGGCAAAGCTTGATGAGCTGGATGTGTAATTTTTTTTTTAATTAATTTTTATTGAAGTATAGTTGATTTACAATGTTGTATTAGTTTATGCTGTACAGTTAAGTAATTCAGTTATATGTATATCCACTCCTTTTTAGATTATTTCCCCATACAGATCATTATGGAGTTTTGAGTAGAATTCCATGTGCTATACATAGGTCCTTATTATTGATAGTTATCTATTTTTTTTTCATGGTCACATGTGGCAAAACCAATACAATATTGTAAAGTAATTAACCTCTAATTAAAATAAATAAATTTATATTAAAAAAAAGATAACTATGATGAAGATGATATCTATTTTTTTAAAATAAATTTATTTATTTTAATTGGAAGTTAATTACTTTACAATATTGCATTGGTTTTGCCATACATCAACATGAATCTGCCATAGGTGTACACGTGTTTCCCATCCCAACCCCCCCTCCCTCCTCCCTACTCCCTCCCGGTACCATCCCTCTGGGTCATCCCAGTGCACCAGCCCCAAGCAACCTGTATCATGCATCAAACTTGGACTGGCGATTCATTTCATATATGATATTATACATGTTTCAATGCCATTCTCCCAAATCATCCCGCCCTCTTCCTCTCCCAGAGTCCAAAAGACTTCTATACTTCTGTGTCTCTTTTGCTGTCTCGCATATAGGGTTATCGTTACCATCTTTCTAAATTCCGTATATATGCGTTAGTATACTGTATTGGTGTTTTTCTTTCTAGCTTACTTCACTCTATAAAATAGGCTCCAGTTTCATCCACCTCATTAGAACTGATTCAAATGTGTTCTTTTTAATGGTTGAATAATACTCCATTGTGTATATGTACCACAGCTTTCTTATCCATTCATCTGCTGATGGACATCTAGGTTGTTTCCATGTGCTGGCTATTATAAACAGTGCTGTGATGAACATTGGGGTACACGTGTCTCTTTCCCTTCTGGTTTCCTTGGTGTGTATGCCCAGCAGTGGGATTGCTAGGTCATAAGACAGTTCTATTTCCAGTTTTTTAAGGAATCTCTACACTGTTCTCTATAGTGGCTGTACTAGTTTGCATTCCCACCAACAGTGTAAGAGGGTTCCCTTTTCTCCACACCCTCTCCAGCATTTATTGCTTGTAGACTTTTGTATTGCAGCCATTCTGACTGGTGTGAAATGATACCTCATTGTGGTTTTGATTGGCATTTCTCTGATAATGAGTGATGTTGAGCATCTTTTCATGTGCTTGTTAGCCATCTGTATGTCTTCTTTGGAGAAATGTCTATTTAGTTCTTTGGCCCATTTTTTGATTGGGTCATTTATTTTTCTGGAATTGAGCTGTAGGAGTTGCTTGTATATTTTTGAGATTAGTTGTTTGTCAGTTGCTTCATTTGCTATTATTTTCTCCCATTCTGAAGGCTGTCTTTTCACCTCGCTTAGAGTTTCCTTTGTTATGCAGAAGCTTTTAAGTTTAATTAGGTCCCATTTGTTTATTTTTGCTTTGATTTCCAATATTCTGAGAGGTGGATCATAGAGGATCTTGCTGTGATTTATGTTGGAGACTGTTTTGCCTGTGTTCTCCTCTAGGAGTTTTATAGTTTTTGGTCTTACGTTTAGATTTTTAATCCATTTTGAATTTATTTTTGTGTATGGTGTTAGAAAGTGTTCTAGTTTCATTCTTTTACAAGTGGTTGACCAGTTTTCCCAGCACCACTTGTTAAAGAGATTGTCTTTAATCCATTGTATATTCTTGCCTCCTTTGTCAAAGATAAGGTGTCCATAGGCATGTGGATTTTCTCTGGGCTTTCTATTTTGTTCCATTGATCTATATTTCTGTCTTTGTGACAGTACCATACTGTCTTGATGACTGTGGCTTTGTAGTAGAGCCTGAAGTCAGGCAGGTTGATTCCTTCAGTTCCATTCTTCTTTCTCAAGACTGCTTTGGCTATTCGAGGTTTTTTGTATTTCCATACAAATAGTGAAATTCTTTGTTCCAGCTCTGCGAAAAATACCGTTGGTAGCTTGATAGGGATTGCATTGAATCTATAGATTGCTTTGGGTAGTATACTAATTTTCACTATATTGATTCTTCCAATCCATGAACATGGTATATTTCTCCATCTATTAGTGTCCTCTTTGATTTCTTTCACCAGTGTTTTATAGTTTTCTATATATAGGTCATTAGTTTCTTTAGGTAGATATATTCCTAAGTATTTTATTCTTTTCGTTGCAATGGTGAATGGAATTGTTTCCTTAATTTCTCTTTCTATTTTCTCATTATTAGTGTATTGGAATGCAAGGAATTTCTGTGTGTTGATATTATATCCTGCAACTTTACTGTATTCATTGATTTGGTCTAGTAATTTTCTGGTGGAGTCTTTAGGGTTTTCTATGTAGAGGATCATGTCATCTGCAAACAGTGAGAGTTTTACTTCTTCTTTTCCAATTTGGATTCCTTTAATTTGTTTTTCTGCTCTGATTGCTGTGGCCAAAACTTCCAAAACTATGTTGAATAATTGGTGAAAGTGGGCATCCTTGTCTTGTTCCTGACTTTAGGGGAAGTGCTTTCAATTTTTCACCATTGAGGATAATGTTTGCTGTGGGTTTGTCATATATAGCTTTTATTATGTTGAGGTATGTTCCTTCTATTCCTGCTTTCTGGAGAGTTTTTACCATAAATGGATGTTGAATTTTGTCAAAGGCTTTCTCTGCATCTATTGAGATAATCAAATGGCTTTTATTTTTCAATTTGTTAATATGGTATATTACATTGATTGATTTGTGGATATTGAAGAATCCTTGCATCCCTGGGATAAAGCCCACTTGGTCATGGTGTATGATCTTTTAAATGTGTTGTTGGATTCTGATTGCTAAAATTTTGTTAAGGATTTTTGCATCTATGTTCATCAGTGATATTGTCCTGTAGTTTTCTTTCTTTGTGGCATCTTTGTCAGGTTTTGGTATTAGGGTGATGGTGGCCTCATAGAATGAATTTGGAAGTTTACCTTCCTCTGCAATTTTCTGGAAGAGTTTGAGTAGGATAGATGTTAGCTCTTCTCTAAATTTTTGGTAGAATTCATCTGTGAAGCCATCTGGACCTGGGCTTTGTTTGCTGGAAGATTTCTGATTACAGTTTCAATTTCTGTGCTTGTGATGGGTCTGTTAAGATTTTCTATTTCTTCCTGGTCGAGTTTTGGAAAGTTGTACTTTTCTAAGAATTTGTCCATTTCTTCCACGTTGTCCATTTTATTGGCATATAATTGGTGATAGTAGTCTCTAATGATCCTTTGTATTTCTGTTTTGTCTGTTGTGATCTCTCCATTTTCATTTCTAATTTTATTGATTTGATTTTTCTCCCTTTGTTTCTTGATGAGTCTGGCTAATGATTTGTCAATTTTTTTTTTTTTTGATCCTTTCAAAGAACCAGCTTTTTGCTTTGTTGATTTTTGCTATGGTCTCCTTTGTTTCTTTTGCATTTATTTCTGCCCTAATTTTTAAGATTTCGTTCCTTCTACTAACCCTGGGGTTCTTCATTTCTTCCTTTTCTAGTTGCTTTAGGTGTATTTAGGTATTTAGGTTATTTATTTGACTTTTTTTCTTGTTTCTTGAGGTATGCCTGTATTGCTATGAACTTTCCCCTTAGCACTGCTTTTACAGTGTCCCACAGGTTTTGGGTTGTTGTGTTTTCATTTTCATTCATTTCTATGCATATTTTGGTTTCTTTTTTGATTTCTTCTGTGATTTGTTGGTTATTCAGCAGCATGTTGTTCAGCCTCCATACGTTGGAATTTTTAATAGTTTTTCTCCTGTAATTGAGATCTAATCTTATTGCATTGTGGTCAGAAAAGATGCTTGGAATGATTTAAAAATTTTTTTTGAATTTACCAAGGCTAGATTTATGGCCTAGAATGTGATGTATCCTGGAGAAGGTTCTGTGTGCGCTTGAGAAAAAGGTGAAATTCATTGTTTTGGGATGAAATGTCCTATAGATATCAATTAGGTCTAACTGGTCTATTGTATCCTTTAAAGTTTGTGTTTCCTTGTTAATTTTCTGTTTCATTGATCTATCCATAGGTGTGAGTGGGGTATTAAAGTCTCCCACTAAATAAATAAATAAATAAATAAATAAATAAAGTCTCCCACTATTATTTTGTTATTGTTCATTTTCCCTTTCATACTTGTTAGCATTTGTCTTACATATTATGGTGCTCCTATGTTGGGTGCATATATATTTATAATTGTTATATCTTCTTCTTGGATTGATCCTTTGATCATTATGTAGTGTCCTTCTTTGTCTCTTTTCATAGCCTTTGTTTTAAAGTCTATTTTATCTGATATGAGTATTGCTTCTCCTGGTTTCTTTTGGTCTCTATTTGCATGGAATATCTTTTTCCAGTCCTTCACTTTCAGTCTGTATGTGTCCCCTATTTTGAGGTGGGTCTCTTGTAGACAACATATATAGGGGTCTTGTTTTTGTATCCATTCAGCCAGTCTTTGTCTTTTGGTTGGGGCATTCAACCCATTTACCTTTAAGGTAATTATTGATAAGTATGATCCCATTGCTATTTACTTTATTGTTTTGGGTTTGAGTTTATACACCCTTTTTGTGTTTCCTGTCTAGAGAAGATCCTATAGCATTTGTTGGAGAGCTGGTTTGGTGGTGCTGAATTCTCTCAGCTTTTACTTGTCTGTAAAGCTTTTGATTTCTCCTTAATATTTGAATGAGATCCTTGCTGGGTACAGTAATCTGGGCTGTAGGTTATTTTCTTTCATCACTTTAAGTATGTCTTGCCATTCCCTCCTGGCCTGAAGAGTTTCTGTTGAAAGATCAGCTGTTATCCTTATGGGAATCCCATTATGTGTTATCTGTTGTTTTCCCCTAGCTGCTTTTAATATTTGTTCTTTGTGTTTGATCTTTGTTAATTTGATTAATATATGTCTTGGGGTGCTTTGTCTTGGGTTTATCTTGCTTGGAACTCTCTGGGTTTCTTGAACTTGTGTGATTATTTCCTTCCCCATTTTAGGGAAGTTTTCAACTATTATCTCCTCAAGTATTTTCTCATGGTCTTTCTTTTTGTCTTCTTCTTCTGGGACTCCTATGATTTGAATGTTGGGTCATTTAACACTGTCCTGGAGGTCTCTGAGATTGTCCTCATTTCTTTTAATTCGTTTTTCCTTTTTCTTCTCTGATTCATTTATTTTTACTATTCTATCTTCTATTTCACTAATCCTATCTTCTGCCTCTGTTATTCTACTATTTGTTGCCTCCAGAGTATTTTTGATCTCATTTATTGTATTATTCATTATATACTGACTCTTTTTTAATTTCTTCTAGATCTTTGTTAAACCTTTCTTGCATCTTCTCAATCCTTGTCTCCAGGCTATTTATCTGTGATTCCATTTTGATTTCAAGATTTTGGATCAATTTCACTATCATTATTTGGAATTCTTTACCAGGTAGATTCCCTATCTCTTCCTCTTTTGTTTGGTTTGGTGGGTGTTTATCCTGTTCCTTTACCTGCTGTGTATTCCTCTGTCTCTTTATCTTGTTCATATGCTGAGTTTGGGGTGTCTTTTCTGTATTCTGGCAGTTTGTGGAGTTCTCTTTATTGTGGAGTTTCCTGTCTGTGAGTAGGTTTGTACAGGTGGCTTGTCAAGGTTTCTTGGTTAGGGAAGCTTGTGTCAGTGTTCTGGTGGGTGGAGCTGGATTTCTTTGCTCTGGAGTGCAATGAAGTGTCCAGTAATGAGTTATGAGATGTCAATGGTTTTGGAGTAACTTTGGGCAGCCTGTATATTGGAGCTCAAGGCCGTGTTCCTGTGTTGCTGGAGAATTTGCATAGTATGTCTTGCTCTGGAATTTGTTGGCCCTTGGGTGGTGCTTTGTTTCAGTGTAGGTATGGAGGCGTTTGATGAGCTCTTGTCAATTAATGTTCCCTGGAGTCAGGAGTTCTCTGGTGTTCTCAGGATTTGGACTTAAGCCTCCTGCTTCTGGTTTTCCATCTTATTTTTACAGTAGTCTCAAGACTTCTCCTTCTATACATCACCATTGATAAAGCATCTAGGTTAAAGATGAAAAGTTTCTCCACAGTAAGGGACACCCAGAGAGGTTCACAGAGTTACATGGAGAAGAGAAGAGGGAGGAGGGAATTAGAGGTGACCCAAATGAGATGAGGTGGAATCAATAGAGGAGAGAGCAAGCTAGCTAGTAATCACTGGACCGCTCAGAGATGTTCATGGAGTTATACAGAGAAGAGAAGAGGGAAGAAGGAGACAGAGGTGGCCAGGAGGATAAAAGGGGGGAATCAAAAGGATAGAGACAGATCCAGGCAGTAACCAGTTTCCTAAGTGTTCTCCACCGTCTGAAACACACAGAGATTCACAGATTGGGTAGAGAAGAGAGAGGGTAGGGAGGAGACAGAGGCGACCTGGTGGAGAAAGAGGAGAGTCCAAAGGGGGAGTTAGCAGTCAAGCCAGTAATTTCTCTCCCAAGTAAAAATGTGTACTGAAGATTGGGTTCTTAAAGGTACAAAATTGATAACAAATACAAAAAAGCACAGATTAAAAATCTAGAGTAGAGTTTGGTATTTCAAAAATACAATATTAAAGAAAGAAGAAAAAAAAGAAAGAGGAAAAATAAAACAAAATCACAAAAATTATAAATATATATATATATATATATATGAAATTTGCTTTAAAAAATAGGGTCTTTTTTTTTTTTGCAAAGTAATAGTAGGTCACAAAAATTAAAATTAAAGGAGTAATAGAGGACTTAAAAATTAAAAAAAATTAAAAAAAGAATGATTGTAAAAATAGTAAAAATATATCTAGGACTTTCTCTGGTGTTGTTTGTGGGTATTGTGGGGTCAGTTCATTTTCGGAGAGTTCCTTGGTCTGGCTTATATTTCTCAAGATCTATAGGCCCCTTCCCATATAGTCGGTACTAATGACAGGGTTTTAATCGATTGCACCTGTCACTTCCAAGGCAGTTCCCTCTGTTTTAACTTCTTCTGTTTGCTGATCTCTTCAGTGTCTGATTTCTGCCCTGACACAGGGGTGGTGGTGGACCCTTTCTTTTAGGCTCACTTGTTCAGTTGTGCTGTGGGGAGGGAGGGATGCTGCAAATAAATAACACTGGCTTGTGCTCGCAGTGCCTCCACCACACTGGGCCTGCCCCAGCTCACCGTGCATGTGCCCTCCCTGTCCACACTGCTCAGACTCTAGGTTGCTCTGCTGGTAACCATCCGAGGCTGGCCCTGGGCTGCATGCACCTCCCAGGTCTAAGCTGCTCAGGTTCAGGCACTCAGGTAGTCCTCAGAGGCGCAGACTCGGTTTGGCCTGCGTTTTGTGCCCTTCCCAGGTCTGAGCAGCTCAGGTGATGAGGTGTTTTGTGAGTGCGGTCTCTGCAACTTGTCACCTCCCCCGCCCTGCCGCTCGGTTTTCTGGGTGTACAACCAGCCCACATTCTCAGGCGAATGTTCACTGTCCAGAACCCCAAGAAGTCTTAGTTAGCAAAGAAACCTGCTTGCAGTTTGGTAGATAATGTCTCTCTGGGGCTGCGATTGCCCCCTTCTGGCTCTGGCTGCCTGTCACCAGAGGGGGATGGTCTGCAGCCGGCTATCTCTCTTCAGTCCTTTGTTCTGTGTGCGGGCCTGGCAGTGTCTTAGGTTAGGGCTGGCTTTGCGCCTGGTAGGTATCCCACAGTCTGGTTTGCTAGCCCAAGTTAGTTCCCTCAGATTGCCCTCACAGCATTCAGGCCCCGTCCTTACTCTAAGCCATGCAGTCCGCGCCTCCCTGCCCCACTCCCGCTTGCTAGTGGCGGGTGCAGGCGTCTGCACTGCTTCTTCACTGGGAGAGTTACTGTTGAGCTCGTAATCTGTGAGTTTTAATTATTTATTTATTTTTCCTCCCTGTTATGTTGCCCTCTGTGCTTCCAAGGTTCGCCACAGACTCGGCAGTGAGAGTGTTTCTTGGTGTTTGGAAACTTCTCTCTTTTTAAAACTCCCTTCCTGGGATGGAGCTCCATCCCTACCTCTTTTGTCTCTATTTTTTGTCTTTTATATTTTTTCCTACCTCCTTTCGAAGACAATGGGCTGCTTTTCTGGGTGCCTGATGTCCTCTGCTGGCCTTCAGAAGTTGTTCTATGGAATTTGCTCAGCGTTTAAATGTTCTTTTGATGAATTTGTGGGGGAGAAAGTGGTCTCCCCATCCTATTCCTCTGCCATCTTCTATCTATTTTATATATAGTAGTGACAGAGTTAATTCTTAGGTAGTCTGTGGTCTCTGAGGAGGAGAAAGGGGTATGGGGCTCTGGAGGGGGAAATGACAAACTTTTTTGTTTAATCCCAGAGTTAATGACACAACAAAACAACTTCTCTTGCTCAAGGGTGTTTTTCCTTAAGTTCTGAGAAGGAAATGGCAACCCACTCCAGTATTCTTGCCTGGAGAATCCCATAGACAAAGGAGCCTGGTGGGCTGCAGTCCATGGGGTTGCAAAGACATGACTGAGCGACTAACACACACACTGTACCAATGATTATATAACAAAGATGTATTCTGTTTGAGGACATGTTTCTCCTTAAGAAACTTTTGATTAATCCTGTCATTTTAAAGTGTATGTTGTGGGAGTGGGTCTGGTAAGGTCTTTCTATTGTTAGTTCTAATCCCATTATCTTAAAATGTAAGTTGTGGGAGTGGGTCTGGTAAGAAGTGTACAACCTAGAGACATGCTTTTGATTTAAACTCTGGGCTGGAAGAAGCTCAAGCTGGAATCAAGATTGCTGGGAGAAATATCAGTAACCTCAGATATGCAGATGACACCACCCTTATGGCAGAAAGTGAAGAGGAACTAAAAAGCCTCTTGATGAAAGTGAAAGAGGAGAGTGAAAAAGTTGGCTTAAAGCTCAACATTCAGAAAACGAAGATCATGGCATCTGGTCCCATCACTTCATGGCAAATAGATGGGGAAACAGTGGAAGCAGTGTCAGATTTTATTTTTTTGGGCTCCAAAATCACTGCAGATTGTGACTGCAGCCATGAAATTAAAAGACACTTACTCCTAGGAAGAAAAATTATAACCAACCTAGATAGCATATTGAAAAGTGGAGACATTACTTTGCCAACAAAGGTCCATATAGTCAAGGCTATGGTTTTTCCAGTGTTCATGTATAGATGTGAGAGTTGGACTGTGAAGAAAGCTGAGCACTGAAGAATTGACGCCTTTGAACTGTGGTGTTGGAGAAGACTCTTGAGAGTCCCTTGGACTGCAAGGAGATCCAACCAGTCCATTCTGAAGGAGATCAGCCCTGGGATTTCTTTGGAAGGAATGATGCTAAAACTGAAACTCCAGTACTTTGGCCACCTGATGGGAAGAGTTGACTCATTGGAAAAGACTGTGATGCTGGGAGGGATTGGGGGCAGGAGGAGAAGGGGACGACAGAGGATGAGATGGCTGGATGGCATCACTGACTCGATGGATGTGAGTCTGAGTGAACTCCGGGATTTGGTGATGGACAGGGAGGCCTGGTGTGCTGTGATTCATAGGGTTGCAAAGAGTTGGACATGACTGAACTGAACCGAATTGAATAACCAATTGGAAAAGCATACAACTCCCTTGCTAAGACTAGCGAGTGGGCACTCTCTGTCCTTCTGATGTCTATGTCAGAATCTCTGCCTGTTCTTTTTCACTGTAATAAACCTTATGCCACCCAAAAGTTCTGAGTGATCAAGCCTGGTTTTGAGTGATCCTGAAGCTAAATCTTTTTTGGAGATCAGGTTTCTGACATTGTTGTATTAGTAGTGTGTATATATCAATCCCAGTCTCCTAATTTATCCCTCCCTGCTTTGTCCCCCCAGTAACCATAGATTTGTTTTCTACATCTCTGACTATATTTCTATCTTGTAAGTAAGTTCATTTGTATCCTTTTCTACACTCCACATCACTTTTTGAACTTATTTATATTCCCACTATGCCAAAGCCTTTGACTGTGTGGATCAAATAAACTGTGGAAAATTCTGAAAAAGATGGGAATACCAGACCACCTGATCTGCCTCTTAAGAAATTTGTATGCAGGTAAGGAAGCAACAGTTAGAACTGAACATGGAACAACAGACTGGTTCCAAATAGGAAAAGGAGTACGTCAAGGCTGTATATTGTCACCCTGCTTATTTAACTTATATGCAGAGTATATCATGAGAAACCCTGGACTGGAAGAAACACAAGCTGGAATCAAGACTGCTGGGAGAAATATCAATAACCTCAGATATGCAGATGACACCAGCCTTATGGCAGAAAGTGAAGAGGAACTAAAAAGCCTCTTGATGAAGGTGAAAGAGGAGAGTGAAAAAGTTGGCTTAAAACGCAACATTCAGAAAACGAAGATCATGGCATCCGGTCCCATCACTTCATGGGAAATAGATGGGGAAACAGTGGGAAAAGTGTCAGACTTTCTTTTTTTGGGGGTCCAAAATCACTGCAGATGGTGACTGCAGCCATGAAATTAAAAGACACTTACTCCTTGGAAGGAAAGTTATAACCAACCTAGATAGCACATTCAAAAGCAGAGACATTACTTTGCCAACAAAGGTTCGTCTAGTCAAGGCTATGGTTTTTCCAGTAGTCATGTGTGGATGTGAGAGTTGGACTGTGAAGAAAGCTGAGCGCCGAAGAATTGATGCCTTTGAACTGTGGTGTTGGAGAAGACTCTTGAGAGTCCCTTGGACTGCAAAGAGATCCAACCAGTCCACTCTGAAGGAGATCAGCCCTGGGATTTCTTTGGAAGGAATGATGCTAAAGCTGAAACTCCAGTACTTTGGCCACCTCATGTGAAGTGTTGACTCATTGGAAAAGACTCTGATGCTGGGAGCGATTGGGGGCAGGAGGAGAAGGGGACAACAGAGGATGAGATGGCTGGATGGCATCACTGACTCGATGGATGTGAGTCTGAGTGAACTCCGGGAGTTGGTGATGGACAGGGAGGCCTGGCGTGCTGCGATTCATGGGGTCGCAAAGAGTCGGACAGGACTGAGCGACTGAACTGAACTGAACTGAACATTCCCACAAGCAGTGTAAGAGGGTTCCCTTTTCTCCACACCCTCCCCAGCATTTATTGTTTGTAGATTTTCCATGATGGCCATTCTGACCAGTGTGAGTGCAGTTTCTATTTGCATTTATCTAATAATTAGTGATGTCGAGAATATTTTCATGAGCTGTTTTGGTCGTTTGTATATCTTCTTTGGAGAAATAACTATTTAGAACTTTTGTCCATTTTGATTTTTTTTTTCTTTTTTGATAGTGAGCTGCATGTGCTGCTTATTTTGGAGATTAACCCTGTGTCAGTCACTTCATTTGCAAACATTTTCTCCCATTCTGTGATTGTCTTTTTTGTTGTTGTTGTTATGGTTTCCTTTGTTGTGCAAATCTTTAATTAGGTACCATTTGTATATATTTGCTTTAGAACTACCATGTGATTCAGCAATCCCACTCTTGACCATATAGCTGGAAAAAACCATAATTTGAAAAGATGCATGCACCCCAATATTCATTGCAATACTATTTACAATAGCCAGAACATGGAAGGAGCCTAAATGTCCATCAACAGGGGAATGGATAAAGTACAATGGGATATTACTCAGCCATAAAGAAGAATGAAGCAATGGCATTTGCAATGACATGGATGAGCCTAGAGATTGAAGTAAAGTCAGTGAAGTAAGTCAGACAAAGAAAAATATATAATATCACTTATGTGCAGTGCAGTGGTTTCAGACTTAGTCCACTGGGGTCCTCTGTCCATGGAATTCTCCAGGCAAGAATACTGAAGTGAGTTGCCAGCCCTCCTCCAGGGGATCTTCCCAACACAGGGATCAAACCTGTGTCTCTTAAGTCTCCTGCACTGGCAGGTGGGTTCTTTGCCACCAGCACGACCTGGAAAGCCCTATATGTGCACTTATATATGGGATCTAATAAAAGGGAACAAATGAACTTATTTATAAAACAGAATCACAGAGGTAGAAAACACTTATGGATACAAGGAGATATGGGAGAGGGAATTATATATACACAATACTATATATAAAATAAATAACTAATAGGAACCTACTGTATAGCACAGGAAACCCTGCTTAACACTCTATAATGACCTATATGGGAAAAGAATCTAAAAAAGAATGGATATATGTATATGCATAGCTAATTCATTTTTTCTGTACATATAAAACTAACATAACATTGTAAATCAGCCACACTCCAGTAAATTTTTAGAAAGTAAAGGAAAGGAAAAGCCCTGTGGAGATTTTACTGTTACTTTGCCTTTTAGCTGTGTGCTAGTCATATAGTTTTTCATCACTAGATGGCAATATAACACCAACAAAAAGCTAAGAAAAAATGTTCCCCCCAATTTCAAAGCAAGTTTAATGTCTGCTATCACAGTTTAAAGACAACTGTCTTGAGAGGGGTAATTGTGTACTAGGAGTAAAAACAAAACAAAACACAAAAATTATCAAAAGTACACCAAATTAAAAAAAAAATAAAAGCGCAAAATCAGCTTGCTCTTAGGAGTAAAAAATTTTCTAACCTCTTTTCTTTCAGGCTTCAGATAATTCAGGCTTGTAACTTGATTTTTCTGTTTGGAATATGCTGAAATAATCCTATAACATTCTTCTTTCTTATCTTCAGAAGAAATTTCTTATTCTTGGAAGATACCTTCCAGATTCGAGCAAGCTTTTGAAGAAAGATTTCCATATTGAATTCTTTTGATTTATTTCTTTAGTGATACAGACAAACAAAAGAAGCTAATTTTGTAGTATATTGCTTCTAATATAAGTGCTATGGAGAAGTATAAAGCTGTGAAAGGAGAAAAACAGCACAGGGTAAGAATCTGCAATTTTTAATGGTGCAGTGAGAAAGGGTCTTTTTGAGAGGGCGAAGTGTGCCTGAAAACTTGAAAGAAATGTCCCTGGAGCAAGCAGGGACACATCTGGTGAGTTCAAGGAGCTGCATGGAAGCCAATGTGGCTGGAAGGAATAGAGAGATTTAGGGGACTTGTCAGAGAGGTAGTGAGTGGCACACCACGTAGGGCCTTGTAGTCCTTTGAAACACTATCTTGGTCAGAGCCAGGAGCTATGAATGTTCTGAATAGAGACATTATCTTACTTGTAAGAGGATCACTCTGGCTGTTGTGATGAAAGTTTTAAAGGATCAAAGAGGGAAGCCAAGATACCCAAAATTCAGAGAAATATTATAATAGTATGGATGTAGATGGTATTGAGAAGTGGTAAAATTCAGGCTAGTCTTTGAAGGTACAGCTAATAGAATTTCCTGAAGGATTGGATGGAAATTTTTTTAAATTATTTATTTTTTTAATTGGTTGAAAATTGCTTTGCAATTTTGTGTTGGTTTCTGCCATACAGCAATGTGACCCAGTCATAATTATACATATATCCCTTCCTTCATGAGCCTCCATTCCTTCCCCTCATCCCATCCCTTTAAGTCATCACAGAGCACCAGACTGGGCTCCCTGTGCTATTTAGCAACTTCCCACTAATTTCACTTATTTGACAATAATAACTTCCCACTATTTCACAAATGATAGTGCATATATATAAATGCTACTTTCTCAATTCACCCCATCCTCACCTTACCTGCTGTGTCCATAAGTCCATTCTCTACTAGGTTCATCAAGTACCATTTTTTTCTAGTTTTGGATGGAACATTTTTAAAGAGAGCAGGAGATAAAGAGAGGAGGTACAATCATTTGTCTGTTGGATAGGCATTTGATTTGACCAACTTAAAAGTAGAGGAGCCACTAATTGAGATGAGAGAGACTGAGGATGGGGCAGGTTTTGAGGTTAAGGACCAGGAATTCAGTTTAGGACATGTCAAGATTGAAGTGTGTGTTGATCATGCAGAGGTCAATATCTTGTCTCAGTTGGAGGTATACATTTATGAATTGACATCATTACCATTTCATGGTATTGAAAGTTACAAGCTGGATGAGTGAGTAGCTTAAGTCTGTGAAGGGGAATGGAAGTTTTCTCTGAAGAAGTGACATTTCAGAGGGCATCTGAAGGATGAAGAAATTAGCTGGTGGACAGTGATAGAAATAACTCTCCCCTCAATGGCATCACTAATCTACTAATCCACCAATGAAGTGAAAAATGGAGGAACAGACTGATAGGCTTTCTTTGTTAGATACCAGACAAAATTCTGGTGGAGAAAGAAATGGCAATGCACTCCAGTATTCTAGCTTGGAGGATTCCATGGACAGAGGAGCCTGGTGGGCTAAAGTCCATGGGGTTGCAAAAAGTTGGTTATATTAACACAACACACAGACAAGATTCTTGGAGTCAGAAGGTAACTTTCCTTTAATAGGCATATAAACTTTCAATGCAGTATTGAAGAAGGTGAAATCCTAGCACTTTTACTGATAGTTCTTAAAGAATTCTCAATGAAAATGAGGTGTAAGCATTATCATTGAAAATGACTTTGTACATGTGTGTGTGATAGCAGGAGAGGTCTGAGGGCAGTTGTTATCAGGTGATGCAGCACACATTGTCTCTCTCACTGGGAACAAAAGTATTCTGGGAACTGAGTGTGTATTCATCATTGTAGATAATAGTTTCTGAGAGTATGGGCCCTTGAGTCAGACTACTTGGGATTGAGTTTCAGGGCTGCCACTTACAAGCTGTGTAACTATAAGCAGATTGTTTAAGTTTTTGTGCTTTTATTGCCTGCTTTAGCAAAAACAGACATAAAGCTAGTTTTACCATGAAAATCAGATGAGAATATGAAAAGTTACTCAAAGCACTTGAATGATAAATAGTTAAGGCTTCAGTGGTAGGGCTTCCCAGGTGGCTCAGTGGTAAAGAACAAGCCTGCCAATTTAGGAAACATGACATGTGGGTTTGATCCGTGGGTTGGGAAGATTACCTGGAGGAGGGCATGGCAACCTACTCCAGTATTCTTTCCTGGAGAAGAGTCTGGTGGTCTACACTCCATGGGTTCACAAAGAGCAATTGAAGTGACTTAGCACACACAAGACTTTGATGGTCATAATCACACAGTGATTTTATTGCTTTGCATCACCAGGGAATTAAATTTTATGATGAAGAATATGGAAACAGTCAGACACATTTCTGGTTGAGAAAAATAGACTGTATTGGATACTAAAATATGTACTTACTATCTATCATGGCTGGCATGCTGCAATCCATGGGATTGCAAAGAGTTGGTCATGACTGAGTGACGTAACAACAGCATGATTTTACCTAGACTCTCAAATAAAAAGACTGAAAAATAAAGGCAGACTTACTACAAGTAAAGCACTGTACATGCATTATCTTATTTTATCTTTACAATACTGTATGGTAGGTATAATTTATCCCATTTTTTAGATTAGGAAACCAAAGCTTGGAGTCTTAACTAAAGATACAACCTAGTGAGTGGCCAATCCATGATATGAAAGAAGTCATCTTTCAAGCTCTTCAGACCATTATTCCATCTTTCTCCTTCTACAGAAACTATTTGCTTCAGGAGATCACATTTGAAGTATATTACTCATAACTGAAGGCTTTAAGATTGCGGTTCACATTTCAGGAGTAGGAAGAAGAAAACCACATGAGAACATACTTGTTATTTCGAATGATAATATAGACAAATGTATTCCCTGACACCCCCCACCCCTGCTTTTTGAAGGACCCAAGGTAATTATGTTTTTAAATTTGCTTCCATGAAGATTTTGAAACCTGGCAATTCTTTCATATCCACTTAAAATTTCCAAACAGAGTCAAACCTCTAAGTCATGGTTAGCCCAATAATGCCTGGAAAAGCTAGAGAGTCAGATTCTTCCTTCTCTGTTTCACTTATTATTAGTTCAGTCATTTGAGTACCATAATACCTTTGAACAATAACAAGATGACCCTTTCGCTGCCTTTATGTTTCCAGAAAAACTGGCTTGTGATTTAATCTATATAAGTCCATAGAATTTTCATGTTATTATTTTCTACAAATGCCTTTAGCCCCCTTCTGAAAATAGCCAAAATCTATACCGCTCAGCCCTCCTTGGCCTGGCTTAAAATAAGCTCTGCTAATGTTACTACTGCATGGGAGTGAAATGTTGTCTGTACACCATTTAGTTGTTTCCTTTTGCTTTGGAATCACTCCCAGTGCTTAAAGCTTACAGAATTTACAGCAACAATTTTTGGTAGGGCATTTTGTTTCTAATGTAAAGGTTCTCATATAAAGTATCAAATTTCTTATTGCCTGAGAGACTAAAAATTTTAGGTAGATATTTATTGGTTAACTCCACGAGTTCTCCAGACATTACTCTCCTTATGCTGTCTTCTAGAATTACATGATTTGGGGTCCAAGAAGGCCACTTTTTGGACTATATTCAAATCCCATGCACATGTTTCTTTTTTGATCAAAATTTCTCCAACACAAATCAAACTTAGAAGATTCCTATAGGGAAGCTCTAAAACAATTCATCGGATGTGTATCATTCATTCTTTTCCTAAAGGAAATCAACCCTGAATATTTATTGGAACGACTGATGCTGGGCCTGAAGCTCCAATACTTTGGCTACTGGATGTGAAGAACTGACTCATTTGAAAAGACCATGATGCTGGAAAAGACTCAGGGCAGGAGGAAAAGAGAACCAGAGGATGAGATGGTTGGATGGCATCACCAGCTCAATGGATGTATGTTTGAGCAGACTCCAAGAGACAGTGAAGGACAGGGAAAGGAGCAGGCATGTCGCAGTCCATGGGGTTGCAAAGAGTCAAACATGCCTGAGCAACTGAACAAAAACAATATTTCCAGATGATAAGAATATGAACATATCAAATTACCATTTCCCACTGGATTTCATGTCAATGAGGTATGCTGCCCAAATAACATTTACTTTCTCCATAGTAAGTTTTGATTTCTGCACCTTGCCTATTGCCATTACTAACATGAAATCAAAATGTTCAGTTTGTTTACAGAGTTCATTTCTTTGTTAATTTATAGCATTCAAATACAGAAGCAGAAAAAGTTCTTTATTTTTAAAAATTAGCACAGAAAGTACAGTACAGAAAGTTGATTTACAATATTGTGTTAGTTTCAGGTGTACAGAAAAGTGATATATACATATATATATACACACACACACACACATAATTTATATGCATCCATTTTAGGTTATCACAAAATATTGACTACAATTCCCTGCATTATATAGTAAATCTTGTTGCTTATCTATTTTATGTGTAGTTGTTAGTATCTGTTTTAAACCAACTTTTTCACTCTCCTCTTTCACTTTCATCAAGAGGCTTTTTAGTTCCTCTTCACTTTCTGCCGTAAGGGTGGTGTTATCTGCATAGCTGAGGTTATTGATATTTCTCCCAGCAAGCTTGATTCCAGCTGTGCTTGATTCCAACTCATCGAGCCCAGCATTTTGCATGATTTACTCTGCAAATAAGTTAAATAAGCAGGGTGACAATATAGAGCCCTGAAGTACTCCTTTCCCAATTTTGAACCAGTACATTGTTCCATGTCTGGTTCTAACTGTTGCTTCTTGACCTTCATACAGATTTCTCAGGAGGCAGGTAAAGTGGTCTGGTATTCCCATCTCTTGAAGAATTTTCCACAGTTTGATGTGATGCACACAGTGAGTAAAGAAGAAGTAAATGTTTTTCTGGAATTCTCTTGCTTTGTCTATGACCCAATGGATGTTGGCAATTTAATCTCTGTTTCCTTTACCTTTTCTAAACCCAGGTTGAACATCTGGAAGTTCTTGGTTCACGCACTGTTGAAGCCTGGCTTGGGGAATTTTGAGCATTATTTTCCTAGTGTGTGAGATGAGTGCAATTGTGTGGTAGTTTGAACATTATTTGGCCTTGCCTTTTTGGGGTTGGAATGAAAACTGACCTTTCCCCGTCCTGTGACCACTGCTGAGTTTTCCAAATTTGCTAGCATATTGAGTGTAGCATTTTAACAGCATCATCTTTAAGGATTTGTAAGAGCTTAACTGGAATTCCATCACCTCCACTAGTTTTGTTCGTATGCTTTCTAAGGCCCACTTGACTTCACATTCCAGGATGTCTGGCTCTAGGTGAGTGATCACACCATCGTGGTTATCTGGGTCATGATCTTTTTTGTATAGTTCTTCTTTGTGTTCCTGCCATCTCTTCTTAACATCTTCTGCTTCTGTTAGGTCCATATCATTTCAGTCCTGTATTGTGCTCATCTTTGCATGAAATATTCCCTTGGTATCTCTAATTTTCTTAAAGAGATCTCTAGTGTTTCTCATTCTATTGTTTCTCTCTATTTTTTTTTTTTTTTGCATTGACTACTGAGTAAAGTTTTTCTATCTCCCCTTGCTATTTTTTGGAACTCTGCATTCAGATGGGTATAGCTTTCCTTTTCTCCTTTGCCTTTCACTTTCTTCTTTTCCCAGATATTTGTAAGGCCTCCTCAGACAACCATTTTGCCTTTTAGTATTTTTTCCCCCCTTGGGGATGGACTTGATCACTACCTCTTGTACAATGTCACAAACCTCTGCCCATAGTTCTTCAGGTGCTCTATTGGATCTAATCCCTAATCTGTCACTTCCACTTTATAATCATAAGGGATTTTATTTCAGTCATACCTGAATGGTCTAGTGGTTTCCCCTGCTTTCTTCAATTTAAGTCTGAATTTTGCAACAAGGAGATCATGATCTGACTTATTAAAAAAAAAACTAAGATCATGGCATCTGATCCCATCACTTCATGGCAAATAGATGGGGAAACAATGGAAACATTGACAGACTTTATTTTCTTGGGCTCCAAAATCACTGCAGATGGTGACTGCAGCCATGAAATTAAAAGATGCTTGCTCCTTGGAGGAAAAGCTATGACCCAATCTAGACAGTATATTAAAAAGCAGAGACATTACTTTGCCAACAAAGGCTCTTCTAGTCAAAGCTTGGTTTTTCCAGTAGTCATGTATAAATGTAAGAGTTGGACCATAAAGAAACCCTAGAACTGAAGAATTGATGCTTTTGAACTGTGGTGTTGGAGAAGACTCTTGTGAGTCCCCTGGACTGCAAGGAGATCAAACCAGTCCATCCTAAAGGAAATCAGTCCTGAATGTTCATTGGAAAGACCGATGCTGAAACTCCAATACTTTGGCCACCTAATGTGAAGAACTGACTCATTGGAAAAGACCCTGATGCTGGGAAAGATTGAAGGCAGGAGGAGAAGGGGACAACAGAGGATAAAGTAATTGAATGGCATCACTGACTAGATGGACATGAGTTTGAGAAAGCTCCAGGAGTTGGTGATGGATAGGGAAGCTTGGTATGCTGCAATCCATGGGGTTGCAAAGAGTTGAACAGGAGTGAGCAAGTGAACTGAACTAGTATCTATTAATCCCATACTCCTAATTTATCCTCCTCCCACCCTTTTCCTCTTTGGTAGCCATAAGTTTGTTTTCTGCCTGTGATTCTATTTCTGTTTTCTTTATAGATTCATTTTTATTGCTTTTTAGATTCCACATATAAATGATACAATACTTGAGTCTCTCTAACTTACTTCACTTAGTATGATTTTCTCTAGGTCCATAGATTTGCTGCAAAAGGCAATCTCCATTACATATAGCTTCTTATATTAATTGTCCAGTGATGGGCAATTAGGTTGTTTCCATGTCTTGGCTATTGCAAATAGTTCTTTTTGCACTGGGGTACAAATATCTTTCTCAAATTAGAATTTCACCTTTTCTGGATATATGCCCAAAGGCCGAATTTCTGGACCATTTGGTAGCTCTATTTTAGTTCTTAAGGAGTTTTTATATGATTATCCATAGTGTCTGTACCACTTTACATGCCTATCAAGAGTGTCAGAGTCTACACCCTCTCTAGCATTTATTATTTGAAGACTTTTTGAGGATAGTCTTTATGACTGGTGTGAACCTTCTTTTTAAAAACGACACATGAAGCTATTAGAACTGATGAACAAATTAAGCAAGGTATCAGGATACAAGATTAACACACAAAAATCTATTGCATTTTTTTACACTACCATGAAATATGAGAAAGAGAGAGTAAAATAAAATCTCATTAAAACTGCATCAAAAAATATCTGGGAATAAACTTAACCAAAGAAGTGAAAGACCTATATGCTAAAAACCATAAAACACTGATAAAGGAAACTGAAGATGATTCAAAGAAATGGAAAGATAGCTCATGCTCTTGGGTTAGGAAGAATTAATATTGTTAAAATGACCATATTACCTAAAGCGATCTACAGATTGTAATCCCTGTCAAAATACCCATGTTAGTTCAGTCATGTCTGACTCTTTGTGGACATTACCCATGGCATTTTCATAAAATATGCAAGGAAAATACTCATGATGTTTTCATAAAACTAGAACAAATAATCCTAAATTTTATACAGAACCACAAAATATCCAGAATTGCCAAAGCAATTCTGAGTAAACATTTTAGTTTGATTTGTTTATTTTTGCTTTTCTTGCACTTGTGTGAGGAGATAGATTGAAAAAAATACTGCTAGGACAGATGTCAAAATCCTTTACTACCTATGTTTTCATTCAGGAGTTTTATGGTTTTAGATATGACATTTACAGCTTTAATCAATTTTGAGTTTATTTATTTATTTTTGTATGGTGTGTGAAAGTAATCCACTGCACATAATCTACTGCACATAGCTGTCCAGTTTTCCCACCATTATTTATTGAAGAAGCCGTCTTTCCCCCATTGTATAGTCTTGTCTCTATTGACTATATAGGTGTGTATTTCTTTCTGGGTTGTTTATTCTATTCTATTGATCTCTATATATCTATCTTTGTTCCAGTACCATACTGTTTTTTTTTTTTTTGTAAAGATAATTAAATTTATTTATTTTTAATTGAAGGATAATTCAATTAAATTGGTATACGTATATCCAAGGGATGGGGGAGCCTGGTGGGCTGCCATCTCTGGGGTCGCACAGAGTTGGACATGACTGAGGCGACTTAGCAGTAGCAGCAGCAGCAGCAGCATACATATGTCCCCTCCCATACTACTTTGATTACTCTAGATTTGCACATTTCAAACTGCAATTTGAAATTAGAAAGCATAATACCTATACCTCTTCCTTTGTTCTTCTTTCTCAATATTATTTTAACTATTCTTGTTTTTTTTTTTTTTTTTTTAATTTCCATACACATTTTAGCATTTTTGTTCTAGCTCTGTGATAAATGCCAGTGGAATTTTGACAGAGGTTGCATTGAATATATAGATTATGACGTGAGTCTCAGTGAACTCCAGGAGTTGGTGACGGACAGGGAGGCCTGGTGTGCTGTGATTCATGGGGTCGCAAAGAGTCAGACACGACTGAGAGACTGATCTGATCTCATCACCTAATCTATTTTTGATTCTTTCCAGTGTATTTTGAAATTTCAGTTATTGTAATCCTCAACTCTGTTTGGTTCTTCTTTGTATTTTCCAACACTTTGTTCTCTCTGTGTTTATCTACTGTTCTCCTGAGTTCATTGAGCATCTTGATGATCATTACCTTGAATTCTTTACTAGGTAGATTGCTTATCTCCACTTTGTTTAGTTCTCCCTGTAAAGTGTTGCTTTGTTTCTTTATTTAGAAAGTACTTCTTTCTCTCCCCGTTTTGCCTAATTGTATTTATTTCTATGTGTTAAGTAGGTCAGGCAAATCCTCAGATCTTGGAGAAATGGTCTTATGTATATGATGCTTTATGTGGCCCAGCAGCACTCTCTCTTATCACCAGAGCTATATGCTCGAGGTGCCACCCTGTGTGCTGTGTTGGCCCTTCTGTTGTGGTGGGGCTATTATGAGAGTGATAATGGGGGGCTGACCTTTGGCTTGGTTGGCTACTAGCCTACTAGTGGGTGGGGCTGGGATTCAGCACAGTTGGCTGTGGGGACAGGAGCCTAGCTCTTCAGTGTATGGGACTGGGTCCCTCTATGGCTGGCAGTTTGGCCCAGGGTGTCCCAGGACTGGTGTTGACTTACCTGTGTGTGAGTAAGCCTCTGACACTAATAAGTTAGAAGGACACCAAGATTGTGCTTGCCAGCACTAGTGGCCTCACGGTAGAATGAGATTCTCAAAATACTTGCCACAAGTGTCTGTGTCACCAGAGAGAGTCTCAGTTGTCTCTCCAGGAACCTCTCAAAGATCAGCAAGCAAGTGGGTCTGACAGACTCCTTTCTAATTACTGCCTCTGCACTGGGAGACTTGGAGTGTGTGAGATTTTGAGTGCGTCCTTTAAGGGCAAAGTCTCTGCTTACTATAGCCCTACATCTTTCTCCCATGCAAGCCCCCCTGGCTTTCAAAACTAGACATCCCAGGGCTTTGTCATTCTGGTGCACAACCTCTGGGTTGCAGTCCTGATGTGGGGCTTGGATCCATCACTCCTTGGTGAGAACCTCTACAATTGTGATTGATTATCTTCCTCTTTGTGAGTCATGGACCAGGGATATGGGTCTAGACTAGACTGGGACTCTGCCCCTCCCACTTATCTCAGTGTAGTTCCTTCTTCATATATTTTTTTGCAGAGAATCTTTTCTACTATTAGTTTTCAGGCCATTCTGATTGGTAGTTGCTCTGCAAATAGTTGTAATTTTTTTTAGTGTAACAGAAGGAAGATGTGAGGTCAGGGTCTTCTTACTTTGCCATTTTGCCCACCTCTCCAAAATAGCTATTATTTTAAAAGTTATTCTTTCTCTTCTTTTTCCTATTCTGAATCAAAGTGTGTGAGCACAGATTTTGATAGTCAGTAATGTTCCACATGTTTATGAGTTATACACAGTATTTATTGAAAAGACCTTGATGCTGGAAAATATTGAAGGCAGGAGGAGAAGGGGACGACAGAGAATGAGATGGTTGGATGGCATCACCGACTCAATGGACATGAGTTTGAGCAAGCTCCAGAAGTTGATGATGAACAGGGAAGCCTGGCTGGCTGCAGCCCATGGGGTCACAGGGAGTCAGACACAACTGAGTGACTGAACTGAACTGATTGAACTCTGTTAGGTATTATGAGAGATGTAGAAAATGACCAGATTCTATTTGACCCTCTAGCAATGTATAGCTTTGTATGAACACAGACATGTTCAGTTCAGAATATACTACTACCAGTGTGTGTCACAAAGAATTAAAAAATTCTTTGAGGGAAGAGATTAAAATCATGGGGAGCACATGTATACCTGTGATGGATTCATTTTGATATTTGGCAAAACTAATACAATTATGTAAAGTTTAAAAATAAAATAAAATTAAAAAAAATAAAATAAAATCAGCGGTGAACAAATGTTTTCCTCTATATCTTGAATGTGCTTCTCTTCTTACACAGTTACCGATAATTCCAATACAATTTTTCATAAAAACAAAAGTAAAAGCCCACAATATATAATAAAATGTCATTTATTTTCATAGCATTTTGAATAAAATACTCAAGTTTCTCTGGTGGCTCAGTGGTAGAATATTCACCTGCCAATGTAAGAGATGTGAGTTCTATCCCTGGGTGAGGAAGATCCCCTGGAGAAGGAAATGGCAATCAACTCTAGTATTCTTGTTTGGGAAATCCCATGAATAGAGGAGGCTGGCAGGATACAGTCCCTGGGGCTGCAAAAGGGTTGAAAATAGCTTCTCAACTAAACAGCAACAAACAAAATATGCAGTGGGAATAAGGATAGAAAATTAATTTTACCTGGGAGCTTCTAGGTGGTCTTTGTAAAGGCAACTCGACCTGAGAGTGTTTTGATGGGTGGAGATGGGAGAAAAATTTCCATAGGCAGACAGGAAAGCACTCTTGGGGAAATGAATGGCACACTGGGATGTGGCAGGGATTGAAGTTTGGCTGAAGAACAAAGTAAGTGAAAGCAGAAGACTGAGAGGCTGGCAGGTGGGTAGAGCTTTGTCCTGGAAGCCCTTCAAAATTAAGTGAAGGAACTGAGATGTTATTTCCTACTTCAGCAGTTCCCTAAGTCACATCTGCAATGTACTTGTCCAAGGAGATGCACTGAATGTGAGGTTCACATATCTGAAGATTCATTATTGACACTAAAATATTTAATTGTAAATAGAATTCATACAGTCAAGATTCTCACTTTACTTAATTTAATCTGGCATTTTCTAAAGGCTTGTGACCACAGGATCCTTTAAAAATAATAGTTTCTGGTCTTATGTTTAGATCTTTAATCCATTTTGAGTTTATTTTTGTGTATGCTGGTGCACTGGGGATGACCCAGAGGGATGGTATGGGGAGGGAGGTGGGAGAGGGGTTCAGGATGGGGAAAACGTGTACACCCGTGGCGGATGCATGTTGATGTATGGCAAAACCAATACAATATTGTAAAGTAAAAAAAATAATAATAATAAAATAAAATAAAATAAAAAATAAAAATAATATTATGAAAGGAAGTAACTTAAACCTACAGAAAACTACCAGTGATACATAACTATGTGCTGGGCACACAGTCTTTTGTGAGCTACATGTATTTGCCCATTTTAATCCTTATGACACTTCGTGTGGTAGGTACTGTTATTATTTATCTTCTTTTCATATATTGGAGAAGGAAATGGCAACCCACTCCAGTACCCTTGCTTGAAAAATTCCATGGATGGAGGAGCCTGGTGGGCTACAGTCCATGGGGTCGCAAGGAACTGGACACGACTGAGCGACTTCACTTTTCTTTTCACTTATGTGGAATTTGAGGCACAGAGAGGTTAAGAAATGTGTCCATTTCACAAGATAACAAGTAGTAACTCTAGGACTTGAACCTAAGTGGTCTGACCACAGGGCCCATGTTTATCATCAGTGTTATTAATGAACAGTGTCTCCAATGCTACAAGGTGATTTTGGAGTTCCTGAAGTTTTCTAAGCAAGAGAATGATATTATCATTAGGTTTAAAGAAGACAATTATAGTTGCTTTGCAAAGACTTAGAGGATGAGTAGGTTGAATCCATTAAGGAGTTATTTTTCCTTATTTTTCTATAAAATTTGTAAACACAGAAAAGCTGAAAGATAAGCACAATGAAAACCTGTATATGCAGCCTCTAGGTTCAATTCTTAACATTTTCCCATATTTTCTTTCTGTAGTTTTTCCTCCTGATCTATTTGAAGGTATGTTTCAGGCATCTTGCCTCTTCACTGTCAAATGCTTCAATACATGAATTCTAAAAATAAGGACATCTTATCATGTTATGTTAAAGTCTAAGTGAGAGGAACTAAACACCTAAGCTAGGGCAGTAACAAGACAAAGAAAGGCTGAAATAAGTGTGACTTACACATACTTTATAAGTATAAAAAATAAGTGTGACTTACAGTTACTTTTACATTTGAAAATTACATTCAGAAGATAATTCACTTAAGGGCTGGTGGACTTTGCCTCATATATGTCAATGTAAACTCCAAGAAGACAAGTTAATTTCTTAATGAGCTTAAGCAAAATACAATTTGAACAATAAAGTTAGTGTCAAAATACAATTCACATAATCTGTGTCAATATTTGATACAATTTATATTGATTAATGGACCTAACATTCCAGGTTCCAATCCGATAGTATTCTTTACAGCATTGGACTTTACTTCCATCACCAGTCACATCCACAACTGGGCACGGTGGATGCTCAGATATGCAGATGACACCACTCTTATGGCAGACAGTGAAGAAGAACTAAAGAGCCTCTTGATGAAAGTGAAAGAAGAGAGTGAAAAAGTTGGCTTAAAACCTCAGTATTCAGAAAACTAAGATCATGATATCCAATCCATAACTTCATGGCAAATAGACGGGAAACAATGGAAACATTGACAGACTTTATTTTGGGGGGCTCCAAAATCACTGCAGATGGTGACTGCAGCCATGAAATTAAAAGATGCTTGCTCCTTGGAGAAAAGCTATGGCCAACCTAGACAGCATATTAAAAAGCAGTGGCATTACTTTGCCAACAAGTGTCCATTTAGTCAAAGCTATGATTTTTCCAGTAGTCATGTATGGATGTGAGAGTTGGACTATAAAGAAAGCTGAGCACTGAAAAATTGATGCTTTTGAACTGTGGTCTTGGAGAAGATTCTTGAGAGTTCCTTGGACTGCAAGGAGATCAAACTAGTCAATCTTAGCAAATCAGTCCTGAATATTAATTTGAAAAACTGATGCTAAAGCTGAAGCTCCAATACTTTGGCTACCTGATGTGAAGAACTGACTCATTGGAAAAGACCCTCATGCTGGGAAAGATTGAAGGCAGGAGGAGAAGGGGATGGCAGACAGTGAGATGGCTCAATGGAATCACTGAATCAATGGACATGAGTTTGAGCCAGCTCTGGGAGTTTGTGATGGACAGGGAAGCCTGGTGTCCTGCATTTCATGGGGTTGCAAGGAGTTGGATATGATTGAGTGACTGAACTGAACTGATCTGATACAAATTCACTGATTCACATTATTATTAAGGCATAAGTGACTTCTAGCACTATATTAGATCTGGGTAGATGACACAATGACTCCACCATTGTATGTAGTGTAAAATGATCACCAAGTTCTTTGGCCAATTTCTTGATTGGGTCATTTATTTTTCTGATGTTGAGCTGCATGTGTTGCTTGTATATTTTGGAGATTCTTTGCCAGTTGCTTCATTCACTATTATTTTCTCCCATTCCAAAGGCTACCTTTTCACCTTGCTTATTGTTTGCTTCATTGTGCAAAAGCTTTAAGTTTAATTAGGTCCTATTTGTTTATTTTTCTTTTTATTTCCTTTACTCTGGGAGGTGGATCATCGAGGATCTTGCTATAATTTATGTCAGAGAGTGTTCTGCCTATATTTTCCTATAAAAGTTTTACAGTTTCTAGTCTTACATCTAGATCTTTAATCCATTTTGAGTTTATTTTCGTTTATGGTGTTAGAAAGTGTTCTAGTTTCATTCTTTTACAGGTGGTTGACCAGTTTACCCAGCACCACTTGTTAAATAGATTGTCTATTCTCCGTTGTATATTTTTTCCTCTTTTGTCAAAGATGAGGTGTCCATAGATGTGTGGATTTATCTCTGGGCTTTCTATTTTGTTCCTTTGATCTATATTCCTGTCTTTGTGCCAGTACAATAATGTCTTGATGACTGTAGCTTTGTAGTATAGTCTGAAGTCAGGCAGGTTGATTCTTCCAGTTCCATTCTTCTTTCTCAAGATCGTTTGGCTGTTTGAGGTTTTTTGTATTTCCATACAAATTGTGAAATTATTTGTTCTAGTTCTGTGAAAAATACCATTAGTAGCTTGATAGGGATTGCATTGAATCTATCGGTTGCTTTGGGTAGTAGACTCATTTTCACTATATTGATTCTTACAATCCATGAACATGGTATATTTCTCCATCTATTTGTGTCAATTTTATTTCATCAGTGTTTTATAGTTTTCTATATAAGGGTCTTTTGTTTCTTTGGGTATATTTATTCCTAAGTGTTTTATTCTTTTCATTTTAATGCTAAATAGGATAGTTTCCTCTTTCTGTTTTCTCCTTGTTAGTGTGTAGGAATGCAAGTTATATCTGTGTATTAATTTTACATCCTGCAAATTTACTATATTCATTGATAAGCTCTAGTAATTTTTTCAGGGAGTCTTTAAGGTTTTCTATGTAGAGGATGACAGAGTCAATTCCTAGGCAGGTTGATAAGAAGTCTGGGGTCCCCGAGGAGGAGAAAGTGGTTTGGGGCTCCTGAGGAGGAGAGAGGGGTCTGGGGTTCAAGAAGAGGAGATAGGGGTCTGGAATTCTCAAGGAGGAGGGAAGGACAAATGTCTTTTTCTTCCCCTTTACATTCCTTAGTCTTATTTACATAAAACTTTTTTTTTTTTTAAGTAAACTAATGATTACACAACAAACAACTTAGTTTAAACTCTGTTCTAAGATTATATAAAACAATGTATCCTATTTGAGGACAATTTCTCCTTCCTTTTCATTATAGGGGACTGGAATGCAAAAGTAGGAAGTCAAGAAACACCTAGAGTAACAGGCAAATTTGGCTTTGGAATATGGAATGAAGGAGGGCAAAGGCTAATAGAATTTTGCCAAGAGAACGAACTGGTCATAACAAACACCCTCTTTCAAAAACACAAGACAAGACTCTAAACATGGACATCACCAGATAGTCAACAACAAAATCAGATTGATTATATTCTTTGCAGCCAAAGATGGAGAAGCTCTATACAGTCATCAAAAACAAGACCAGGAGCTGACTGTGGCTCAGACCATGAACTCCTTATTGCAAAATTCAGACTTAAATGGAAGAAAGTAGGGAAAACCACTAGACCATTCAGGTAGGACCTAAATCAAATCCCTTATGATTATACAGTGGATGTGAGAAATAGATTTAAGGGACTAGATCTGATAGATAGAGTGCCTGATGAACTATGGACTGAGGTTCATGACATTGTACAGGAGACAGGGATCAAGACCATCCCCATGGAAAAGAAATGCAAAAAAGCACAAGGGCTGTCTGGGAAGGCCTTACAAATAGCTATGAAAAGAAGAGAAGCAAAAAGCAAAGGAGAAAAGGAAAGATATAAGCATCTGAATGCAGAGTTCCAAACAATAGCAAGAAGAGATAAGAAAGCCTACCTCAGTGATCAATACAAAGAAATAGAGGAAAACAACAGAATGGGAAAGACTAGAGATCTCTTCAAGAAAATTAGAGATACCAAGGAAACATTTCATGCAAAATGGGCTCGTAAAGGACAGAAATGATATGGACCCAACAGAAGGAGAAGATATTAAGAAGAGGTGGCAAGAATACACAGAAGAATTGTACAAAAAGATCTTCACAACCCAGATAATCACGATGGTGTGATCACTCACCAAGACCAGACATCCTGGAATGTGAAGTCAAGTGGGCGTTAGAAAGCATCACTACGAACAAAGCTAGTGGAGGTGATGGAATTCCAGTTGAACTATTTCAAATCCTGAAAGATGATGCTGTGAAAGTGCTGCACTCAATATGCCAGCAAATTCGGAAAACTCAGCAGTGGCCACAGGACTGGGAAAGGTCAGTTTTTATTCCAATCCCAAAGAAAGGCATTGCCAAAGAATGCTCAAACTACCGCACAATTGCACTCATCTCATACGCTAGTAAAGTAATGCTCCAAATTCTCCAAGCCAGGCTTCAGCAATATGTGAACCGTGAACCTCCAGATGTTCAAGCTGGTTTTAGAAAAGGCAGAGGAACCAGACATCAAATTGCCAACATCCGCTGGATCATGGAAAAAGCAAGAGAGTTCCAGAAAAATATCTATTTCTGCTTTATTGACTATGCCAAAGCCTTTGACTGTGTGGATCACAAGAAACTGTGGAAAATTCTGAAAGAGATGGGAATACCAGACCACCTGATCTGCATCTTGAGAAACCTATATGCAGGTCAGGAAGCAACAGTTAGAACTGGACATGGAACAACAGACTGGTTCCAAATAGGAGAAGGAGTATGTCAAAGCTCTATATTGTCACCCTGCTTATTTAACTTATATGCAGAGTACATCATGAGAAACGCTGGGCTGGAAGAAGTACAAGCTGGAATCAAGATGGCCAGGAGAAATATCAATAACCTCAGATATGCAGATGACATCATCCTTATGGCAGAAAGTGAAGAGGAACTAAGTAGCCTCTTGATGAAAGTGAAAGAGGAGAGTGAAAACGTTGGCTTAAAACTCAACATTCAGAAAACGAAAATCATGCATCTGATCCCATCACTTCATGGGAAATGGATGGGGAAACAGTGTCAGACTTTATTTTTTGGGGCTCCAAAATCACTGCAGATGGTGATTGCACTCATGAAATTAAGACGCTTATTCCTTGAAAGGAAAGTTATGACCAACCTAGATAGCATATTCAAAAGCAGAGATATTACTTTGTCAACAAAGGTCTGTCTACTCAAGGCTATGGTATTCCAGTGTTCATGTATGTATATGAGAGTTGGACTGTGAAGAAAGCTGAGCGCCAAAGAATTGATGCTTTTGAACCGTGGTGTTGGAGAAGACTGTTGAGAGTCCCTTGGACTGCAAAGAGATCCAACCAGTCCATTCTGAAGATCAGTCCTGGGTGTTTTTTGGAAGGAATGATGCTAAAGCTGAAACTCCAGTCCTTTGGTCACCTCATGTGAAGAGTTGACTCATTGGAAAAGACTCTGATGCTGGGAGGGATTGGGGGCAGACAGAGAACGGGATGACAGAGGATGAGATGTCTGGATTGCATGACCGACTCGATGGTGAGTGAACTCTGGGAGTTTGTGATGGATAGGAAGGCCTGGCATGCTGCAATTCTTGGGGTCGCAGAGTCGGACACGACCGAGTGACTTAACTCTCTTCCTGAAAACCTTCTGACTAATCCTGATATCTTAGAATGTATATTATGGGAGTGGGTCTGGTAAAATCTTTCTATTGTTAAGTTCTAAGCCTGTTATCTTAAAATGTAAATTTGGGAGTGGGTCTGGTAAAATTTTTACAACCTTGCGAGATTATTTTGATTTATTTTACTAACTAATTAAAAAAACATATAATTCCCTTTCTTAGACTAGTGAGTGGGGCACTCTCCGCCCCCCTTCTTATGTTAATGTCAGAAGCTTTCTCTGTCTTTCTTTATACTCTAATAAAACTCTGCTACACAAAAGCTCTTGAATGATCAAGCCTGGTCTGTGGTCCTGAAGCTAAATCTCTGGAGATCATGAATCCAGCACTGATCATTGTAAACTCTCAAGGATCATGTCATCTGCAAGCAGTGAGAGTTTTACTTCTTTTCCAATCTTGATTCCTTTTATTTCCTTTTATTCTCTGATTGCTGTGGCTAGGGCTTCCAAAACTATGTGGAATAGTAGTGGTGAGAGTGGGCATCCTTGCCTTGTTCCTGATTTTAGAGGAAATGCTTTCAATATTTCGCTGTTGAGGATAATGTTTACTGTGGATTTGTCATATATGGCTTTTATTATGTTGAAATATTGTCCTTCTATGCCTGCTTGCTGGAGAGTTTTATCATAAATGGGTGTTGAATTTTGCCAAATGCTGTCTCTGGGTCTATTATGATAATCATATGGTTTTTATCTTTCAATTTGTTAATATGGTGTATCACATTGATTGATTTGCAAATATTGAAGAATCCTTGCATCCCTGGAATAAAGCCCACTTGGTCATGATGTATGATCTTTTCAATATGTTGTTGGATTCTGCTTTTTAGAATTTTGTTAAGGATATTTGCTGGGAAATTTTGATGAGAATTTTGTTGAGGATATTCCTCAGTGATATTGGCCAGTAGTTAGCTTTTCTTGTGGCATCTTTGTATGTTTTTCATATGAGGGTGATGGTGGCCTCACAGAATGTGTTTGGGAGTTTGCCTTCCTCTGCAATTTTCTGGAAGAGTTTGAGTAGAATAGGTGTTAGCTATTCTCTAAATTTTTGGTAGAATTCACCTGTGATGCCATCTGGTCCTGGGCTTTTGTTTGTTGGAATATTTTTGATTATTTTTGATTACAGCTTCAATTTCCATGCTTGTGATGGGTCTGTTAAGATTTTCTGTTTCTTCTTGTTTCAGTTTTGGAAGGTTAAACTTTTATAAGAATTTGTCCATTTTTTTCAAGTTGTCCATTTTATTGGCATTTAATTGCTGATAGTAGTCTCTTAAGATCTTCTGTATTTCTGTGTTATATGTTGTGATTTGTCCATCTCCATTTCTAATTTTATTGATCTGATTCTTCTCCCGTTTTTACTTGATGAGTCTGGCTAATGGTTTGTCTATTTCATCTTCTCAAAGAACTAGTTTTTATTTTTATTTTTGCTATAGTCTCTTTTGTTTCTTTTTCATTTATTTCTTCTCTGATTTTTATGATTTCTTGCTTTCTGCTTACTTTGGGGTTCTTTTTCTGGTTGCTTTAGATGAAAAGTTAGGTTGTTTATTTGATGTTTCTCCTGTTTCTTGAGGTAGGCTTGCATTGCTATGAATCTCCCTCTTAGCACTGCTTCTACTAAATCCCATAGGATTTTGGTTATCGTGTTTTCATTTTCATTTGTTTCTATGCATATTTTGATTTCCTTTTTTATTTCTTCCATGATCAAGCATATTCTTTAGCTTCCATATTGTTGTGTTTTTAATATATATATATATATTTTCCCCCACTGTAGTTGACATCTAATCTTACTGCATTGTGATTGGAAAAGATACTTGAAATTATTTCAATTTTTTTTGAATTTACCAAGGCTAGATTTAAGGTCCAAGATGTGATCTCTAATGGACATAGGTGTGAGTGGGGATATCAAAGTCCCCCACTATTATTGTATTACTGTTAACTTCCCCTTTCATGCTTGTTAGTGTTTGCCTTACATATTGAGGTGCTCCTATGTTGGGTGCATATATATTTATAATTTTATATCTTCTTCTTTGGATTGATCCTTTGATCTTTATGTAATATCCTTCTTTGTCTCTTATCATGATCTTTATTTCAAAGTCTATTTTATCTGATATGAGTATTGCTAGTCCTGCTTTCTTTTGGTTCCCATTTGAATGAAATATATTTTTGTAGCCCTTCAGTTTCAATCTATATGTGTCCCTAGGTTTGAGGTGGGTCTCTTGTAGACAGCATGTATAGAGGTTGTGTTTTTGTATCCATTTGGCCAGTCTTTGTCTTTTTTCTGGGGCACTTAGCCCATTTACATTTAAGGTAATTATTAATAAGTATGATCCAGTTACCATTTACTTTGTTGTTTTGGGTTCATTTTTATAAGACTTTATTGTGTTGTCTGTCTAGAGAAGATACTTTAGCATTCGTCAAAGAGCTGGTTTGGTGGTGCTGAATTCTCTCAGCTTTTGCTTGTCTGTAAAGTTTTGGATTTTTCCTTCATATCTGAACAAGATCCTTGCTGGATAGAGTAATCTTGGTTGTAGGTTTTTTCTTTTATCACTTTAAGTATGCCCTGCCATCCCCTTCTGGCCTGAAGAGTTTCTATTGAAAGGTCAGCTGTTATCCTTATGGGGATTCCCCGTGTATTATTTGTTGCTTTTCCCTTGCTGCTTTTAATATTTGCTCTTTGTGTTTGATCTTTGTTAGCTTATTAATATGTGTCTAGGGGTGTATTACCTTGGGTTTTTCCTATTTGGGACTCTCTGGGTTTCTTGGCCTTGAGTGGCTATTCCCTCCCCCATATTAGGGAAATTTTCAACTGTTATCTCCTCAACTATTTTCTCATGCCCTTTCTTTTTATCTTCTTCTTCTGGGACACCTATGATTCGAATGTTGGGGCATTTAACATTGTCCCGGAGGATTCTGAGGTTGTCTTCATTTTAAAAAATTCTTCTTTCTTTTTTCCTCTCTGCTTCATTTATTTCCACCATTCTATCTTCCATCTCACTTATCTTCTCTTCTGCCTCAGTTAATTGACTGTTGGTTCCCGCCAGCTTTTGATCTCAGTTATTACATTATTCATTATTGATTGATTCTTCTTCATTTCTTCTAGGTCCTTGTTAAATATTTCTTGCATCTTTTCAATTCTTGTCTCTAGTCTATTTATCTGCAGCTCCATTTTGTTTTTTAAGATTTTGGATCATTTTATTATCATTATCCTGAATTCTTTTTCAGGTAGACTCTCTATCTCCTTCTCTTTTGTTTGGTGGGTTTTTATCATGCCCCTTCACCTGCTGAATATTTACCTGCTTTTTCATTTGTTTGATTATTGTGTTTTGGGTGTCCTTTCTGCAGTCTGGAAGTTTGTGGTTCCTCTTAATTGCATAGTCTGCTTCCTCTAGGTGGGGTTGGACTACTGGCTTGTCAAGGTTTCCTGGTTGGGGGAGCTTGTATTTTTGTTCTGGTTTGTGGAACTGAATCTCTTCTGTCTGGAGTGCAATGAAGTGTCCAGTAGTGAGTTTTGGCGTTTCTATGGGTCTAGCATGACTTTTGGCAGTCCGTTTTTAATAATCTTGTTTTGTTGGAGAATTATTGTGGTGTGTGTCTTTCACTGGATCTTGTTGGCTCTTGGGTGAAGCTTGGTTTCAGTGTAGGTGCAGAGACTTTTGGGTGCACTCTTGTCTATTAACGTTCCCTGGAGTCTGGAGTTCTCTGATGTTCTAAAGTTCTAGAGTTAAGTCTCCTGCCTCTGGCTTCTGGTACTTCAATTACAGTTGCCCCCTTAGTCCATTCTTGCAGTTCCATCAGTAAAACCTGTTCTCCGTCTTTGGCTACAAAGAGTATAATAAATCTGATTTCAGTATTGACCATTTGATGATGTCCATCTGTACAGTCGTCTCTTATGTTATGGGAAGAGGGTGTTTGCTATGACCAGTGCCTTCTCTTGGCAAAACTCGGTTAGCATGTGCCTTACTTCATTCTGTGCTCCAAGGCCAAAGTTGCCTATTATTCCAGGTATCTCTTGACTTCCTACTTTTGCATTTCAGTCCCCTGTGATGAAATGGACAAGTCTTTTTGTGTGTGTGTGTGTGTGTGTGTGTGTGTGTGTGTGTGTGTGTGTTAGTTCTATAAATCTTGTAGGTCTTCATAGAACTGTTCAACTTCAGTTTCTTCAGCATTAGTGGTTGGGGGATAGACTTGCATTATTGTGATATTGAATGGTTTGCCTTGGAAATGAACAGAGATCATTCTTTTGTTTTTGAGATTGCACCCAAGTACTGCATTTCAAACTCTTTTGTTGACTATGAGAGTTGTTCCATTTCTTCTAAGTGATTCTTGCCCATAGTAGTAGATATAGTGGTCATCTGAATTAAATTTGTCCCTGTCCATTTTAGTCCACTGATTCCTAAAATGTCGATGTTTGCTCTTGCCATGTCCTGTTTGAACATTTTCAATTTATCTTGATTCATGGACCTAACATTCCAGGTTCCTATACAATATTGTTCTTTACAGCATTGGACTTTACTTCTATCACAAGTCACAGCCACAACTTGGTGTTGTTTTCACTTTTTCTCAGCCTTTTCATTCTTTCTGGAGCTATTTATCTGCTCTTCTCCAGTAGCTGATTGGGCACCTACTACCTGTGAGGTCATCTTTCAGTGTCATAACTTTTTGCCTTTTCATACTGTTTATGGTGTTCTCACAACAAGAATATTGAAGTGGTTTGCCATTCCTTTCTCCAGTGGACCACATTTTGTCATAATCCTCCACCATGACCTGTCTGTCTTGGGTGGCCCTACCGGGCATGGCTAATAATTTCATTGACTTAGATAAAGCTGTGATCCAAGAGATCAGTTTGATTAGTTTTCTGTAATTGTAGTTTCCGTTCTGTTTGCCCTCTGATGGACAATAAAGCATAGCAAATATGAAAATTCATTGATTCCATAATTATATTAGAAAGAAAGAGAGAAAAAGAGGGAGAAAGAGAGGAGAAAATAAAAGCTCCTCTGTAAATCTGTATTTTTGATGTTGATGTTCAGTCACTAAGTTGTGTCTGACTCTTTGAAACCTCATGGATTGCAACATACCATGTTCATTTGTCCTCCACTGTCTCCCAGAGATTGCTCAAATTCATGTCCATTGAGTCAGTCATGCTATCAAACCATCTCATCCCCTGGAGGGCCCTTCTCCTTTTGTTCTCAACCTTTCCCAGCATTAAGGTCTTTTCTAATGAGTTGGCTCTTTGAATTAAGGGGCAAAAATATTGGAGATTCAGCTTCAGCAACAGTCCTTCCAATGAATATTAAAGGTTGATTTCCTTTAGGATTTACTTCATGGATCTCTGCAGTCCAAGGGACTCTCAAGAGTCTTCTCCAGCACCGCAATATGAAAGCATCATTACTTTGGCAATCAGCCTTCTTTATGATCCAACACACACATCTGTACAAGACTACTGGAAGAACCATAGCTTTAACTACACTTTATCAGCAAAGTGATGTCTCTACTATTTAGTATACTGTCAAGGTTTGTCAAAACTTTTCTTCCAAGGAGGAAGCGTCTTTTAATTTCATGGCTGTAGTCACCTTTGGCAGTGATTTTGGAGCCCAAGAAATAAAATCTGTCACTGCTTCCACTGTTTCTCCATCTATTTGCCATGAAATGATTGAGACTCGCTCCAATGAACTTATTCTTTTGTATGTTGAGTTTTAAGCCAACATTTTCATTCTTCTCTTTCACCCTCATAAAGAGGCTCTTTAGTTCCTCTTCACTTCTTGCCATTAGAGTGGTATCATCTGCATATCTGAAGTTGTTGGTACTTCCTCTGGCAATCTTGATTCCAGCTTATGATTCATCCAGCTCAGAATTTCTCATGACGTACTCTGCATATAATTTAAATAAGCCGGGTGACAATATACAGCCTTATCATACTCCTTATCTAATTTTGAACCAATTCATTGTTTCTTGTCTGGTTCTAACTGTTGCTTCTTGACCTGCATACAGGTTTCTCAGGAGACAGGTAAGGTGGTCAGGTAGTCCCATCTCTCTAAGAATTTTCCATATTTTGTTGTGATCCACACAGTCAAATGCTTTAACATAGTTAATGAAGCAGAAGTAGATGTTTTTATGTAACTCCCTTACTTTCTCCATGATTCAGTGAATGCTAGTAATTTGATCTCTGGTTCCTCTTCCTTTTCTAAGCCAAGTTTGTACATGTGGAAATTCCTGGTTCAGGTACTGATGAAGCCTAGCTTGAAGGATTTTGAGCATAACTTTGATAACTTATGAAATGACCACAAATGTATGGTAGTTGGGACATTCTTTGGCATTGTCCTTCTTTGGGATTGGAATGAAAATTCACCTTTTTCAATCCTGTGACCACTGCTGAGTTTTCCAAATTTTCCGACATTTACTACAGCATTTAATGTCATCTTAAAAAAAATTATTCATCTAGAATTCTGTCACTGCCACTATATTTCTTCATAGGAATGCTGCCTAAGATCCACTTAACTTCACATTCCAGGATGTCTGGCTCTAGGTGAGTGACCACACCATCATGGTTATCTAGGTTATTAAGACCTTTCTTGTGTAGTTCTTCTGTGTATTCTTGACACTTCTTCTTAATCTCTCCTAATTCTGTCAGATCCTTACAATTTCTGTCCTTTATTTTGTCCATGCTTGTGTGAAATTTTCCCTGATATCTCCAATTTTCTTCTTTCTTCTCTCATCTCACCCATTCTATTGTTTTCCTCAATTTCTTTTCATTGTCCTTCTAAGAAGTCTTCTGATCTCACCTTGCTATTCTCTGGAACTCTGCATTCAGTTGGTTATATCTGTCCCTTTCCCCAATCTTGTCTTTTGCTTTTCTTCTTTCATCAGCTATTTGAAGCCTCCTCAGACAACCACTTAGCTTTGTGCATTTATTTTCTTTGGGTTGGTTTTGGTCACTGCCTACTGTATATTATTATGAACCTCTGTTCATAGTTCTTCAGGGATTCTGTCTATCAGATCTAATCCCTTGAATTTATTCATTACCTCCACTGTATAATCATAAGGGATATGATATAGGTCAAAGAAAGGCAATGCCAAAGAATGGTCAAACTACCACACAATTGCACTCATCTCACATGCTAGTAAAATAATGCTCAAAATTCTCCAAGCCAGGCTTCAGCAATACATGAACCGTGAACTTCCTGATGTTCAAGCTGGTTTTAGAAAAGGCAGAGGAACGAGAGATCAAATTGCCAACATCCGCTGGATCATTGAGAAAGCAAGAGAGTTCCAGAAAAACATCTATTTCTGCTTTCTTGACTATGCCAAAGCTTTGACTGTGTGGATCACAAGAAACTGTGGAAAATTCTGAAAGAGATGGGAATACAAGACCACCTGACCTGCCTCTTGAGAAACCTGTATGCAGGTCAGGAAGCAACAGTTAGAACTGGACATGGAATAACAGACTGGTTGCAAATAGGAAAAGGAGTACGTCAAGGCTGTATATTGTCACCCTGCTTATTTAACTTCTATGCAGAGTACATCATGAGAAACGCTGGACTGGAAGAAACACAAGTTGGAATCAAGATTGCCAGGAGAAATCTCAATAACCTCAGATATGCAGATGACACCACCCTTATGGCAGAAAGTAAAGAGGAACTAAAAAGCCTCTTAATGAAAGTGAGAGTGAAAAAGCTGGCTTAAAGCTCAACATTCAGAAAACGAAGATCATGGCATCTGGTCCCATCACTTCATGGGAAATGGGTGGGGAAACAGTGGAAACAGTTCAGACTTTCTTTTTTTGGGCTCCAAAATCACTGCAGATGGTGATTGTAGCCATGGAATTAAAAGACGCTTACTCCTTGGAAGAAAAATTATGACCAACCTAGATAGCATATTGAAAAGCAGAGACATTACTTTGCTAACAAAGGTCTGTCTAGTCAAGGCTATGGTTTTTCTAGTGGTCATGTATGGATTTGAGAGTTGGACTGTGAAGAAAGCTGAGTGCTGAAGAATTGATGCTTTTGAACTGTGGTGTTGGAGAAGACTCTTGAGAGTCCCTTGGACTGCAAGGAGATCCAACCAGTCCATTCTGAAGGAGATCAGCCCTGGGATTTCTTTGGAAGGAATGATGCTAAAGCTGAAACTCCAGTACTTTGGCCACCTCATGTGAAGAGTTGACTCATTGGAAAAGACTCTGATGCTGGGAGGGATTGGGGGCAGGAGGAGAAGGGGACAACAGAGGATGAGATGGCTGGATGGCATCATTGACTCGATGGACATGAGTCTGAGTGAACTCCGGGAGTTGGTGATGGACAGGGAGGCCTGGGGTGCTGCAATTCATGGGATCGCAAAGAGTCGGACACGACTGAGTGACTGAACTGAACTGATACCTGTATGACCTAGTGTTTTTTTATTGGTGTCTTCAATTTAAGCCTGTATTTTGCAATAACGAGGTCATGATCTGAGCCATAATCAACTCCAAGTCTTGTTTTTGCTGGCTCTATAGAGCTTCTCCCCCTTAGGCTTCAAAAAACATAGTCAGTCTGATTTGTCAATATTGACCACCTAGCAGTTTTCATGTGTTGAGTCATCTCTTGGGTTGTTGGTAAAGGATGTTTTCTATGACAAGCATGTTCCCTTGACAAAACTCGGCAGCCTTTATCCTGCTTCATTTTGTACTCCAAGGCCAAACTTGCCTATTACTCCAGGTATCTCTTGACTTCTTACTTTTTCATTCCAATCCCCAATGATGAAAAGGACGTCTTTTTTTTTTTTTTTTTTTTTTTATGTTATGTTATGTCCATAGGTCTTATAGTCTTCATAGATCTGTTCAACTTTAACTTCTTTGGCAATAGTGGCTCAGGCATAGACTTGAATTAATGTGATATTGAATGGTTTTCCTTGGAAATGAACAGAGATAATATTGTCATTTTTGAGATTGCACCCAATATTGCATTCAGTATTGCATTTCTGAATCTTCTGTTGACTATGAGGGGTACTCCATTTCTTCTAAGGGATTCTTGCCCACAGTGGTAGATATCATGGTCATCTGAATCAAATTCGCTCACTCTTGTCCATTTCAGTTAACTGATTCTTAAGATGTTGATGTTCAATTTTGCCTTCTCCTTCTTGACCACTTCCAATTTACCTTGATTCATGAAACTAACATTCCCACTTCATATGCAATATTGTTTTTTACAGCATTGGACTTTCATTAGACTCATCCAGAACTAAGCGTCATTTCTGCTTTGGCCCAGCCACTTCCATTAATCCCAGTGACATATTGGATACCTTCCAACCTGAAAGGTTCATCATATGGTATCATATCTCTCTGTCTTTTCATACTGTCCATGGGATCTCTTGGCAAGAATACTGGAGTGGGTTGCCATTTCTACCTCCAGTGGACCACATTTTATCATAACTCTTCACTATGATCCTTCCATCTTGGGTGGCCCTGCATGGCAAAGCTCATAGCTTCACTGAGTTATGCAAACCCCTTCAGCATGATAAGGCTGTGATCCATGAAGGGATCACAGTATGTCAGGTATTAATGCAGAAGGAATGATAGAATTAGAAATTTTTCTGTTTTGTAAATTTCCTAGTAAAATAATTTCATCGAAGAACATCTCTAAATGCCAATCAGATTCTAGGTTATTGAGTGACAGAGTATTGACATGGTTTCAAAGTCTCACACCGCATATCACTTGTTAATTCCAATGGGACAGCATGTACCTTTTACAGTGGAGAGATCTGGCAGCAAATGCTGTATAAAGTAGAGGCGCTCAGCCTTGCATCAATGGCCAAGACTAACATTGGTGTCATCAGGTGTGATGCAGTAGGTAATTACTCAGCATCACCTAAGTGGAATTCTTGATAGAAATGTTTGAGAGCCCCTTGGACTACAAGGAGATCCAACCAGTCCATTCTGAAGGAGATCAGCCCTGGGATCTCTTTGGAAGGAACGATGCTAAAGCTGAAACTCCAGTACTTTGGCCACCTCATGTGAAGAGTTGACTCATTGTAAAAGACTGTGATGCTGGGAGGAATTGGGGGCAGGAGGAGAAGGGGACGACAGAGGATGAGACGGCTGGATGGCATCACTGACTGGATGGACGTGAGTCTCAGTGAACTCTGGGAGTTGGTGATGGACAGGGAGGCCTGGCGTGCTGCTATTTATGGGGTCACAAAGAGTTAGACACAACTGAGCGACTGATCTGATCAGATCTGATTGAGGAAACAAATTCAGAAAGTGGAATATTCTGTAGAACAATCGGCCTGGATTCATCAAAAGATTCAGTGTCATAAAGGTCTGTGGGAGACAATGGAAGATGAAATGTACACATGGCATTCAAATATGTGGGTCTGACCATATCCTGAATGTTTAAAAAAGGTACTAAGAACGTATCGGGGACAAGCCATTTGAGTATGGCTTAGATATTGAATGTTGTTATTTAATTCAAGTAATGCTGTAATAGTGTTTGGCTGAGTGGGAGAATGTGAGGTGAGGTGTCCTGTTCACAGCTTACTTTTGGATGGTTTGGCAGAAGGTAGTATTTGTAGGTTTCTATATAGAGAAGTGGCATTGGACAAGACTCCTGAGAGTCCCTTGGACATCAAGGAGATCAAACCAGTCCATCCTAAAGGAAATCAACTCTGAATATTCATTGGAAGTGCTGATACTGAGGCTGAAACTCAAATACTTTGGCCACCTGATGCAAAGAGCTGGCTCACTGGAAAAGACTGATGCTGGGAAAAATGAATGCAAAAGGAGAAGGGGGCAACAGAGGATGAGATGGTTGGATGACACATCACCAACTCAATGGACATGAGTTTGAGCCAACTCTGGAAGATAGTAAAAGACAGGAAAGTCTGGCATGCTGCAGTCCATGGGGTCACAAAGAGTCAGACATGACAGAGTTACTGAACAACAACATAGAGAGAGATGAAGCAGATGCAACAAGTTTACTAACAGTGGGTGCCGGGGTCCAGCCCCGGTGGATCCAGGGAATTCGAAGCGGGGACGGCGTCGGCGAGGATCAGGAAACAATTGCTTAATTAAACGTTAATTAAGGATATAAAGAGTAATAGAATGAGGATAGCTCAGTGAGGAAATTCAGTGGAGAAAAGAGGCTGAAATAAGGATAGCTCAGTGAGGAAATTCAGTGGAGAAAAGAGGCTGAATAATTCAGCCAGAAGGTAAGAGAAAGAACGACATGGTGAGACCAAGTTTTGGTGAACGAGGCCCGCACTTTATTTTCCAAAGTAGTTTTTATACCTTAAGTTATGCATAGAGGATAATGGGGGAAGGGGTAGAGTCATGCAGTAAGCCAGGCTTTCTTCCTGCAAACTTATCATATGCAAAAGTTTAGGTGATTTGCATCATCTTCTGGCCTGGAGGCCTGTTAACATTTTAAGAAACTTATTTTTCTCTAAAGGTGATTATTCTAAAGTCAGGCGCCAGCCTCCAAAAAGCATTAGATAAAGTTGCATTCCTACAGAGCAAAGGTGTGGTGGGCTATAACAAGAAAAAGAATTAACTCAAGGGTCCCAGGTTACAAACATTAAAGCGACTACTTACACCAATTATATTAATCAATACACTGCCAGGGACAGAGCAGGTAAGGGATATGGAAACTTAGCAGCAAACATTGGCCCGACAAGTGAAAATCCCTTCACCAATACAATTTCTAATCAATCTTTTAACTGCTCAAAGGAATCTGTATTTAGACAGTTTAGAACATCTCATGCCTCTCACAGTTGGGAGGCTCTGAGCAATCACATGTGGCCAGAAAAACCTATTCAGGCAGGCTAGAGGACTTCCAAAGAAGTTTGTAGGTTGAAACACTGTCACACCCAGGAATTATTAACTGGAGCTGTAAGCTAACTCTTTTTTCAGAGAGAGGTAGTGGGGGACAGCCCCCCGTAAAGTCAGAGGTGTAGGTAAAAGCACAAAGCAGAAAGTAGGCAGACTCTGGTTTTGGGTGTAGATGGGGGACTTCTGAGGCTCGATCCTGCCTTTGTGTATGCCGAGCCTCCCTTTGTCATGGGCGGAGTTCCTCACGCTGGCTCCCGGCAGTGATAGAATTCCAGTTGAGCTATTCCAAATCCTGAAAGATGATGCTGTGGAAAGTGCTGCACTCAATATGCAATATGCACTCAATATGCAATATGCTGGCTCCCGGCAAGTGGGTTTATATAGGTAAATGATATACCAATGTTCTTTGTACTATTCTTTCAACTTTATATTGACGTGAACTTTTTCAAAATAAAAAGATACTGTCTACGAGAATCATTGAGAGAAAATATTTTTCCATCCTTTAAATTTTTTTGAATTTTTGTTTATTTTAATTGAAGGAAAATTAATTTACAATATTGTGATGTTTTTCTCCATACCTAAAAATGAATCAGCCATAGGCATACATGTGTCCCATCCCTCCTGATCCCCTTTCTCACTTCCCTCCCTACCCCACCCCTCTAGGTTGTCACAGGGCATGGGCTTTGGGTTCCTGACTACATATCAAACAGATAGCTTATGGTGAACGATGTTGGATTCATGATCTCTGAAGAAAAAGATTCAGCCTCAGGACCAGGGACCAGGCTTGATCACTCAAGAGCTTTTGTATAGCAGAGTTTTTATTAAAGTATGAAAAGGGACAGAGAAAACTTCTGACATAGACATCAGGAGGGGGACAGAGAGTGCCCACACTCACTAGTCTTATCAAGGTCTTATACACTTTTACCAGACCCGCTCCCAAAACATACTTCTTAAATTAACAAGATTAGAACTAACAATAGAAAGGTCTTACCAGACCTACTCCCACAATATAGGTTTTAAGACAACAAGATTAGTCAGAAGGTTCTTGTTAAGGATAAACAAAGCAAGTTCAGTTCAGTCGCTCAGTCATGTCTGACTCTTTGCGACCCCATGAATTGCAGCACCCCAGGCCTCCTTGTCCATCACCAACTCCCGGAGTTCACTCAGACTCACATCCATTGAGTCAGCGATGCCATCCAGCCATTTCATCCTCTGTTGTCCCCTTCTCCTCCTGCCCCCAATCCCTCCCAGCAGCAGAGTCTTTTCCAATGAGTCAACTCTTCGCATCAGGTGGCCAAAGTACTGGAGTTTCAGCTTTAGCATCATTCCTTCCAAAGAAATCCCAGGGCCTATCTCCTTCAGAATGGACTGGTTGGATCTCCTTGCAGTCCAAGGGACTCCCAAGAGTCTTCTCCAACGCCACAGTTCAAAAGCATCAATTCTTCAGCATTCAGCTTTTTTCACAGTCCAACTCTCACATCCATACATGACCACTGGAAAAACCATAGCCTAGACTAGATGGACCTTTGTTGGCAAAGTAATGTCTCTGCTTTTCAATATGCTATCTAGGTTGGCCATAACTTTCCTTCCAAAGAGTAAGCATCTTTTAATTTCATGGCTGCAGTCACCATCTGCAGTGATTTTGGAGCCCCAAAAAATGAAGTCTGACACTGTTCCCGCTGTTTCCCCATCTATTTCCCATGAAGTGATGCGACCAGAAGCCATGATCTTAATTTTCTGAATGTTGAGTTTTAAGCCAAATTTTTAACTCTTCTCTTTCATTTTCATCAAGAGGCTTTTTAGTTCCTCTTCACTTTCTGCCATAAGGGTGGTGTCATCTGCATATCTGAGGTTATTGAGATTTCTCCTGGCAATCTTGATTCCAGCTTGTGCTTCTTCCAGTCCAGCATTTCTCATGATATACTCTGCATATAAGTTAAATAAGCAGGGTGACAATATACAGCCTTGACGTACTCCTTTTCCTATTTGGAACCAGTCTGTTGTTCCATGTCCAGTTCTAACTGTTGCTTCCTGACCTGCATACAAATTTCTCAAGAGGCAGGTCAGGTGGTCTTGTATTCCCATCTCTTTCAGAATTTTCCACAGTTTATTGTGATCCACACAGTCAAAGGCTTTGGCATAGACAATAAAGCAGAAATAGATGTTTTTCTGGAACTCTCCTGCTTTTTCGATGATCCAGCAGATGTTGGCAATTTGGTCTCTGTTTCCTCTGCCTTTTCTAAAACCAGCTTGAACAACTGGAATTTTACGGTTCATGTATTGCTGAAGCCTGGCTTGGAGAATTTTGAGCATTACTTTACTAGCGTGTGAGATGAGGGCAATTGTGTGGTAGTTTGAACATTCTTTGGCATTGCCTTTCTTTGGGATTGGAATAAAAACTGACCTTTTCCAGTCCTGTGGCCACTGCTGAGTTTTCTACATTTGCTGGCATATTGAGTGCAGCACTTTCACAGCATCATCTTTCAGGATTTGGAATAGCTCAACTGCAATTCCATCACCTCCATTAGCTTTGTTCGTAGTGATGCTTTCTAACGCCCACTTGACTTCACATTCCAGGATGTCTGGCTCTAGGTCAGTGATCACACCATCGTGATTATCTGGGTCATGAAGATCTTTTTTGTACAGTTCTTCTGTGTATTCTTGCCACCTCTTCTTAATATCTTCTGCTTCTGTTAGGTCCATACCATTTCTGTCCTTTATCGAGCCCATCTTTGCATGAAATGTTTCCTTGGTATCTCTACTTTTCTTGAAGAGATCTCTGGTCTTTCCCATTCTGTTGTTTTCCTCTATTTCTTAGCATTGATCGCTGAGGAACGCTTTCTTATCTTTTCTTACTATTGTTTGGAACTCTGCATTCAGATGCTTATATCTTTCCTTTTCTCCTTTGCTTTTCACTTCTCCTCTTTTCATAGCTATTTGTAAGGCCTTCCCAGACAGCCATTGTGCTTTTTTGCATTTCTTTTCCATGGGGATAGTCTTGATCCCTGTTTCCTATACAGTGTCACGAACCTCAGTCCATAGTTCATTAAGCACTCTATCAGATCTAGTCCCTTAAATCTATTTCTCACTTCCACTGTATAATCATAAGGGGTTTGATTTAGGTCGTACCTGAATGGTCTAGTGGTTTTCCCTACTTTCTTCAATTTAAGTCTGAATTTGGCAATAAGGAGCTCATGATCTGAGCCACAGTCAGTTCCTGGTCTTGTTTTTGTTGCCTGTATAGAGCTTCTCCATCTTTGGCTGCAAAGAATATAATCAACCTGGTTTTGGTGTTGACTATCTGGTGATGTCCATGTGTAGAGTCAAACAAAGCAAGATACATGTTATATTGACCAAGACAAAGCAATGTAGAGAAAAAAAAATGTTTGTTCTTTTCTTCTCTTTGAGAATCTCAGACACCTATCTCCTCTTCAAGAGCCCCAGATCCCTCTCTCCTCTTTGGGGACTCTGGGCTTCTTATCAACCTACCTAGAAATTGACTCTCTCAAAACTCCCACTGACTATTTTATCTTGTCTTCCTATACTTAGTCTTCATTATAGGAAGTAGAAGTTGTGCTTTGACTTATTAGTTTTGTCTCCTGTGTGGTGTTAAGCTCTAATGACTTCATCTCCCTCTATATCCCAGCAGTGATTAAAGTGATGCAGGAACAGCAAGTTTGGACTTCTAAGATACACTTTCTTTTGAGACTCATTTTTGATTGATATATAGCTTGGAAATTTGAGAAGATCTTGACTCATTATTCTTTACAGCTACAAGAGTAGGTTCCAGAAGGTTAGTAAAGAAATGTGATTAAAATACATGGCACATTCCTTACGATCCAGGGGAAGGCTGGAATAGGTAGGAGGGAATCATCTTGTAACTTATTACATACATGTCTGTCAGAATCATCACATACAGTGCATTTTATAGCATTTTGCCTATTTCCTTTTGTTGACAGAGCTTGGCAACCCTGAAAGGTAGCCATGCATTTTGAACTACTTCTTGCAAGGGATGTTCTTGGGTGCCTCTGCATAAGAAAAGTTGGTAGAAAGGAAAGAAAGCAGGGTTTATTTTCTCACAAATTTTATTCTCCAAAGACAAGAGAACAAGATAGAACTCAAGTCACAACTCTGTAGTTGTCATGAAAGTGACAGTCGCTCAGTCGTGTCTGACTCTGCGGTCCCATGGACTATACAGTCCATGGAATTCTCCACACCAATAATACTGGAGTGGGTAGCCTTTCCCTTCTCCAGTGGATGTTCCCAACCCAGGAATCGAACCGGGGTCTCCTGCATTGCCGGCAGATTCCCTGATATCTCAGTTGGTAAAGAATCCCACCTGCAATGCAGGAGACCCTGGTTTAATTCCTATCCCTTGGAGAAGGGATAGGCTATCCACTCCAGCATTCTTGGGCTTCCCTTGTGGCTCAGCTGGTAAAGAATCCGCCAGGAATGCAGAAGACCTGAGTTCAATCCCTGGTTTGGGGAGATCCCTTGGAGAAGCGAAAGACTACCCACTCCAGTATTCTGGCCTGGAGAATTCCATGGACTGTAGTCCATGGGGTCGCAAAGAATGGAACACAACTGAGCAACTTTCACTGTCCCAGGAAGGATAATCTTATTCAGGAAGTGGCTGCCCCTGTAGTTCTCATAGATCTTTTGAAAAAGTAACAAAATTTCATCAAACAATTGTAGGATGAAGGAGAAGATGTGGTATAATGAGATTCTTTGCTAAGTAGTGTTTTTGTATTAAAATGACAGATATAAATAATGGGCAACTTTAAATAAATTGGAAGAACTGATGCTGAAGCTGAAGCTCCAATACTTCAGCCACCTGATGTGAAGAATTGACTCACAACTGAGTGACTGACCTGAACTGAACTGAAGAGCAATGACATAGCAGATTGAAGATAAATGATGATTTGAAGGATGCTGGGATATACAGATTTTATTTGGTGTCACTGAGTGAATATACATTAAGGATTTGCTGTATACCAGGCACTGTGCCAATGCAGGTAAAATGCAATAAATGACATTGTGCAGAATCTGTTTGGGAACTGTCAATGACATAAGAACACATGTTTGGAAAAGGTTGGCTGTTTCCTGCTCTGATGGTCTGTGTAGACTGTCGTTACTACCCTCTTTTCCTAATAATCCATAAACAAAAGAGCTCTAGTCAATCGCTTCTTGGATTATTCCAATTTTGCCTCACACAATTTATTGGGGGAAATGAGCTCCATATGTTTAGTAAAGTTGTTCCGGAACTACTTCCTTTTTTGCTCATATTTAGTATTTTGAGATTTGATGGTTTGTGTTTATGGTCAACAAATGCATGCTCTTCATGACTTTAACATCTTATTTAACACATACACTTTTCAACCATGTTGAAAGGCAAAACATTTTTAGTCCATAATAATTTTTTTTTAATACGTATGTGAGATGTGTTGAAAATCCTGGATACAATTATCCCAATCCTGATTCCTATAGGAAAGAATGTATAAATTTCCTTTAAGAAGTAGTTGAGAGAAACTTTTTGTTCTCTTGGATAAAAATACAATTAGAATTATCTTTGCAAAGTTCTAGATCAATGATTCAGGACTAATATATCACTTTTGCAGATGGGCTATTGGCATTGTCATGAATGATTGTCTGTGATTACAGAGATTTGACCATCCCAACATTTTGTTTTCTTTGTGGGATTTAACATCATTGATTTTATTTTATTTTTATTTATTTTTTTTGGGGGGGGTTCCTGTTTATTTATTTATTTATTTATTTATTTTTAACTTTGCAATATTGTATTGGTTTTGCCATATATCAAAATGAATCCACATCATTGATTTTAGTTTCTTTACATCAGCCATGATCAAAAAGTCTTAATGGGACTGTATGCAAACTGCATACTCATTAAAATGTTCTCTTTCTCTTATCAATAAGCTGCTGCTGCTAAGTCACTTCAGTCGTGTCCCACTCTGTGCGACCCCATAGACGGCAGACCACCAGGCTCCCCCTTCCCTGGGATTCTCCAGGCAAAAACACTGGAGTGGGTTGCCATTTCCTTCTCTAATACATGAAAGTGAAAAGTGAAAGTGAAATCGCTCAGTTGTGTCCAGCTCTTAGCGACCCCATGGACTTCACCCTACCAGGGTCCTCCATCTACGGGATTTTCAAGGCAAGAGTACTGGAGTGGGTTGCCATTGCTTTCTCCATCAATAAACTAAGGTCATTTAAATATTCTTAATCATTTCTTCTTTGATAGTATGTACTTTATAGAACATAGCTTATCATTTATTTTAGAAAAAGAAACAAGGCTTTATTTTGAACCTTACAACCAGTGTTGGACTTAGGCAACTGGTGAGACTTTCACTATTCTTTGCCAGCCATGTTTCATATCTATGAGTGCATATCCTAACTTGCTTCAGCCATAACCTACTCTTTGTGACTGTATCAACAGTGATCCATCAGGCTCCTCTGTCCATGGGATTCTCCAGGCAGGAATACTGGAGTGTGTTGCCATGCCCTCCTCCAGGGAAGTTTTCCTATTCAGGGATTGAACTTAGGTCTCTTATGTCCCCTCCACTGGCAGGGCAAATTCTATATTACCAGGGAAGCTCTTATTCCTTCCCATTCCCTTCCTTCAAATATTAAATTTAACTACCTGGCAGAAGAGTTGTATGTATAGATTCTAAGAAGAATTTTTCCACTTAAATATTTTAATTTTTGATGTTGATTTCCATTCTCTGATATCATTTAAATTATTATTATTCTATTCAGTAAATATGCCACTGTTTATTCTTAAGTTGTTGTACATTGCCTTTGCTGTTCACTACTATAGTAGCATTGAAATAGACATTTATGTAGTTAAAACTTTGAGCATATTCATAATAATTTCCTTAGGTTAAGGTTCTTGGATATGGAATTATCATATTAAAAGTAGGCACATCTTAAGGCTTCTTATTTATGTTGCCAATCATTATTATGTTATGATGCATGTTTCCTCTTATCCTCTACAAAAGTGGATGTTATAAGAAGTCTATGCTTGCACAAGATTTATTGAATTGAAATCTCAAGGGTGTTTAATTTCTTTTATTATTAGAGGTTTGAAAAAATTCATAAAATTTTGATTCTTACTTTTTTTTTTTTGGAAAAATACCCAATAAATCAGGTAATAAATAAATAAAATTTTCACCCAGTGATAAATCAGGGCCTGAAATATAACTTGTAAGCTTTCCAGGTGGTACCCAAGGAATACCTCTTCTCAGCACATAGAGTTTGAAAAAATAAGATATTCAAACACATGCTTTCTAGGAGCACATGATTTCTATCTTCCTCCCACTGACCCTGATTGATTTGCTAAACTTTATATCAATGTAAATATCTATTTAAACCATTCTTTAATTTCTTTTTGCATTTAATGTCAAATAAATATATACTTTAAGTATCAAGGAATGGTGACTAGGATAGCTAATAAAAGTTAAAGTAGACTTTGATCATTGAGTGTTTATTGTGGATCACTGAGTGTACATGAGACCACTCCTAGCAAGCAATGATAGTTGGCCTTTTACAAGTGTCTAGTGGCACAGATTCCCTTCAGCATCTCACAGGTAAGCTATGCAATCTACTCAGAGAAACATTAGCTGACCTTCCTTTTCTTCTTCTTCCTTTCCTTTTCCTCTCTTCAAAATATCACTTCATCTTTACCTCTTTCTCCTATTTTTTTTCCCTTCCTACCTTATCTATTATTTCCTCTTCTCTCACATTTCCTTCTTTTGTGATAGTATGTTTTCTGAAATAGTAGCTAATTTTTCCTTTATATCTTTTTTTCCTTTTGTTTTTCTCCATCCCCACTTATGGACAAGGTCATTCTGACTCACTTTGGTAAAGAAGGTCTCTAGTAAGACAGAAGTTTCCTCCTGGCTTGAGTTTCAGAGATTAAAGTCAACAAGTAAGAGGAAAGCATACCCAACTATAGCATGGAGTAGGTACATATGTGCACAAACACATGCCACATATATAAAAGCACATTTACAGGTATGTGTACTTACTTGCAGAGAAGGCAATGGTACCCCATTCCAGTACTCTTGCCTGGAAAATCCCATGGATGGAGGAGTCTGGTAGGCTGCGGTCCATGGGGTCGCTAAGAGTCAGACACAACTGAGCGACTTCACTTTCACTTTTCGCTTTCATGCATTGGAGAAGGAAATGGAAACCCACTCCAGTGTTCTTGCCTGGAGAATCCCAGGGGCGGGGAAGCCTGGTGGGCTGCCGTCCATGGGGTCACACAGAGTCAGACATGACTGAAGTGACTTAGCAGCAGCAGCAGTACTTACATGTGTAAGTGCATATATTTACATACAATATATATATATATATATATATATATATAAATAGAAGCTCAAGAATTGTCATAGAGTGAACAACCATATACATATCACTCAGCTTAAGAAATAAAGAATTCTACTAATATTGAAATATCAAAATGCCCCTCCTTTAATTGTATCTAGAGGAATAACATTATGTGAATCATTCCAACACATTTTCTCATATCATAATAAACATGCATACATGTATTCTCAAATCATTTTTTTACATACCAAACTTTACCCAATAGACTGCCCTCATATTCTTAGGGCTTGAAATCCACTTTATAACCTCTTTACTAGGTAGCTGGGTCAATTTGGGCAAATTATTTCATCCCTCTTATTGCAATTTCCTCATCTATAAGATAAGAACAATAATTGTACATATTATTACTATTGTTATATTTGTCAGTGACTCAGTGCCCCATATAATATTGGTGCATGTAGCTATATTTATTGTCACTGTCATATAGAGTTCCATTATATATGCATGATTAATGCCTCTATTAGAAAATAATTTTATTTATTTATTTATTTTTGGCTGTGCTGGGTCTTTGTTGCTGCATAGGCTTTTCTCTAGTGGCAGTGAGCAGGGGTTACTCTCTAGTTGCAGTGCCCACAAGGCTTCTCATTGAGGTGACTTCTCTTGTTGTGGAGTGCCAGCTCTAGAGCATGCAGGCTTCAATGTTTGTGGTACATGGGCTCTGTAGTTGCTCTAGAGAGCACAGATTGAGTAGTTGTGGCACATGGGCTTAGTTGCTCCGTGGCAATTCCCAGATCAGGGATTGAACCTGTGGCAACTGCATTGGCAGGCAGATTCTTTACCACTGAGTCACCAGGGAAGCCCTGATGCTTCAATTTCTTTTAAAAAAGCTTATTTCATATCGATGTCTCAATTTTAATGCTGATAGGTATTTGGGCTGTATTCAGACTTTGGCTGTTATTACTGAGCTTTACTGGTAAGAATACTTCTGTACAGGACTTGTTGGGCAAAGGCAAGATTTGCTGTGTGATTTTAGGATGTATTCCTAAGAAAATTCTTGGGTCATAGGATTTATGCACGCTGAATTTTATTAGGCAATGTAAAATGATTTCCTAAGATGATTATTATGACCAATTTCCTTCCTAATAAAGTGTGTAAGTTTTTTCATAGCCTTATCAATACTTGATATTGTTTTACCAATCCTGTGGGTATAAAATGCTGCCTTTTTAATTTCTTTGATTATAAGTGAGATTGATTCACATGAGTTATTTAAATAGTCTAAATATTAATTTTATGTGGCTACTTATGTTGCAATTGTCCTTTCCAAATTTGTGACTTGTTTTTCAAATTATTTATAGTATTTTTGATGAAAAGAAGTTCTTAAATTTAATGTGGTTACATTTATCAACCGTTTCTTTTGGTTAGTGTGATGGTTACACCCCACTCCAGTACTGTTGCCTGGAAAATCCCATGGATGGAGAAACCTGGTAGGCTGCAGTCCATGGGGTCGCTAAGAGTCGGATACGACTAAGCGACTTCACTTTCATTTTCCACTTTCATGCATTGGAAAAGGAAATGGCAACCCACTCCAGTGTTCTTGCCTGGAGAATCCCAGGGATGGGGGAGCCTGGTGGGCTGCCGTCTATGGGATTGCACAGAGTCAGACAGGACTGAAAAGACTTAGCAGCAGCAGCAGCATGGTTAATTTAAATGTCAACTTGACTAGGCCAATGGTTACCTTGCCTAATACAGATTTTGGCACCAAGAGTAGTTTTAGAGGAACAAAACTTTAAGGATCTGTTTTTCAACCTGTTCTGATAAAAATTGAAGATGTCTTGAATTGGTTTCTGAAATTGGTTCTCTAACCTAATTACATTTGAAGATGCTAATGGCTCTATTTCCAGAAGTAGAGAACACTGATAATCCATGGCATGATCTGGTGATGGAGATACTTGAATCTCACCATGGGGCACTCCAAATCCATAAAAAAGCGAGGACTTTTTTATGTCCATAGGTGACTGTGAATATAATGCTTTCAAACATTTTTGTCAGACCAGTGGATGTAACTTGTAGACTGGTTGTTCCTAGGCTGGTTTTCCAGATGTTTGTTCCACTGGACAAAGTGGTACAAGAAAAGGATGACCTCAGAAGTTTGAACTTGCCTGCCATGAATGAAACCCTTATTTCCTGTTACTACAAGGCTGAGACTGCTGAATATCAAGCCTAGAATCTCATCCTGCAACTGGTTACATTATAATAGAAGATGAAATCCCAGTTCATAAAGTGGTTGCTACTAAAGTGGGGTACTCTTGAAGGCTGTAAATGTTCTGAATCAGTAACTAATATGTGACATTGTTTCTCTCATAGCCGGGGTTCACAGGTCCAGGAATGATAAAAATAAGAAAGACACCTTTAGCAAACTCTTTGCTTCCTGTTGCTACAACCTTATGCTCTATTGGTCTGCTTACATGTGTGCTCAGTTGTGCCCAACTCTGCAATCCCATGGACTGTAGGCCACCAGGCTTCTATGGCCATGGGATTTCCCAGGCTTGAATACTGGAGTGGGTTGCCATTTCCTTCTCCAAAGTATCTTCTTGACTCAGGGATTGAACCCACGTCTTTAACATCTCCTGCTTTGGTAAGCAGGTTCTTTACCATGGCACCACCTGGGAAGCCCCTGTTGGCCTAGAGGAAGAGTATTAGATCTAGAATACAAGACATTCTATGGTGAAAGTGAAGTCGCTCAGTCGTGTCAGACTCTTTGCGACCCTATGAACTGTAGCCTACCAGGCTCCTCCCTCCATGGGATTCTCCAGGCAAGGGTACTGGAGTGGGTTGCCATTTCTTTCTCCAGGGGATCTTCCCAACCCAGGGATCGAAACCAGGTCTCCCGCATTCCAGGCAGATGCTTTAACCTCTGAGCCACCAGGGAAGCCCACAAGACATTCTATAGGGCATCTCTTAGTGTTACCTTGCCCTGTGATTAAGGTCAATGGAAATCTACAAACAACCAACCCAGAAAAAACTGCTAATGGAATGAAAGTTTGATGAAAAACAATAACTAGCTGAGCTGCTTGTTGAGGGTGAAGGGACTATGGGATGGGTAGTGAAAAACATGGTTATAAATATGACTGCTATGCCCTGCATGTTGGTTACAGAAACAAGACTATAACTGTCATTAGTATTTCTTCCTTGTTTTCTTATGGAAGTGTATGTGTATGTATACAATATGTAAAAAATTTTAATATGATATAACATTATATATATATATATATATATATATATTGTATTGTTTTCTTTTTTCTCTTATCCCCTTATAATGTAATGTAAGGTGTATGGACTCTGTATCATAGTATTTAAGCATTGTTGATATTATTTTATTTTTTAATTGTCATTTTATTTATTTTTTTAACTAGAGGATAATTGTTTTACAGAATTCTGTGATTTTCTGTCAAACATCAACAAGAATCATCCATAGGTACCCCTGTATCCACTCCCTCCTTAAACTCCCTCACATCTCCCTCCCCATCCCACCATTCTAGATTGTCACAGAGCCCCTGTTTGGGTTCCCTGAGTCATACAGTAAATTCCCATTGGCTATTTATTTTACATATTACATATTTATGTATTGTAAGCTTCCTTGTTACTCTTTCCATACATCTCACCCTTTCCCTCCACCCCTCCCTGCCATGTCCATAAATCTGTTCTCTATTGCTGTCCTGAAATTAAATTCATCAGTGCCATCTTTCTAGATTATATGTATATGTGTCAGTTTATGATATTTATATTTCTCTTTCTGACTTACTTCACTCTGTGTAATAGGCTCTAGGTTCATCCACCTCATTGGAACTGACTCAAATGCATTCCTGTTTATGGCTGAGTAGTGTTACCTGTTTATGGCTGAGTAGTGTTCCATTCTGTATATGTACCACAGCTTCTTTATTCATTCATCTGTCAATGGACATCTAGGTTGCTTCCATGTTCTATCTATTGTAAATAGTGCTGCAATGAATATTGGAGTATATTTGTCTTTTTCAATTTTGGTTTCCTCAGGGTATATGCTTAGTAGTGGGATTGCTGGATAATATGGTGGTTTTATTCCTAGTCTTTTAAGGAATCTCCTTACCATCTTCCACACTGGCTGTATCAATTTACATTCCCACCAGCAATGCAAGAGAGTTCCCCTTTCTCCACACCCTCTCCAGCATTTATCGTTTGTAGACTTTTTGGTGATGGCCATTCTGACTGGTGTGGGGTGGTATCTCATTGTAGTTTTGATTTGCATTTCTCTAATAGTGAGCGGTGTTGGGCATCTTTTTATGCGTTTGTTAGCCATTTGTATGTCTTCTTTAGAGAAATGTCTGTTTGAGTCTTTTTTCCCACTTTTTGACTGGATTGTTTGTTTTTCTGGCATTAAATTGTATGAACTGCTTGTATATTTTGGAAATTAATCCTTTGTCAGTTGTTTCCTTTGTTACTATTTTCTCCAATTCTGAGGGTTGTCTTTTCATCTTGTTTGTAGTTTCCTTTTCTGTGCAAAAGCTTTTAAGTTTAATTAGATCCCACTTGTTTACTTTTGTTTTTAGTTCCATTATTCTAGGAGGTGGGTCATAGAAAATCTTGCTTTGATTTTTGTCATCGAGTGTTCTGCCTATGTTTTCTTCTAAAAATTTTATAGTTTCTTTTCTTACATTTAGGTCTTTAATCCATTTTGAGTTTATCTTTGTGCATGGTGTAAGGAAATGTAATTTCATTATTTTGCACATAGCTGCTCAGTTTTCCCATCACTGCTTATTGAAGAGGCTCTCTTTGGCCCGTTTAATATTCCTGCCTCCTTTGTCAAAATAAAGTACCCATAGATCCGTGGGTTTATCTCTGGGCTCTCTATCTTGTTCCATTGGTCTATGTTTCTGTTTTTGTGCCACTACCAAAATGTCTTGATGAATGTAGCTTTGTAGTATATTCTGAAGTCAGGAAGGTTGATTCCTCCAGCTCCATCCTTTTTTTCTCAAGACTGCTTTGTCTATTTGGGTTCTTCCGAGTTTCCATATGAATTGTGAAAATTTTTGTTCCAGTTCTGTGAAAATGCCATTGGTAGTTTGATAGGGATTGCAATGAACCTGCATATTGCATTTGGTAATATAGTCATTTTCACATTATTAATTCATCCTAAGCAGGAATATCTCTCCATTTGTTTAGGTCATCTTTGATTTAATTCATCAGTGTCTTATAATTTTCCATTTACAGTTTTTTTGTCTCCTTGGGTAGGTTTGTTCCTAGATATTTTATTCTTTTTGTTGCAATGGTGAATAGAATTGATTCCTTAATTTCTCTTTCTGATTTTTCATTGTTAGTGTATAGGAATGCAAGTGATTTCTGTGTATTGACCTTATATCCTGGACATTTGGCCAATTCACTGATTAGCTCTAGTAATTTTCTGATAAGCTTATTTTGGGTTTTCTATGTATAGTATGTTATCTGCGAGCAGTGAGAGTTTTTCTTCTTTTCTGATCTGGATTCATTTTATTTCTTTTTTGTCTCTGATTGCTGTAGCTAGCACTTCCAGAAGTATGTTGAATAATAGTGGTGAAAGTGGACACCCTTGTCTTGTTTCTGATCTTAGAGGGAATGCTTTTGGTTTTTCACCATTGAGAATAATGATTGCTATGGGATTATCGTATGGCCTTTACCATGTTGAGGTAGTTTCCTTCCATGCCCATTTTTTGAAGCGTTTTTATCCTAAATGGGTGCTGAATTTTGTCAAAGGATTTTTCTACATATATTGAGATTATCATATGGTTTTTATCTTTCAATTTGTTAATATGGCATATCACATTGATTGATTTGCATACATTGAAGAATCCTTGCAGCCCTGGAATAAACCCAACTTGATCACTGTGTATCAGTTTTTAATGTGTTGTTGAATTCTGTTTGCTAGAATTTTGTTGAGGATTTTTGCATCTATGTTCATCAGTGATATTGACCTGTAATTTTCCTTTTTTGTGTTGTCATTGCCTGGTTTCAGTAGGGTGATTGTGGCCTTGTAGAATGAGTTTGGAAGTGGTGCTTCCTCTGCAAATTTTGGAAGGGTTTCAGAAAAATTGACATTAGCTCTTCTCTAAATTTTTGATAGAGTTCCCCTGTGAAACCATCTGGTCCTGGGCTTTTGTATTTTGGGATATAAATATATATATATATATATATATATATATATATATATATATAATATATATATCAAAAATATATCAAGATCATAATTTTCTACTTCATAATTTCATAATAGCTTGTTCATAATTTCTGTTTCTTCCTGGTCCAGTCTTGTGAGGTTGAACTTCTCTAAGTATCTGTTTATTTCCTCTAGGTTGTCCATTTTATTAGCATATGGTTTCTCATAATATTCTCTTATGAGCCTTTGTGTTTCTGTGTTGTCTGCTGTAACCTCTCCTTTTTTATTTCCAATTTTGTTAATTCAAAATTTCTCCTTTTTTTTCTTGATGTATCTGGCTAGTGGTTTGTCAGTTTTGTTTATCTTCTCCAAGAACCAGCTTTTAGTTTTATTAATCTTTGCTATTGTCTTCTTCATTTCTTTTTCATTTATTTCTGCTCTGATCTTTGTGATTTCTTTCCTTATGCTGACTTTGGGGTTCTTTTGTTCTTCTTTTTCCACATGTTTAAATGTAGCGTTAGGTTTTCTATTCGATGCTTTCCTTGTTTATTGAGGTAGGATTGCATTGCTATAAACTTCCCTCTTAGAACTGATTATGCTGAATTCTGTAGGCTTTGGGTCATCATGTTTTCACTGTTATTTTTTCTAGGAATCTTTGATTTCCTTTCTTATTTCTTCAGTAACCTCTTCATTATTTAGCAATGTATTGTTCAATCTCCCCGAGTTTGTGTTTTTTACAGGTTTTTTCCCCTGTAGTTGATATCTAGTCTCATAGTTTGTGTTCAGAGAAGATACTTGATATGATTTCAATTTTCTTAAATTTACTGAAGCTTGATTTGTGACCCAAGATGTGGTCTATCCTGGGGAATGTTACATGTGCACTTGAGAAGAAAGTGTATTCTGCATTTGGATGTGTAGTCCTGAAGATATCAACTACTGCACAATTGCACTCATCTCACATGCTAATAAAGTAATGCTCAAAATTCTCCAAGCCAGGCTTCAGCTATACGTGAACTGTGAACTTCCTGATGTTCAAGCTGGTTTTAGAAAAGGCAGAGGAACCAGAGATCAAATTGCCAACATCCGCTGGATCATGGAAAAAGCAAGAGAGTTCCAGAAAAGCATCTATTTCTGCTTTCTTGACTATGCCAAAGCCTTTGACTGTGTGGATCACAATAAACTGTGAAAAATTCTGAAAGAGATGTGAATACCAGACCACCTGATCTGCCTCTTGAGAAATGTGTATGCAGGTCAGGAAGCAACAGTTAGAACTGGACATGGAACAACACACTGGTTCCAAACAGGAAAAGGAGTATATCAAGGCTGTATATTGTCACCCTGCTTATCTAACTTCTATGCAGAGTACATCATGAGAAACGCTGGACTGGAAGAAACACAAGCTGGAATCAAGATTGCTGGGAGAAATCTCAATAACCTCAGATATGCAGATGACACCACCCTTATGGCAGAAAGTGAAGAGGAACTAAAAAGCCTCTTGATGAAAGTGAAAGTGGAGAGTGAAAAAGTTGGCTTAAAGCTCAACATTCAGAAAACGAAGATCATGGCATCTGGTCCCATCACTTCATGGGAAATAGATGAGGAAACAGTGTCAGACTTTATTTTTTTGGGGTTCCAAAATCACTGCAGATGATGACTGCAGCGAAATTAAAAGACGCTTACTCCTTGGAAGGAAAGTTAAGACCAACCTAGAGAGCATATTAAAAAGCAGAGACATTACTTTGCCAACAAAGGTTCATCTAGTCAAGGCTATGGTTTTTCCTGTGGTCATGTACGGATGTGAGAGTTGGACTGTGAAGAAGGCTGAGCACTGAAGAATTGATGCTTTTGAACTGTGGTGTTGGAGAAGACTCTTGAGAGTCCCTTGGACTGCAAGGAGATCCAACCAGTCCATTCTGAAGGAGATCAGCCCTGGGATTTCTTGGGAAGGAATGATGCTAAAGCTGAAACTCTAGTACTTTGGTCACCTCATGCGAAGTGTTGATTCATTGGAAAAGACTCTGCTGCTGGGAGGGATTGGGGGCAGGAGGAGAAGGGGATGACAGAGGATAAGATGGCTGGATGGCATCACTGACTCGATGGACGTGAGTCTGAGTGAACTCCGGGAGTTGGTGATGGACAGGGAGGACTGGCATGCTGCGATTCATGGGGTCGCAAAGCGTTGGACATGACTGAGCGATTGAACTGAACTGAACTGAAGATATCAATTAGGTCCATTTGATGTAATGTTTCATTTAAGGTTTGTGTTTTCTTATTGATTCTCTGTTTTGATGATCTGTCCTTTGTAAGTGGAGTGTTAAAGTATTATTGTGTTACTGTTGATTTCCTCTCTTATGTCTGTTAATGTTTGCCTTATGTATTGAGGTACTCCTATATTGGGTGCATAAATATTTACAGTTATTATGTCTTATTCTTGTATTGGGCTTCCCTTGTGGCTCAGCTGGTAAATAATCCGCCTGCAGTGCAGGAGACCTGGGTTCTATCCCTGGGTTGGGAAGATCCCCTGGAGAAGGAAAAGGCTACCCACTCCAGTATTCTGGCCTAGAGAATTTTATGGACTGCATAGTCCACGGGGTTGCAAAGAGTTGGACATGACTGAACGGCTTTCACTTTCTTTTATTCACTTTCTTCTTGGATTGATCTCTTGATTGTTGCATAGTGTTCCCCTTTATCTCTTGGAATATCCTTAAAGTCTATTTTTTTCTGAAATAAGGATTGACACTCTAGCTTTCTTTTGGTTTCCATTCACATGGAATATCCTTTTCCATCCTTTTACTTTCAGCCTGTATGTGTCTCTATGTCTGAAGTGATCTAGGCAGTTTATATATGGGTCTTGTTTTTTCAACCATTCAGTCTATATCTTTTGATTGATGCATTTAATCCACTTACATTTAAGGTAATTATTGATTCATGTTTCTATTGGCATTTTATTGATTGTTTTGGGTTTGTTTTGGTAGGTCTTTCATTTCTCTTGTGTTTACTGGCTATGTAAGTCCCTTTAGTATTTGTTGTAAGGCTGATTTGGTGGTGCTAAATTCTCTTAACTTTTGTTTGTCTATAAAGCTTTGATTTCTCCATCAATTTTGAATGAAATCTTTGCCAGGTATAGTAATCTTGGCTGTAGATTTGTTTCTTTCAGTACTTTAATTATATCCTGCATTCCTTTCTGGCTTGCAGAGATTCTGCTGAAAGAGGCATTGTTAATAATATGGGTTTTCCCTTGTATGTTACTTGCTGTCTTTCCCTTGCTGCTTTTAATATTCTTTCTTTGTGTTTAGTCTCTGTTAGCTTGATTAATATGTGTCTCAATGTGTTTCTCCTTGGGTTATCCTGTAAGGGACTCTCTGCCCTTCCTGGACTTGGTTGACTATTTCCTTTCCCATGTTGGGTGAGTTCTCAACTAGAGCTTCTTCAAAAGTTTTCTCAGCACCTCTTTTTCTTCTTCCCCTGGGGCCCCTGTAAGTTGAATGTTGATGTGTTTAATATTGTCCCAAATGCCTCTGAGGCTGTCCTCAATTCTTTTCATTATTTTCCCTTTATTCTGCTCTTCAGAAGTTATCTCCACCATTCTATCTCCAGCTCACTTTTCTGTTCCTCTGCCTCAGTTATTCTGCTATTTGTTCCTTCAAATCCTAGAGTATTTTTAATTTTAGTAATTGTGTTATTTATCTCTATTTGCTTAATCTTTATTTCTTCTATGCTCTTGGTGATTGTATTAACCATGTTAAGTGTTTCTTATATTTCCTCCATTCTATTTTCAAGTTTTCAGAGCATCTTTACTATCATTATTCTGAATTCTCTTTCAGGTAGATGGATTATTTTCTCTTCATTTATTTGGTCTTGTGAGTTTCTACCTTGTTCTTTCATTTGTGCTATATTTCTCTGTCTTTTAATTTTTCTTTTGAACTCGCTCCCCTTGAGGTCTGCTTTTTGCAGGCTTTAGGGTTGCATTCCTTCTTCCTTTTTGTTTTGCTCTTGGAGGGAAAGGCTGGTTGAATGGTTTGTGCTGATTTCTCGTTAGGGGTGACTAGTGCCTGTGTTCTAGTGTGAGGAGATCAAGCAGATCAAACAGGTAATTATAGAAATAATGGGACATATACACACACTTCCACACACAGTTATAACCAAAATATAAGGTTCAATGCGCGATACTGGATGCTTGGGGCTGGTGCACTGGGACGCCCCAGAGGGATGGTGTGGGGAGGGAGGAGGGAAGAGGGTTCAGGATGGGGAACACATGTATGCCTGTGGTGGATTCATTTTGATATTTGGCAAAACTAATACAATTATGTAAAGTTTAAAAATAAAATAAAATTAAAAAAAAAAAAAAGAAAAGAGTACAGGAGATTGCCTTTGTGAACAAGGGAAACCATAAGTGATATTAAGCAATTAAAAGTAGAGCTAGCTAATGCTCAATCTGGAAAACTGAGCATGAGCCAACTGGGGAATATAGCAAAAACAGCTCAACAATTTAACTTACTTGGTGGAAAAACAAAGAGTGAAGAAAAAAAGGGAGAAGAAAAAAGAAAAAGAGGAGAAGGGAGGGAAAATTGAAAAAGAGGGGATGGAAAAGAGGGTTAAAAATAGAGAAAATAAATAATAGAAAAGCAAAGAAAAATATACATATGTGAAAAGGATTTATATATATTCAGAAACAGCTACAGTGGGTAAAGAACTATAAGAAAAGCAGTCAAATATATTAAAAACAAAAATCAGAAAAATCACCCCAAAAAATAGATGAAGAAAAAAATCTTAACATGAATTTTTGTTTTTAAGAGAGAGTGGGATGATTTCGGAGAATGGCATTGAAACATGTATAATATCATGTATGAAACGAGTCGCCAGTCCAGGTTCGATGCACGATACTGGATGCTTGGGGCTGGTGCACTGGGACGACCCAGAGGGATGGTACAGAGAGGGAGGAGGGAGGAGGGTTCAGGATGGGGAACACATGTATACCTGTGGCGGATTCATTTTGATATACGGCAAAACCAATACAATATTGTAAAGTTAAAAAATAAAATAAAATATAAAGCTATTCCAAAAAAAAAAAAAAGAACCAAGATAAACAAGGAGCAAAACTCCACAGCACTGCAAAAGGTTAATGTGAAGGTAGAAATAGGTAGGGGGAATGAACAGTGTGATTTATTAAAAAAAAAAAAGTGTTTTCAAGGTTGTAGTTCTTCTTGGTTGTGGTGTCTGCTCCTGTGGATGGGGTTGAGTTAGTGCCCTGTGAGGTCTTCCTGGTTGGAGGAGCTTATGCCTGTGTTCTAGTTGATGGAGATGGATCTGTCTCTAAAGGGCAGTTCAGTGTCCAGTAGAGGTTTTGGGGTGTCTATGGGTTCAATATGTTTTGGGGCAGTCCTTTTAGCTTTTGCAGTGTTGGACACCTCTATTTCCACAGACACTTCAAAGTGGCCCTCTCAGCATATCTTCACTGCTGCCAGCCCCCTACTTGTCCCTGGAATCACTGCTGGCGCTTCTGTTCCCTAGTACTGCCCTGCACTGCTGACCGAAGTTTGACAGGTAGGGGCTTGTGTGGATGTTTTCTCGGGTCCCTGACCATGCCTGCTGCATTGCGGAGACTTGTGTGTTCTTCTTGCAGCTCCTTGGGCCTTCCCTCTGCATCCCGCGGTTTGTGTGCTCTGGAGAGGTTTGTATGTTTCGCCTCTCTCAGCACCCCAGGCCTGCCCTCTGTGCTGTGGGGTTTCTATGGGCTTCTCTCGGTCCTCCGAGCCCACAGACTTATTGGGGCCACAGTCTGTGAGCTGTTTAAGGGCTGAGAAGTGCAGCTTTCTCTATTTTCTGCCCTCTAAGTCTCTGCTTTGCCCAGTTTTCCGAGACTCCGCAGCTTCCCCTTCGGCCTGCCTGCGTGGGAGCTTCTATGGGCACGGGAACTCCTTCTGTTTCCGGACCCTTCCCCGCCCCCGCCCGGGCAGAAGCTCCCATCCAGAAGTTCTCCATATTTTCCCCTTTTATGTCTCCATCCTCTCTTCTACTTCATTGCCTGCCCCTGAGGAGGTCTGGGGTCTTCTGCTGTCTCCTAGAGGTTGCTTTGAAGGAGTTGTTCCATATCTTGACGAGTTTTTGAATATTTGTGGGGAGGCTGACAATCTTCCATCTTACTACTCTGCCATTTTCTGTGGCTTCTTCAGCATTGTTAATTTTAGATCATAGTGTTTAGGTTATAGACATTAAGTGTTAGGATATAGACATCAAGGAAAGAGTAAACATCACTCAAGGAAAAGTTCTGGGGATGGGGTTAGTGCCTTTTTGGTTGTAGGCAGCATAGTTATATTGTGTAAGATTGAATTATGACTTTGTTATTGTCTTTACTTGGAAATTAAGTATGGTTTAAGGAGATGTGTATGGGTGCCAAGCTAACAGGGGGTGAACCTGTAATGATTATGTATTAACTTGATTGGCAGATGTACCAATGTCAGGGTACCCAGACATTTGGTAGAGAATTATTCTGGGTGTGTTTGTGGGATGTTTCTCAATGAGATGAATATTTGAATCAGAGACTGAGTGAAGTGGCTTGCCCCCTGTAATGTGAATGAGTATCATCCAATTAGTTGAAGGCCTGAATAGAATAAAAATGATGAAGGAACTTCTACCTGATTGCCTTGACCTGGCACATCAGTTCTTTTTGTTGTACAAACTTGAACTTAAACATTGTCTTTTTCTGGGTTTTGAGCCTGCTCACATTCAAACAAAAACTATAGTGTCAGCTCTCCTGGTTCTCAGGTACTCAGATTCAGACTGGAATTTATATTATCAGCTTTTCTAGGTATCCAGGTTGCTGGCTTCAGATCTTGGGACTTGGCCTCTGTGGGGAGAGAGCAAATTAGCCAAGATGGCATGTTCAGGCTCTCTTGTTCCACATTTTGTAAATAATGACTATGTAGCAGGTGAGATCATTTATGGCACTGTGCATGCATGTCACGAGGTACTTCTTTGGTCACAAGTCACTTTGTGCTGTAAGGCTATGTGAGCTCCACCCAGAAAGTAGTGGCATTACTGCTGTGTCATGGCTGTGTCCATTGTTTCAGCCACCAGAGGAGAGACTATAGCATGTCTACTACTATGGCTGCTGCACCAGCCAGGAAAGGACAAACACATCAGCAGTTCCTATGGCTCCTTGAGTTTTCTTCTGGCTTCTTAGCTTCACACTTTGTCTACCTTGGGTTCAGTGAACAGTGCTGACAGTGTGAATGGCAAGAAAATTGGCACTGTGAATAGGATGAAGAGTGACACATCTTCTTTAATTGAGTGAGCCTATTCCTTATAATAAATATATTTCTGTCTTCCCACCTGCTAATGCAGGGGACATAAGAGACACAGGTTTGATCCCTGGGTTGGGAAGATCCCCTGGAGGAACATGGCAATCCACTCCATTATTCCTTCCTGAAGAATCCCATGGACAGAAGAGCCTGGCAGACTATGGTTCATAGGGTTGCATAGGGTTGGACCTGACTGAAGCAGCTTAGCACGCACGCATCTATTTATATCTACCCATGTGTCTATCTGTGTATCTATGTATCTAGTTATCATTTCCTATTGGTTCTCTTTCTCTGGAAAGAAACTAACACAGCTAGTTTTTGTTTTGTCTTAAGAAAGCATTTGTTCTCCCAAGGTCCTATACATAGTTTCCTCTATTGTCTTCTATAAATGTTATAGTTTTCTTTTCTAAACAGAAGACTTTGCCTACCTTGAAAAAATTAAATCCATTTCTGGTTTGGGGACTATTTCTGTTTTCTATAATTCTTTAGTTTGGTCAGTTTGCTTATCTTTGCACTGTCTCAGTTATTACGGTTTTATAATAAAGCTGGGCAAGTCCCTCTTGACAAAATATCTATATTGTTTATATAGATAGTATATTGTTGAGTCTTACTTTTAAAAACCTAATGTGACGCTGATGTATGGAACAGTCTTATGGACTCTGTGGGAGAGGGAGAGGGTGGGAAGATTTGGGAGAATGACATTGAAACATGTAAAATATCATGTATGAAACGAGATGCCAGTCCAGGTTCAATGCACGATACTGGATGCTTGGGGCTAGTGCACTGGGACGACCCAGAGGGATGGTATGGGGAGGGAGGAGGGAGGAGGGTTCAGGATGGGGAGCACATGTATACCTGTGATGGATTCATTTTGATATTTGGCAAAACTAATACAATTATGTAAAGTTTAAAAATAAAATAAAATTAAAAAAAAAAAAAACCTAATGTGAAAATCTCTGTCTTTTTATTTAGTTGATAAAGACTACTAAAATTTCATGTAGTTCTTATTATTATTTCTAGGTGGCACTAGTGATAAAGAATCTGCCTGTGAATGCAGGAGACTTAAGAGACACGGGTTCGATCCTTGGCTCAGGAAGATCTCCTGGAGAAGGAAATGGCAACCCACTCCAGTATTTCCTGTCTGGAAAATTCCATGGACAGAGAAGTCCGGTGGGCTATCGTCCATAGTGTTGCAAAGAGTAAAACTTGACTGAAGTGACTTCACATGCATTTATTATTTTTGTTATTATTATTTTCCAGTTGTGTCCTCTGTTTATTTCTGCTTATTTTTGGCTTTTTAGTTATATGCTTTTTAATTTAAAAATAATTGTTTTTGCAATAAAAATACACAATTTTAACTTCTCATGTTCTATTTAGAGTTAACATTAGTACTTCACTTCATGTAAAATGTAGAAAATTTCCAACCATATAGGCCCATTGACCATGCCTCTGCTTTTATGCTGTAGTTGTCATATGTGTTACATTTATGTGCGTTATAAACTACATAAGATGCCATGATTTTCACATTAAACAGTCATGTATTTTAAAGAAATTAAGAGCAAAATAGGTTGTCACTCAATATTCACCACTTTCTCAGATATTAAATGTGTGAAAGACACTGTAAAACTCCTAGAGTCTTACATAAATTGCAGTAATATCTTCTTTGAACTGTCTCCCAAAAATAATGGAAATAGGAACACAAATAAACAAATGGGACCTGTTTAAACTCAAAAGCTTTTGCATAGCAAAGGGAAAAATAAACAAAATGAAAAGACAACTTACAGATTGGGAGAAAATATTTTCAAATTTTGTGATCAACAATGGATTAGTCTCCAAAATTCATAAACAGCACCATCAAAACAACCCAATCAAAACCTGGGTAGATGACCTAAATAGACATTTCTCCAAAGACATACAGATGGCGAAGAAGCACATGAAAAATGTTCAACATTGCTAATTATTAGAGAAATGCAAATCAAACCAAAACTACAATGAGATGTCACCTCACTTCAGTTAAGATGGTTATCCTTAAAAAATCAACAAACACTAAATGCTGGAGTGGGTATGGGGAGAAGAGAACCCTCCGACACTGGTGGTGGAAATGTAAATTGGTACAGCCACTATGGAGAACAGTATGGAGGTTCCTTAAAAAATGAAAAATAAAGCTACCATGTGACCCTTAAATCCTGTTCCCAGGTATATATCCATAGGAAAATACAACATAAAAGTATACATGCACCCCAACATTCATTGCAGGACTGTTTTAATAGCCAAGGACATGTAAGCAATCTATCTGTCCATCGATAGAGGAATGAATGAAGAAGGTACGATGCATATACGTATAATGAAATATTACTTGGCTATGAAAAAGAGCAAAATAATGCCATTTGAAGCAACATGTATGGACCTAGAGGTTGTGACAGTGAGTGAAGCCAGCCATACAGAGAAGGAGAAATATTGTATGACACCTCATATGCAGAATCTAAAATAAATGATACAAGTGAACTTATTTACAAAACAGAAACAGATTCACAGACTTAGAGAATGAACCAAGGATTACCAGGGGTGAAGGATGTGGGGAAGGGATAACTGGGGACTTTAGGATTGACATTTTCACACTGCCATATTTAAAGTGGCATACCAAGAAAGGCCTACTTGGAATAGCAAGAAAGGCACGTGGAATTTTACTCAATGTTATGTGGCAGCCTTGATGGGAGAGAAGTTTACGGGAGAACGGATACATATATGGCCGAGTCCCTTTGTTGTCCACCTGAAAATACCACAACATTATTACTTGGCTATACTCCAATATAAAATAAAATGTTTTTTAAAAATAAAGTTATTATTGATGAGTAGATACTTAGTGCCAAGTTTGTTCCTTATCTTCTAGTTTTTTTTTTTTTTCTTTTCTGTTCTTTTCTTAGTCTCTTCCTTTGTGGTTTGATAATTTTCTTTAGTGGCATGCTTGTGATTTTTTTCTAGTTTTTGTGTATCTATTGTATGTTTTTGATTTGTAGTTACCATGGGGTTTATATATGTTGACAATAATATATACGTTTTAAACTTGTAGTCATTTAAGTTGAAACATACTAAAACATCTACATTTCTCCCACTCATTCTTTTTTTTTGATGCCATATTTTATATCTTCATGTCTATCCCTTATCTTTACTGTAATTTTAGTTGATTTTATCATTTTTGTCTTCTAGAGTTTTTCTTATAACCTTTTCTTCTCCACTTAAAGAAGACTATCATTTCTTGGAAAGTTGGTTTATTTTTAAGAAACTCTTTCACCTTTTGTTTTTCTGAGAAGTTCTTTATGCGCCTGGGCTGTGTGTTGGGATGATCCTGGCAAGTCAGTCAATGCCTCAGGTAGCTTTCAGTCTGTTTCCTGTGCACTGTTCCTGGATGTAAGCAGGCCTGTGTGTGTACTGTGTATGAGCAGAGTCTTGGTTTCTTACAGCCCTCAGTTAAGACCCAATGGTTTTCAAACCAGCTAAAGGGGGTCATTTCCTGATGTCAGACCCCAGATCTGGGATGCCTAATATGTGGCTCAAACCCCTCATTCCCCAGGAAGGATCTTTTCCTGTGTAATCCACTTCCTGAGTACCCTCTCAGGGGCACAGGTTCTGATCTGATCGCCCCTCTTCCCTTCTTACCCAACTCTGTGTGAATATTTCTTTATAGCCTTGGTAATAGAAGAGCCTTTCTACAAGTCTCCAGATTGTTTTCATTGGGAATTGCTCCAATGTAGGTATATTTTTAATGTGTTCAAGGATGGAAGATGAGTTCAGCATCTTTTTTCTTGGCCATCCTGATTTCCCTCCTGGTCATTTTTTGTTTGTTTGTTTTTAAAGAATATTATAAGGTGCTGATTAAGTGGAAAATGACTCAGAATGGTGAGGTTAGCTCTTTCTCTGTCACATATTAGCTGTGTGACTTGGGCAAGATACCCACCTCTTAAACTTCTGATTTTTCATCTTATAGGGTTATGATTGGAATGGCACCTAACTTAGGTGAGTTTTTATTGAATGAACATATGTAAAGGTTTAAAGTAGTACAGGGAGTATAGTGCCCTCTGTATAAATACTAACTTTTATTATAACCAGACTACTTTTCAATTTAAGTATAATAGCGAATTCAGTGTCCTTATGAAACACAGGCTTATCTTTAAAGCAGGAATATTAATGACACACACATAGAACCCTGGAAAGTATGAATTAGAAACATAACATAATTTTCTTGGCATAAGCAATTCTCTACTCTGGTAATATGGATGCCCAAACTTTTCCCTTTCATTATCTGATTTTAATAGTGTTTGTAACACAGGCAAGATTCTTTATGCTCCATTTTAAATCTTCTTAGCTTTGCTTTGAGATCTAATGTTAAAATACATAAAGAAGTTCTGGTTATCAGTTTATTTTCAAAATTATTTTATTTTTCTCCTGAGATACATAATGAAAGTGCAAAGATATTTGTTATTCTCAAAACTTTCTTGTTCTTTATGGTTGGAAAGCTTATTTCCAACTCTGAGCTCTAAACAAAATCCATTATAGTTATAATATATGTCTTTTCAATCAACAGCATTCATTTGTTACTTGTTATTTTATTATGTAAATGTGATATAAAAATGTTAGAAAAGTCATTAACCCTTACTTAGTGGTCAATATTTCAAAATATAAGCAATTTTAAATATGACACTGGAAAGAATATGCTTAATTTCCAGTTACATTTCATTTTGTAATGCCAACTTATGTCAAATGAAAAAGCATTCAATGTAAAAGGTCATCTTAAGATGGAGTATTAAAAAAAGAGAAAGTTTGTTATTTTGCTTAACTATAGAATGGCTGGATTTGATTCTAGGTTAACAATTTTCTAAAAATCTGGGAATCATGTGTGTGAGTGGGAGTCAGGGAAAGGTTGGACAAGGGATAGAATATTCTGAAACCTGCTGCTAATTTATTACTTTAAAGACTGGATTTGAATTTAACAAAGTTTTCCTTCTTTACTTTTCAATGGGTATAACAAATCAAAGCTTCAAGAAGACATATTTCTCCAACAGAGTTCCAGTACACGGGCATAAGGATATTTCCCAAATAAGGCTCTGGTGAGTGTGCTAATAGAGGCTGATTTTGACAATGAGTATTGAAACTACATCCAAACTATAACGATTATACATGCTACCTGCCCCTCCCCTCCTCATGTTTGGCCGGTATAGCTTGGAGACTTTTTTGGGCTCTGTTTGAGAAACTTAGAGCTCAGAAGGCTCAAAACACAGCCTTTTAGTCCTCCATTTAGATATCACTTCCTTTAAAGAGCTTTTACTAATCCTTTCCATCTCTTATAATTCTCATAGCAATTGATACTTGTCTCTATTAGGAGACATGATTAATCTCTTTTAATTTCCTCTTCTCCTAGCCTATATGTTCCCTCCAGACTCATCTAGTCAGGTTCCATATTTGGTTTAGATATTTGACACATTTGAGAAACATTGTTATATAAGTACCAATGGACTGTCTTTCAAGCAATGGTTCATAAATAGGCTCTATAATAATTTCCTCAAATTATTATTGTTAGCTTTATACATGCACCTTAAATTTGTAGATTGCTTTAGTGTGATAAATATTCAGAATCTTCCCATTTTCTTCTTTCTCTTTATTATTTCATTACACATATCACAGTGGAGACTTTGAATTTGTGGCCCATTAACCATGTCTGTATAACAGATATATTGCTTTGACTCTAAGCTCTGAGAAGACAAAAAGTCAACTGGCAATCTCACAAGTTTGAGACATAGTAAGAAAAAATTGTTTGCCAACAACATTCAGATGTTGTTAGTTGCTGGGGTCCAGCCCCGGTGGATCCAGGGAATTCGAAGCGGGGATGGCGTCGGCGAAAATCAGGAAACAACTGCTTAATTAAACGTTTATTAAGGATATAAAGAGTGGTGAAATAAGGATAGCTCAGCTAAGAAATTCAGTGTAGAAAAGAGGCTGAATAAAATTCCAAAGCAGGGAATTAATGTCACCTACGAAGGCCGCAGGCGTCCTCCCGTTCTCCCGAAGGAGAGGAGACACTAAGGCCTCCCCGGTCAGATCTTAGAAGCCCAGGCAAAATTAGTAGGCTTGACGAGCTTCCCCGCCTCAGAGGAAAAATTCAGCTAGAAGGTGAAAGAAAGAACGACATGGGGAGACCAAATTTCAGTGAACCAAAAAAAAGGGGCATACTTTATTTTCCGAAGTCGTTTTATATCTTAAGTTGTGCATAGAGGATAATGGGGGAAGGGGTAGAGTTATGCAAGGACAGCAGTTCCTGATCCTAATCGAAGCCAGGCTTTCAAACTTATCATATGCAAAAGTTTAGGTGATTTACATCATCTTCTGGCCAGGAGGCCTGTTAACATTTTAAGAAACTTATTTTTCTCTAAAGGTGATTATTCTAAAGTCAGGCGCCAGCCTCCAAAAAAGCATTGGATAAAGTTGCATTCCTATAGGGCAAAGGTGAGGTGGGCTCAATCAAGAAAAGAATTAACTCAAGGGTCCAAGGTTACAAACATTGAAGCTACTACTTACATTTCTATACACCCATTATATCAATCAATACACTGCCAAGGACACAGTAGGTAAAGGATATGGAGACTTAGCAGCAAACATTGGCCCAAAAAGTGAAAAACCCTTCACCAATACAATTTCTAATCAATCTTTTAACTACTCAAAGGAATCTGTGTTTAGACAGTTTAGAACATCTCCTGTCTCTCACAGTTGGGAGGCTCTGAACAATCACATGTGGCGGGAAAAAACCTATTCAGGCAGGCTAGAGGGCTTCCAAAGGAATTTGTCGGTTGAAACACTGTCACACCCAGGAATTATTAACTGGAGCTGTAAGCTAACTCTATTTTCAGAGAGAGGTAGTGGGGGATAGCCCCCCGTAAAGTCAGAGGTGTACGTGAAAGCACAAAGCAGAAAGTAGGCAGACTCTGGTTTTGGGGGTAGATGCTCGAGAATTTCCAAGGGGACTCCTGAGGCTCGATCCCGCTTTTGCGTATGCCGAGCCTCCTTCCTTGTGACCTTTGTCATGGGTGGAGCTCCTCACGCTGGCTCCCGGCAGTGATAGAATTCTAGTTGAGCTATTCCAGATCCTGAAAGATGATGCTGTGGAAAGTGCTGCACTCAATATGCAATATGCACTCAATATGCAATATGCACTCAATATGCAATATGTCGGCTCCTGGCAGTTAGGACTTTTATATGCAGAGTACATCACGAGAAATGAGGGGCTGGAAGAAGCAACAGTTGGAATCAAGGTTGGTGGGAGAAATGCATCAGATATGCAGATGACACCACCCTTATGGCAGAAAGTGAAGAGGAACTAAAAGCCTCTTGATGAAAGTGAAAGAGGAGAGTGAAAAAGTTGGCTTAAAGCTCAACATTCAGAAAATGAAGATCATGGCATCTGATCCCATCACTTCATGGGAAATAGATGGGGAAACTGTGGAAACAGTGTCAGACTTTATCTTTTTGGGCTCCAAAATCACTGCAGATGGTGACTGCAGCCATGAAATTAAAAGACCCTTACTCCTTGGAAGGAAGTTATGACCAACCTAGACAGCATATTCAAAGCAGAGCCATTACTTTGTCAACAAAGGTCCTTTTAGTCAAGGCTATGGTTTTTCCAGTGGTCATGTATGGATGTGAGAGTTGGACTGTGAAGAAAGCTGAGCGCTGAAGAATTGATGCTTTTGAACTGTGGTGTTGGAGAAGACTCTTGAAAGTCCCTGGGACTGCAAGGAGATCCAACCAGTCCATTCTGAAGGAGATCAGCCCTGGGATTTCTTTGGAAGGAATGATGCTAAAGCTGAAACTCCAATACTATGGTCATCTCATGAGAAGAGTTGATTCATTGTAAAAGACTCTGATGCTGGGAGGGATTGGGGGCAGGAGGAGAAGGGGACGACAGACGATGAGATGGCTGTATGGCATCACTGACTCGATGGACGTGAGTTTGAGCAAACTCTGGGAGTTGGTGATGGACAGGGAGGCCTGGTGTGCTGTGATTCATAGGGTTGCAAAGTGTCGGACATGACTGAGCGACTGAACTGAACTGAACTGAGGACTTCTATTCTCTGAGTTGGTTATGTTTAGTACTCTTAAAATCTAGAGCTGAGTGTGAATGCTGCCACAAACCTCAATGGGTTGCATTTCTGGTAGTGCATAACCGATCTCTCAAAACTGGCACAATGCAATTATACTGTCATCAGGTAAACCGACCTGATATATCTATTTTCCCCTAATTCCTACACCTTATTTAAAAACAGGTTTTTAAAAAAGTGTCAGTTGTCCTTGGTATGTGATCTATGATGTGCCTGCAGGATTTCATGTCTAAGAAACCATAAAGTGAAAGTGAAAGTCGCTCGGTCATGTCCGACTCTGCAATGCCTTGGACTATACAGTCCGTGGAATTCTCTAGGCCAGAATACTGGAATGGGTAGCTTTTCTCTTCTCCAAGAAATCTTCCCAACCCAGGGATTAAATCCAGGTCTCCCAACTTGTAGGTATATTCTTTACAAGCTGAGCCACAAGGGAAGCTCAAGAACCCATAAATGTCTGGCTTTAGTTTTCATGCAGCAAGAAGCAAACTCAGTCAGCAATTTACCCAGGAGTGTTATTAGCTGGTTGGCTACTGCTTTTTCTAGAACAATTGACATCCATGTTGTAAAAAGGCCCTAATTAAAAACAAGTTTTGGTGGAAAATGCTCATGATGTTTTGTCTAAAAAGTGGAATGATTCAAAGCTGATTTTTTGTGTGGATAAAATCAGAGACATTGTCCTAGTGCATACTAACCCAGTAAGACTTACAGCCATGGCTTTATCAAGCTGTTAGGAATTAAAGTCTAGAATCATTGACAGCAGCATGATCTATGATTAGCTTCAGGATGACATGTTTCATAGGTTATGTGCCAATATAGAGTGACATTATTTATGAGTATTTATAATAGTGAGATTTTAAGAGCACAGGAAAAATTATCAATTGCTATTGTCTAAGTTTATGAAATGCAAACCCCAATTCATATACAACTAGCATTGGCAAGCATGTACTGCTCACAGGTAATAAAGGCAGTGAGTGACAGCTATGGGTGCTGAGGCAGAGGATTCTGTTCTTCCTTATTAGGGGTACTAAAGGCAATAAATGATCATAAATACACTGTCAAAACACAATTATTGACTGTTATAAATTAATGTAGGTTTTCAGAATATTTTTGCTGTATCAGAATGCAGTTGAAAAATTGTCATTGATATTTATTATTTGAAGAATAAAGGGGAAAAAACTACTGAGAGAGCTGGTCTGTATTACATAATTTGGTTCTCCAAAGTATATTGTAAAGTCAATACAGTAGCATTTACTATTTTGTGCCTTTCTACTCTATTCACTTTTCTATCTTTTGTATTTACCATAACGCATGGTATATTACTTTGTACTTGCATTTTACCTGTTAATTTCTTTAACAAGCAATCGTTGAACACTTACTGTGTGCAACACGATGATTGACATGTTGTTGTGATTCACTAGTCAATAGACAGGGTGGCTGCCTTAAATAAGATTGGGAGGACATGCAGACAAAATAGGCAGCCACAGTGGTGTGCACCGAGGGTTTAGGAGTGGGGATGAGAGGATTACAGGGTATGCAAGAGGCTAGTAAAGACTCTTTGAAGGAAATTATATCCAACTTGAAGTCATAGGGTTAAGAAGACATGAGGTGAAGAAGATTTGGGGGAAAGGGAGCAGCATGTAATGCCTAAAGGCTTGAGAGACTGAATTTTGAGCCCAATGAGTTCTATGTTGAGAATAGTATGACATGAGACTTGAGAGGTTCTTTGCTGGATTTTTCTTCACTGAAAACACCAACGTTAAAATTTATGTGACATAAAGGAAAGTATCATTCAACATGCTCATTTGATTTGACGATTGTTATCTTTAAAATATTACAGTTTGAATGTATATTTGAAGTACTCATGGGTTTTTACTCATATTTGGTAGGATGGAATTTTTGGTGATGGAAAAATTAAATTTTATCTTGACTGCACACTTTATTTTTGTGCTTAAGCCTACAAATTAAGTCATGTGAATAACTCTCAGTATTTTCAAAAGGGTACAGTATGGCCAAGTTATAGGGCATATCAATACAAGAGATTAATCATGAGGAATCAGGCTGGAGAGTTAGACAGGGAGAGTTAGACAGGCTAGAGAGTTAGACAAATAACGCAAGCCTTTACCTTGAAGAGTTCAGACCTTATTCAGGAAGATTGTTACACTGATTTTTTTTGCTGTTGTTTTAGAAAGATCACCTAGCAGCAGTTGGAAAATGGAGAGGAGGGGGAAAGATTGGTGGCAGGCAAAGTGCAGGGTATAGTTATATATGAGACATGAGGAAAGTCCAAACTAAGGGTGTCGGGATGGGAAATGAGGACAAGAAAAACATGAGATCTATCAGACAGATAGACTTGAACATGTAAGGTGAGCAAAAGAGAGGGGTCAGTTAAAACTCTTGAGATTTTCACTTGGGAGACAAATGACTAACAAAGATATTAAAGCTGGAATAAGGAGGAGGAGGACAGAATGGCAAACCACCCCAGTCTACTTGTCATGAGAACTTCATGAATAAAAAGTTTTTATTTTTTATTTATGAACAAAAAGACACAAAGATATGGCCCTGAAAGATGAGCCCCCCGCCCCACCACGTTGGTAGGTGTGCAACATGCTACTGGGAAAAAGTGGAGGACAACTACTAATAGCTCCAGAAAGAATGAAGCGGCTGGGCCAAAGTAGAATCTATGCTCAACTGTGGATGTGTTTAGTGATAAAAGTAAAATTTGATGCTGCAAAAACAGTATTGCATAGGGACATGGAATATTAGGACCATGAATCAAGGTGAATTAGATGTAGTCAAGCAGGAGATGGTAAGACTAAACTTTAACATCTTAGGAATCAATGAACTAAAATGGATGGGAGTGGGTGAATTTAATTCAGATAACCATTATATCTATTACTGTGGGCAAGAATCCCTTAGAAGAAATGGGGTAGCCCTCATAATTAACAAAAGAATCTGAAATGCAGCACTTGGATGCATCCTGAATGCAGCAATTGTCAAAAATGACAGAATGATCTCAGTTCATTTCCAAGGCAAGCCGTTCAATATCATAGAAATTCAAATCTATGTCCCTACCATCAATGCTGAAGAAGCTGTCCAGTTCTATGAAGACCTAGAAGACCACCTAGAACTAACACCAAAAAGAGATATTCTATTCTTCATAGAACTGGACAGCTACTTCAGCATTGATGGTAGGGACATAGATTTGAATTTCTATGATATCTCAGTTCATTTCCAAGGCAAGCCGTTCAATATCATAACACCTGCATACAAATTTTTCAAGAGGCAGGTCAGGTCGTCTGGTATTCCCATCTCTTTTAGAATTTTCCACAGTTTCTTGCGATCCACACAGTCAAAGGCTTTGGCATAGTCAATAAAGCAGAAATAGTCAATAAAGCAGAAATAGATGTTTTTCTGGAACTCTCTCACTTTTTCGATGATCCAGCAGATGTTGGCAATTTGATCTCTGGTTCCTCTGCCTTTTCTAAAACCAGCTTGAACATCTAGAAGTTCACAGTTCACGTATTGCTGAAGCCTGGCTTGGAGAATTCTGAGCATTATTTTGCTAGTGTGTGAGATGAGGGCAATTGTGTGGTAGTTTGAGCATTCTTTGGCATTGCCTTTCTTTGGGATTGGAATAAAAACTGACCTTTTCCAGTCCTGTGGCCACTGCTGAGTTTTCCAAATTTGCTGGCATATTGAGTGCAGCACTTTCAAAGCATCATCTTTTAGGATTTGAAATAGCTCAACTGCAATTCCATCACCTCCACTAGCTTTGTTCATAGTGATGCTTTCTAAGGCCCACATGACTTCACATTCCAGGATGTCTGGCTCTAGGTAAGTGATCACACCATCATGATTATCTGGGTCATGAAGATCTTTTTTGTACAGTTGTTCTGTGTATTCTTGCCACCTCTTCTTAATATCTTCTGCTTCTGTTAGGTCCATACCATTTCTGTCCTTTATCAAGCCCATCTTTGCATGAAATGTTTCCTTGGTATCTCTAATTTTCTTGAAGAGATCTCTAGTCTTTCCCATTCTGTTGTTTTCCTCTATTTCTTTGCATTGATCACTGAGGAAGGCTTTCTTATCTCTTCTTGCTATTCTTTGGAACTCAGCATTCAGATGCTTATAGCTTTCCTTTTCTCCTTTGATTTTTGCTTCTTTTCTTTTCACAGCTATTTGTAAGACCTCCCCAGAAAGCCATTTTGCTTTTTTGCATTTCTTTTCCATGAGGATGGTCTTGATCCCTGTCTCCTGTACAATGCCAGGAACCTCATTCCATAGTTCATCAGGCACTCTATCTATCAGATCTAGTTCCTTAAATCTATTTCTCACTTCCACTGTATAATCATAAGGGATTTGATTTAGGTCATACCTGAATGGTCTAGCGGTTTTCCCTATTTTCTTCAATTTAAGTCTGAATTTGGCAATAAGGAGTTCATGATCTGAGCCACAGTCAGCTCCTGATCTTGTTTTTGTTGCCTGTATAGAGCTTCTCCATCTTTGGCGGCAAAGAACATAATCAATCTGATTTTGGTGTTGACCATCTGGTGATGTCCATGTGTAGAGTCTTCTCCTGTGCACATATACATTGCTGCATCTTTAGCCATTTATTATCAGTGAGCACTTAGGTTGCTCCCATATCTTACCTATTGTGGGGTATGTTAAAAAGAATGTAGAGTTGCAATATCTTTTCAAATTCGTGTTTTTGTTTCATTTGGAAAAATACCCAGAAATTTAATTGCTGGATTTTGGAAAATTTTATTTTTAACTTTTTGAGGAACCTCCATATTTTTCTACATAGTGACTGTATCAATTTACTTTCCCACCAACAGTGACCGAGGGTTCTCATCTCTCCATATCCTAGCCAACTCTTGCTATTTATTCTCTTTTTGACAATTATTCTGACAGGTATAAAGTGATATCTCATTGCAATTATAAATGGGATTGTATTCTTAATATCTCTTTCTGATAGTTCATTGTTAGTGCAGAGCAAAAACCAAATTTCTGTAGATTAATTTTGTATCCTGAAACGTTATTGAATTCATTTATTAAATTTTATAGTTTTGATGGTATCTTTAAGATTGAATATATATATATATATACATATATATATACATATACATACATACATACATACATACACGTCCCACCCTTTTCTCCTCACTGTGTCCACAAGGCTGTTCTGTATGTTTAAGTCTCCATTGCTGCCCTTAAATAGGTTCATCAGTATCACCTTTCTAGATTCCATATGTGCATGTGTGCAAGCTAAGTCATTTCAATTGTGTTTGACTCTTTGGAACACGATGCACTGTAGCCTGTCAGGCTTCTCTGTCCATGGGATTCTCCAGGCAAGAATACTAGAGTGGGTTGCTGTGCCCTCCTCCAGGGATCTTCCCCACCCATGGATGGAACCTGCATCTCTTATGTCTCCTTCATTGGCAGGCAGCTTTTTACCACCAGCAACACTGGGGAAGCCCCAGATTACACATATATGCATTAATATACAACATTTGTTTTTATTTTTCTGACTCTAGCCTCTAGGTTCATCCACCTCATTAGAACTGACTCAAATGCGTTCCTTTTTTTGTGGCTGAGTAACATTCCACTGTATATATGTACCATAATTTTTTATCCAGTCATCAGTTGAAGGACATCTAGGTTGCTTCCATGTCCTAGTTATTATAAATAATGCTGCAATTAAACATTGGGGCACATGTGTCTTTTTCAATTATGGTTTTCTCAGAGTATATGCTTGGTAGTTGGATTGTTAGGTCATATGATAGTTTTATTTCTAATTTTTAAAGGAATCTCTATACTGTGTTTCATGTTGTCTGTATCAGTTTACATTTCATCAACAGTGCAAGAGGGTTCCTCTTTCTCTACACCCTCTCCAGAGTTTATTGTTTGCATATTTTTTTGATGGTGGCCATTCTGATCAGATGGGCATCACTGACTCAATGGACATGAGTTTGAGCTAGCTCTGGAAGTTGGTGATGGACAGGGAAGACTGGCGTGCTGCAGTCTATGGGGTCACAAAGAGTCAGACACGACTGAGAAACTGAACTGAACTGATTCTAATCAGTGGTGATACTTCATTGAAGTTTTGATTTGCATTTCTCTAATAATGAGCTATGTTGAGCATCTTTTCTCGTGTTTATTAGCCATCTGTAAGTCTTCTTTGAAAAAATGTCTATTTCGTCTTCTTTCTCCCAATTTTTGATTGTGTTGTTTGTTTTTCTCACATTCAGCTGCATGAGCTGCTTGCATATTATGGAGATTAACCTATTGTCAGTTGTTTTGTTTGCTCTTATATTCTCCCATTCTGAGAGTTGTCTTTTCAATTTGTTTATAGTTTCCTTAAAGCTGTGCAAAAGCTTTTAAGTTTAACTAGGTCTCATTTGTTTATATTTTATTTTATTTCCATTATTCTAAGAGGTAAGTCACAGAGGATCTTGCTGTGATTTATGTCAGTGTTCTGCCTATGTTTTCCCCTAAGATATAGTTTCTGGTCTCACATTTAGGTCTTTAATCCATTTTGAGTTTCCCTTTGAGCATGGTGTTAGGAAATCTTCTAATTTATTTCTTTTACACATACTGGTTCAGTTTTCCAAACACCACTTATTGAAGAGATTACCTTTTCTCCACTGTATATTCTTGCCTTCTTTGTCAAGGATAAGATGCCCATATGTGCTTGGGTTTATCTCTGGACTTTCTATCTTGTTTCATTAGTCTATATTTCTGTTTTTGTGCCAGTACATTACTGTTTTGATGACTGTAGCTTTGTAGTATAGTCTGAAGTCAGGAAGGTAGATTCCCTCCAGCTCCATACTTCTTTCTCAAGATTGCTTTAGTTATTTGGGGGTCTTTGTGTATCCATATGAATTGTGAGGTGTTTTGTTGTTGTTGTTGTTGTTCTACTTCTATGAAAAATGCTATTGATAATTTGATAGGTATCACATTGAATCTGTAGATTGCATTTGGTAGTATATTCATTTTTGCAATATTGACCTTTCCAACTCAGGAACATTGAAGAACATTATCTTTGATTTCTTTTATCTGTGTTTTATAGTTTTACATATACTGTTCTTTTGTGTTATTAGGTAAAGTTTATGCTTTTCTTGCAATGGTAGATAGGATTGAGTCCTTAATTTCTATTTCTGGTTATTCATTGTTAATGAATAAGAATACAAGTGATTTCTGTGTATTGATTTTGTGTCCTGCAACTTTAATTAATTCACTGATTAGCTCTAGTAATTTTCTGATAGAATCTTTAGAGTTTTCTATGTATGATATCATATTTGGAGGAGAATGGATACATGTATATGTATGGCGAGTCTCTTTGCTCTTTACCTGAAACTGTCACAACATTGTTAATCAGCTATACTGCAATACAAAAATATTTTTGGTATTAAAAAATAACAATAGATTAGAAAATAAACAAGTAAAATCACAAATAAATAACCTAACTTTACATCTAAAGTTACTAGAGGAAGAAAGGGAAACAAAACCCAAATTTGTAGAATGAAAGACATTGTAAGGATCAGAGGAGAAATGAAATAGAAATGAAGAAAAACAGCAAAGAAACTAAAAGCTGGTTCTTTGAGAAGTTAAAAAAAAATTAATAAGCCTTTTGCCAGACTCATCAAGAAAGAAAGGGAGAAGTTTCAAATTAGTAAAATTAGAAGTGAAAAAGAAGTTAAAACTGACAGCAGGATCATAAGAAACTACTAAAAGCAACTACATGTCAATAAAGGACAGCCTGGAAGAAATGGACTAATTCTTATAAATATATGATCTTCCAAGACTGAACCAGGAAGAAATGGAAAACATGAAATGACCAATCACAAGTAAAGAAATTGAAGCAGTGTTTAAAAATCTTCCAAAGATAAAAGTGCAGAACTACATGGCTTCACAGATTGTTGTTGTTAAGTCGCTCAGCTGTGTCCAACTCTTTGTGACCCCACGGATTGCAACATGCCAAGCCTCCCTGTCTTTCATCATCTCCGAGTTTGCCCAAGTTCATGTCCATTGAATCAGTGATGCCATCCAAATATTTCATCCTCTGTCACTCTTTTCTCCTTCTGCCTTCAATCTTTCCCAACATCAGGGTCTTTTCCAATGAGTCAGTTGTTCCCAGCAAGTGGCCAGTATTGGAACTCCCAGTATTGAAGCTTTAACTTCAGCATCAGTCCTTCCAATGAATATTCAGGGTTGATTTCCTTTAAGATTGATTGTTTGACCTCCTTGCTATCCAAGAGACTCAAGAGTTTTCTCTAGCACCACAGCCTTCTTTATGGTCCAACTCTCACATCCATACGTGACTACTGGACAAAGCATAGCTCTGACTATATGATCTTTGTCTGCAACATGATGTCTCTGCTTTGGAAACAGGGCATGGAAACAGTGACAGACTCTATTTTTTTGGGCTCCAAAATCGCTGAGGACAGTGACTGAAGGCATAAATTAAAAGATGCTTACTCCTTGGAGGAAAAGCTATGACAAACCTAGACACTATATTAAAAAGCAGAGACATCACTTTGCAGACAAAACTTCACAGGTGAATTCTACCTAACTTTTAGAAAAGAGCTAACAACTATTCTTCTCAAACTGTTTTTAAAAAAATTGCATAGGAAGGAATACCCCCAAGGTAATTCTATGTGGCCACAATCACCCTGATACCAAAATCAGACAAAAATATCACACAAAAAAGAAAATTACAGGTCAATATCACTGATGAACATAGATGCAAAAATCCTCAGCAAAATACTAGCAAACAGAATTTACCAACACATTAAAAGAGTCAAACATCACGAACAAGAGAGATTTATCCAAGGGATGCAACTATTCATCAACATATGCAAATCAGTCAATATAATATACCACAGTAACAAACCAAAGGAAAAAAACAATATATGACCATCTTATTAGATGGAGAAAAAGCTTTTGACAAAGTTCAACACCTATTTATTATAGAAACTGTTCAAAAAGTGGGCACTGAGGAAAGATATCTCAAGATAATTAAGGCCATATATGACACATCCACAGCTAAGATCATTCTCAATGGAGAAGGCTGAAAGCATTTCCTTTAAAATCAGGAATAAAAAAAGGATGTCCACTCTCATCGCTATCATTCAACATAGTTTTGAAAGTCCTAAACACAACAATTACAAAAGGAAATGAAATAAAAGGAGCTCAAATTGGAAAAGCAGAAGCAAAACTTTCACTGTTTGCAGATGACATGATACTATACATTAAAAGTCCTTAACATGCTACAAGAAAACCACTGGAGTTAAACAATGAATTTGTTAAAGCTGCAGGATACAAAATTAACACACATAAATTTCCTGTACACTAACAATGAAAGATCAGAAAGAAACAGTCCCATTTAGTATCACAACAAAAATAATAAAATACTTAGGTATACACCTCCCTAAGAAGGTAAAAACATGTACTCAGAAAACTATAAGATACTGATGAAGGAAATCAAAGTTGACAGAAATAGGTGTAGAGATATACCATGTTATCAGTATTGTGAAAGAATCAGTATTGTGAAAATAATTATACTATCCAAAGTAATCTACAGATTGAAAGCATTCCTTATCAAATTACCAATTGCATTTTCCCACACTATTAGAACAAATATTTTGCAATTTGTATGGAAGCACAAAAAAATAAGGCAATCTTGAGATAGAAGAGGAGAGCTGGAGGGATCAGGTTCCCTGAATTCAGACTATACTACAAAGCTACAGTAATTAAGTAATCAAGATAGTATGGCATTGGTGCAATAATAGAAATATAGATCAGTGGAGCAGGATAGACACCCCAGAAGTAAAGGTCATCTAATCTATGGCAAAGGAGGTAAGGATGCACAATAGAGAAAAGATAACCTTTTCTATAAGTGGAGCTGGAAAAACTGGGCAGCTACATGTAAAAGAATAAAATTAGAACACCCCATAACAGCATACACAAATATAAACTCAGAATGGATTAAAGATGTAAGGATAAAGCCTGATACTATAAAACTCTTAGAAGAAAATATAAGTAGAACACTCTTTGACATAAATCACAGCAAGATCTTTTTTATCCACCTCCTAGAGTAATGAAAATAAAAACAAAAGCAAACAGAACCTAAGTAAGCATAAAATCTTTTGCACAGCAAAAGAAATCATAAATGAAACAAAAACAAACAAAAAACCAACCCTGACACTGAGAGAAAATATTTGCAAGCAAGTGACCAACAGGGGATTGGTCTCCAATATAAACAAATAGCTTATGCAGCTCAATAAAAACAACAACAACAACAAAACAAAAATAAAACCAATAAAAAATGGAGGGGAAGATATAAATAAGCATTACTCCAAATAAGACATACAGATGGCAAAAGAAAAAAACATGAAAAGATGCTCAACATAAAAAAAAAAATTATTAGAGAAATGTAAATAAAAACTACAATGAGCTATCACCTCACACTGGTGAGCATGGCCATCATCAAAAAATATATAAACAATACATCTTGGAGAAGGTATGGAAAAAAGGGAATCCTCTTACTCTTTTGGTGGAAATGTAGACTGGTACAACCACTGTGGAGGAAAGTATGGAGGTTCCTAAAAAACTAAAAATAGAACTACTATATGACGTAGCAATCCCACTCCTGGGCACTTATCTGGAGAAAACCATAATGTAAAGACATACATGCATGGCAATGTTCATTGCAGCAGAATTTATAATAGCCAAAACATGGAAGCAGTCTAAATGTTCATTAACAGAGGAATGGATAAATAAGATATTGTACATAAATACAATGGAACACTACTCAGCAATAAAAAGTGCAAAATAATGTATATGCAGTGACATGGATGGACTTAGAGATTGTCATATCTAGTGAAGTAAGTCAGATACATGCAAACATCATGTAATATGTTATATCACATGATATTAAAAAATGATACAAATGAACCTGTTTACTGAACAGAAATTGAGTAATGGATGTAGCAAACAAACTTATGGATACCGGGGGGATAAATTAGGGATTGGAGCTGACACATACACACTACTATATATAAGCTATATAATTAATAATAACCTACTTATTGCACAAGGAATTGTATTCAATACTCTGTAATGCCCTATATGGAAATAGAATCCAAAAAAAAGAGTGGATATATGCATATGTATAAGTGACTCACTTTGCTGTACAGCAGAAACTGACATTATAAATCAGCTGTACTTTAATAAAAAGGAAATAAAATTAAAAATTCATTAAGATACTCTCTTTTGACTGAGTGTTTCAGTCTATTACCACTTAATTATTTATTGGTGTGTACTTATTGCCATTTTGATGATTGTGTTCTGATTGTTTTATAGCTCTGTTTTTCTTCTTACTTGCTCTTTTGTTCTCTTCCCTTGTGATTTGATCTTTGTCTTTACTGTTATGTTTGTATTACTTTCTTTTTTTTAATATGTTTATCAATTAGAGATTTCTGCCCCTGTACTTGTCATTTGTGGGTGCCTACCTGGGTTGTGGATTTTGAATATACTGTGTCTCTGCCTCTTTTCCCTTTCTTATTGAGGTTCCTTCTTGATAACTTTAGAAGTGGAAAATCTCTTCTGATCATCTTTATTTCTTTCTCATTGGTAGTTTCTCTACAATAGCTGTAGTTTCTTTACAATAGCTGTAATGCAGGTGAGTTCAAGTTATTCCTACTCTGGTATCTTGGCCTCTATGGGCTATAGTCATTGACGTATTTAATCCTTGCAACAAGCATGAGGTGCATGTAAGGAAATGGAGACACATGTAGGCTTCCAATCTAGGATTTGAATCCAGGCAATTTGGTTCAGAAATCTCTTGAAGAATAATATTCAGAGATAGCACAGGAGGAGAATAACTAATAGAAGAGCATGGTGGCATGAGGTGGAAACAGGAGGGGGTTTGTGGTCAGCATGAACTACAGCAAGAATCTAACTGTAGATATTCAGCTCCAAGCTGTGATTTGAATATTGTAGACACTATGAGATTCAAAATACAAAGAAAAAACAAAGTTAATAAAAGTTGTTCATCCTAAGATTTCAATATGAAGAACAAGCTAACTGGAGTATTATGGTTAATACCTTGAGATCTCAAATCATTCAATTTCTTATGTTTTAGGTTTTTATTATTAAAGTCCAAGTATAGTATATTCATCTGTGCAGACCTAACATTTAACCCTCACTTTTACCTGGATTGCGTTAAGACATTTAAGTAAACAGATCTAATTTGTTGTCCACAAAGATCAAATTAGCTGCATAACCCATATTTCCACTGTACTTTGTATAATCAACTTAAGAATGTGAATTGAGACTTAGATTTCAAAAGGTTGAGCTTTGTATGCTGTCTTTGCCTTAAAGAATTAAATAACATTCCTAACCCCTAGTTTTTCTATAATGGGGCAGATTATATATACTTTTCACATGATGCCTGCAGTGATATAAGAGGATGCTGTGAATCAAGAACCTTTGAACCACATTTGGAAGGTCTTTGAATCTCTTTATTATCATAGTCAGCTGGGGATGCCAGTGAAAACACTATCTCATGAACTAGACTTCTTGGATGTTTCTGCTGTCAGAAATTGGGAAATCAATCAGATGTTTTATCCTTTATATGAAATATCTGTTTTGAAGATCCTTGGTGCTTAAATTACAGGCTTCAAGGGAAAAATAAGGCATATTTGCCCTGAAATGTGTGCCACACACACAGTTGAAACACAACATGTTTAACTAAACAAGATAAAATCTTTGACTTCTTGAAAACACAGTTCCAAATTATACTCAGTGAGGTAATGATTTCCTTCCTAGAGATGCAGTGTGTGCTGCTTTATAGGGTGCTGTACCTGGGCCATCTGTCTACAGTTTCCTCTGCTAGACTCACTTGGAAATTTCAAGATGGTATGTATCTCCTTAATTTTCCATTGACAGACAAATTGAAATATAGTAGGCTCTGGTCTCTCAGTCTAATCAAAAACAGTTTTGCAGGTATTTACAATTTACAGCATCCCATGTCTTTGAAAATCTTTGATACAAATATCTGTAAATTTTGAAACTTTTGTAATTTATTTCATCTGCCAGGTTTTAATTCAAAGATAGTAGATGCTTCTGATTATATAAAAATCTAGCAGCAGTATACAATTTAACTTTTAATGATAATGCTAGAAAAAGTACTGATGGCTGTGGTAAGAAAATCAGAATTAAAAATTGCTTACTTACTTGTTTCATGTGGTTTCTAACACTCTGTGTTCCCAAGAAAGCACAGTAGAGTACTTAGTTTTTATTTTATACCATTTCATTTGTCATTAAAATATAATATCATTGAGCGTTCATCCATTAGTCAATATAATCCAAATGCAATAGCTTTCATGAACAAGCAATAGTGCTCAATGACATGTATGTTTACAAACACAGGTTGTTTCTGAATATGAAGATTCCTTAAGAAAGTACAATTTCAAGTTTTAATAGACCCAATATAAGAAAAAAATCATTGTGATAGCATGTGATAATGAAGGGCCTGCTTCTGGCTCCCAAGTCCAGAAGGACATTTGCATCTACATATAAAACCTTCACCTTTCACCCCACATAGTTGTCTAATCTGACCCAGAGGCAGACTCTCTGGATAGACAGGTCAGAGGTCACAGAGCTTTGTCCCTCTCCCAAGCTCAGCAATAAAATAAGCTGTGCTTCTTGCTTTCAGGAGTTATGAGAGGTACTGGAGATAAACCAGAAGTGTCCCTCTAGGTGAAATTCCCTCACAAGGAAACATGAGGCCTGAACAAGTGTCCCTTTCAACAACCAACACTTAAGAGCAGAGCAGAGGAAGCACAGGCAGAATAGATATTACAACCATGTACACCGTAGGGAGCTTGTTCAAACAGAGGAACAATCAAGGGTTTTCCTAGTTCCTCTGTTCTCCCCTTTCTGAGCCTACCCTCTGCTTGGTGAAGTTGTCAGAGTAGTCTTCTCACAGACTTTCAGGCATCAGAATCATAAACATTATCTTGGTGTCTCCATCATCCTTTGGAAACTTTAATCCCAAATTGGAAGAAGGGAGAAGACCCTGTACTAATGTCTTAACCCTTTATAGTTGTTCTATAGCATTTTTACCTGATCCAAGAAGGGATTCTTCTCCTCCCAGGGGGTGGTAAAATGCAATTTTACATTACCCAGCACCCTTCCATGTGCGCTGATTAACTTTTTAATTTTTTTTTTATTTTTTAACTTTACAATATTGTATTGGTTTTGCCATATATCAAAATGAATCCGCCACAGGTATACATGTGTTCCCCATCCTGAACCCTCCTCCTTCCTCCCTCCCCATACACATTTATATATGTTCTGGTCCTTTACCTTGGCTCCTTGTATTACACAAATTCTTTCCTTTTTGAATATAGCTTAGCTCTCCCAAGTGAAAGCCTTGTCTCCAAATTGGACTTTGTTTTGTAAGTGTAAAGATGAACATTTCTCCTTTGGTTCTGAGTTCTGCTTTCCTCAGATGATGGACATCACATTCCTATTGAGGGGAGGGCTGTCTATTAGCAAGAATTACCACATATGATATCATTTTATATGGAAAACATTCTCTCCTTCCTACTCTTTATATAGGAAATACTAGTTCTATTACTTCCTAGATCACATTCCTGCATTGTTACTTCCTCCCAGCTCTAATGATCACTCTAGTCCCTATTAAGCAGTGTATGCTCAAATGATCTCAAACTCTGCAGCTCCAGGGAGAAAAGTGTTCCTTGTCCTATACAACTAAACTAAAGGAAGCTCAGAAGCTTCATGCTCTGTGCTAATTTCTGTTCTGGTTCCTCTGTCTCAACCATGTCATGTATTCAAGGCTCTTGACATCTTCAGAAGAATAAAGGAACATTTCTTCATTATTTAGGCCCATCTTCTCCAGTGCCTATAGTACTGAAGAGAGTATGCCCAAGACCAGCCACTTAGCAAAACCCAAAAGCTTACTTCTGAAATTATTAAAGATGAAACTCTCCAATTCAAAGAGGGCTTTATAGAATGTCTGATTTTCAGAAGCTTCTGAGATCACTTCCTGCTTCTATGACCAGCATTTATGAGTATAATGAATTCTTCTGGCAAGGAGTTAGCAGAAGTGTTTTTACAGCCAAAATCTACCTCAGGGAAAGGGATTTAGGAGTGAAACACATGAAATGTCCTGCAGAGCAGGCTTTCCTTTTGCCCTTCTGGACATACACCTGTCAGCTGTAAGCCTGGGCTCTGTGCCAGTTTAAAATGCTGGATCACAGATCTGCAGGGTCCAGACAGGGACATTCCAAACCCAAAGGCATCCCCCCATTTTCTGTTAAGTCTTCTCTGAGAAGCTGGGGAGGCGAAATCATTTTTGTTTAGTTGTTAGCAAAACTTTGATCTTTATAGACAACATTTCTAATGTACCTGTTTGTCTTTGGCCTGCCCATTCCCTTATAATTGTCCCCCAGAACTCCAGAATGGTGCCCCAGCTGTATACTCTGATATTATCCTATGTGTGTCTTCATAGGTTTTAGTTGTTTATAAGTGTTTGTCTCATTTTCTCTCTCAGCTCATGAATGCCATGGGGGAGTCACCTTAATATCCCTAGTCCCTAGTCCAGTTCCTGGCATCATATGCATTTGTGGCTGAGAAGATAATGGGCTTTTCCTTTTCTTAACACTCTTGGAAACGGCTCTTTATCACAGCTCACGGGAACTGGATATTAAACTGGGTGAATGTTTAATATCCAGTTCTGTTTAGCTGGATATGCCTTTGGGTGTCATTTAGCTTTGGTTTCTTAACTCATAAGAACATTTAAGATATCTTTTGACTTTGATTGCCTAACATTCTAAACATCTAACATATCCTTCCATATATTCCAATATTAGCCATTGGAACTTGTTCCCCAGTGAATTTAATAGGACTAAACACATTTATCTTTATAGTGCTTTAAGAGGAAATAAATTAAAATTCTTTGTAGTACTTATGTTTTTAGGAAACAAAGTGATAATTTTACTTCATGGGCTCAGCAGTTTATAATTATCAATAAAGTTAACAACTATAGCAAAAACCAGGGTCTTGCCAGGTGGTGCTAGTGGTAAAGAACCTGCTTGCCAATGCAGGAGACATAAGAGACGTGGGTACAATTCCTGGGTTGAGAAGATCCCCTGGAGGAGGGCGTGGCAACCCACTCCAGTATTTCTGCCTGGAGAATCCCCATGGACAGAGGAGCCTGGTGGGCTACAGTCCATAGGGTAGCAAAGAGTTGGACAGGACTGAAGCGACTTAGGGTACATGTACATAGCAAGAACACTCTCAAACATTCGTTAGTAAAGGATATTCTTATAGAATTCTCTCCATTGGTATTTCAGAGAATTATCCACTCAATCCTACAGCACAGATCTTATTTTGCTGAATCTGTTCCTGGGTAGTTATTTTCTTTTCTTGCCTTCATCTTCTCCTTTCCCTTCCCTTTCTCATTTTCCTTCTCCTTACCTTTTCCTGTATTCATTAAGTCAAAGGCCTTTTTCTCTTTCATTCATTGCAACTCAAAGTAACTTTAGTTACTTTTTGGCATACCTGTTTACCATACTCTGGGCTGTTAGCAGCCTTGCTAATATTTCTCTCTTTTCATTTGAAAGCATATTATCTTTTGTCCTTTACAGAGAGCTTCTTTGCCTGCAGAAACCTCATCTCCATAATTCTAGGAGCCTTTTACTTCCCTGGGTATTTCTGACCTGAATTTTGGCCAGTTGTGTCTTACAAAGTCAGCAAGTTTCCTCCAAATATTATCATTAAGTGTTTCCTGTGTGAAATCCTGTCCTTTCCAGTGTACTTAGAAGAAGGAAGTAGAAAAAAACAATGTGGATATTTTTATAGGCTTTTTTTTCTCCTTGAAACCGACTGCTTGCAAATCCTTAGATAATTTCAGTGAGAGTAAAGTAAACTGCTGATAGGGACTAGGCAAATAGAGGTTAGGATGGTTGAAGTATTTTCCAGTGTTCTGTAGGGGATAATCAGGCTTGCGTGATTTTAGCAGAACTGTTTGAGTTAATTCCCTTTATGTCAGGGAATCTGAGTATTTCTCTAGAATTGAAGGTATTATTGTACCCTTTGCAGAGTGGAGAAGTACAAAGCACACAGATTAATCCTAGATCTAGGAAATTCTATAGAAGTTTAGTCCTAGGAAGGATGAACACTAATGACTGATTCTTACTTTTCAGGTATTAGGTATCTGAAATGGGAGGGTGGGGTAGTTCTGGAGAGTGAGCAATAATATTTAAGTGAGTATAATTGGTAATGAAATGATGGAGAAAATCTTGAATAGAAACTTTGGATTAAAATTATTTTTAGAGAATATAAATATTGAATGTGGGTTATAAAAGTAATGTTGAACCTTGTTGAAACTTAACTCTTAGAAGACTTAAGAAAAAAATCTTTGTGTTTATTGTATTTCTATGAAAATATTACATAATTTTCTTTTGCTCCTCATTCCTTCCTTTTTTCTCTCATCAACCACTTATGGGGCCTTGGAAAAGCGCCAGGTTTATGCTATGCATTACTGATTTCCCTTTTCTGGGCCAGCACTTCCACCTTTTTTTAAGTCATAAATCTAATACTGCTTCTATGCCTTCTGTTCTATGAAAACATCTGATAAACTAGTCAGCAGTAAAGTGATACTAACAATATTTTACTTCTTTCAGAAATATTTATATTTAAAATAAGTCCAGGAAAGGTCTAATGCTAAAATGAAAGAAAGGAAGCCAGTAGGAAACTTTCAGGCTTCTTGAGTTGATTGAATGAAGAATTTAGACACTGATTTTTCTCTGAAGGCTCAGCATATATTAACTTACTGAGATCGACAATGAAGTACCTCAAAATGACTGTTATCTACTCTAAACCCCAGAAATCCCCATTAATTCAAAAGTTTTCTTTTCCATAAAATGGAAGGTATTTGGTCAGTTGTACTCAGGAGTAGCTCAGTTTTAGCCAGCTGACCAGGAACAGGTGCCAAATGTGAAGAAGGAGAGTGAAAAGATTTGCTCATATGGCAGAACTTGCTCTGGTCTTTACCACGGAGGTCTACAGTGCATCTCATAGAAGGTATTGGCAAGGCTGTCTATTGCTGCCTCCCTGCAGAGAAGTTGAAATCAAAGTCATCAGTCTAGGAGTGAGTGAAGGGAGGTGAGTGGGTTGGAATATTTTTGGGACATATCATTAGATATCTTTAGCTGTTTTCTAAATAAATCCTGGAGAAATTTCTGGTAGTGTGAATCACATTTCATTTTCACAAAGTACAAGTCTATGTTTGTTGTTTGGCCTAGGTTGACTGTGAAAAATGAATCTCAGCCTCAATTATGGCAATTATGAGTATAGTGAGCAAAGTAGAAAGAATAAAGCAGGTTGTTAAAATTAATATTTGTGGTACTGAAGGTGTAATCAAGTGTTCTGTTTAGAATGAATGGAATTTGCAGTTTATAATTACAAAGAATTAACGTACTATGGAAAAAGAACAAAGAAGTCATAGCTTGTATTATAACATTTATAGGCAAAATAACTATTAAGCAGCTAGTATGTTGCAAAAGAAAGTACACTCTTTTCATGAAAGTTATATATTACATAATTAGCACAACTTTAGGACAGTGTGGCCTAGAAAAGTGATTTTGTGCGTGAACTTTGGGGTCAGAAAGTCCTGGATTTACATTATGTTTCAGGTTGTTACTGGCTAAGTGACCTTAGGCAGTCATTTAAAGTCTTTCTGAGACACTCTTATCTGCAAAAATAGGGATAAAAATGATTATTATAAAGTATTGCTTAGTCTCAGATTTTAATTATACCATTGACGGGGGACTCATGAGACATCCAGAAGAAAATCTTCCACTCTATTCTGTTTGCATTCAGATTAGAGGACTGGGTCTGATATGGTCTGTTCCCTTATCACACACACACAGGCATGCATACTTCATGGATTAAAGAAGTTGAAGAATTTCCAGAGAAGTGAATTCATAAACGAATAATATTGATAATTGATACTGAGGAAAATAGTGCAGTAAAGAGGAATAGGAAGTATTGTAGGAAAAGAGAGGTTATCATTTTAAATAGTGGCATTTAAAAAATTCCTGAAGAAGATAAAAGAGATAAGCTGTGATAATCATTGGGGAAAAGGAATTGCAAGTACAGGGCTTCTGCTTGGCTTGTTTCAGCAACAATGAGGAGACCAGTATGTTGGAATGAAGTGAACAAGGCAGACTGAGGACATAGGAAGATATGAAATCAGAGTGGTAGTGGTCACGTCACTTAAATCCCTGTAGGCTATACTAAGGATTGTGGTTTTTCCATATACTGAAATGGGATGCTATTGGAGGGTTTTGATGGGATCAGTTATGTTGTAACAAGGTCGCTTTGGGTGCTGCATTGAGAAAACCTGTAATGTGGCAAAGATAAGGGCAAGGAGATCTGTTATGATGCTACTGCAGTAATCCACACAGGTAATTTGTAGAGAAACAGGAAGCCTAGTAGTTTGTACTCAGGTGGTACCTGCATAGGGTGCTGACATATTGGATGTGCAGTATGAGAGAAAGAAAGATTTCAGCCTACTCTCCTGGAAAAATAGAGTTGAAATGGGGAAGACTTTAGAGGTGAAAGCTTGAGAAGGAAGATCAAGAGCTCAAATTTGGACATTTTAAATTTTAAATAGCTTTTAGACATTTAGATGTTATTTAAGGTTATTGAAGCACAAGCTGGAATCAAGATTGCTGGGAGAAATATCAATAACCTCAGATATGCAGATGACACCACTTTTATGGCAGAGAGTGAAGATGAAAGTGAAAGAGGAGAGTGAAAAAGTTGGCTTAAAGCTCAACATTCAGAAAACGAAGATCATAGCATCTAGTCCCATCACTTCATGGAAAATAGATGGGGAAACAGTGGAAACAGTGTCAGACTTCATTTTTTGGGGCTCCAAAATCACTGCAGATGGTGACTGCAGCCATGAAATTAAAAGATGCTTACTCCTTGGAAGGAAAGTTATGGCCAACCTAGATAGCATATTGAAAAGCAGAGACATTACTTTGCCAACAAAGCTTCGTCTAGTCAAGGCTCTGGTTTTTCCTGTGGTCATGTATGGATGTGAGAGTTGGACTGTGAAGAAGGCTGAGCACCGAAGAATTGATGCTTTTGAACTGTGGTGTTGGAGAAGACTCTTGAGAGTTCCTTGGACTGCAAGGAGATCCAACCAGTCCATTCTGAAGGAGATCAGCCCTGGAATTTCTTTGGAAGGAATGATGCTAAAGCTTAAACTCTGGTACTTTGGCCACCTCATGTGAAGAGTTGACTCATTGGAAAAGACTGATGCTGGGAGGGATTGGGGGCAGGAGGAGAAGGGGACGACAGAGGATGAGATGGCTGGATGGCATCACTGACTCGATGGACGTGAGTCTGAGTGAACTATGGGAGTTGGTGATGGACAGGGAGGCCTGGCGTGCTGAAATTCATGGGGTCGCAAAGAGTCAGACAAGACTGAGCGACTGAACTGAACTGAACTGAACTGAAGGTTATTGAGAAGGTGCTTGGGTTTGTGAATCTGGAGTTCAGGGTTATAAATTAGGGAATTATTAGTATATGCATGATACATGTGGTAAAGAAAGTGCCTGAAATGCAGGAGACATGGGTTGGATCCCTGGGTTGGGAAGATCCCCTTAAAAAGGAAATGGAAGCCCACTCCAGTATTCTTGCCTGGAGAATTCCATGACAGAGGAGCCTAGCAGGCTACAGTCTATAGGGTGATGACAGGCTACAGTCCATAGGGTGATTTGGACATGACTTAGTGACTAAACCACCACCACATTCTATACAAAGCCATGAATCTGGGTGAGATCGTCAAAGGAAGAAGACTGGAAAGAGAGGAGAAATGGTCTGAGGACTCAACCTTAGAGTATATCAACAGTAATAGATTGAGGAAAAGACAAGGAGCCAGCAATGTAGACTGAGAAAGAATGGCCAGTGAGATAGAAGGTAAAGCAAGTGAGTATGGGATGCCAGACATTATTGAATGAAGTGTTAACAAGGCAGGGGGTGTAAAGTAAAGAACAGTAAAGAACTGTTTCAAATACTGCTGCAAGTCACATAAAAGATAGCTTGGAAACATAGAGCATTGGGTTTTAACAACTTCAAGGTGAATTAGGTAAATGAAGTTTTGTGGGAGTGGTAGTTGTGAAATAACAGAAACTGTATCTATTGGTCTCTACATTTCCTCGGAGAAGGCAATGGCAACCTACTCCAGTACTCTTGCCTGGAAAATCCCATGGACGGAGGAGCCTGGTAGGCTGCAGTCCATGGGGTCACGAAGAGTCAAGGACTGAGCGACTTCACTTTCACTTTTCACTTTCATGCATTGGAGAAGGAAATGGCAACCCACTTCAGTGTTCTTGCCTGGAGAATCCCAGGGATGGTGGAACCTGGCGGGCTGTGGTCTATGGGGTCGCACAGAGTTGGACATTACTGAAGTGACTTAGCAGCAGCAGCAGCTACAGTTCCTGGTATAGGGGTCCTGAAACTTCTGTAATTTCATGAATGATAAGAGAACTAGGAGCATCCTTTGTTCTAATACTTGTTGTTTGATTCTGGTTCCTGACCCAGAGCCCCCAAATCTCTTGGAATTTCCTAGGTGATAGGAGTGATTTTGTTCTAATGATGTGACTTTGGGTGAGCTCCTTGATAGTTTCTGGATGTGGCCCTGTTATCTGAAAGACCAAGCCATGAGGTGAAGCTTGAAACTTTCAGTACTGCCACTACCTACCTCCTCTAGAGAGGGGAGAGGAGCTAGAAGTGGAGTTAATAGCTCATCATGCCTATATGATGAGGTGCCTATATCCTGTCTCATGCATCGAACCTGGACTGGCTATCTGTTTTATATATGATAATATACATGTTTCAATGCTATTATCTCTAAATTTAAATGATAAATTAATATCAATGATACTTATAAAGGGCTCCCCAGGTGGCTCAGTGGGTAAAGAATCCACCTTCATTGCAGGAGTTTCACGGGTCACAAGTTGGAAAGAGCCCCTGGTGGAGGCCAAGGCACCTCACTCCAGTATTGTTTCCTGGAGAATCCCAAGGACAGAGGATCCTGGTAGTCCATGGGGTTGCAAAGAGTCAGGCATGACTAAAGCAACTGAGCACACATGCATGCATGCATACTTAAAAAAAAAGCATGTATTTGGAAATTAAATTTCCATTTGTAAATGATGGCTACATCTAAGAAGCCATAAACAAGGAAAATTAGAAATATTTGTAGCAAAATAAAAATATTTGTAACAGAATTTATCAGAATTTGTTGTATGCAGCTGAAGCTGCTCAAAGCAACTAAATACAATACGGAATTCTGAATAAGGTATGAAAACAAATAATAGCACAAAACGTGAAACTTGAATAAAACCCATACCTTAGTTACTAATACTGTGTGTGCTTAGCCATTCAGTTGTGTCTGACTCTCTGCACCCCATGGACTGTAGCCCCCCAGGCTCCTCTGTCCATGAGATATTCCAGGCAAGAATACTGGAGTGGGTTGCCATTTTCTTCTCCAGGGGATCTTCCTGACCCAGGGATCAAAACCTGGGTCTCCTGCATTGCAGGCGGATTCTTTATACTTATCACATGTTAATTTTCTGTTATTATTTTTTTGCAACAAGTATTTCTTTATATTTTAAGAATTGGATTAGAAGCTTCAAATCTCATTCAAAAAAATTTTTTTTAAAGTCTCTAAAATAAGCTTTCTAGACTTTTAGCAGTAATACTAGATGCCAGAATAAATGGAACTATATCAAAGTTTTGAGTGAATATAAATTAGGAAACTAACATTCTGTTCATATTTAGTCAAGCAAGTAGAAACAAAAGCTAAGCAAAAATTCACAAGTTTTCAAAAAAAATATATAATATACTTATTATACATATGTATGTATGCATACAAAAACTTTTATACTGCACTTGATAAAGGCTTGATAAAGAACAATAAAAAAGGAGATGGAGAAATTGGAAAACACAAACTTAATGAAGTAAATAATATGAAATAGAAAATGTGAAACAAACTAGAGTCAAAGATCATCATATATTCAAGTTTTTTAAAAACATGGCTGCTCAATAGAATCACATTTGGAGCTTTGGAGGAAAAAAAAATTGGGGCATCTGTATTTTTTAAAAAATTCCAAGATACATCAACATGAATTAACCTCCAATTAAATTAAATAAATTTGTATTAAAAAATCCAAAATAATTCCAATGTGCATCTGGACTTTAAAAAGTGATTACAGGTTTTTCTATTAAGTGGTAGTTTTAGTGATATAGGATTCTAATTTTTCTGTTGACCAGTCATGATGGTACAGTAGTATTAAAATGAATACTAGTTGCATAATCACAATAGTAAAAGATGTCTATCCTTTTTCACAATTAATAGCTAGAAAAAAGATTAAAGATAATTACAATTGTAAGCCATAATGGAAACATGATTAACCTAACAGTATTAAATAATTACATACAATTTGGGGGTTTAAGTAGAGTGATGTGATAAGTGGAAATGTATACATGCACATGTCTTCATCCACCCAGCCAGTCTATGTCTTTTTGTTGGTGCATTTAATCCATTTACATTTAAAGTAGTTATCCAGAAGGTATGATCCTATTACCTTTTCCTTAATTGTTTGGGGTTTAATTTTTGTAGATCTCTTCTTTCTCTTGTGTTTTCTGCATAGTGTGGACGTTCTGTGGTAGGGGTAATGCTGTCCTCCAAGAGGGCTCACTTGCCAAGGAGCACCTCCCAGGACTTCTGCTGCCAGTGTCCCTGTCCACACAGTGAGCCACTGCTGACCCACACCTCCACAGGAGACCCTCCAAAACCAACAGTTAGGTCTGATTCAGTCTCCTGTATGGTCATTACTCCTTTCCCCTGAGTCCTGGTGCATATAATATTTTGTTTGTGCCCTCCAAGAATGGAATCTCTGTTTCCCCCAGTCTAATGGAAATCCGATAATCAAATCTCACTGGCCTTCAAAGTCAGATTCCTTGGGAATTCTTAGTCCCTTTGGTGGATCCCCAGGCTAGGAAGACTGACATAGGGCTCAGAACCTTCAGAACAGTGGAAGAACTTCTTTGGTATTATTCTTTTCCAGTTTGTAGGTCACTCATCTAGTATGGGATTTCATTTTATCATGATTATGCCTATTCTACCATCTCATTGTGGCTTCTCCTTTGTCTTCAGACTTGGGGTATCTTTTTTTTCTTTTATTTTTTAACTTTAGAATATTGTATTGGCTTTGCCATATATCAACATGAATCTGCCACAGGTATACACGTGTTCCCCATCCTGAACCCTCCTCCCTCCTCCTTCCCCGTACCATCCCTCTGGGTCGTCCCAGTGCACCAGCCCCAAGCATCAGACTTGGGGTATCTTTTTTAGTGTGTTCCAGAGTCTTCCAGCTGGTTGTTCGACAGCTAGTTGTGGTTTTGGTGCTCTCATTGGGAGACATGAGGGTACATCCTTCTACTCTGCCATCTTAATTTGATCTTCCCTGGAATATATTTTAAAATGAAGTTGATAGAAGTTGCTAATGAATTGGATGTGGGTATAAGCAAAAGAGAGAATTAAATATTATTCCTAATTTTTAGATGAACTGACAACTGGTGCTGTAATGCTGAGGTTGAAAAGAAGCATATCCTATAGGAGGGAAGCAGGAGCACTCTTTTGAAGATATTCAGTTTGAGATAGTAGTACCCAAGAAGAAATATCAAATAGCATGAATACAATTCTAAAGCAAGAGATAGAGGTCAGGATTGCAGCCTGAGGGTGAGCAAGAGGATGGCGTTAAAATTGGTGAGTCTGTGGGAGCTCATTCAGGGAGTGACACTAGGAAGAGAGTACACACTATGTATTTATCAGTGAGCACGGAGACAAACATGAAGTATGTTCAACCAAATAAAATCAAGGTCAATAAGAAATGAATTTGACTTTCAAGGAAGACATAAGATATCTTCTTTAATTCCTCTAGGAAGAGAAAGCAAAACCACCTTCCAGGATGTTGGGCAGCTGGAAAAAAACTACCTTTGCTCCTCCACAGGTTCCTCTACACCTCTACACAAACTTACTTTAACCAGGTCAGACCATCACCAGAATCACTAAGGAAGCTATTTTCCTTCTATAGTTTTTGTAATAGAATAGTCATTGAATGCTGTCAACATATTCTAATATCTGATGAGTCAGCTGACACTTGTTTTCATATTTATGTGTTTAGTGCAAGGCTGACCTTGTAGAACCATGAAGACAAATGCTAAAGTCTTAGATCTTTAAAATAATAATTTATAAGTAGTGATATTAGGATAGTAAGGCAATTTTAACTTTTTATTTATGATTGAAGAACACCTTCATTAATGAATACTATTTCACACGGAAACTGAGGAACCTTTAGCTTGTCTAGAATTGTTTACTGACTGAGAGGTTTTTCATATAAGTGTATTGCTCCTTTCTACATGGAAAATTCACAGCTTCAAATTTTTGATTGTTCCTTTGGTAACAGCCCACAAGTACACCAATCAAATGTTCTTTTGTGGTTTGATAATAATTTTACCCCAAGGAGCTCTAATTATTTTAGGAATATGAAAATCTGATCCCCATTTGGTGAAAAACAAGAATAGGGGTCCTGAGAGAGAGGATGAATTTTGTAATGTTTCAAAATGAATTAAAGGCTAAATCAAGAAAACATCTCAGAATCTAAGGAGCTATGGCTAAAAATGTGTATTCGTTTTGAGAGATTGTTTTCCCTTCCTTTCCCATCTTTCTCTTATCCCTCTTGCCATACCTTCCTTTTATTTTTTCCATCCTTTCCTTTCCTTTTATTTTTGCCTTAACTTTTCCTAATTAGAAACATCTATGGGTGGAATCAGTAATGATCATTTCCTCTGTTCTTTGAAGAGAGACTTCCTTTTGTTTCACGGTTTTAGCTACACAGAGAATTCAATTCAATAAGTATCCACTGTGCACTTAGAATTAGGTATTGTGCATGTACTACTATGGAGGAAAACATATGACCTTTTGCAGTAAGTTTTTTAACTGAAGAATAAAGGATTTATATCATAAAGTTTAAGAGTGTGAACTTTGGAGCAAGAGTGCATGGTACTAATGTAGGATGTTGGGCAAGTTACTTAACCTCTGTGTGTCTTAATTTTCTACTTAATAAAACAGGAATGCTAGTAGTACTTATGTCCTAGACATATACTTGGACTGTACCCAGCATGTAGTAAGCATTATATAAGTGTAACTTTTATTTATAATTAAATATATATGAAAATTTGCAAAATTATAATTATAGTGTTTCATAGGTTGCTTCCCGTTTCCCTTATATTACCAACATATTGGAAATAGTAAGTCACAAAAATTCCTCCTTCCCTAGTTTCTTAGCCTTTTTTCTTTTCTTTTGTCATCTACTTGACTATCCCTTTCCTTTGTTCTATGACTCTACATGTGCTCAGTTTCTAATTGTTGATGTATTCTTCTGTCCTCATTTTTTCTCATTCTAAATATTGTTATGAGAAATCTTACCATTCTCAAGGCTTGTATAATAAGCCATATACAACTGATCCCAATTTGATTTCTAATGTCTAGGCTTATGTTCTGAGCACTAACCTCCATCTCTAACCATCTACTGAACTATGGAAAATACTGGGTAGACTATGGCACTCTCACCTTACCACTTTTCACCTATCCTCCAAAGCTGCTCCATGACTTGGATTTCCATTCTAATTAATGGTACCACCATTACCCAGTAACCCAACTTGAAAGCCTGGAAGTCACCCATAATTACATTCAATCAGTTACTTCAGCTCTGCCAATTCTAGCTTTCAAGGAAACCCCAGCTTTCTCTACCTTTCCTTCTGTGTATAACTCACATTCTCTCCTCAGTTATTAGATCTACCATAATGTTCTCCTATCTGGTTCTTTTACCTCCAGAGTCACCCTACCTCCCTTCAGATCAGCATTCACATTGTCACTAGATACCTTCTACAGTGAAAATCAACTCACACTTTCCTGAAGAGTTTCTGAAGGGAAAAGTAGAGAAGGCCTCAGACCTTCATTAAAAAAATCACCTAGGATTTCTTTTAGAAGTGAAAATTGCTTGACCTTGATTAGAAAACTGGAGGTTGAACACAAGTTTAGGAATTTATACTTTTAAAAGCTCTTCAGTGTTGATTTTACTCAAACTAAAGCTTGAAAATCATTGTCCTATAGTGTAAATTCTAGACACTGAAGCCATTCCTGATTCTGTTTCACCCTTACTATTCCTTCTTTGCACCTTTCTTAGATCTACAGAATTGTTAGATTTTTCCAAGCACAAAACAAAATTTCCTACCTAGGTAGGATGTCTTACCTCCCAATTCTTTTCCCACATCCAATTTTTCATGAGTGCTCTTTTTCTCCTTTGAATACCCCCCCCTTTTTTTATCATCTTAAGATTTACCACACAAAACATCACTAAATCACTAAAGAAGTGTAGGTTTACCTTCTCCTTGATCCTTCATACTCCTTGCTTCACCATCATTCTTCAACCAAGTTAAAAATAAAGACCAGAGTCCCAAACATGGCCCAGGGTTGCATGAACTGCCTCCTGCTCTTGCTGTACCTCCTCCTATTTTATCTCCCCTCCCTGTAGTGTTTTGTAATTGGTCTTTCTTCAGTTCTCACATGTGCCATTTTTTTTGCTAACTCAAGGCTTTCATATCTGCTGTTATCTCTGCCTAGAATTCCATTTCTACTCTGCTCTTTCAGTAAATCAGTATAAATTCTTCAGAGGTCAGTTTAAAGGACATTTCCATGATCTTGTAGGTGGGGTCAGAGTTTCCCAACAGTGTCACTATGACATTGTGGAAAAGATAATTTTTGAGTGAGAGCTTCCTTGTGCATTGTAGGGTGTTTAGCAGCATCTGCTGGTAGTTCTCCCAAGTTGCAACAATAAAACATGTCTTCAGATGTTGTCACATGTCCCCTGGGAAGCAAAACTGCTTCCATTTGGACTAGATTTATTGTCATGACTCTATGCTGTCATACTTTTTATTCTCCAAGTTGTGCCTGTAATTAAAGAATCATGTTTAATTGCTATTTTCCTACTAAAATGAAAGTGCTATGAGAAAAGGGACCATTCTTATTAAATTTTCATCCCCAGAATTTAGCACAGTGCCAATTACTAAGTGTTATGGCCTAATTTGGGTCCCCTCAAGATGCATATGTTGAAGTCCTAAACCCCAGTATCTCATAAAGTGACTCTACTTGGACACAGGGCCTTTAAAGAGGCAATTAAGGTAAACGGCAATCATATGGGTGGGCTCTAATATGACAGATGTCTTGGTAAGAAGAGGAAACTTGGGCACAGACCATGCACATAGAGGGAAGACCATGTGGACACACTAGAAGGAGATGGCATCTACAGGCCAAGGAGAGAGACCTTGAAAGAAAACATCTTACTCATAGATTTCTAGCCTCCAGAACTGTGGGAAAATAAATTTCTGTTTTAAATCACCCAATATGTGGTATTTGTTATGGTAGCCTGTGGTGGGACTCTTTTTTCATGTCACACTTTAATATACCATGCAGTTAATGTCCTGAGTAAATCAATTTGGCTATATTTAGCTGCAAATCAACTCAATGACCAAATGTTGGGAGACAGGTATTTCTAGGTTTGGTTAATTCACTGGTCCAACATGTCATCAAGCGTTTTCACTTTGTTTTCTAGCTTTCTATTGTGTTAGGTCCGAGTTAGTTGGGACCTTAGGCTTCTCCCCACCAGGGTATTAAGATATCCCTTTTTAGTCAATGCAACAGACAGAGCAAGTTGAACAGAGGAGGCAATGTTGCTTTCTTGTGTGTTAGTTGAAAACTTTAAAAAACTCCTTCTCTCTCAATTCCTTTTAAGTCTGTTTCATTATTCCAAACTGGATTACATACCTGTCCATAAACCTGCCATTGGCGAAATAATGGGATAACTACAGTTGGTTTGGGCTAACCAACATTTACCTGTGGTTTGCAGGTAAGAATACCTTTCCCAGGGGTGGAAATGTGAGTAAAATAGCTGTTCTGTTTTAAAGGAAGAAGGGGACAACAGGTGTTGAGTGTACAATCAAAATATCTGCTGTACCATGGAATAGACATGAGTAATCTCATGTAGAAGATTAAATGATCGGTTTCCAGTTTCTGAATTCCAATTTGTATTCAGTTGTTTTTCAAGGGTTAAAAATGTCTTTGAATATAAGTTCACTTTGTGTATACAATCAGGAATCTACTTCTATTACAGAGGAATATGTGTCTCTCTTAATTCCTACTGTTAAGTCTACTCCACTGTAATTGTAACAGCTTTGCATTTTGTTCAATTTGGATATTTCACCCTCTCACTTCTTGTCTTTGTTTCAGATTCAAGCAATAGTCTTTCAGGCAACAGTCTTTCTTGTGTGCGTACTGTGTGCTTACTCGCTCAGTAATATCCAACCCTTTGTCACCCCATGGACTGTCATCCACCAGTCTCCTCTGCCCATGGGGATCCTCCAGGCAAGAATACTTGAGTGGGTTGCCATCCCCTCTTCCAGGGGATCTTCCTAACCCAGTAATCAAACCCAGGTATCCTGCATTGCAGGTGGATTCTTTACTGTCTGAGCTACCAGGGAAGCAAAGTAAAAATTGCTCAGTCATGTCTGACTCCTTGTGACCCCATGGACTGTAGCCTGCCAGGCTCTTCTGTCCGTGGAATTCTCCAGGCAAGAATACTATAGTGGGTAGCCGTTCCCTTCCTCCAGGGGATCTTCTCAACCCCGAGATCAAACCCATGTCTCCCATATTGTAGGTGGATTCTTTACCATCTGAGCCACCAGGGAAGATCTTCTTGTAATCAAATTCAAATATTGCTGTCTAAATCTTCCCCTAATTATATCTTTCTATTGATATTCTTCCACCATACCATTTCCTCCGTGTCAATTAAAATCCATGCTCCTTGACACTTCGATGCTTTGCACAACACTCTAAGTTCTTTTCATAAGTAGTGTCTACCTTTGATTTCCATAAGATGTCTTCTTGATAGAGTCTTCTCCTGTCCCTAATTTCAATGTGTAATGAATCAGGAAGTTGGAGCAGCCATTTTCTTACTTGCCTAGTGCTGTTTCTAAGACATTACACTTAACTCTTGTTCTAAATAACTCTTTTGTAGGATTTGGGTATTCCAAATAGATAAACTTCTATTTTTCCTTCCAACAAATGAGTCATTGAAATATTTATCAAGAACATTAAGCATCCATATCATGTTCTTCCTTTCCATTCTTTATTCTGACCATGTGTGATTGTTCTGGCCTCACAGTTTCTTTATTCCATCCTCTCTGCCCCCTCCCTGCATCTCTCTCTCTCTCCCTTTGCCTATCCCTCTCTACTTTCCTCTCCCTCTCCCTCATTTTCCCCTTCATGCTCCCTTTTTCTTCCTCTTCCCTCCTTCCTTTATCTTTTTTCTTTCTTTTCAGCTTTATTGAGGTTTAACTGATAGGCAGTTTAATAACTGCACATATGTTTAAAAGGTACAATCTTATAAGTGTATGAGTTATCTATTACTTTATGATAAATTACCTTAAACCATAGTGATTTAAAACAACAAAAATTCTGTATTTCCTCATTTTTAACTGCTGAGTTGGGTACTCTGGCTTAAATGAAAGTGTTGGCCAGAGTTAGTCATCTCAATGTGGAACAAAGTGTGAATCTTCTTTGAAACTCACTCCCATGACTATTGGCAGGCTTCAGAGATCCATTTCCAAGTTCACTCATGTGGATTGTTGGCTGGATATATCAACCCTTGCTATTGTGAACCTCTTCAGGGCAGCTTTTTCCCCTCAGAGCAAAGTATATATACAGCTTGAGAGAGAGAAAAAGAAAGAGAAAGAGAGAGAGAGAAAGTGTCCCAGGTTGAAGCCATAGTTGTTTCTTTGTAATCTAATCTTGAAGTGACTATGCATCACTTCTATCATATTTGATTCACTAAAAGTGAGTTGTGCATTTGTGCTAAGTCACTTCAGTCATGTCTAACTCTTTGAGACCCTGTGGACTGTAGCCCACCAGGCTCCTCTGTCCATGGGGATTCTCCAGGCAAGAATACTGGAGTGAGTTGCCCTGCCCTCCTCCAGGGGGTCTTTCCGATCCAGGGATCAAACCTCATCTCTTACGTCTCCTACATTGGCAGGCTGACTCTTTACCACTCAGTTTAGTCAGTTCAGTCTCTCAGTTGTGTCCGACTCTTTGCAACCCCATGAATCGCAGCACACCAGGCCTCCCTGTCACCAACTCCTGGAGTTTACTCATACTTATGTCCATCGGGTCGGTGATGCCATCCAGCCATCTCATCCTCTGTCGTCCCCTTCTCCTCCTGCCCCCAATCCCTTCCAGCATCATGGTCTTTTCCAATGAGTCAACTCTTTGCATGAGGTGGCCAAAGTATTGGAGTTTCAGCTTTAGCATCAGTCCTTCCAATGAACACCCAGGTCTGATATCCTTTAGAATGGACTGGTTGGATCTACTTGCAGTCCAAGGGACTCTCAAGGGTCTTCTCCAACATCATAGCTCAAAAGTATCAATTCTTCAGTACTCAGCTTTCTTTACAGGCACCACCTAAATAATATGTTATGTGTCAACTATGACTAGATTACAAAAAAGTGAGTTACTAAATGCAACTTACACTTAAGCAAAGGGGATTCCACCAGGGCATGACTCCCAGGAAGTGGGGATTGTTGGGGCCTTCTTAGGAGTGTCTACCATATGAACGATGACATATGTACACAATGAGGCTATTGCCACATCCAAAATAAAGCCATTTCCATAACTCCCACCCCCCAAACTTTTCTCACCTCCCTTTGTAATTCATTCCTCCTCCCATCTTCTTTTCCTGGCATGTACACCTCTCTCTCTCTCTTTTTTTTCTTTTCTGTAAATGTAGATTGCACTTTCTGGAATTTGATTAAATGGAATCATACAATGTGTATTCTGGTTTGGTTTTTCATTCAGCATAATGATTTTGAGAGTCATTCATGTAGCTTACATTTTATTAGGGAGTGATATTTCATTGAATGGACATTATAATTTATAATTTATATCTGTTAATCTGATGATGGGCATTTTGAATTGTTTCTAGGTTGGAATCCTTATGAATAAAGCTGATACTAACAATTGTGTACAAATCTTTATGTAGAGGTGATGGTTAATTTTTTGTGTGCCCTTGGCTATGGTGCCCAGTTATTTAGTCAAATACCAGTTTAGATGTATCTGTGAAAATATTTTTTAGATGTAATTAACATTTAAATCAGTAGCTTTTAAGTAAACTGGATTACATTCCCCAAGGTGGTGGGCCTCATCCATTCAGTTGAAGGCCTCAAGAGCAAAGACAGGTTTCTAAAAGAAGGAATTCTCAAATTTGCAACATAGAATCCTTGCCTGATTTTCCAGGCCTTTGATCCATGAAATTCATACCCTAGACTACAACATCAACTATTACATGAATTTCTAGCCTGATATCCTGCCATACAGATCTCCAACTTTCTGGCTCCCACAATTGTATAAAACAATTCCTTAAAAATCTCTCCCTTTCTTGATACTGAAAGAGGTTATAGAAGTGTGTAATCTTAAGGATGAATTTTCTGAATTGGTTCTCAGACTTCTGGAATTGATTCTCTAACCTTATTAGATGTAAGGCATTGATGACTGTATATCTAGTAGTAAAAGGAGCACTGCCAATATAGGTCATGATCTAGTAATGGAGATAGACAAAAATCACCATTAGATACTGCTGCTGCTGCTGCTAAGTCGCTTCAGTCGTGTCCGACTCTGTGTGACCGCATAGAGGGCAGCCTACCAGGCTCCCTGGTCCCTGGGATTCTCCAGGCAAGAACACTGGAGTGAGTTGCCATTTCCTTCTCCACCATTAGATACTACTAACCAAATAATTATATATAATACATAAGGTTCTGAATGACCATGTATATGATAGTTATCTTAATCAGCTAGGGCTGCCATAACAAAATACCATAAACTGGGTGGTTTAAATAACAGGAATTTATTTCTCACAGTTCTGAAGATTGGGGGTCAAAATTCAAACTGCCAGCAGGATTGGTGTCTGGTGAGAACACTTTCCTTGAGTTTCTGTATCCTCACATAACCTTTCCTCAGTGCATGTAAGTGGAGAGAAAAAGAGAAAACACTCTCTCTATAAGAACACTAACTCCATCAGACCAGGCCCCTCCCTCATGATCTCAGATCACCCTGATTATTTCCCAAAGACCCCATCTCCAAACACCATTTGTGGAGAGAGAGCAAATTAGCCAAGATGGCATGTTCAGGCTCTCTTGCCCCACATTTTCTAAATAATGACTGGGTAACAGCTGAGATCAAATACAGTACTGCACATGCACATCATGAGATATCCATTTGATCATGGTTACTTTGTGTGGTATGCCTGTATGAGCTTCACCTGGAAAAGTCCTGAAGGGTTGTGTGCAGTTATGTTGTGATATTATGTCTGCTGCTATGGCTGCTGCACCAGCCAGGAGAGAATAAATGTGTCTACAGTTTCTATGGATCCTCACATCTTCCAGCCTCTTAGCTCATGCCTTGGCTACACTGGGTTCAACGAAGTGTGCACAGTGTGAACAGCAAGACAGTTGGCACTGTGAGCAGGATCAGCAACATTATCACCTTAGGGTTAAGGTTTCAGAACAAATGTTGGGAAGGACACAGACTTTCAGTCCATAACAGTATGTTAAAACACTTTTGTCAAACCAATGTGGAAAATGAGTTTGGATGGTTACTTCTAATTATGCTGGACAATGTCTTTAAAAAAAAAATTACTTTATTTTAATTGGAGGCGAACTATTTACACTATTGTGGTAGTTTCTGCCATACATTGACATAAATAAGCCATGGTGTGCATGTTTCCCCACATCCTGAAACCCCCATCACCTCCCTCCCCACCCCATCCCTCTGGGTTGTCCCAGAGCACCATCTTTGAGTGCCCTGCTTCATACATCAAACTTGCACTGGTCATCTATTTTACATATGGTAATATACATGTTTCAATGCTATTGTCTCATATAATCCCACCCTTGCCTTCTCCCACATAGTTCAAAAGTCTGTTCTTTACCTCTGTGTCTTTTTTTGCTTTCTTGCATACAGGGTTGTTGTTACCGCTTTTCTAAATTCCATTTATATATGTTAACATACTGTATTGGTGTTTCTCTTTCTGGTTTACTTCACTCTGTATAATAGCCTCTAGTTTCACCCACCTCATTAGAACTGACTTAAACACATTCTTTTTTTTTATAGCTGAGTAATATTCCATTGTGTATATGTACCACAACTTTCTTATCCATTTGTCTGCCAATGGACATCTAAGTTGCTTCCATGACCTAGCTATTGCAAACAGTGCTGCAATGAACATTGGGATACATGTATCTCTTTTATTTCTGGTTTCTTTGGTGTGTTTGCCCAGCAGTGGAATATCTGGGTTGTATGGCAGTTCTATTTTCAGTTTTTTAAGGAATCTCCACACTCTTCTCCATAGTGGCTGTACTAGTTTGCATCCCACCAGCAGTTTAAGAGGCTTATCTTTTCTCCACACCCTCTCCAGCATTTGTTTGTGGGCTTTTTGATGGCAGCCACTTCAGCCGGTGTGAGATGGTACTTCATTGTGGTTTTGATTTGCATTTCTGTAATAATGAGTGATATCAAACATCTTTTCATGTATTTATGAGCCACCTGTATGTCTTCTTTGGAGAAATGTCTGTTTAGTTCTTTGTCCCACTTTTAGATTGGGCCATTTATTTTTCTGGTATTGAACTGTATAAACTGTTTGTATATTTTGGAGATTAATTCTTTGTTGGTAGCTTTCCCCATTCTGAAATCTACCTTTTTACCTTGCTTATAGTTTCTTTTGTTGTGCAAAAGCTTTTAAGTTTAATTAGGTCCCATTTGTTTATTTTTATTTCCATTACTCTGGGAGGTGGGTCATAGAGGATCTTGCTGTGATTTAAGTCAGAGAGTGTTCTGCCTATGTTTTCCTCTAAGAGTTTTATAGTTTCTGGTCTCACATTTAGATCTTTAATCCATTTTGAGTTTATTTTTGTGTATGGTGTTAGAAAGTGTTCTAGTTTCATTCTTTTACATGTTGACCAGTTTTTCCAGCACCACTTGTAAAAGAGATTATCTATTCTCCATTGTATATTTTTGCCCCCTTTGTCAAAGATAAGGCGTCCATAGATTTATCTATGGGCTTTCTATCTTGTTCCACTGATCTATATTTCATCTTTGTGCCAGTACCATACTGTCTTGATGACTTTAACTTTGTAGTATAGTCTGAAGTCAGGAAAGTTGATTCCTCCAGGTTCGTTCTTCTTTCTCAAGATTGCTTTGGCTATTTGAGTTTTTTTGTGTTTCCATAAAAATTGTGAAATTATTTGTTCTAGTTCTGTGAAAAATACCATTGGTAGCTTGATAGGGGTTGTGTTGAATCTATAGATTTCTTTATGTAGAATACTAATTTTCATTATATTTATTCTTCCAGTCCATGGGCATGGTATATTTCTCAGGATTTATTTGTGTCATCCTTGATTTCTTTCATCAGTGTTTTATAGTTTTCTGTATAGGTCTTTTGTTTCTTTAGGTAAATTTATTCCTAAGTACTTTATTCTTTTCATTGAAATGCTGAATGGGATTTTTCCCTTAATTTCTCTTTCTGTTTTTCATTGTTAGTGTATAGGAATGCAAGGGATTTCCATATTAATTTTATATCCTGCAAATTTGCTATATTTATTGATTAGTTCTAGTAATTTTTTTTTTTTTTTGTCTTTAGGGTTTTCTATGCAGAGGATCATGTCATCTGCAAACAGTGAGTTTTACTTCTTCTTTTCCAATCTGGATTCCATTTATTTCTTTTTCTTCTCTGATTGTTGTGGCTAGGACTTCCATAACTATGGTAACAATAGTGGTGAGAGTGGGCACCCTTGGCTTGTTCCTGACTTTAGAGGAAAGGCTTTTAATTTTTCTCCATTGAAGATAATGTTTGCTATGTGTTTGATGTATATGGCTTTTATTTAGTTAAGGTATGTTGCTTCTATGCTTGCTTTCTGGAGAGTTTTTATAATAAATGGGTGTTGAATTTTGCCTAAGGCTTTCTCTGCATCTATTGAGATAATCATATGGTTTTTATCCTTCAATTTGATAATATGGTGTATCACATTGACTGATTTGTGAATGTTGAAATTGTAAAGTTTAAAAATAAAATAAAATTTAAAGAAAAAAAAAGAAAGAAAAATCCTTGCATCCCTGGGGTATCTCACTTGGTCATGATGTATAATCTTTTTAATATGTTGTTGGATTCTGTTTGCTAAGATTTTGTTAAGGATTTTTGCATCCATGTTTATCAGTGATATTTGCTAGTAGCTTTCTTTTTTTGTTGCATTTTTGTTCGGTTTTGGTTTCAGGGTGATGGTGACCTCATAGAACGAGTTTGGGGGTTGACGTTCCTCTGCAATTTTCTGGAAGAGTTTGAGTAGGATAGCTGTTAGCTCTTCCCTAAGAGCTAATTCTTTTTGGTAGAATTCACCTTTGAAGCCAACTGGTCCTGGACTTTTGTTTGTTGGAATTTTTAATTACTGTTTCAATTTCCGTGCTTGTGATGGGTCTGTTAGAATTTTCTATTTCTTCCTGGTTAACTATTGAAAGGTTATACTTTTCTAAGAATTTTATAATTTTCTAAGAATTTTTCCATTTCTTCCAAGTTGTCCATTTTATTAGCCATGTGATTACTTTAGTAGTCTCTTATAATCTTTTGCATTTCTATGCTATCTGTTGTAAATTTTGCATTTTTGTTTGTAATTTTATTGATTTGCTTCTTCTCTCCTTTTTTTCTTGATGAGTCTGGCTAACAGTTTGCCTATTTTATCTATCTTCTCAAAGAACTAATGTGGACAAAGTCTTAAGGATCTTAAAATATATTAGGGATTTTTTCTTTTTTATTATCTTTATTTTCCTCTTTGGTTTTTATTCCTCGTGGTTGACTTCATTATCAGGCTGGCTTTTCTCTTCTGCACAGTGAACCCTTACACTCAAAGCTTGCTTTATTCTGGTATGTAGCATTTTAAAAAGAGAAAATGGCTCTGTCTTGATACTTAATAGTTAAATAATATTCTGTGAAGGATTTTGACTTAGACTGGGTCACATGTCCATCCCCTAGTCACTGAAGGATAAGTTATTCTGATTATCTGGCCCAGGGTTGTATGCTTATCCTGCAGCTGGAAATCTTGGTCAGTCTTTTCAAACCATGTAGACTTTGTTGAGTGAGAAGATTTTGCAAAAGCATGAGAAGAGTTCATTTAATGAGAAGAGATAAAATGGATGTACAGCATCTTCTATAACTCTTTGCTTCCCCTCATATTTTTATTACAATTGGTACATGCCTTAATTAAAGTCATTACTGCATAATAATTTTCTGTTAGTCATAGATGATTCTCCTTGTGAATATAGATTCTGTGGGGACAGAAACAGTGTATTTTCATCTTCATATCTCCATTGCTTAGCATGGTTTTCAGTTCATAATGGTGCTAAACAAATATTCGTGACTGGATTTTATGTTTAATTTTATCTATAATTGATCTCTTGCTGGAGGTCTCTTGGTTCCTGAACACTAGGCTTTGTCTCATCAAGTATATTTTTCTTAGGTACCTTTTAATTCATTATTTACCTTTTACCAAACAGTCTCTCTTTTAAAATTTCCCTTTCAATTTTTTTGAAATAGGAGTTAAGACTCTCTGCCTCCTGTTTTCTGCCACCCACTGATTAACCCCTTATTTTTCTCTTTATTGTCATGTTGCCCTATGAAAAGCTATCAGTCATTTAGTCCTTCTTAACCATGCCACAGCCTCTGGCATTGATTTTTCTTTGGTTTTCACTGTTCTGTGTATGTTCCTAACTTACTTCTAAATCTTTGCTTATTAGCAAACCATTTTCTTGTCTTTATACAGTATAAGGTGCTGGGTACCTTGAGTATAAAAAGTAATGATGATGCCATCAGAGTTTTTAAACCAGTTTTTCACTTCCCATTAAGAAAAAAAAAAACTTATACCTACTTCTATTAACTGAATTTTGTACCTGCAGTTATGCTCACTAGTCAATTCAAAACACTTGAAAGTTTATCATACTAAATATGTTCCTTTGCTTAGGAGCTTTCCGTTGCCTTTATTAATGATTCAGCTACCTTGGAGAGTTGACCTTCTTTGTTAGGCCCTGCCTGTTTTCACAGTGGAATCTCTTTTGCTTTCCTTGCTATATCCAGCTTTCTAGGCAACCTTGAATGGCTCCTACCTACTCACTTACTTTCTGTAACATTACACTTAGGATTTTTGCCTTCATTCTGCCTGTAATATGTAGGAATTAATTTCCTTCACATCTTTGCCTTTTGAGGCACTTCCAACCTATTCCAACTTAGTTCTTCCATGATACCTTTCTGGACTTCCCATTTAGAAGTGATTACTCCTGCCTGTAAATGTCAGTAGGATTTAGGTTATGCTAGTCTTTAGTTTTCAGAGGAGTTGCATTTAGAATTTAATCCAGATCCCAGATGGGCAGGGAAAACTGCTTAGTATCTGCCAGATCACAGGTTTTAACTAGTAAATTTGAGATGATAGAATGAATAAATAGCTGCTGTAAAACAAGCCCTGCAGGATTATAAAATATGTGCTCAAGAATGCTTCCATTGGCTGTGTAGAACCCAGTGTGGAATTTTCCCAGTGGGTTCTGAGCATTGTGCCAGAAATAATAAATAATTCGTCAGCTACTGCTGAACAATTCCTGACCATCTAAGACAGACTAGATGAGGGAGATCTGGGGCAGAGTGAACTAGGAATAACCAAATGAGTTCCACCTCTCTGAGTGCTTGAGAATTCATTACCTTCAACAGAAGGGAGGTTATCAAATGAAAAAAAAAAATACTGTCAGGAAACTATCCATTCTGGATTACTGATTATATCGTATCTGTCCTTTTATCTCTAATTATTAGGAAAGGATCTAAACAGAATTAATTGAAGTGGTGTTGTTACCTGTTGGCATCATTTTCATCAACAATCTACTAAGGACTTTTATTTCAGATGCTAGATTGATTAGCAATTTTATGTGATACTTTAATTAAAAGTGATCATTTGACAATCAAACTGACAATCAATAAATTTTATAAAATATAAGAATAAATTAGAAGCAAATATAGAAGTGTCAGGTTAGTTTTAATTCACAAATCCCTTCTCATAAGGGTATTTATCATAGTTCTCTACCTCCTATTATTAGAATAATAAACCCCAATGGCTATATCAGTATTTCAAAGTTGCCTTTGTTATCTGTGCATCTTTATTTATTGTTACTTCCATGTCAGAAAGTGCTTTCAGGCTCTTTTGGAGGTTTGTTCAATTTCTATTCAACATCAGTTCCTTTAATAAGTCTTCATTGTCTTTACTCTAACTCCTCATACATTCATGACCCCTTTGCCTTATATTCTTTATTTGTGGTTGACTTTTTTTTTCTTCTTCTTTAGAACTCACTCTTTTTTACAGTCATGCTCTGTTTCCTGCATTACAATAAAATCTCTGCACATTTCCTTCCCTAGAGACTCCCCTTCCTAAGCTTTGCACTACACACTGTTGCCTTTTTATTTTCTCAAAACTCTGTCTTCTGGTATTGTTATTATTATTATTATTATGTATTACTATTATTAATGACACAATTTATGCTGACAGCATTCACATTGAAGCTTATACTTCACACAGCTCTATTATCCTTCAGTTTATTCCTGACTCTCTGCTGTTGAAAAGATTTGCATCTTTTCCCCAAGGAAACCCTGTTTTTTGGGAAGCAAGAGTGGTATTTGACAGAAGCCTCAAGGATTTCATTCTCCTGGGAGACAAATAAATAAATAAACAACAAGCACATACAAACATTTAAAGTTTCTTATTTTCCTTCAATTACAGCACTCTAAGCTTTCAGCGAAAGCTTTATCAGCATATACAACAAAAAGCTGTGGAGCTGCTGCCTCTGGAGGTTGCAAGCTTCCTTTTAAGCTCTTCTCTTTAAGCTCCCTTTAAGACTTATAATATTCTTCCAATAGCATAATATTCAAGTAAAAATGTGACATAAGGTTGTAAGATCATTTACACTTAATTTTGTTTTGTACAATATAGGTAATACTTATTTCTTGATAACGTTTTAAAATGCACACAACTTTTGTTTTCAGCAAACCATTCACCTGTGCAGTTTTATATTTGCTGCTGCTAAGTCGCTTCAGTCGTGTCCGCCTCTCTGCGACCCCATCGACGGCAGCCCATCAGGCTCCACCGTCCCTGGGATTCTCCAGGCAAGAACACTGGAGTGGGTTGCCATTTCCTTCTCCAATGCATGAAAGCTAAAAGTGAGAGTGAAGTTGCTCAGCTGAGTCCAACTCTTAGCGATCCCATGGGCTGCAGACTACCAGGCTCCTCTGTCCATGGGATTTTCCAGGCAAGAGTACTGGAGTGGGCCACCATTGCCTTCTCTGTTTTGTATTTAGACCTATCAATTTAGAGTTATTGTGAATCAAGTAATGGCTTTAAACATTTATGTAGGAAAAAATGGTACCTTTTTATCAGAAACATGAAATACTCAGATTCTTCCTGGTCAAAGACCATTTGAAACTGTTCTCTGGAATGGTAAGTAAATGATTAAACGTTAATACACATGGAATAAAGCTGTCAGTGTGTTTCATTCTGATCTTTGGAGTAATTTAGAACCTATTTTTTTCTTTTAAGAAAAGCCGTACATCAAATTCAAATAAACAATGGTTAAAGTATATAAAAGACCAGCAGACGTTTATGTGAAACTACAAGACATCTTTTCATTAGCTATCTCAATTTGAGATTTGAATTCAGACTCATCAAAAGAAAAAAATATATATTAACACATTACACATTCTCTAAAGAAAAAAATCAGAATTTCAAATGGTTAAAAGGGTTTTAATCCTTTTGTGGACCAGGAAGGGAGACATACTATACCAGGAAGATTGCATAGACCATCAGAATAGAAACCACAGAGTATGTAGTGTCAGTTCCATCACATCAGAACCTAGTAGCAGGTTGTCTGTTACTTTCCTCTCAGTCTGGATTCACTAAACCCGTTTCTGAGCAGGTGCATTCTTCAGACATGTGCCATTTTATTAGAGAAGATTTAGTCAGTATAATATGGAGACAGTGATGTATTGCTTTAAGCAGATTGAAAAATAGAAAAAGAACAATGAACCTTACATTAGATAGTTAAACAAAGTGGCAGTAAGCAGATGGGCATGATGCTTACAGAAGAGCCACTGTTTTGTGTGTATGGTGTGCCATATTGTACTTGATATTTATAATATTAAGCAAATATATGTTTTAATAAATATCCTTTCATGTTCACATGAAGTGTAGAAAGCATTCAACTATTGAGTGAAAATAACAATATATTATGTATAAAGAAAACTGGTTTAAAACTTAAGAAGCAGAATTTGTCAACTAGTAGTTTTGACATTTTGAACCAGATGGATCTTATTGTGAAGGGCTGCCTGTGTACTCTAGGGTGTTTAGCAGCATCCTTTGCTTCCAGACCCACTAGGTGCCAGCAGCTACTCCTCCTGTTATGACAAAATATTTCCAGATGTCTCCAAATGTCCCCTAGATGTCTTATCTCCTCTGATTAAGAACTACTGATGGGAAGGGAAGTTACAATTAGCATGATTGATTGAATTTTATTTACATAGATTTCTATGCTTTCGATTTTCAAAGCTAGTTTATGATTGAGTAGGGAGAATGAGTTCACTTTCCTTTTAACTACTAGTGCATTAACAGTATTTATTTGTTTGGTAAAGCCGCTATAACAAAGTTCTACAAATTGGGTGGCTTAAAGAGCAGAAATGTACTATTTCAAAATCCTGGAACCTAGAAGACTGAAATTAGGGTGTTGGCAGAGTTGATTCCTTCTGAGGGAGGGCTGTGGGATAAAATCTGCTCGAGATATCTTCCTCTGATTCTGGTGGCCTCAGGCATCCCTTGGCTTGTAGACAGAAATCTCCTGGTGTCTTCAGATGCTCTTCTCTTTGTCCACGTCAGTCAAATCAGTGTGAAAATTTCCCCTTTTTATGAAGACACAAGCAATATAGGATTAGGATCCACACTAATGAACTCATTTTAATTTGATTACTCTGTAAATAACCTATCTCCAAATAAAAGAACATTCTGAGATACTGGGGCTTGAAAAAAAATATATATATATATATTAAACTTTTAAATTTTGTATTAGGGTATAGTGAATTAACAATGTTGGGATAATTTCCGGTGAATAGCAAAGCGACCAAGTCACACACGTACATGAATCCATTCTGTACTCATAATACATGCAGGCTGCAACATAACATTGAGCAGAGTTCCATGTGCTATACAGCAAATCCTTGCTGGTTATTCATTTTAAATATAGCAATGTGTACCTGCCCATTCCAAACTCCCTAACTGTTCCTTACTCCATCCTTCTACCTGGTAACCTTAAGTTCCTTCTCAAAGTATGTGTATGTTTCTGTTTTGTAACTAAGTTCATTTGTATCATTTCTTTTTAGATTTCACATACAACGTGTGTCATGATATTTCTCCTGCTTTGGCTTACTTTGCTCAGTATGACGTGCTCTAGTTCCATAAATGTTGCTGCAAATGGCATTATTTAATTTCTTTTAGTGTCTGTATATATGCATATTCCATTGTATATGTGTACCACATCTTCTTTATCCATTCCTCAATCTAAATCCTACAGATTTAGGTTGCTTCCATGTCTTGGCCATTATAAACAGTGCTATAATGAATATTGCAGAGAAGGCAATGGCACCCCACTCCAGTACTTTTGCCTAGAAAATCCCATGGAGGGAGAAGCCTGGTAGGCTGCAGTCCATGGGGTCGCTAGAGTCAGACAGGACTGAGCGACTTCACTTTCACTTTTCACTTTCATGTAATGGAGAAGGAAATGGCAACCCACTCCAGTGTTCTTGCCTGGAGAACCCCAAGGACGGGGAAGCCTGGTGGGCTGCCATCTATGGGGTCGCACAGAGTCTGACACTACAAAAGTGACGCAGCAGCAGCAATGAATATTGGGATAGATGCATCTTTTCAGACCATGTTTTTCTCCAAATATATGCCCAGGAGTGGGATTACAGGGTCATATGGTAACTCTTGGAGAAGGAAATGAACACCCGTCTAGTATTCTTACCTGGAAAATCCCATGGACAATCCCATGGAGGAGCCTGGCAGGCTACAAAGTGGATAGCAAAGAGTCAGACATGAATAATTGACTGAGCATGCATGCACACGCATGGTAGCTCTATTTTTAGTATTTCAAGGAACATCCGCTGGATCATTGAAAAAGCAAGAGAGTTCCAGAAAAACATCTATTTCTGCTTTATTGACTATGCCAAAGGCTTTGACTGTTTGGATCACAATAAACTGTGGAAAATTCTGAAAGAGATGGGAACACCAGACCATGTGACTTGCCTCTTGAGAAATCTGTATGCAGGTCAGGAAGCAACAGTTAGAACTGGACATGGAACAACAGACTGGTTCCAAATGGGAAAAGGAGTACATCAAGGCTGTATATTGTCACCCTGATTATTTAACTTATATTTTGAGTACATCACGAGAAATGCTGGGCTGGAAGAAGACAAGCTGGAATCAAGATTGCCAGGAGAAATATCAATAAACTCAGATATTCAGATGACACCATGCTTATGGCAGAAAGTGAAGAGGAACTAAAAAGCCTCTTGATGAAAGTGAAAGTGGAGAGTGAAAAAGTTGGCTTAAAGCTCAACATTCAGAAAACGAAGATCATGGCATCTGGTCCCATCACTTCATGGGAAATAGATGGGGAAACAGTGGAAACAGTGTCAGACTTTATCTTTTTGGGCTCCAAAATCACTGCAGATGGTGATTGTAGCCATGAAATTAAAAGACGCTTACTCCTTGGAAGAAAAGTTATGACCAACCTAGATAGCATATTGAAAAGCAGAAACATTACTTTGCCAACAAAGATCCGTCTAATCAAGGCTATGTATGGATGTGAGAGTCAGACTGTGAAGAAAGCTGAGCACCGAAGAATTGATGCTTTTGAACTGTGGTGTTGGAGAAGACTCTTGAGAGTCCCTTGGACTGCAAGGAGATCCAACCAGTCCATCCTTAAGGAGATCAGCCCTCGAATTTCTTTGGAAGGAATGATGCTAAAGTTGAAACTCCAGTACTTTGGCCACCTCATGCGAAGAGTTGACTCATTGGAAAAGACTCTGATGCTGGGAGGGATTGGGGCCAAGAGGAGAAGGGGACGACAGAGGATGAGATGGCTGGATGGCATCACTGACTCGATGGACGTGAGTCTCAGTGAACTGCAGGAGTTGGTGATGGACAAGGGAGGCTTGGTGTGCTGCGATTTATGGGGTCGCAAAGAGTCGGACACGACTGAGCGACTGAACTGGACTGAACTGAACTGAAGAAACCTCAATAACGTGCTCCATAGTGGCTGTACCAGTTTTCATTCCCGTTAACAGTGTATGAGAGTTCCCTTCTCTCTCACACTCTCTCCAGGATTTACTATTTGTGGATTTTTTGATGATAGCTATCTGGTGTGAGGCCATTCTGACTGGGGTAAGGTAATATCTCATTGTAGTTTTGACTTGAATTTCTCTAATAATTAGTGACGTTGAACATCTTTTCACGTGCCTATTGGCCATCTGTATGTCTCCTTTGGTGAAATGCCTATTTAGGTCTTCTGCTCACTTTTTGAGAGGGCTATTTGTTTTGATCTGTTAAGTGTCATGAAAGAAAGTGAAGTAAAAGTCACTCAGTCTTTTCTGACTCTTTGCAACCCCATGGAATATACAGTCCATGGAATTATCCAGGCCAAAATACTGGAGTGGGTAGCCTTTATTCTCCAGGGAATCTTCCCAACCCAGGGATCAAACCCAGGCCTCCACATTTCAGATGGATTCTTTACCAGCTGAGCCACAAGGGAAGCCCTAAGTGTTATGAGCTGTTGGTAAATTTTTAGACTACTCTCTTATCGGTCACATCATTTGCAAATATTTTCTTCTAATCTGTGGAATTTTTTGTTGGGCTTATTGTATTCTTTTCTGTGCAAAAGCTTTTGAGTTTAAGTAGGTCTCATTTATTTATTTTTGATTATATTTCCATTATTCTGGTAGATGGATTGAAAAAGATATTGCTGTGATTTATGTCAGAGAATGTTCTGCCTATGTTTTCCTCTAAGGTTTTTATAGTGTCTGTTCTCACTTTGAGGTCTTTAACCAATTTGGAGCTTAGTTTTTTGTATGGATTTAAATAAGGATCTAATTTTATTTTTTAACATGTAGCTGACCAGTTTTCCCAGCACCATTTGTTGAGGACATGGTCTTTCCAACATTGTGTAGACTTGCCTCCTTTGTCATAGATTAATTGTCCATAGGCTTATTATGTTCCATTGATCTACATTTCTATTTTTTTTTTGTCAATTCCATACTATTTTTGAGGAAGTTGTATTCCTCCAGCCCTACTTTTCTTTTTCAAGGTTGTTTTGACTATTCAGGGTCTTTTGTGTCTCCATATACATTTTGAGATTTTTTTGTTCTAGTTCCATGAAAAATGCCGTTGGTAATTTGATAGGGATTGTATTGAACCTGTAGATTGCCTTGGGTAATGTAGTCATTTTAACAATATTGATTCTTCCAGTCTACGAACATAGTATATCTTTCCATCAGTTTATGTGTTCTTTGATATATTTCATCAAGATCTTATAGTTTTTGGAGTATAGGTCTTTTGTCTCCATAAGTATGTTTATTCCTTGGTATTTTATTCTTTTTGATGCAATAATAATGTTATTCTTTCTTGAATTTTTCTTTCTGATTTTTTTTTTAAGTGTGTAGATATGCAACAAATTTCTGTGTATTAATTCTGTAACCTGCAACTTTACCAAATTCATTGATGAGGTTCAGTATTTTTCTGGTAGCATCTTTAGGATCTTCTATGTATAGTATCATGCGAAGAGTTGACTCATTGGAAAAGACTCTGATGCTGGGAGGGATTGGGGGCAAGAGGAAAGGGGACAACAGAGGATGAGATGGCTGTATGGCATCACTGACTCAATGGACGTGAGTCTCAGTGAACTCCGGAAGTTGGTGATGGACAGGGAGGCCTGGTGTGCTGCGATTCATGGGGTCGCAAAGAGTCGGACACGACTGAGTGACTGATCTGATCTGATCTGATCTGATGTATAGTATTACATCATCTGGAAACAGTGGCAGATTAATTTTTTCTTTTCTAATTTGGATTCCTTTTACTTCTTTTTCTTCTCTAATTGCTGTAGCTAAGACTTCCAAAACTATGTTGAATAAAAGTGGTGACAGTGGACATCTTAGTCTTGTTCCTGATTTTATTGTGTTACTGTAAACTTCTCCTTTTATGACTGTTAGTATGAGGTACTCTATGTTGGGCGGATATATATTTATAATCGTTATATCTTCTTCTTGGATTGAATCCTAGATCATGTAATGTCCTTATTTGTAGCGACAAAACAATCTTATTAACAATCTTTATTTTTTAAATCTATTTTCTATGATATAAGTATTGCTTCTCCATCTTTGTTTTGGTTTCTAATTGTGTGAAATACTTCTCCAATCCCCTTACTTTCAGTCTGTAAGTGTTCCTAGGTCTGGGGTGGGTCTCTTATAGACTGCATATATACCAGTCTTGTTTTTGTATTCACCCAGCCAGTCTACGTCTTTTGGTTGGTGCATTTAACCCGTTTACCTTTAAGGTAATTATTGATATGTATAATCCTACTACCATTTTCCTAATTGTTCGAGGTTTATTTTTTGTATGTCTCTTCCAAGAGAAGTTTCTTTAGTACTTGTAAAACTGGTTTGGTGGTGCTGAATTCTCTTAGCTTATGCTTCTCTGGAAAACTTTTGATTTCCTTGTTAAATCTGAATGAGAGTCTTGCTGGGTAGGGTATTTTTGGATGCAAGTTCTTCCATCTAATCACTTTGAATATATCTTGCTATTCTTTTCTGGCTCGTAGAGTTTATGTTGAGAAATCAGCTGATAACCTTATGGCAGTTCCCCTGTATATTGTTTGTCATTTTTCCTTTGCTGCTTTTAATATTTTATCTTTGTCTTTAATTTTTGTCTGTTTGATTAGTTTGTGTCTTGGGGTGTTCCTCCTTGGGTTTATCCTGCTTGGGACTGTAAGTTCCTGGACTGCATTGACTATTTTCTTTTCCACATTAGACAAATTTTTAGCTATTATCTCTTCAAATATTTTCTTACATCCTTTCTCTCTTCTCCTTCTTGGACTTCTATAATGAGAATGTTGGTGCATTTAATGTCCCAGAGGTCTTTTATGCTGTCTTTCTTTCTTTTCATTCTTTTTTCTATATTTTGCTTTGCAGCAGTTATTTCCACCATTCTATATTCCAAGTCACTTATCCATTTCTTTGTCTCAGTAACTCTGCTATTGATTCCCTTTAGTGTGTTGTTCATCTCTGTTCATTTGTTCATTAGTTCTTCTAGGTCTTTGGTAAAGGTTTCTCATCTCTTCTCCATTATTATTCCAAGATCCAGGATCATCTTCATTTTCATTATTATGGATTCTTCTTCTGAAATGTTGCCTATACTTCATTAAGTTATTTTTCTGGGGATTCATCTTACTCCTTCACTTGGGCCATAAGTCTATGCCTTTTCTTTCTTTTTTTTTTTTCAAACTTTTTCAGTTTATTTTCTCATATAGGTTATTACAGAGTATTGAGTAGAGTTCCCTGTGTTATACAGTAGGTGCTTGTTGATTATCTGTTTCATTTATTTATTTAATTTTTTATTTTTATTTTTTTAAATTTAATTTTATTTTTAAACTTTACAATATTGTATTAGTTTTGCAAAATATCGAAATGAATCCACCACAGGTATACCCGCGTTCCCCATCCTGAACCCTCCTCCCTCCTCCCTCCCCTACCCTCCCTCTGGGTCGTCCCAGTGCACCAGCCCCAAGCATCCAGTATCGTGCATCGAACCTGGACTGGCGACTCGTTTCATACATGGTATTATACATGTTTCAGTGCTATTCTCCCAAATCTCCCCACCCTCTCCCTCTCCCACAGAGTCCATAAGACTGATCTATACATCGGTGTCTCTTTTGCTGTCACGTACACAGGGTTATTGTTATCATCTTTCTAAATTCCATATATATGCGTTAGTATACTGTATTGGTGTTTTTCCTTCTGGCTTACTTCACTCTGTATAATAGGTTCCAGTTTCATCCATCTCATTAGAACTGATTCAAATGTATTCTTTTTAAAGGCTGAGTAATACTCCATATATGTACCACAGCTTTCTTATCCATTCATCTGCTGATGGGCATCTAGGTGGCTTCCATGTCCTGGCTATTATAAACAGTGCTGTAATGAACATTGGGGTACATGTGTCTCTTTCCCTTCTGGTTTCCTCAGTGTGTATGCCCAGCAGTGGGATTGCTGGGTCATATGGCAGTTCTATTTCCAGTTTTTTAAGGAATCTCCACACTGTTCTCCATAGTGGCTGCACTAGTGTGCACTCCCACCAACAGTGTAAGAGAGTTCCCTTTTCTCCACACCCTCTCCAGCATTTATTGCTTGTAGACTTTTGGATCGCAGCCATTCTGACTGGCGTGAAGTGGTACCTCATAGTGGTTTTTATTTGCATTTCTCTGATAATGAGTGATGTTGAGCATCTTTTCATGTGTTTGTTAGCCATCTGTATGCCTTCTTTGGAGAAATGTCTATTTAGTTCTTTGGCCCACTTTTTGATTGGGTCATTTATTTTTCTGGAGTTGAGCTGTAGGAGTTGCTTGTATATTTTTGAGATTAGTTGTTTGTCCATTGCTTCATTTGCTATTATTTTCTCCCATTCTGAAGGCTGCCTTTTCACCTTGCTTATAGTTTCCTTTGTTGTGCAGAAGCTTTTAAGTTTAATTAGGTCCCATTTGTTTATTTTTGCTTTGATTTCCAATATTCTGGAAGGTGGGTCATAGAGGATTCTGCTGTGATGTATGTCGGAGAGTGTTTTGCCTATGTTTTCCTCTAGGAGTTTTATAGTTTCTGGTCTTACATTTAGATCTTTAATCCATTTTGAGTTTATTTTTGTGTAAGGTGTTAGAAAGTGTTCTAGTTTCATTCTTTTACAAGTGGTTGACCAGTTTTCCCAGCACCACTTGTTAAAGAGATTGTCTTTAATCCATTGTATATTCTTGCCTCCTTTGTCAAAGATAAGGTGTCCATATGTGCGTGGATTTATCTCTGGGCTTTCTATTTTGTTCCATTGATCAATATGTCTGTCTTTGTGCCAGTACCATACTGTCTTGATAACTGTGGCTTTGTAATAGAGCCTGAAGTCAGGTAGGTTGATTCCTCCAGTTCCATTCTTCTTTCTCAAGATAGCTTTGGCTATTCGAGGTTTTTTGTATTTCCATACAAATTGTGAAATTATTTGTTCTAGCTCTGTGAAGAATACCATTGGTAGCCTGATAGGGATTGCATTGAATCTATAAATTGCTTTGGGTAGTATACTCATTTTCACTATATTGATTCTTCCAATCCATGAACATGGTATATTTCTCCATCTATTAGTGTCCTCTTTGATTTCTTTCACAAGTGTTTTATAGTTTTCTATATATAGGTCTTTAGTTTCTTTAGGTAGATATATTCCTAAGTATTTTATTCTTTTCATTGCAATGGTGAATGGAATTGTTTCCTTAATTTCTCTTTCAGTTTTCTCATTATTAGTGTATAGGAATGCAAGGTATTTCTGTGTGTTGATTTTATATCCTGCAACTTTACTATAGTCATTGATTAGTTCTAGTAATTTTCTGGTGGAGTCTTTAGGGTTTTCTGTGTAAAGGACCATGTCATCTGAAAACAGTGAGAGTTTTACTTCTTCTTTTCCAATTTGGATTCCTTTTATTTCTTTTTCTGCTCTGATTGCTGTGGCCAAAACTTCCAAAACTATGTTGAATAGTAATGGTGAAAGTGGGCACCCTTGTCTTGTTCCTGACTTTAGAGGAAATGTTTTCAATTTTTCACCATTGAGGATAATGTTTGCTGTGGGTTTGTCATATATAGCTTTTATTATGTTGAGGTATGTTCCTTCTATTCCTGTTTTCTGGAGAGTTCTTATCATAAATGGATGTTGAATTTTGTCAAAGGCTTTCTCTGCATCTCTTGAGATAATCATATGGTTTTTGTTTTTCAATTTGTTAATGTGATGTATAACATTGATTGATTTGTGGATATTGAATAATCCTTGCATCCCTGGGATAAAGCCCACTTGGTCATGGTGTATGATCTTTTTAATGTCTTGTTGGATTCTGATTGCTAGAATTTTGTTAAGGATTTTGCATCTATGTTCATCAGTGATATTGGCCTGTAGTTTTCTTTTTTTGTGGCATCTTTGTCAGGTTTTGGTATTAGGGTGATGGTGGCCTCATAGAATGAGTTTGGAAGTTTACCTTCCTCTGCAATTTTCTAGAAGAGTTTGAGCAGGATAGGTGTTAGCTCTTCTCTAAATTTTTGGTAGAATTCAGCTGTGAAGCCATCTGGACCTGGGCTTTTGTTTGCTGGAAGATTTCTGATTACAGTTTCAATTTCCATGCTTGTGATGGGTATGTTAAGATTTTCTATTTCTTCCTGGTCCAGTTTTGGAAAGTTGTACTTTTCTAAGAATTTGTCCATTTCTTCCACGTTGTCCATTTTATTGGCATATAATTGCTGATAGTAGTCTCTTATGATCCTTTGTATTTCTGTGTTTTCTGTTGTGATCTCTCCATTTTCATTTCTAATTTTATTGATTTGATTTTTCTCCCTTTGTTTCTTGATGAGTCTGGCTAATGGTTTGTCAATTTTATTTATCCTTTCAAAGAACCAGCTTTTGGCTTTGTTGATTTTTGCTATGGTCTCTTTTGTTTCTTTTGCATTTATTTCTGCCCTAATTTTTAAGATTTCTTTCCTTCTACTAACCCTGGGGTTCTTCATTTCTTCCTTTTCTAGTTGCTTTAGGTGTAGAGTTAGGTTATTTATTTGACTTTTTTCTTGTTTCTTTAGGTATGCCTGTATTGCTATGAACTTTCCCCTTAGGACTGCTTTTAAAGTATCCCACAGGTTTTGAGTTGTTGTGTTTTCATTTTCATTAGTTTCTATGCAAATTTTGATTTCTTTTCTGATTTCTTCTGTGATTTGTTGGTTATTCAGCAGCGTGTTGTTCAGCCTCCATATGTTGGAATTTTTAATAGTTTTTCTCCTGTAATTGAGATCTAATCTTACTGCATTGTGGTCAGAAAAGATGCTTGGAATGATTTCTATTTTTTTGAATTTACCAAGGCTAGATTTATGGCCCAGGATGTGATGTATCCTGGAGAAGGTTCTGTGTGCGCTTGAGAAAAAGGTGAAATTCATTGTTTTGGGATGAAATTTCATATAGATATCAATTAGGTCTAACTGGTCTATTGTACCGTTTAACGTTTGTGTTTCCTTGTTAATTTTCTGTTTAGTTGATCTATCCATAGGTGTGAGTGGGGTATTAAAGTCTCCCACTATTATTGTGTTATTGTTAATTTCTCCTTTCATACTTGTTAGCATTTGTCTTACATATTGCTGTGCTCCCGTGTTGGGTGCATATATATTTATAATTGTTATATCTTCTTCTTGGATTGATCCTTAGATCATTAGGTAGTGACCATCTTTGTCTCTTTTCACAGCCTTTGTTTTAAAGTCTATTTTATCTGATATGAGTATTGCTACTCCTGCTTTCTTTTGGTCCCTATTTGCATGGAAAATCTTTTTCCAGCCCTTCACTTTCAGTCTGTATGTGTCACCTGTTTTGAGATGGGTCTCTTGTAGACAACATATATAGGGGTCTTGTTTTTGTATCCATTCAGCCAGTCTTTGTCTTTTGGTTGGGGCATTCAACCCATTTACATTTAAGGTAATTACTGATAAGTATGATCCCATTGCCATTTACTTTATTGTTGTGGGTTCGAGTTTATACACTGTTTTTGTGTTTCCTGTCTAGAGAATATCCTTTAGCATTTGTTGGAGAGCTGGTTTGGTGGTGCTGAATTCTCTCAGCTTTTGCTTGTCTGAGAAGCTTTTGATTTCTCCTTCATATTTGAATGAGATCCTTGCTGGGTACAATAATCTGGGCTGTAGGTTATTTTCTTTCATCACTTTAAGTATGTCTTGCCATTCCCTCCTGGCTTGAAGAGTTTCTATTGAAAGATCAGCTGTTATCCTAATGGGAATTCCCTTGTGTGTTATTTGTTGTTTTTCCCTTGCTGCTTTTAATATTTGTTCTTTGTGTTTGATCTTTGTTAATTTGATTAATATGTGTCTTGGGGTGTTTCACCTTGGGTTTATCCTGTTTGGGACTCTCTGGGTTTCTTGGACTTGGGTGATTATTTCCTTCCCCATTTTAGGGAAGTTTTCAACTATTATCTCCTCAAGTATTTTCTCATGGTCTTTCTTTTTGTCTTCTTCTTCTGGGACCCCTATGATTCGAATGTTGTAACATTTAATATTGTCCTGGAGGTCTCTGAGATTGTCCTCATTTCTTTTAATTCGTTTTTCTTTTATCCTCTCTGATTCATTTATTTCTACCATTCTATCTTCTAATTCACTAATCCTATCTTCTGCCTCTCTTATTCTACTATTTGTTGCCTCCAGAGTGTTTTTAATTTCATTTATTGCATTATTCATTTTATACTGACTCTCTTTTATTTCTTCTAGGTCCTTGTTAAACCTTTTTTGCATCTTCTCAATCTTTGTCTCCAAGCTATTTATCTGTGATTCCATTTTGATTTCAAGATTTTGGATCAATTTCACTATCATTATTTGGAATTCTTTATCAGGTAGATTCCCTATCTCTTCCTCTTTTGTTTGGTTTGGTGGGCATTTATCCTGTTCCTTTATCTGCTGGGTATTCCTCTGTCTCTTCATCTTGTTTAAATTTCTGAGTTTGGGGTGTCCTTTCTGTATTCTGGCAGTTTGTGGAGTTGTCTTTATTGTGGTGTTTCCTCGCTGTGTGTGGGTTTGTACAGGTGGCTTGTCAAGGTTGCTTGGTTAGGGAAGCTTGTGTCGGTGTTCTGGTGAGTGGAGCTGTATTTCTTCTCTCTCCTTTCGAAGACTTGGGTTGCTTTTCTGGGTGCCTGATGTCCTCTGCCAGCTTTCAGAAGTTGTTTTGTGGAATTTACTCGGCGTTTAAATGTTCTTTTGATGAATTTGTGGGGGAGAAAGTGTTCTCCCCATCCTACTCCTCCGCCATCTTATCTCCTCCTCCGATTATCTCTGCCTTTTCATTTTGATTAGCTTTCTGTGACTGTGGTTTTCATTCTGGAGTCTGCCGGATTATATCCCTTTTTGCTTTTATGTCTACCATCTAGTTCAGTTCAGTTCAGTTCAGTCACTCAGTCATGTCCGACTCTTTGCGACCCCATGAATTGCAGCACGCCAGGCCTCCCTGTCCATCACCAACTCCCGGAGTATACTTAAGCTCATGTCCATCGAGTCAGTGATGCCATCCAGCCATCTGATCCTCTGTCATCTCTGTCTTCTCCTGCCCCCAATCCCTACCAGCATTGGGGTCTTTTCCAATGAGTCAACTCTTTGCATGAGGTGGCCAAAGTATTGGAGTTTCAGCTTTAGCATCAGTCCTTCCAATGGACACCCAGGACTGATCTTTAGGATGGACTGTTGGATCTCCTTGCAGTCCAAGGGACTCTCAAGAGTCTTCTCCAACACCACAGTTCAAAAGCATCATTTCTTCGGTGCTCAGCCTTCTTCATAGTCCAACTCTCACATCCATCCATGACCACAGGAAAAACCATAGCCGTGACTAGACGGACCTTTGTTGGCAAAGTAATGTCTCTGTTTTTGAATATGCTATCTAGGTTGGTCATAACTTTCCTTCCAAGGAGTAAGCGTCTTTTAATTTCATGGCTGCAGTCACCATCTGCAGTGATTTTGGAGCCCCCCAAAATAAAGTCTGACACTGTTTCCACAATTTCCCCATTTATTTCCCATGAAGTGATGGGACCAGATGGCATGATCTTCGTTTTCTGAATGTTGAGCTTTAAGCCAACTTTTTCACTCTCCACTTTCACTTTCATCAAGAGGCTTTTTAGTTCCTCTTCACTTTCTGCATATCTGAGGTTATTGATATTTCTCCTGGCAATCTTGATTCCAGCTTGTGTTTCTTCCAGTCCAGCGTTTGTCATGATGTACTCTGCATATAAGTTAAATAAACAGGGTGACAATATACAGCCTTGATGAACTCCTTTTCCTATTTGGAACTAGTCTATTATGGTGGGGCTAATAGCAATCTCCAAGAAGGCTTACACCAAACTGCCCCTCTAGGGATTGTTGCTGCCAGTACCTCTATTTCCATGATGTGCCATCCCTCCAGAGGAGACCCACCCCCCTCACCCCGGCAACACTTGCAGGTGGGTCTGGCTCAGTCACTTGTGGGGTTACTGCCCCTTTCCTGTAGTTCCTGGTGCACACAAGATTTTGTTTGTTATTTTGTTCCAATAGTGGAGTCTTTGTGTCCTCCAGTTCTGTGGAAGTCCTGTGATCCATTCCCACTATCCTTAAAAGTCAGATTCCCTGGGGATTCCTAATCACTTTGCTGGATCTCCAGACTGGGAAGCTTGATGTGGGGCTCAGAATCTTCCAACAGTGTGAGAATTTCTTTGGTATTATTGTTCTCCAGTTTGTGGCTTGCCCACCTAGTAGATATGTTATTTGATTTTATCATGATTATTGTTCTTCCTTGGTAGCTCAGATGGTAAAACATCTGCCTGCAATGTGGAAGACCTGGGTTTGATCCCCAGGTCAGGAAAATCCCTGAGTTTGGAAGATCTTCTGAAGAAAGTACTGGCAACCCATTCCAATATTCTTGCCTGGAAAATCCCATGGACAGTGGAGCCTGGCGGGCTACATTCAGTGGGATTGCAAAGAGATGGACACAACTGAGCAACTAACACTTTATGCCCTATCATTTCATTGCAGCTTTTCCTTTGTTGTTGGATGTGGGTATCATTTTTTGGTGGGTTCTAGCATTCTACTGTCAATAGTTGTTCAACAGCTAGTTGCAATTTAGATGCTTTCACAGGAGATGACTACACATCCTTCTACTCTGCCATCTTGAAACAATCTTCTGCAATATATATTTTTGACAAGAGGAATTCTAAGACACATCTTCTGCTTAAAAGGTGTAAAATATTTCTTTTTTATTTTAAATTAGTTAATTTATCTGAATTGGAGGATAATTATTTTACAATATTGTGGTGGTTTTTGCCATACATCAACACGAATCAGCCAGATGCACATGTGTCCCCCCATTCTGAACCCCTCTCCCACCACCCTACCCTATCCCTCTGGGTTGTCCCAGAGCACCAGCTTTGAGTTCCCCGCTTCATGCATTGAACTTGCACTGGTCATCTATTTTAAATGGTAATATACATGTTTCAATGCTATTCTCTCATATTGTCTCACCCTCGCCTTCTCCCACATAGCCCAAACATCTGTTCTTTACCTCTGTGTCTCTTTTGCTGCCTTGCATATAGGATCATCATTACCGTCTTTCTAAATTCCTTATATATGCATTAATATACTGTATTGGGGTTTCTCTTTCTGGCTTACTTCACTCTGTGATAGGCTCCAGTTTCATCCACCTCATTAGAGCTGACTCAAATGCTATACTTTTTTATAGCTGAGTAATATTCCATTCCTTATCCATTGTCTGCCGATGGACATCTGGGTTGTTTCCATGTTCTAGCTATTGTAAACAGTGCTGTGATGAACATTGGGGTACACGTGTCTCTTTCAATTCTGGTTTCTTCGGTGTTTATGCCAAGCAGTGGGATTGCTGGGTCATATGGCAGTTCTATTCCCAGTTTTTTAAGGAATCTCCACACTATTCTCCATAGTGGCTGTACTAGTTTGCATTCCCACCAACAGTGTAAGAGGGTTCCCTTTTCTCCACACCCTCTCCAGCATTTATTGCTTGTAGACTTTTGGATCGCAGCCATTCTGACTGGCGTGAAATGGTACCTCATTGTGGTTTTGATTTGCATTTCTCTGATAATGAGTGATGTTGAGCATCTTTTCATGTGTTTGTTAGCCATCTGTATGCCTTCTTTGGAGAAATGTCTATTTAGTTCTTTGGCCCACTTTTTGATTGGGTCATTTATTTTTCCGAAATTGACCTGCAGGAGTTGCTTGTATATTTTTGAGATTAGTTTGTCAGTTGCTTCATTTGCTATTATTTTATCCCATTCTGAAGACTGTCTTTTCACCTTGATTGTAGTTTTCTTTGTTGTGCAGAAGCTTTTAAGTTTAATTAGGTCCCATTTGTTTATTTTTGCTTTGATTTCCAATATTCTGGAAGGTGAGTCATAGAGGATCCTGCTGTGATGTATGTCGGAGACTGTTTTGCCTATGTTCTCCTCTAGGATTTTTATAGTTTCTGGTCTTACGTTTAGATCTTTAATCCATTTTGAGTTTATTTTTGTGTATGGTATTAGAAAGTGTTCTTGTTTCATTGTTTTACAAGTGGTTTACCAGTTTTCCCAGCACCACTTGTTAAAGAGATTGTCTTTAATCCATTGTATATTCTTGCCTCCTTTGTCAAAGATAAGGTGTCCATAGGTGTATGGATTTATCTCTGGGCTTTCTAGTTTGTTCGATTGATCTATATTTCTGTCTTTGTGTCTTTGTGGCTTTGTAGTAGAGCCTGAAGTCAGGCAGGTTGATTCCTCCAGTTCCATTCTTCTTTCTCAAGATAACTTTGGCTATTCGAGGTTTTTTGTATTTCCATACAAATTGTGAAATTATTTGTTCTAGCTTTGTGAAAAATACCATTGGTAGCTTGATAGGAATTGCATTGAATCTATAGGTTCCTTTGGGTATATACTCATTTTCATTATATCGATTCTTCTGATCCATGAACATGGTATATTTCTTCATCTATTAGTGTCCTCTTTGATTTCTTTCACAAGTGTTTTATAGTTTTCTATATATAGGTCTTTAGTTTCTTTAGGTAGATATATTCCTAAGTATTTTATTCTTTCCGTTGCAATGGTGAATGGGATTGTTTCCTTGATTTCTCTTTCTATTTTCTCATTATTAGTGTATAGGAATGCAAGGTATTTCTGTGTGTTGATTTTATATCCTGCAATTTTACTACATTCATTGATTAGCTCTAGTGATTTTCTGGTGGAGTCTTTAGGGTTTTCTGTGTAAAGGATCATGTCATCTGCAAACAGTGAGAGTTTTACTTCTTCTTTTCCAATTTGGATTCCTTTTATTTCTTTTTCTGCTCTGATTGCTGTGGCCAAAACTTCCAAAACTATGTTGAATTGTAGTGGTGAAAGTGGGCACCCTTGTCTTGTTCCTGACTTTAGGGGAAATTATTTCAATTTCTCACCATTGAGGATAATATTGCTGTGGGTTTGTCATATATAGCTTTTATTATGTTGAGGTATGTTCCTTCTATTCCTGCTTTCTGGAGAGTTTTTGTCATAAATGGATGTTGAATTTTGTCAAAGGCTTTCTCTGCATCTATTGAGACAATCATATGGCTTTTATTTTTCATTTTGTTTATGTGGTGTATTACATTGATTGATTTGCAGATACTGAATAATCCTTGCATCCCTGGGATAAAGCCCACTTGGTCATGGTGTATGATCTTTTTAATGTGTTGTTGGATTCTGATTGCTAGAATTTTGTTAAGGATTTTTGCGTCTCTGTTCATCAGTGATATTGGCCTGTAGTTTTCTTTTTTTGTGGCATCTTTGTCAGGTTTTGGTATTAGGGTGATGGTGGCCTCATAGAATGAGTTTGGAAGTTTACCTTCCTCTGCAATTTTCTAGAAGAGTTTGAGTAGTATAGGTGTTAGCTCTTCTCTAAATTTTTTGGTAGAATTCAGCTGTGAAGCCATCTGGACCTGGGGTTTGCTTGCTGGAAGATTTCTGATTACAGTTCCAATTTCTGTGCTTATGATGGGTCTGCTAAGATTTTCTATTTCTTCCTGGTTCAGTTTTGGAAAGTTGTACTTTTCTAAGAATTTGCCTATTTCTTCCCCGTTGTCCATTTTATTGGCATATAATTGCTGATAGTAGTCTCTTATGATCCTTTGTATTTCTGTGTTGTCTGTTGTGATCTCTCCATTTTCATTTCTAATTTTATTGATTTGATTTTTCTCCCTTTGTTTCTTGATGAGTCTGGCTAATGTTTTGTCAATTTTATTTATCCTTTCAAAGAGCCAGCTTTTGGCTTTGTTGATTTTTGCTATGGTCTCTTTGTTTCTTTCTTTTTTTTTTTTTTTTAATTTTATTTTTAACCTTTACAATATTATATTAGTTTTGCCAAATATTGAAATGAATCCGCCACAGGTATACCTGTGTTCCCCATCCTGAACCCTCCTCCCTCCCAATACCCTCCCTCTGGGTCGTCCCAGTGCACCAGCCCCAAGCATCCAGTATCGTGCATCGAACCTGGACTGGCTACTCGTTTCATACATGATATTATACATGTTTCAATGCCATTCTCCCACATCTCCCCACCCTCTCCCTCTCCCACAGAGTCCATAAGACTGATCAATACATCAGTGTCTCTTTTGCTATCTCGTACACAGGGTTATTGTTACCATCTTTCTAAATTCCATATATATGCGTTAGTATCCTGTATTGGTGTTTTTCTTTCTGGCGTACTACACTCTGCATAATAGGTTCCAGTTTCATCCATCTCATTAGAACTGATTCAAATGTATTCTTTTTAATGTTTGTTTTGCATTTATTTCTGCCCTAATTTTTAAGATTTCTTTCCTTCTACTAACCCTGGGGTTCTTCATTTCTTCCTTTTCTAGTTGCTTTGGCTGTAGAGTTAGGTTATTTATTTGACTTTTTTCTTGTTTCTTAAGGTATGCCTGTATTGCTCTGAACTTTCCCCTTAACACTGCTTTTACAGTGTCCCACAGGTTTTGGGTTGTTTTGTTTTCATTTTCATTCATTTCTATGCATATTTTGATTTCTTTTTTGATTTCTTCTGTGATTTGTTGGTTATTCAGCAGCGTGTTGTTCAGCCTCCATATGTTGGAATTTTAAATAATTTTTCTCCTGTAATTGAGATCTAATCTTACTGCATTGTGGTCAGAAAAAATGCTTGGAATGATTTCATTTTTTTTGAATTTTCCAAGGCTAGATTTACGGCCCAGGATGTGATCTAACCTGAGAAGGTTCCGTGTGCGCTTGAGAAAAGGGTGAAATTCATTGTTTTGGGGTGAAATGTCCTATAGACATAAATTAGTTCTAACTGGTCTATTGTATCCTTTAAAGTTTGTGTTTCCTTGTTAATTTTCTGTTTAGTTGATCTATCCATAGGTGTGAGTGGGGTATTACAGTCTCCCACTATTATTGTGTTATTGTTAATTTCCCCTTTCATACTTGTTAGCATTTGTCTTACATATCGTGGTGCTGCTATGTTGGGTGCATATATATTTATAATTGTTATATCTTCTTATTTGATTGATCCTTTGATCATTATGTAGTTCCTTCTTTGTCTCTTTTCACAGCCTTTGTTTTAAAGTCTATTTTATCTGATATGAGTATTGATACTCCAGCTTTCTTTTAGTCTCTATTTGCAGTTCTATCTCTCTTTTTCCAGCCCTTCACTTTCAGTCTGTATGTGTCCCCTGTTTTGAGGTGGGTCTCTTGTAGACAACATATATAGGGGTCTTGCTTTTGTATCCATTCAGCCAGTCTTTGTCTTTTGGTTGGGGCATTCAACCCATTTACATTTAAGGTAATTATTGATAAGTATGATCCCGTTGCAATTTACTTTATTGTTTTGGGTTCGAGTTTATACACCCTTTTTGTGTTTCCTGTCTAGAGAATATTCTTTAGCATTTGTTGGAGAGCTGGTTTGGTGGTGCTGTATTCTCTCAGCTATTGCTTGTCTGTAAAGCTTTTGATTTCTCCTTTGTATTTGAATGAGATCCTTGCTGGGTACAGTAGTCTGGGCTGTAGGTTATTTTCTTCCATCACTTTTAGTATGTCTTGCCATTCCCTCCTGGCTTGAAGAGTTTCTATTGAAAGATCAGTTGTTATCCTTATGGGAATCCCCTTGTGTGTTGTTTGTTGTTTTCCCCTTGCTGCTTTTAATATTCGTTCTTTGTGTTTAATCTTTGTTAATTTGATTAATATGTGTCTTGGAGTGTTTTGCCTTGGGTTTATCCTGTTTGGGACTCTCTGGGTTTCTTGGACTTGGGTGATTATTTCCTTCCCCATTTTAGGGAAGTTTTCAACTATTGTCTCCTCAAGTATTTTCTCATGGTCTTTCTTTTTGTCTTCTTCTGGAACTCCTATGATTCTAATGTTGGGGCATTTAACATTGTCCTGGAGGTCTCTGAGATTGTCTTCATTTCTTTTAATTCGTTTTTCTTTTTCCCTCTCTGATTCATTTATTTCTACCACTCTATCTTCTACTTCACTAATCCTATCTTTTGCCTCTGTTATTGTACTATTTGTTGCCTCCAGAGTATTTTTTGATCTCATTTATTGCATTATTCATTATATATTGACTCTCTTTTATTTCTTCTAGGCCCTTGTTAAACCTTTCTTGCATGTTCTCAATCCTTGTCTCCAGGCTATTTATCTGTGATTCCATTTTGATTTCAAGCTTTTGGATCATTTTCACTATTATTATTTGGAATTCTTAATTAAGTAGATTCCCTATCTCTTCCCTTTTGTTTGGTTTGGTGGGCATTTATCCTGTTCATTTACCTTCTGTGTATTCCTCTGTCTCTTCATCTTGTTTATATTGCTGAGTTTGGGTGGTCTTTCTGCATTCTGGCAGTTTGTGGAATTCTCTTTATTGTGTAGTTTGCTCGCTGTGGGTGGGGTTGTACATGTGGCTTGTCAAGATTTCTTGGTTAGGGAAGCTTGTGTCGGTGTTCTGGTGGGTGGAGCTGGATTTCTTCTCTGGAGTGCAATGAAGTGTCCAGTAATGAGTTATGAGGTGTCAGTGGTTTTGGGGTTACTTTGGGCAGCCTCTATACTGGAGCTCAGGGTTGTGTTCCTGTGTTGCTGGAGAATTTGCTTGGTATGTCTTGCTCTGGAACTTGTTGGCCCTTGTGTGGTGCTTGGTTTCAGTGTAGGTATGGAGGCGTTTGATGAGCTCCTGTCAATTAATGTTCCCTGGAGTCAGGTGTTCTCTGGTGTTCTCAGGATTTGGACTTAAGCCTCCTGCTTCTGGTTTTCAGTCTTATTTTTACAGTAGTCTCAAGACTTCTCCTTCTATACAGCACCATTGATAAAACATCTAGGTTAAAGATGAAAAGTTTCTCCACACTGAGGGACACCCAGAGAGATTCACAGAGTTACATGGAGAAGAGAAGAGGGAGGAGAGAGTTAGAGGTGACCCGAATGAGATGAGGTGGAATAAAAAGAGGAGAGAGCAAGCTAACCAGTATGTACACTCCACAACTGGACCGCTCAGAGATGTTCATGGAGTTATACAGAGAAGAGAAGAGGGAGGAAGGAGACAGACGTTGCCAGGAGGAAAAAAGAGGGGATAAAAGGATAAAACACAGAGAGAGACAGATCCGGCCAGTAATCAGTTTCCTAAGTGTTCTCCACCGTCCAGAATACACAGAGATTCACAGAGTTGGTAGAGAAGAGAAGGGGGAGGGAGGAGATAGAGGTGACCTGGTGGAGAAAAAGGAGAGTCCAAAAGGGGAGAGAGCAGTCAAGCCAGTAATCTCGCTTCCAAGTAAAAGTGGGTACTGAAGATTGGGTTCTAAAAGGTACAAAATTGATAACAAATACCAAAAAGCAAAGATTAAAAATCTACAGTAGAGTGTGGAATTTAAAAAATACAATAGCAAAGAAAAGAAGAAAAAAGGAGAAAAAAAATAAAACAAAGTCACAAAAATTATAATATATATATATATATAGTTTGCTTTTAAAAATAAGGTCTTTTTTTTTTTTTTGCAAAGTAATAGGAGGTTATAAAAGTGAAAATTAAAAGAGTAATAGAGGACTTAAAATTTTCAAAAAATTTAAAAAAGAATGATCATAAAAATGGTAAAAATATATCTAGGACTTTCTCTGGTGGTGATGTGGGTATTGTGGGGTCATTTCATTTTTGGATAGTTCCTTGGTCTGGCTTATATTTCTCAAGATCTATAGGCCCCTTCCTATGTAGTCGGTACCAATGACAGGGTTTTAATCTATTGCACCTGTCATTTCCAAGGCGATTCCCTCTGTTTTAACTTCTTTTGTTGGCTGGTCTCTTCAGTGTCTGATTTCCACCCTGACACAAAGCAGGCAGTAGTGGACACTTTTTTTAGGCTCACTTGTTCAGTCACACTGTAGGGAGGGAGGGATGCTGCAAATAAATAACACTTGTGTGTGTTTGCAGTGCCTCAGCCACACTGGGCCTGCCCCCGCTCACGGGGCATGTACCCTCCCTGCCCACACTGTTCAGGCTCTAGGTTGCTCCACTGGGAACCATCCAAGGCTGGCCCTGGGCTGCATGCACCTCCCAGGTCTAAGCTGATCAGGTTCAGGCACTCGGGTAGTCCTCAGAGGCACAGACTCGGTTGAGTCTGTTTTGTGCCCTTCCCAAGTCCGAGCAGCTCAGGTGATGGGCTGTTTGGTGAATGTGGTTGCTGTGACTTATCACCTCCCCCATCCCTGCCACTCGGTTTTCTGGGTGTACAACTGGCCCACCTTCTCAGGCAGATGTTGACCATCCAAAACGCCAAGAAGTCCTTGTTAGCAAAGAAGCCTGCTTACAGTTTTGTAGATAATGTCTCTCTGGGGCTGCGATTGCCCCCTTCTGGCTCTGGGTGCCTGTCACCAGAGGGGGATGGTCTGCAGCTGGCTATCTCTGTTCAGTCCTTTGTTCTGTGTGCGGGCCTGGCGGTGTCTTAGGTTAGGGCTGGCTTTTCACGTGGTAGTTATCCCACAGTCTGGTTTGCTAGACCAAGTTAGTTCGCTCAGTTTGCGCTCGGGGCATTCAGGCCAGATCCTTACTCTAAGCAACGCAGCCTGCGCCTCCCTGCCCAGCCCCTGCTTGCTAGTGGCCGGTGCAAGCATTTGCTCTGCTTCTCCGCTGGGGGAGTTACCATTGGGTTCGTAATCTGTGGGTTTTAATTATATATTTATTTTTCCTCCCGGTTATGTTGCCCTCTGTGCTTCCAAGGCTCACCACAGACTCAGCAGTGAGAGTGTTTCCTGGTGTTTGGAAACTTCTCTCTTTTTAATACTCCCTTCCCTCGACAGAGCTCCATCCCTACCTCTTTTGTCTCTTTTTCTGCCTTTTGTATTTTTTCCCTACCTCCTTTCGAAGACAATGGGCTGCTTTTCTGGGTGCCTGATGTCCTCTGCCAGCATTGAGAAGTTGTTTTGTGGAATTTACTCAGCATTTAAATGTTCTTTTGTGAATTTTTTGGGGACAAAGTGGTCTCCCAGTCCTATTCCTCCACCATCTTAGGACTGCCTTCTGGCCTTACATTTAGATCTTTAATCCATTTTGAGTTTATTTCTGTGTGTGGTGTTAGAAAGTGTTTTAGTTTCACTCTTTTACATGTATTGGCCAGCTTCCCCAGCACCACTTGTAAAAGAGATTGTCTTTTCTCCATTTTATATTTTGTCCCCCTTTTCAAAGATAAGATGTCCACAGGTGCGTGGATCTATCTCTGGGCTTTCTATTTTGTTTCATTGATCTATATTTCTGTGTTTGTGCCAGTACCATACTGTCTTGATTACTGTAGTTTTGTAGTATAGTCTGAAGTCAGGAAGGTTGATTTCTCAGTTCCATTCTTCTTTCTCAAGACTGCTTTGGCTATTCGAGGTTTTTTGTGTTTCCATACAAATTGTGAAATATTTTGTTCTAGTTCTGTGAAAAATACCACTGGTAGTTTGACAGAAATTGCACTGAATCTATTGATTGATTTGTATAGTATACTCATTTTCACTGTATTGATTCTTCCAATTCATGGGCATGGTATATTTCTCCATTTATTTGTGTCGTCTTTGATTTCTTTCATCAGTCTCTTATAGTTTTCTATCTATAGGTTTTGTTTCTTTAGGTAGATTTATTCCTAAGTAATTCATTCTTTTCATTATGATGGTGAATGACATTGTTTTCTTAATTTTTTCTGTTTTTTTTTTCATTGTTCTTGTATAGGAATGCAAGGGATATCTGTGTATTAATTTTATATCCTGCAAATTTACTATATTCATTGGTTAGTTCTAGTAATTTTCTGGTGGCATCTTTAGGGTTTTTATATATAAAGGATCATGTCATCTGCAAACAGTGATGTTTATTTCTTCTTTTCCAATTTTGATTCTTTTTATTCGCTTTCCTTTTCTGATTGCTGTGGATAGGACTTTCAAAACTATGTTGAATAGTAGTGGTGAGAATGGGCACCCTTGTCTTGCTACTGATTTTAGAGGAAAGGCTTTAAATTTTTCAAAATTGAAGATAATGTTTGATGTGATTTGTCGTATATGGCTCTTATTAAGTTGAGGTATGTTACTTCTATGCTTGCTTTCTGAAGAGTTTATATCATAAATGGGTATTGCATTTTGTCAAAGGCTTTCTCTGCATCTATTGAGATAATCATATTGTTTATTTTTCAATTTGTTAATATGGTCTATAACATTGATTGGTTTGTGGATACTGAGGAATCCTTGCACCTCTGAAATAAAACCAACTTGGTCATGATGTGTGATCTATTTAATATGTTGTTGGATTCTCTTCGGTAGGATTTTGTTGAGTATTTTTGCTTCTATGTTCATCAGTGATATTGGCCTGTAGTTTTCTTTTTTTGTGGTATCTTTGTCTGGTTTTGGTATCAGGGTGATGGTGGCCTCATAGAATGAGTTTGGAAGTTGACCTTTCTCTGCAATTTTCTGGAAGAGTTCGAGTAGGATAGGTGCTAGGTCTTCTCTAAATTTTTGGTAGAATTCCCCTGTGATCCCATCTGCTGCTAAGTCGCTTCAGTCGTGTCTGACTCTGTGTGACCCCATAGAAGGCAGCCCACCAGGCTCCCCCACCCCTGGGATTTTCCAGGCAAGAACACTGGAGTGGGTTGCCATTTCCTTCTCCAATGCATGACAGTGAAAAGTGAAAGTGAAGTTGCTCAGTCGTGTCTGACTCTTATTGACCCCATGAACTGCAGCCTACCAGCCTCCTCTATCCATGGGATTTTCCAGGCAAGAGTACTGGAATGGGTTGTCACTGCCTTCTCTGTGATGCCGTCTAGTACTGGACTTTTGTTTGTTGGAAGATTTTTTATTACAGTTTAGATTTCCATACTTGTGATGGATCTGTTCAGATTTTCTATTTCTTCCTTACTGGTTCAGCTTTGGGAGCTTATACTTTTCTAAGAGTTTGTCCATTTCTTCCAAGTTGTCCATTTTATTGGCATAGAATTGCTCTCTGCAGTGTCTTATGATCTTTTGCATTTCTGTATTGTCTGTTGTGATTTCTCCATTTTCTTTTCTAATTTTGTTGATTTGATTTTCTCCCTTTGTTTCTCGATGAGTCTGGATAACAGTTTGTCTATTTTATTTATCTTCTCAAAGAACCAGCTTTTAGCTTGGATGATCTTTGCTATAGTCTGTTTCATTTCTTTTTCAATTATTTCTGCTCTGGTTTTTATGATTTTTTTCCCCTTCTACTTTGGGGTTTTTCTGTTCTTCTTTTGTGTTGCTTTAGGTGTAAACTTAGGTTGTAAATAAACAACATCAAATAAGATGTTTCTCTTGTTTCTTGAGGTAGGCTTGTATTGCTGTGAACCTCCCTCTAAGCACTGCTTTTACTGAATCCCATAGGTTTGGCATTGTTGTGCTTTTATTTTCATTTTTTTCTATGTATATTTTGATTTTACTTTTGATTTCTTCCATGATCCATTGTTTATTCACGTTTGTTGTTTAACCTCCATAGATTTGTGTTTTTTATAGTTTTTTTTTTCTTTTTTTTCCTGTAGTTGATATTCAGTGTTACCCTATTGTGATCAGAAAAGATTTTTGAAATGATTTCAAGTTTAAAAAATTTACCAAGGTCAGATTTGTGGCCCAGGATGTGACCTATTCTGGAGAATGTTCCATGTGCACTTAAGAAAAAGGTGAAATCCATTGTTTTTGGATGAAATGCCCTGTAGATAACCATTATGTCTAACTGGTCCATTATATCATTTAAAACTTTTGTTTCTTTGCTAATTTTGTGTTTCATTGGTCTATCCATAGCTGTGAGTTGGGTATTAAAGGCCTCCACTATTACTGTGTTACTGGTAATTTCCCCTTTCATACTTGTTTAGCATTTGCCTTGTGTATTGAGGTGCTCCTATGTTGGGTGCATATATATTTATAATTGTTATGTCTTCTTCTTGGATTAATCCCTTGAGCATTATGTAGTGTCCTTCTTTGTCTCTTGTCATAGTCTTTATTTCAAGGTCTATTTATCTCATATGAGTATCACTGATCCTGCTTTCTTTAGGTCTTCTTTTGCATAAGATATTTTTTTCAGTCCCTCACTTTCAGTCTGTATGTGTCTCTAGGTTTGAGGCGGGTGTCTTGTAGACAGCATATGTAGGGGTTTTGTTTTTGTATCCATTCAGCCAGTCTTTGTCTTTTGGTCAGAGCATTTAACCCATTTACATTTAAGGTAATTGTTGGTAAGTATGATCCTATTACCATTTACTTTGTTGTTTTGGGTTCTTTTTTATAAACATTTTCTGTGTTTCCTGTCTAGAGAAGATCGTTTAGCATTTGTTGAGGATCTGGTTTATGCTGAATTCTCTCAGCTTTTGGTTCTCTGTAAAGCTTTTGATTTCTCCTTCATATCTGAATGAGATCCTTGCTGGATAGAGTAATCTTGGCTGTAGATTTTTCATTCCCTTCTGACCTGAAGAGTTCCTATTGAAAGATCAGCTGTTGTCCTTATGGGGACCCCTTTGTGTGTTATTTGTTGTTTTTCCCTTGCTGCTTTTAAAATTTGCTCTTTGTGTTTTATTTTTGTTAGTTTGATTAGTATGTGTCTTGGGGTGTTTTGCCTTGGGGTGATCCTGTTTGGGACTCTCTGGGTTTCTTGACGTGGGTGACTATTATCTTTCTAATTTAGGGAAGTTTTTGACTATTATCTCCTCAAGTAATTTCACTTGCCTTCTTTTTGTCTTCTTTTGGAACACATATGGTTTTAATGTTGGGGCATTTAACATTGTCCCAGAGCTATCTGAGTTTGTCCTCATTTCTTTTAATTCTTGTTTCTTTTTTCCTCTCTGTTTCATTTCTTTCCACCATTCTATCTTCCATCTCACTTATCCTCTCTTCTGCCTCCATTATTCTACTGTTGATTCCCTCTGGAGTGCTTTTTTTTTTTAATTTAATTTAATTTTTAAACTTTACAATATTGTATTGGTTTTTAATATGAGTTATTGCATGGTTCATTATTGATTGACTCTTCTTTATTTCTTCTAGGTCCTTGTTAAACATTTCTTGCATCTTCTCAATCCTTGTTTCTAGTCTATTTATCTGTAATTCCATTTTGGTTTCAAGATTTTGAATCATATTCACTATCATTATTCTGAAATCTTTTTCAAGTAACTCCTTATCTCCTTCTCCTTTTTTTTTTTTTTTTTGTTGTTGGTTGGTTTTGGTTTGGTGGGCTTTTATCTTTATCATTTTCCTTCACCTGCTGAATATTTCTCTGCCTTTTCATTTTGTTAAGATTGCTGTGTTTGCATGCCCTTTCTGCAGGCTGGAATGTCATGGTTTCTCTTAATTGTGGAGTCTTCTCCCTGTGGATACGGTTAGACCAGTGGCTTGTCAATGTTTCCTGGATGTGGGAACTTTTGTCTGTCTCTGTTGGGTGGAACTGAATCTCTTTTCTCTGGAGTGCCATGAAATTTCCAGTAGTGAGTTTTGGGGTGTCTATGGATTTGATATGGCTTTGGATAGTCTTTCTTTTTATGTTCTGGATTGTGTTTCTGTTTTGCTGGAGAATTAGCGTGGTTTATCTTGCACTTGAACTTGTTGGCTCTTGGGTGGAGCTTAATTTCAGTGAAGGTATGGAGACTTTTGGGTGGGCTCTTGTGTATTAATGTTCCTTGGAGTCAGGAGCTTTCTGGTGTTCTAAACTTCTTGAGGTGAGACTCCTGTCTCTGCGTTTCAGTCCTGTCCTTACAGTAGCCTCAAGATATCTCCATCCATACAACACAGAAGATAAAACCCCTAGGTTAATTGTAAAACAACTCTTTACAGCCAGGGACACTCAGAGAGATTCACAGAGTTATATAGAGAAGAGGGAGGAGGGAGATAGAGGTGACCAGGAGGAGAAAAGTGAGAGTGAAAAGGCAAGACAGATATCAAACCAGTGATCAAATCACTAAGTGAAAATGGATACGAAGATTAGATTCTGAAAGATACAACATTGATAACAAATATCAAAACGCAAAGGCTAAAAACCTAGAATAGAGGTTAGAGTCTCAAAAACACAATGTGAAAACACAAAACAAAATCGATCTCAATAATTGAAATACATATGGAATTTGTTTTTGAAAAATAAGCTTTTTAAAGACAGTTTTTTTTTTTAAGTTAATAGTAAGCTATAAAGCATCAGACCTTGCTTCTAAAACCAGTCACATCCACAGCTCAGTATTGTTTTTGCTTTGGCTCCATCCCTTCATTCTTTCTGGAGTTATTTCTCCACTGATCTTCAGTAGCATATTGGGCACCTACTGACCTGGGGAGTTCCTCTTTCAGCATCCTATCAATTTGCCTTTTCATACTGTTCATGGGGTTCTCAAGGCAAGAATACTGATGGACATCACCAGATGGTCAACATCGAAATCAGATTGATTATGTTCTTTGCAGCTAAAGATGGAGAAGCTCTATACAGTCAACAAAAACAAGACCAGAAGCTGACTGTGGCTCAGATTATGAACTCCCTATTGCCAAAATCAGACTTAAATTGAAGAAAGTAGGGAAAACCACTAGACCATTCAGGCATGACCTAAATCAAATCCTTTATGATTATACAGAGGAAATGAGAAATAGATTTAAGGGCCTAGATCTGATAGAGTGCCTGATGAACTATGGAATGAGGTTCATGACATTGTACAGGAGATAGGGATCAAGACCATCCCCATGGAAAAGAAATGCAAAAAAGCAAAATGGCTGTATGGGGAGGCCTTACAAATAGCTGTGAAAAGAACAGAAGCAAAAAGCAAAGGAGAAAAGGAAAGATATAAGCATCTGAATGCAGAGTTCCAAACAATAGCAAGAAGAGATAAGAAAGCCTTCCTCAGCGATCAGTGCAAAGAAATAGAGGAAAACAACAGAATGGGAAAGACTAGAGATCTCTTCAAGAAAATTAGAGATACTAAGGGAATATTTCATGCAAAGATGGGCTTGATAAAGGACAGAAATGGTATGGACCTAACAGAAGATATTAAGAATAGGTGGCAAGAATACACAGAAGAACTGTACAAAAAAGATAATCACAATCCAGATAATCATGATGGTGTGATCACTGACCTAGAGCCAGACATCCTGGAATGTGAAGTCCAGTGGGCCTTAGAAAGCATCACTACGAACAAAGCTAGTGGAGGTGATGGAATTCCCGTTGAGCTCTTTCAAATCCTGAAAAATGATGGGGGAAAGTGCTGCACTCAATATGCCAGCAAATTTGGAAAACTGAGCAGTGGCCACAGGACTGGAAAAGGTCAGTTTTCATTCCAATCCCAAAGAAAGGCAATGCCAAAGAATGCTCAAACTACCAAACAATTGCACTCATCTCACATGCTAGTAAAGTATTGCTCAAAATTCCTCAAGCCATGCTTCAGCAATATATGAACTGTGAACTTCCTGATGTTCAAGCTGGTTTAGAAAAGACAGAGGAACCAGAGATCAAATTGCCAACATCCACTGGATCATGGAAAAAGTAAAAGAGTTCCAGAAAAGCATCTATTTCTGCTTTATTGACTATGCCAAAGCCTTTGACTGTGTGGATCACAAGAAACTGTGGAAAATTCTGAAAGAGATGGGAATACCAGACCACCTGACCTGCCTCTTGAGAGATGTGTATGCAGGTCAGGAAGCAACAGTTAGAACTGGACATGGAATAACAGACTGGTTGCAAATAGGAAAAGGAGTATGTCAAGGTTGTATATTGTCACCCTGTTCCTTTAACTTATATGCAGAGTACATCATGAGAAACGCTGGGCTGGAAGAAGCACAAGCTGGAATCAAGATTGCCGGGAGAAATATCAATAACCTCAGATATGCAGATGACACCACCCTCATGTCAGAAAGTGAAGAGGAACTAAAAAGCCTCTTGATGAAAGTGAAAGTGGAGAGTGAAAAAGTTGGCTTAAAGCTCAACATTCAGAAAACGAAGATCATGGCATCCGGTCCCATCACTTCATGGGAAATAGATGGGAAACAGTGAAAACAGTGTCAGACTTTATTTTGGGGGGCTCCAAAATCACTGAAGATGGTGACTGCAGCCATGAAATTAAAGATGCTTACTCCTTGGAAGGAAAGTTATGACCAACCTAGATAGCATATTCAAAAGCAGAGACATTACTTTGCCAACAAAGCTTCGTCTAGTCAAGGCTCTGGTTTTTCCTGTGGTCATGTATGGATGTGAGAGTTGGACTATGAAGAAGGCTGAGTGCCAAAGAATTGATGCTTTTGAACTGTGGTGTTGGAGAAGACTCTTGAGAGTCCCTTGGACTGCAAGGAGATCCAACCAGTCCATTCTGTAGGAATCAACCCTGGGATTTCTTTGGAAGGAATGATGCTAAAGCTGAAAATCCAGTACGTTGGCCACTTCATGTGAAGAGTTGACTCATTGGAAAAGACTGTGATGCTGGGAGGGATTGGGGGCAGGAGGAGAAGGGGACAACAGAGGATGAGATGGCTGAATGGCATCACTGACTCGATGGACGTGAGTCTGAGTGAACTCTGGGAGTTGGTGATGGACAGGGAGGCCTGGTGTTCTGCAATTCATGGGGTCACAAAGAGTCAAACACGACTAGGCAACTGAACTGAACTGAACTCAAACTATAAAGCTGAAAGGGTAATATAGAATTAAAAAAATTTTTAAATTAAAGTTATAATAGTAAAAAGATATCTAGAAATTTTCTTCAGCTGTTGTGGGTCATGTGGGGTTAGCTTATTGTTACAAAGTCCTTTTTACTTGCTTGTACTTGTTCTCAAGGTTTATAGTTACCCCTCAAATGCACAGAGTCAGCATTAGCTTCAGGTTTTAAGCTCTTGCTCCTGTCACTTCCAGGATGGTTCCCCTTCTTTGTGTATTTTGGCTTACTCTGTTTGCAAGTCTTTTCAGTGTTTAATTTCCACTCTGACATGGTGGTGCCAAAGTGGCCACTTATTTAGGCTCACTTGTTCAGTTGTGCTGTGGGAAGGGAGGAACACTGAAAACACATACGGATGGCATGTGTGGGGAGTGCTCACAGTGGATGGACCACACTGGTTTGCCACAGCCCAAGGTGGTCCACACTGCTCAGGCTCCAGGCTGCTCTGCAAGGGCACTGTCCCAAGTGGACCCTGTGTTGCATGAACTTCCCAGGTCTAAGCGACTCAGGTTCTTAGGTGCTCTGCAAGGGCACAGATCTAGATAGGCCGTGGGTTTTTTTTGCTCTTTTCAGGTCCAGGCCACTCAAGCGACTGGGTGCTTGGTAGGCGAATGGTCCTATGCGGTCTGTGCATCTTATGCATCTCCCTGGTTCCTGCCACTCGATATCCTGTGTGTGCTGTGAGGGCACGGTCCCAGGTGTTCCATTTGTCTCCTTTGGGGAGCTGATCTCAGGCTGTAATCCTGCTGGTCGATGCAAACTATCCAGGATCCCAGGAAGACATGGTTAGCAACTGGCAGCCTGCTCAGAGTTTGGTGGAAGATGCGATTTCTGGGGCTGAAATTTGGTAGCCCTTTGCCTTCTGACTCTGGTTGTTGAACACCTACCTCTCTGCCTCTGGGGAGGGAGGGTCCTAAATGGCAGCCAACTTGCTCTCCTTTGGTTCAGTAGGGCACAATCTTTTGTTCTGTGAGGACACCAGGGGTCACTGTGCAGTGTTAGAGCCTTTTGTGGGAAATGTTCTTTTTGTCTCTCTGGTGATCCTAAGGTTTGGGTTGCTATGTCACATCAGCCCTCTCAGATTGCTCTCAGGGCATTCAAACCAGTCCTTGCCCTAAGGAACAATGATGCAGCCCACACCTCCCTGCCTAGTCCCCAGTCGCTGCTGATAGATGGGAGTGTCTGAGCAGCTTCTCCACTGGTAGCTGTGGTTAGGCATGTATTGTGTGTGTGTGTGTGTGTGTGTGTGTGTGTGTGTGTGTTTCCTGTTCTATTGCCCTCTGAGATTCCAAAGCTCCCCAGTATCACACCTGTGAGAGGGCTTCCTATTGTGTAGAAACTTTTCCTTCAAGACTCCCTCCCCAGGATGGCTCTGTGCCTAAATCCTTTGTCTCTCTTTTCATCTGTTTTATTTTGTTCTACCTCCATTTGAAGAGATTGGGCTGCCTTTCTGGGTGCCTGGTGTCCTCTGCCAGCGTTCAGAAGTTTTTTTGTGGATGTTGTGCAACATTAAAATGATCTTTTGTTGAATTTGGTCTCAAAAGAGAAAGTGGTCTCCCAATCCTATTTCTCTACCATCTTGGGACCACCAGTAATAAATTTTTAAAAATTTAAAAATTCCAAATAAAAACAAAGAAGAGAAAAGAAAACCCTAAAAACATCGAAAAAGCAAGAGAGTTCCAGAAAAACATCAACTTCTGCTTTCTTGACTATGCCAAAGCCTTTAACTGTGTGGATCACAATACACTGTGGAAAATTCTGAAAGAAATGGGAATACCAGACCACCTGACCTGCCTCTTGAGAAACCTATATGCAGGTCAGGAAGCAACAGTTAGAACTGGACATGGAACAACAGACCAGTTCCAAACAGGAAAAGGAGTACATCAAGGCTGTATATTGTCACCCTGCTTATTTAACTGCTATGCAGAGCACATCATGAGAAACGCTGGGCTGGAAGAAGCACAAGCTGGAATCAAGGTTGCCGGGAGAAATATCAATAACCTCAGATATGCAGATGACATCACCCTTATGGAAGAAAGTGAAGAGAAACTAAAAAGCCTCTTGACGAAGGTGAAAGTGGAGAGTAAAAAAGTTGGCTTAAAGCTCAACATTCAGAAAACGAAGATCATGGCATCTGTTCCCATCACTTCATGGGAAATAGATGGGGAAACAGTGGAAACAGTGTCAGACTTTATTTTTGGGGGGCTCCAAAATCACTGCAGATGGTGACTGCAGCCATGAAATTAAAAGACGCTTACTCCTTGGGAGGAAAGTTATGACCAACCTAGATAGCATATTCAAAAGCAGAGATATTACTTTGCCAACAAAGGTCCATCTAGTCAAGGCTATGGTTTTTCCAGTGTTCGTGTATGGATGTGAGAGTTGGACTGTGAAGAAAGCTGAGCACAGAAGAACTGATGCTTTTGAACTGTGGTGTTGGAGAAGACTCTTGAGAGTCCCTTGAACTGCAAGGAGATCCAACCAGTCCATCCTAAAGTGGATCTGTCCTTGATGTTTATTGGAAGGACTGATGCTAAAACTGAAACTCCAGTACTTTGGCCACCTCATGCGAAGTGTTGACTCATTGTAAAAGACCCTGATGCTGGGAGGGATTGGGGGCAGGAGGAGAAGGGGACTACAGAGGATGAGATGGCTGGATGGCATCACCGACTCAATGGGTATGGGTTTGGGTTGACTCCGGGAGTTGGTGATGGACAGGGAGGCCTGGCATGCTGTGATTCATGGGGTCACAAAGAATCGGACACCACTGAGCGACTGAACTGACCTGAACTGGAAAACTACAAAAGGCCAACTAGAGTCAAAAGTATATAACAGAAATAAGTGTGATTAAAAAAAAAAATTTCCAAAAGTTTAAATAGATTTAATAGTACTGATAAAATCAACAACTGCAATAACGGAGGAAAAGTAGGGGAAAAAAAGTGAAAAATATTCAGAATCAACTACAGAACAAGTCTTAAATATAAGAATAATAAACGTTTTTCTTGAGTATCTTCTGTCAGTGTCCTTTCCCTCTCTGGGAGTCACAATCCACCTTACTTCTCTAGGATGCCCTCCAGCAATGGACTGGTCTCTGCACCTCCTGTGAGGGCAGCTGATATTCTAATCTGGTTGTACTCCTGTGTGTTCTTGTCTCCAATGTCCACAGCTGTCAGACCTAGTGCATTTTCTTCTGTGAGAAATCATTGTCCTTTTATATATTCCATAGAGATAGAGTCTGACTAGTTGATTGTGTGGATTTAATCTGCAGCTTATACAGCTGGTGGGAAAATTTTAGGTCCTCTTCCTTAGCCAATTGCCCCTTGGTTTCCATTGTGGTTTTATCTCCACCTCTGTATGTGGATTGTCCACAGGGGTTTGCTCCTGAGGCTGCCCTGGAGGACTTGGATCTGCAACAGTGAGGGCCAGGTGTGGACATGGCACATTTGCTTAGGTCACAGGGGCCCTGGCAGCATTAGGTACTCAAGGGGGTTGGAGTCTAATGCAGAAGGAAATACATGGCAACCCATTCCAATATTCTTGCCTGGAGAATCCCATGGACAGAGGAGCCTGGCAGGCCATGATCCATGTAGTCTCAGAGAGTCGGACACAACTGAAGTGACTGAGCACGCACACAGAAGGAAATATGGTGCTCTAGAAGGGCATGGCAACCTACCCCAGTATTCTCGCCTGGAGAATCCCCTGGACAGAGAAGCCTGGCAGCCCATAGCCCACAGGGTTGCAAAGAGTCAGACACAACAAAAGCAACCCTGCATGTTCAGACCCAGGACTTTTTCTAGCCTCTGGCAGCTCTGTCCCAGTGGGGACCGTGTATGGATGTTGGGTGATTGCTTGGATCATGGGGACCCTGGCAATGCTGGCTATGCTGGAGCACCAGTGGCTATTGTCACAGGAGATATGGTACTGTTGGGGTTTTTTCTAGCCTGTGGCTGCTCTGCCCAGTGAGGATTGTGCATGAAGCTGCTTGTGTCACGGGGACCCTGGTGGCACCAAGTGTGCAGGGACATGGACTGCCTCAGTCGCTGGAACTATGGCCCTATCAGTCTTTTCTAGCCTCTGGCAGCTGGCACTCAGAATGCCACTTTGGCTAGTTAGTCCTTCTCCATTGCTCAGCCTGTTCAGACACTTAGAGGGCTCCACTAACTGGGATCCTTCTCTGTTGTTTGGCATGTCAGGCTTTTAGAGGGCTCCCCTGGCTGGGGTCCTACTCTGATTGGCATGTCAGGCACTTTAAGGGCCAGCCTCTCTATTGTTCAGCTGCTGGTGCAGGCATGAGGGAGAGAGTGGCTGCCATGATGGCTCCATCCTGATGGCTACACATGACTGTCTTGCCTCCATGGCTGCCTGCTTTTCCTTCACAGGCAGTTCCCACCACAGACTCCTCCCTCACATCCCCTTGGGCCACTCCCTCCAGTCAGCAACAGACCTCACCCTGGGATTGCTCCACAATCCAGCTCCGAGCTCCCAGCCGCTGTTTTTTTCTAGGGGACTTATGTATGGCTGCTGCAAGGATTGTCTGTGTGATTCTTATTCCATTCGGACTGTCACAGATCAGCTGCTTCACTCTCAGCCTCAAATGTTTCTCCTCCTCAAATTGTCCTGATATGGGGATCAGACCCCTGCTTCAGTTCCTTCATCTGCTGAGGGCAGTTCCAGTCCTACTAACTCTCCTCTTTCCCCCCTACTTCCTTCACCCTACTGAGTTTTGAGTGTTTCTACATATTCTTTTCCAGTTGTCAGGTACTCCTGCCTGCTCAGAGCTGGTGTTCTGCAAGCACTGCTCTGTCTGGAGGTGTAGTCCTGATGTATCCATGGAGAGAGATGTACTCCACGTCTACTTATGCCTCAGCCATTTTGTCCTCATCATAGAATATTGAGCATAGTTCCCTGAACAATACAGTAGGACCTTGTTGTTTATTCATCCTGTATATACTAATTTGGATCTGCTAATCTCAAACTCTCAATCATTCCCTCTCCAAGTCTCCCTCACTTTTGGCAACCACAAGTCTATTCTCTTTGGCTATGAGTTTGTTTCTGTTTCATAGATATTTTCAATTGTGTCATATTTTAGATTTCACATATAAGTGATACAATGGAATATTACTCAGCCATAAAAGGAATGAAATAATGCCATTTGCAGTCACATCATGGATGGATCTAGAAATTGCCATACTAAGTGAATAAGTTATAAAGAGAAAGGCAAATACCATATGATATAACTTATATGTGAAATCTAAAATATACATTTCTTTATTTCTTCATTCGCCTTTTATATTTTCCACTCTTCTGGTGCTCCTTACATGGAGTGTGCGTGGCATCACATATCTTATTGACTAAATCAGGTGAAATTCCTCTCAGGCACCTACTTCCCTGACTTAGTGGGAAATGTCTCAAAACTCCCTTCCTCTTTTCAACCATTAAGCTAGATAGGTATAAGAGTTAGTTATAAAATAAATTTGTTGATTGTAGAAACTAAAAAATTTAGAAAAAAAAAAAGTCGAGTTAATTTTTAATATTTAGGTATATATCTTTATAGACTATATGGATGTATTTGTAGAAATAAATATAAACACAGAAACTAGGCTAAGGCAGTTATATATATTTATTATTGTTGTTTAGTTGCTAAAGTGAAGGTAGCTCAATCATGTCCAATTCTTGGCAACCCCATGGACTGTAGCCTGCCAGGCTCCTCTGTCCATCGAATTCTCCAGGCCGGAATACTGGACTGGGTATCCATTCCCTTCTCCAGGGGATTACACGTTGTGTCCAACTCTTTTGTGACCCCATAGACTGCAGACTGTCAGGCTCCTCTGTCCATGTGATTTCCCAGGTAAGAATACTAGAGTGAGTTGCCATTTCCTTCTCCAGGGGATCTTCCCAACCCAGGAATCAAATCCATGTCCCCTGTATCACAGGTGGATTCTTTACCACAGAGCCACCAGGGAAGCCCAATATATATTTATGTATATAATTAGCATCATGCTATATTAAGAATTGTATGCTCATTGTAATTAAATTTCTGTAAGAAGAAATTTTCTGTCAATATACATTCTTTAGAAATGATTTTAATGTTTATTCCTAATTTAATTTTTTTTTCTTTTACTGTTAACCATTTGGGTTACTCGAGAATACTTTGAAAATTGTAGGTCAAGTATGTAAATAAGAATTATCCTGATTACACTGTAACAGTCCCAGGAAGATTATAGTGCAACTTGAGTGTTGTCCTTTGTTGTGAAAAGATGGCCACAGTTTACATTAATATAGGAGTAAATTAACTAATAATAAAGAATAATTTATTTGAAAATAAATGCTTTGACACCTAAACAAGTCAGTTAACTTTTCTTAAAAGCCTGTTACAGGATAACTGTAGAATAACTACCCACTTTTTTCTAATGAACTTTTCTAAATGGTTTGTCCTGTCTAACTTTATCAGTCTAATAAGAATCTATGCTTCAGCTTCCTCACTTCTTTAGGCAGAAGTTCCTATGAACACGTCAAATGCATGAGTGAATGGACAAATTGGCATAGTGGGAAAGCACACACACAAAAGTGAGATGATGGCTGACTGATTTCCCTGATTACTGAAGTTTTAATGAAGTGATAAAGCCCTTACTAAGGATTTTCTAAGTTTTATTAGAAGTCAATACTCTCTTTCTATTTGCAAAATAAGGGCAGCCCAAACTGATTCATAAAAGGGCAGTGTCATACTCAGTTTACAGTTGATGGTCGCTGTTAGTGCCAAATGAAGCAATAATGCACAGCACTGCTGAACATGCAAACAAAGCAAAGCAAAGCAAAACCAAATTAAACAAAACATTTTTAAAAGGGGAAGTGATCTCACGTGGCAAGCATGACAAAACAGTGAGACTGAAGCCAAAATAACTGAATCTCATTACTTCTTTAAAATTGTAGCCCTGAGTCTTCACTCATCTGGGCAGCTAATCTATAAAAAATGACTGAATCATGTTAATTCTCTTCTAATTTATGCCACAGCCTATCTTTCCAACAAGCATAGATCTGAAGAATAGGCTCTTTTCTTACTAAAGTATTTGTGTTTCACTTAAATTAATCCAGTTGACATCTTTTGTTCATTATGCCCACCTTATTGTTATATAATGTTACTTAATATTTACATATTAATATTAAATATATACACATTATCTCTAAACCTTAATTCCTATGATTTCCTTTTGCAGGATGCTCTTACATAGCTACACAACTGTGAATAGTTTTCAGCTGTTTCTGAAATCCTTTTCTTTCCCCCCCAAATCAATGAAATAAGAACAAAGAGGAAAATCAGGAAGAAAGTGACATAAGTCCTTTATTTCCCATGTTTCAGAATAACTCTTTGGTGACACAGCGTACTTAATGCTTTCTACTCTAGGCACATCAGAGTATTGCAGTTTACTTCTCTGCCCTGTAGAAAAATGTAGACAATTATAAATGCTCAAGAAAATTGCATAGTCTCTACTCTGCTACTAGTCCCAGAGTTTTTACTCTGCTTAAGAAAATTGCATGGTCTGTTACTCTTACTACATTTAGTAACTAGACTGTAAATAGCAGAGTCATTTGACATGAAAGTATATTAAATGATTTTGCATAGTCATTATCCCCAAGGAGGCAATTTCTATCTTAATCAACACAAAGTAGATTGCTGTTTTATCAATTGCATAAATTATTTTCAATCTTTGAAAAGAACTCGGGGGAAAAGGCCTTCATTATATTTTGCAAACGATTTATTTCAAAATTTACTAACAATATGGTATTTAGTGAATGTCATTTTTTAATAATCATGAAATGCATATTTGATTTCTTATAACTAATTAAAAATACAATTTGATATTTTTGAAATGCTGGCTTTTGCAGTAGGTTCATTCAGTGAGTGTTCCTCCTCTCAGAAATATATTTTTGGGAGTGGCCTTGGTGATTATGCTTGTTTAGGCAACATTAATGTTATTGTCCCCAGGCCAATTAATGTTGCCTGAGCAAGCATGATCACCAAGAAGATTCAATCAGGGATAGGCACATGACTTAGATTCTCTTTCACAGGAATTAGTAATTGTGATAAAAAGAAAATAGTTTCCTTAGTTTGCAGGCAGAACTAGTATTTACACTTAGGAGATATGGCATAGTCATGTTTGCAGGGAAAATTGTGACACACAGAGCTTTGAAGACATACAGAAGGAAATTGAGACACAAGGCTATTTGGTCACAGAGAAGCTGAGACAATAGCTGCCTTAGTTTCTGAAAGCTTTTCAGTTTTTACTGAAACTCCTTCATGGTATGATTAACTCCTGGATCCTTATATATCCTTTTATTTTTTATATTCATTCAGAAGATGTTGTGTGGTTTATTTAGAACCTGAAGGACACTACAGCTGTAGAAATGATGGTATTTTTCATATTATATATATATATATTTCAGTTCAAAATTTTCCATTTGGTTCCTTTGTCTTGGGTATTGTGCAACTTAGATTAAATGAATTCTTCTTTGCAGTTTCTCTTCCAGGGTAAATTTTCCAGACAATCTAGCTGCTTCACTAACCCAAACTTTGATTTCTGCTATATCAGGTAAGCAAGACCACTGTGCTCAAGGTGGCTTTCCCCTATTTTGATGAGAAAGTGTCTTCAAACAGAAAGCCAGAGACATCCTAGAACTTACTTCATGTTATATGCACAACTGAGGAATTGCAGTCTTGCACCTTTTATTCAGAGTCTGAAAGGAATTATTTTATATAACTTGTCCTGTTTAATAATCATGTATGCTGATTTATATTATGTACTTAGTCTGGGACCACTTAGCTTTTTATGAAAAACATCTAGACAGGCTTTATTGTAAGCTATTCCTTAAATTTTTCTGAAGTAAATTCATGGTATTGACTATATTTTTCATTTACCATCTTGCTTAATATTAGGTTTCTTCAAACATTTTTAGAATTATTTTAATAGGCTTAATGTAAGTCAAAGTTATTTTTATTACATTGGTCTCACTTTTGTTTCCTCTGTGCTGCTTTTACCCAACCCATGGGCTGCCTTTCCAGTACTAGCTATTGAAATGATATTTTGGGCTATCTGTCCTGTCATGATATCTCAGATCTAGACACAAAGATGATTACAAGGGTCTCTGTACATTCTTTATAAGCCTCCATTTCAGAATTATAACAGTGTGTAAATCACTTATCACTCACCCCACAAATACCTTGGTCTCCTTTACAGTGAACTTTACAATAGAACTCCTTTGCAGTAGAACTCAAAGCTACTACTACATGCTTGTGGGTCTGAAGCCCAGTAGATAAGCCATTATTGTTCAACAGTAAGATTTTTCTAGTTTCTGGTTAACTGCTTTATACTTTATCTACTATTGTTATGTATTTGGAGCTAGTTCACTACAGTTCAGTCATTCAGTCGTGTCTGACTCTTTGGAACCACATGGACTACAGCACACCAGGCCTCCCTGTCCATCACCAACTCCTGGAGTTTACTCAAACTTATGTCCATTGAGTCGGTGATGCCATCTAACAATCTCATCCTCTGTCGTTCCCTTCTCCTCCTGCCTACAATCTTTCCCAGCATGAGGATCTTTTTCAGTGAGTCAGCTATTTGAATCAAAGTAATAGAGTTTCAGCTTCAGCATCAGTCCTTCCAATGAGCACTCAGGATTGATTTCCTTTAGGATGGGCTGGTTGGATCTCCTTGAAGTTCAAGGGGCTTTCAAGAATCTTCTCCAACACTACAGTAAAAAGCATCAATTCTTCAGTGCTCAGCTTTCTTTATAGTCCAACTCTCACATCCATACATGACTACTGGAAAAACCATAGCATTGACTAGATGGACCTTTGTTGGCAAAGTCATGTCTCTGCTTTTCAACATGCTGTCTAAGTTGATCATAACTTTCCATCCAAGGAGCAAGCGTCTTTTAATTTCATGGCTGCAGTTACCATCTGCAGTGATTTTGGAACCCCCCCAAAAAATAAAGTCTGTCACTGTTTCCACTGTTTCCCTGTTTACCATGAAGTGATGGGACTGGATGCCATGGTCTTAGTTTTCTGAATGTTGAGTTTTAAGCCAACTTTTTCACTCTCCTCTTTCACTTTCTTCAAGAGGCTCTTTAGTTCTTCTTCACTTTCTGTCATAAGGGTGCTGTCATCTGCATATCTGAGGTTATTTCTTCTGGCAACCTTGATTCCAGCTTGTGCTTCATCCAGTGCAGTATTTCTCATGATGTACTCTGAATATAAGTTAATGGCACCCCACTCCAGTACTCTTGCCTGGAAAATCCCATGGACAGAGGTGCCTGGTAGGCTGCAGTCCATGGGGTCGCTAAGAGTAGGACACGACTGAGCGACTTCACTTTGACTTTTCACTTTCGTGCATTGGAAGAGGAAATGGCAACCCACTCCAGTATTCTTGCCTGGAGAATCCCATGGACAGAGGAGCCTGGTGGGCTGCAGTCTATGGGGTCGCATAGAGTCGGACACGGCTGAAGCGACTTAGCAGCAGCAGCAGCAGCAAGCATGGTGTTAATATTCACCCAAGGTAATGTATTCCTTTCCCTATTTGGAACCAGTCTGTTCCATGTTCACTTCTAACTGTTGCTTCTTGACCTGCATACAGATTTCTCAAGAGGCAGGGCAGATGGTCTGGTATTCCAATCTCTTTCAGAATTTTCCATAGTTTGTTGAGATCTACACAGTCAAAAGTTTTGGCATAGTCAATAAAGCAGAAATAGATGTTTTTTGGGGACTCTCTTGCCTTTTCAATGATCCAGCGGATGTTGGCAATGTGATCTCTGTTTCCTCTGCCTTTTCTAAAACCAGCTTGAACACCTGGAAGTTCAAGATTCACGTACTGTTGAAACCTGGCTTGAAGAATTTTGAGCATTACTTTGATAGCACATGAGATGAGTGCAATTGTGTGGTAGTATGAGCATTCTTTGTCATTGTCTTTCTTTGGGATTTGAATGAAAACTGACCTTTTCTAGTCCTGCTGAGTTTTCCAAATTTGCTGGCATATTGAGTTCAGCACTTTCACAGCATCATCTTTCAGGATTTGAAATATCTCAACTGGAATTCCATCACCTCCACTAGCTTTGTTCGGAGTGATGTTTCCCAAAGGCCCAATTGACTTTGCACTCCAGGATGTCTGGCTCTAGGTGAGTGATCACAGCATTGTGATTATCTGGGTCATGAAGATCTTTTTTGTATAGTTCTTCTATGTATTCTTGCCACCTCTTCTTAATATCTTCTGCTTCTGTTAGGTCCATACCATTTCTGTCCTTTATTGTGCCCATCTTTGTATGAAAAGTTCTTGGAGCTAAGCATGAAATAACTGAGGTATCATGACTAGAATACATTTCCAACTACCAGTCAGACATTTTTTCTCTGAAATTTCCATAATTTTAAATATGGGGTAGATTAAAAATTTTCATTTTTATATAGTTAAAGCAGAAAAAAAATCTTTAGATAGTATATCCTCATTATAAAGTATTACTTTGTATTTTTAAAATAAATAAAATAAAGATTTATGAAAGTGGGTACGGAGGGAACACATCTTAACACAAGAAAAGCTGTTTATAACAAATCCATAGCAATACAATACTAAAGTGTGAAAAGATGAAAACTGAAACAACTCAAGGATGCCCACTCTCACCAATTCTCTTCAATATAGTATTGGGAGTCTGAGCCACAACAATCAGCTAATAAAAAGAACTCAAAGGTATTCAAATTGGGAAGGAAGAGGTAAAACTGTCAGTATATATGATGAAATGATACTATATATATATATGTAGAAATTCCCAAAAACCCTTGGAAAAAACTACAAGAACTGATAAATGAAGTTAGCAAGGTAGCAGAATACAAGATTAACATACAGAAATAAGTTGGATTTCTTTACACTAACAATGAAACATACGAAATAATCTCTTTTAAAAATACATCAAAAAATAAAATTCCTAGAGGAAACCTCACCAAGAAGTTGGAAGATTTATATGCTGAGAACTTATATTCATATATTGAGAAAGCATTAAAAAGGAAATTAAAGATGATTCAAAGAAATGGGAAGATATTCCATGCTCTTGAATTGGAAGAATAGTGTAAAAATCATAGAACTACTCAAAGCAATATAGAGATTTAAGTGATCCCTATCAAATTACTCAGGACAGTTTTCATAGAACTAGAACAAGTAATCCCAAAATTCATGTGAAACCAAAAAAGACCCAGAATTGCCAAGGCAATCCTGAGGAAAAAGAACAAGTCAGAAGGCATAACCCTCCCAGATTTCAGACACAGTAATCAAAAGCTACAGTTATCAAATGTTGGCACAAAAACAGACTCACAGATCAATGCAACAGAATAGAGAACCCAGAAGGAAACCTGCATGCTTATGATTAATTAGGAGGCAATAATGTGAATTGAGAAACAGTCTCTTCAGCAAGTGGTGTTGGGAAGTTGGGCTTCTGCAGGTAAATCAATCACGTTAGAACACACACTCATATCATTCACAAAAGTAAACCCAAAACAGCTTAAGGACTTCAACATAAGACATGACACCATATAACTCCTTGTTCTGTCGTTCAGTTGTGTCTGATTGTTTGCGACCCCATGGACTGCAGCACTCCAGGCTTCCATGTCCTTCACTATCTTCCATAATTTGCTCAAACTCACATCCATTGAGTCGACGATGCCATCTAACCATCTCATTCACTGTTGCCCTTTTCTCCTCCTGCCCTCAATGTTTCCCAGCATTAAAGATGTTTTCAGTGAGTCAGCTCTTCCCATCAGGTGGTCAAGTATTGGAGCTTCAGTATCAGTCCTTCCAATGAGAATATTCAGGGTTGATTTATTTTAAGATTGACTGGTTTGATCTCCTTGCTCTCCAAGGATCTCTCAAGAGTCTTCTCTAGCACCACATTTCAAAAGCATCAATTCTTCAGTGCTCAGCCGTCTTTATGGTCCAACTCTCACATCTATACGTGACTATTGGAAAAACTATAACTTGAGTAGACAGAGCTTCATTGTCAAAGTAATGTCTCTGCTTTTTAATACGCTGTCTAGGTTTGTCATAGCTTTTCTTCCAAGGAGTAAATGTCTTTTAATTTCATGGCTACAGTCACTCTCACAGTTATTTTGGAGCCCAAGAAAATAAAGTCTGTCACTGTTTCTGTTTTTCCCCATCTATTTGCCATGAAATGTTGGGAACCTATGCCATTATCTTAGATTTTTGAATGTTGGATTTTAAGCCAGCTTTTTCACTCTCTTCTTTCACTCTCATGAAGAAGCTCTTTAGTTCCTCTAAGCTTTCTGTCATTTGGGTGGTGTTATCTGCATATCTGAGGTTATTGGTATTCCTCCCAGCGATCTTGATTCCAGCTTCATGCAGCCCAGCGTTTTGCATGATGTACTCTGCATGTAGGGCTTACTGTGTAGCTCAGATAGTAAAGAATCTGGCCGCAATGCAGGAGACCCTGGTTTGATTCCTGGGTTGGGAAATTCCTCTGGAGAAGGGATAGGCTACCCAGTCAAGTATTCTTGGGCTTCCCTGGTGGTTCAGATGGTGAATAACCTGCCTTTAATGAGGGATACCTGGCTTCAATACCTGGGTTGGGAAGACCCCCTGGAAGAGGGCATTGTGACCCAGTCCAGTTTTTTTTTGCCTGGAGAATACCCATGAACAGAGGAACCTATTGGACTACAGTCCATGGGGTTGCAAAGAGTTGGACACAACTGAGCAACTAAGCACAGCACACATCACACTCTGCATGCAAGTTAAATAAGCAGGATGACAATAAACAGCCTTGTTATACTCCTTTCCAAACTTAGAATCAGTCCATGGTTCCATGTACGATTCTAACTGTTGCTTCTTAACCTGCATACATGTTTCTCAGGAGGCAGTTTAGATTGTCTGGTTTCCCATGTCTAAGAATTTTCCACAGTTTGTTGTGATAGCATAGTCAATGAAGGAGAAGTAGACGTTCTTTTGGAATTGCCTTGTTTTTTCTATGATCCAATGGATGTTGGCAATTTGACCTCTGGTTCCTCTGCCTTTTCTAAGCCCAGCTTGAACATATGGAATTTCTCAGTTCACATACCACTGAAGCCTAGCTTGAAGGATTCTGAGCAAAATCTTGCTAGCATATTAAATGAGTGCACTTTTATGGTAGTTTGAATATTGTTTGGCCTTGTCTTTCTTTGGTATTAGAATGAAAACTGGATCTTTTCCAGTCCTGTGGTCACTGCTGAATTTTCCAAATTTGCTAGCATATTTAGTATAGCACTTTCACAGCATCATCTTTTAAGATTTGAAATAGCTCAGCTAGAATTCTGTTACCTCCACTAGCTTTGTTTGTAGTATTTTTTCTTAAAGGCCCACTTCACTTCACACTGCAGGATGTCTGGTTCATACCATTGTGGTTATCCAGGTCATTAAGACCTTTGCTGTAGCAATCATAGGCAAAACATCTTCTGACATAGTTGCAACAATGTTTTCTTAGGCCAGTCTCCCAAGGTAATAGAAATAAAAGTGAAAATGAACAAATAGTATCTAATCAAACTTATACTTTTTGCGCAATAAAGGAAACCATAAACAAAATGAAAAGACAACCTTCAGAATGGGAGAAAATAGTTGCAAAAATGGAGCTGACAAAGGCTTATACAACTCAACAACAACAACAGCAAAACAACAACAAAAACAACCCAATCAAAAAGGGGAAGAAGACATAAATAGACATTTCTCCAAAAAAGACCTGCAGATGGCCAATAAGCACATGAAAATATGCTCAACATTGCTAATTATTAGACAAATGCAAATAAAAACTACACTGAGTCAGGACACTCTACATACATACACCCATGGCTGGTTCATGTCAATGTATGGCAAAAATTACTACAATATTGTAGTTAGCCTCTGATTAAAATAAATTAATTAATTAAAAAAAAAAGTACAGTGAAGTACCACCTCAGACCAGTCAGAATAGTCATCATTAGAACATCACCAAGTAACAAATGCTGTAGAGAGTGTAGAGAAAAGGGAATACTCTTATTTTGTTGCTGAGAATGTACATTGATGCAGCCACTATGTAAAACAGTATTGATATTCCTCAAAAACCTAAAAATAGAGTGGCCATATGATATAGCAATCTCACCCCTGGGCATATACCCAGACAAAACTATAATTCAGAAGGATACAGACACACTTATGTTCCTAGAAGCAGTATTTACAATAGCTAAGAAAGACATGAAAACAACCTAAATACCTAAATGTTTATCAACAGAATGGATACAGAAGATACTGTGTGTGTGCGTGTGTATGAGTATTATTTCATGAGATATTACTAAGCCATCAGAAAGAATCAAATAATGCCATTTTATATGAAGTAAGTCATAAGGAGAAAGACATATATCGTGTGATATCACTTATATGTGGAATCTAAAATAGAGTACAAATCAATGTATCTACAAAATAAAAATTGTCACAGATTTAGAGAACAGACTTGTGGTTGCCAAGAAGGAAGGGGTTGGAGTGATGGAATGGGACTCTAGGATTAGAAGGGGCAAGTAATTACATATATATGGGACACATATATGTATAACTGAGTCATTTTGCTGTATATAAGAAATTAATACAACATTGTAAATCAACTATTCTTCAATAAAAAATTTCAAAAAAAAGGAAGAGAATCATTATATGTAATGTAACTAAAAAGTTTTTAAACCCCAGAACACAATCACATTTTTTTATTAAATTTGTCTCCTTCCTTTCTGTACTCACAATGAAATAATATCAGAAAAGAATTGAAGTTTTGTTGAAATTGCTATCATATAACTTATGCTTTGAAATTGGTAAGCATGAACTTTATATTTATTTTTTAAAAAGGTATAGATAAATCAGAAGATAGTCATGATTTATTAATAAAGAAAGATACATTATATAGCATTTTTAGCAATTAAAAATCAGTATGTGTATACATGTGTGTGAACATGTGTACATATACTTTTTAATATATATATAAATTTACTTTAAATAAATTTATATAACAAAAATATGCATAAATCTGTTAACAGTGTTTGACTGTGGGTAGTGGCATTACTACCCTTCCCTTTCATGTATCACAGCCTTGTCATGGTAAAGGGGCTTGCATAATTCAATGAAGCTATGAATCATGCCATGCAGGATAACCCAAGATGCATGGATCATATTGAAGAGTTCTGACAAAATGTGGTCCACAGGAGAAAAAATTACAACCCACTCCAGTATTCTTGCTTGGAAAACTCCATGGACAATAAATATGAAAAGGCAAAAAGATATGATGCTGGGAGACGAGCCACCCTAGGTTGGAAGGTGTCCAATATGCCACTAGGGAAGAGCAGAGGGCAGTTACTAATAGCTCTAGAAAAAATGAAGTGGCTGGGCCAAAGCAGAAACGATGCTCTGTTGTAGGTGTGTCTAGTGGTAAAAGTAAAGTCTAATACTGTAAAGAGTAATATTGCATAGGCACCTGGAATGTTGAGCTTCCCAGGTGGTGCTAGTGGTAAAGAACCCACCTGCCAATTCAGGAGATACAAGTTACATGGGTTCGATCCCTATGTTGGGAGAATCCCTTGGAGAAGGGCATGGCAACCCACTTCAGTATTCTTGCCTGTAGAATCCCAATGGAAAGAGGAACCTGATGGGCTACTTTCCATAGGATCACACAGAGTCAGACATGACTGAAGTAACTTAGCATGGCACATCATCTGGAATATTAGGTCCCTGAATCAAGGTAAATTGGATATGATCAAGCAGGAGATGGCAAGGTTGAACATTGATATCATAAGAATCAGTGAACTAAAATGGATGGGAAAGGGTGAATTTAATTTAGATAACCAGTATATGAACTACTATGAGCAAGGATCCCTTAAAAAATGGAGTAGCCTTCATAGTCAACAAGAGACCGAAATGCACTACTTGGGTGCAATCTCAAAAATGACAGAATGTCCTTCATTCATTTCCAAGGCAAACCATTCAACATCATAGTAATCTAAGTCTATGTCGAACCACTGATGCCAAAGAAGCTGATGTTGATCAGTTCTATAAAAGCCTACAACACTTTCTAGAATGAACACTGAATTAAAAAAAAAAAAAAAAAAGATATCTTTCTCATCATACAGGATTAGAATGCAAAAGTATAGACCCAAGAGATACCCATAATAACATGCAAGTTTGGCCTTGGAGTACAAAATAAAGCAGGGAAACTCAGATATGTTTCTAATAAGCAGCCATGTTTAAAAACAATTGGACTGTATGAGGATCATTTTCTTTTATCCTGTTTGTTTCACTTTTTCTATTTCATATTCACTGCTCCCATTTAATTTAGTCTATATTTTTTCAATTTCTCCATCTCTCTCTCTTTTAATACAAATTTATTTATTTTAATTGGAGGTTAATTACTTTACAATACTGTATTGGCTTTTCCATACATCAACATGAATCTATCACGGGTGTGCACATATTCTCCATCCTGAACCCCGCTTCTAGCTCCCTCCCCATACCATCCCTTTGGGTCATCCCAGTGCACCAGGCCAGAGCATCCTGTATCATGCATCGAACCTGGACTGGAGATTCTTTTCACGTATGATATTATACATGTTTCAAAGTCATTCTCTCAAATCATCCCACCCTCACCCTTGCCCACAGAGTCCAAAAGACTGTTCTATACATCTGTGTCTCTTTTCCTGTCTCGTGTACAGGGTTATCATTGCCATCTTTCTAAATCCATATATATGAATTAGTATACTGTATTGATGTTTTAATTTCTGGCTTACTTCACTTTGTATAATCGGCTCCAGTTTCATCCACCTCATTAGAACTGATTCAAAAGCATTCTTTTTAAAGGCTGAGTAATAGTCCATTGTGTATATGTACCACAGCTTTCTTATCCATTCATCTGCTGATGGGCATCTAGGTTGCTTCCATGTCCTGGCTATTATAAACAGTGCTGCAATGAACATAGGGGTACATGTGTCCCTTTCAATTCTGGTTTCTCCGTGTGTATGCCCAGCAGTGTGATTGCTGGGTCATATGGCAGTTCTAGTTCCAGTTTTTAAAGGAATCTCCAGACTGTTCTCCATAGTGGCTGTACTAGTTTGCATTCCCACCAACAGTGTAAGAGGGTTCCCTTTTCTCCACACCCTCTCCAGCATTTATTGCTTGTAGACTTTTGGATCGCAGCCATTCTGACTGGTGTGAAATGATACCTCATTGTGGTTTTGATTTGCATTTCTCTGATAATGAGTGATGTTGAGCATCTTTTCATGTGTTTGTTAGCCATCTGTACGTCTTCTTTGGAGAAATGTCTGTTTAGTTCTTTGGCTCATTTTTTGATTGGGTCATTTATTTTTCTGGAATTGAGCTTCAGGAGTTGCTTGTATATTTTTAAGATTAATTCTTTGTCAGTTGCTTCATTTGCTGTTATTTACTCCCATTGTGAAGGCTGTCTTTTCACCTTGCTTGTAGTTTCCTTTGTTGTGCAGAAGCTTTTAATTTTAATTAGGTCCCATTTGTTTATTTTTGCTTTTATTTCCAATATTCTGGGAGGTGGGTAATAGAGGATCCTGCTGTGATTTATGTCAGAGAATGTTTTGCCTATGTTCTCCTCTAGGAGTTTTATAGTTTCTGGTCTTACTTTTAGATACTTAATCCATTTTGAGTTTATTTTTGTGTATGGTGTTAGAAAGTGTTCTACTTTCATTCTTTTACAAGTGGTTGATCAGTTTTCCCCCCACCACTTGTTAAAGAGATTGTCTTTTCTGCATTGTATATTCTTGCTTCCTTTGTCAAAGATAAGGTGTCCATAGGTGCATGGATTTATCTCTGAGCTTTCTATATTTCTGTCTTTGTGCCAGTACAATGCTGTCTTGATGACTGTGGCTTTGTAGTAGAGCCTGAAGTCAGGCAGGCTGATTCCTCCAATTCCATTCTTCTTTCTCAAGATTGCTTTGGCTATTTGAGGTTTTTTGTATTTCCATACAAATTGTGAAATTATTCTCTCTGGCTCTGTGAAAAATACCGTTGGTAGCTTGATAGGGATTGCATTGAATCTATAGATTGCTTTGGGGAGTATACTCATTTTCATTATATTGATTCTTCTGATCCATGAACATGGTATATTTCTCCATCTATTAGTGTTCTCTTTGATTACTTTCACCAGTGTTTTATAGTTTTCTATATATAGGTCTTTAGTTTCTTTGGGTAGATATATTCCTAAGTATTTTATTATTTTCATAGCAATGGTGAATGAGATTGTTTCCTTAATTTTTCTTTCTGTTTTCTCATTATTACTGTATAGGAATGCAGGGATTTCTGTGTGTTGATTTTATATACTGCAACTTTACTATATTCATTGATTAGCTCTAGTAATTTTTTGGTGGAGTCTTTAGGGTTTTCTATGTAGAGGAATATGTCATCTGCAAACAGTGAGAGTTTTACTTTTTCTCTTCCAATTTGGATTACTTTTATTTCTATTTCTGCTCTGATTGCTCTAACCAAAACTGCGAAAACTATGTTGAATAGTAGTGGTAAAAGTGGGCACCCTGTCTTGTTCCTGACTTTAAGGGAAATGCTTTCAATTTCTCACCATTGAGGATAATGTTTGCTGTGGGTTTGTCATCAGATCAGATCAGTCGCTCAGTCGCGTCCGACTCTTTGCGACCCCATGAATTGCAGCACGCCAGGCCTCCCTGTCCATCACCCACTCCCAGAGTTCACTCAGACTCACGTCCATTAAGTCAGTGATGCCATCCAGCCGTCTCATCCTCTGCCATCCCCTTCTCCTCTTGCCCCCAATCCCTCCCAGCATCAGAGTCTTTTCCAATGAGTCAACTCTTCGCATGAGGTGGCCAAAGTACTGGAGTTTCAGTGTTGGCATCATTCCCTCCAAAGAAATCACAGGGCTGATCTCCTTCAGAATGGACTGCTTGGATCTCCTTGCAGTCCAAGGGACTCTCAAGAGTCTTCTCCAACACCACAGTTCAAAAGCATCAATTCTTCAGTGCTCAGCCTTCTACACAGTCCAATTCTCACATCCATACATGAACACTGGAAAAACCATAGCCTTGACTAGACGAACCTTTGTTGACAAAGTAATGTCTCTGCTTTTGAATATGCTATCTAGTTTGGTCATAACTTTCCTTCCAAGGAGTAGGTGTCTTTTAATTTCATGGCTGCAGTCACCATCTGCAGTGATTTTGGAGCCCAGAAAACTAAAATCTGACACTGTTTCCACTGTTGCCCTGTCTGTTTCCCATGAAGTGATGGGACCGGATGCCATGATCTTCGTTTTCTGAATGTTGAGCTTAAGCCAACTTTTTCACTCTCCACTTTCACCTTCGTCAAGAGGCTTTTTAGTTCCTCTTCACTTTATGCCATAAGGATGGTGTCATCTGCATATCTGAGGTTATTGATATTTCTCCCGACAATCTTGATTCCAGCCTGTTTTTCTTCCAGTCCAGTGTTTCTCATCATGTACTCTGCATATAAGTTAAATAAACAGGGTGACAATATACGGCCTTGACATACTCCTTTTCCTATTTGGAACCAGTCTGTTGTTCCATGTCCAGTTCTAACTGTTGCTTCCTGACCTGCATACAAACTTCTCAAGAGGCAGATCAGGTGGTCTGGTATTCCCATCTCTTTCAGAATTTCCCACAGTTTCTTGTGATCCACACAGTCAAAGGCTTTGGCATAGTCAATGAAGCAGAAACAGATATTTTTCTGGAACTCTCTTGCTTTTTCCATGATCCAGCAGATGTTGGCAATTTGATCTCTTGTTCCTCTTCCTTTTCTAAAACCAGCTTGAACATTAGGAAGTTCATGGTTCACATATTTCTGAAGCCTGGCTTGGAGAATTTTGAGCATTACTTTACTAGTGTATGAGATGAGTGCAATTGTGCGGTAGTTTGAGCATTCTTTGGCATTGCCTTTCTTTGGGATTGGAATGAAAACTGACCTTTTCCAGTTCTGTGGCCACTGCTGAGTTTTCCAAATTTGCTGGCATACTGAGTTCAGCACTTTCACAGCATCATCTTCCAGGATTTGGAATAACTCAACTGGAATTCCATCACCTCCACTAGCTTTGTTCGTAGTGATGCTTTGTAAGGCCCACTTGACTTTACATTCCAGGATGTCTGGCTCTAGGTGAGTGATCACACCATCGTGATGATCTGGGTCGTGAAGATCTTTTTTGTACAGTTCTTCTGTGTATTCTTGCCACCTCTTCTTAATATCTTCTGCTTCTGTTAGGTCCATACAATTTCTGTCCTTTATTGAACCCATCTTTGCATGAAATGTTCCTTTGGTATCTCTGATTTTCCTGAAGAGATCTCTAGTCTTTCCCATTCTGTTGTTTTTCTCTATTTCTTTGCATTGATTGCTGCAGAAGGCTTTCTTATCTCTTCTTGCTATTCTTTGGAATTCTGCATTCAGATTTTTATATCTTTCCTTTTCTCCTCTGCTTTTTGCTTCTCTTCTTTTCACAGCTATTTGTAAGGCCTCCCCAGACAGCCATTTTGCTTTTTTGCATTTCTTTTCCATGGGGATGGTCTTGATCCCTGTCTCCTGTACAATGTCACGAACCTCATTCCATAGTTCATTAGGCACTCTATCTATCAGATCTAGGCCCGAAATCTATTTCTCACTTCCACTATATAATCATAAGGGATTTGATTTAGGTCCTACCTGAATGGCCTAGTGGTTTTCCCTACTTTCTTCAACTTAAGTCTGAATTTGGCAATAAGGAGTTCATGATCTGAGCCACAGTCAGCTCCTGGTCTTGTTTTTGCTGACTGTATAGAGCTTCTCCATCTTTGGCTGCAAAGAATATAATTAATCTGATTTTGGTGTTGACCATCTGGTGACGTCCATGTATAGAGTCTTCTTTTGTGTTGTTGGAAGAGGGTGTTTGTTATGACCAGTGCATTTTCTTGGCACAACTCTGTTAGTCTTTGCCTTGCTTCATTCCATATTCCAAGGCCAAATTTTCCTGTTTCTCCAGGTGTTTCTTGACTTCCTACTTTTGCATTCCAGTCCCCTATAATGAAAAGGACATCTTTTTTGGGTTTAGTTCTAAAAGGTCTTGTAGGTCTTCATAGAACCGTTCAACTTCAGCTTCTTCAGCATTACTGGTTGGGGCATAGACTTGGATTACTGTATTATTGAATGGTTTGCCTTGGAAACAAAGAGATCATTCTGTCGTTTTTGAGATTGCATCCAAGTACTGCATTTCAGACTCTTTTGTTGACCATGATGGCTACTCCATTTCTTTGAGGGATTCCTACCCACAGTAGTAGATATAATGGTCATCTGAGTTGAATTCACACATTCCAGTCCATTTCAGTTTGCTGATTCCTAGAATGTCGACATTCACTCTTGCCATCTCTTGTTTGACCACTTTCAGTTTGCCTTGATTCATGGACCTGACATTCCAGGTTCTTGTGCAATATTGCTTTTTACAGCATCGGACCTTGCTTCTATCACCAGTCACATCCACAACTGGGTATTCTTTTTGCTTTGGCTCCATCCCTTCATTCTTTCTGGGGTTATTTCTCCACTCATCTCCAGTAGCACTTTGGGCAACTACTGACCTGGGGTGTTTCTCTTTCAGTATCCTATCATTTTTGCCTTTTCATACTGTTCATGGGGTTCTTACGCAAGAATACTGAAGTGGTTTTCCATTCCCTTCTCCAGTGGACCACATTCTGTCAGATCTCTCCACCTTATGTTGAGGTATGTTCCTTCTATTCCTGATTTCTGGAGAGTTTTTAGCATAAATGGATGTTAAATTTTGTCAAAGGCTTTCTCTGCATCTATTGAGATAATCATATGGCTTTTATTTTTCAGTTTGTTCATGTGGTGTATTAACATTGACTGTTTTGTGGATATTGAAGAATACTTGCGTCCCTGGGATAAAGCCTACTTGGTCATGATGTATGATCTTTTAAATGTGTTGTTGGATTCTGTTTGCTAGAATTTTGTTAAAGATTTTTGCATCTGTGTTCATCAGTGATATTGGCCTGTAGTTTTCTTTTTTTGTGGCATCTTTGTCAGGTTTTGGTATTAGGGTGATGGTGGCCTCATAGAATGAGTTTGGAAGTTTACCTTCCTCTGCAATTTTCTGGAAGAGTTTGAGTAGGATAGATGCTAACTCTTCTCCAAATTTTTGGTAGAATTCATCTGTGAAACTGTCTGGACCTGGGCTTTTTTTTTTACTGGAAGATTTCTGATTACAGTTTCAATTTCTATGCTTGAGATTGGTCTGTTAAGATTTTCTATTTCTTCCTGGTCCAGTTTTGGAAAGCTGTACTTTTCTAAGAATTTGTCCATTTCTTCCACGTTGTCCATTTTATTGGCATATAATTGCTGATAGTAGTCTCTTATGATCCTTTGTATTTCTGTGTTGTCTGTTGTGATCTCTCCTTTTTCATTTCTAATTTTATTGATTTGATTTTTCTTCCTTTGTTTCTTGATAAATCTAGCTAATGGTTTGTCAATTTTATTTATCCTTCAAAGAACCATCTTTTGGCTTTGTTGATTTTTGCTATGGTCTCTTTTGTTTCTTTTGCATTTAGTTCTGCCCTAATTTTTAAGATTTCTTTCCTTCTACTAACCCTGGGTTTTTCATTTCTTCCTTTTCTAGTTGCTTTACGTGTAGAGTTAGGTTATTTATTTGACTGTTTTCTTGTTTCTTAAAGTATGCCTGTATTGCTCTGAACTTTCCCCTTAACACTGCTTTTACAGTGTCCCACAGGTTTTGGGTTGTTTTGTTTTCTTTTTCATTTGTTTCTGTGTATACTTTGATTTCTTTTTTGATTTCTTCTGTGATTCATTGGTTATTCAGCAGCCTGTTGTTCAGCCTCCATATGTTGGAATTTTTAATAGTTTTTCTCCTGTAATTGAGATCTAATCTTACTGCATTGTTGTCAGAAAACATGCTTGGAATGATTTCTTTTTTTTTGAATTTACCAAGACTATATTTATGGCCTAGGATGTGATCTATCCTGGAGAAGTTTCCGTGTGTGCTCGAGAAAAAGGTGAAATTCACTGTTTTTGGGTGAAATGTCCTATACATATCAATTAGGTCTAACTGGTCTATTGTATCATTTAAAGTTTGTGTTTCCTTTTTAATTTTCTGTTTAGTTGATCTATCCATAGGTGTTAGTGAGGTATTAAAGTCTCCTGCTATTATTGTGTTATTGTTAATTTCCCCTTTCATACTTGTTAGCGTTTGTCTTACATATTGCGGTGCTCCTATGTTGGGTGCATATATATTTATAATTGTTATATCTTCTTCTTGGATTGATCCTTTGATCATTATGTAGTGTCCTTCTTTGTCTCTTTTCACAGCCTTTGTTTTAAAGTCTATTTTATCTGATATGAGTATTGCTACTCTTGCTTTCTTTGATCTCTATTTGAGTAGAATATCTTTTTCCAGCCCTTCACTTTCAGTCTGTATGTTTCCCTTGTTTTGAGTGGGTCTCTTGTAGACAATGTATATAAGCATCTTGTTTTTGTGTCCATTCAGCCAGTCTTTGTCCTTTGGTTGGGGCATTCAACCCATTTACATTTAAGGTAATTATTGATAAGTATGATCCCATTGCCATTTGCTTTATTGTTTTGGGTTCGAGTTTATATACCCTTTTTCTGTTTCCTGTCTAGAGAAGATCCTTTAACATTTGTTGGAGAGCTGGTTTGGTGGTGCTGAATTCCCTCAGCTTTTGCTTGTCTGTAAAGCTTTTAATTACTCCTTCATATTTGAATGAGATCCTTGCTGGGTACAGTAATCTGGGCTGTAGATTATTTTCTTTCCTCACTTTAAGTATGTCCTGCCATTCCCTTTTGGCCTGAAGAGTTTCTATTGAAAGATCAGCTGTTATCCTTATAGGAGTACCCTTGTTGTTATTTGTTGTTTTTCCCTTGCTGCTTTTAATATTTGTTCTTTGTGTTTGATCTTTGTTAATTTGATTAATAAGTGTCTTGGGCTGTTTTGCCTTCGGCTTATCCTGTTTGGGACTCTCTGGGTTTCTTGGACTTGGGTGATTATTTCCTTCCCCATTTTAGGGAAGTTTTCAACTATTATCTCCTCAAGTATTTTCTCATGGTCTTTCTTTTTGCCTTATTCTTCTGGGACTCCTATGATTCGAATGTTGGGGCTTTTAACATTGTCCCAGAGGTCTCTGAGTTTGTCCTCATTTCTTTTAATTCATTTTTCTTTTTTCCTCTCTGATTCATTTATTTCTACCATTCTATCTTCTACCTCACTAATCCTCTCTTCTGCCTCCATTATTCTACTGTTGGTTCCCTCCAGAGTGTTTTTGATCTCATTTATTGCATTATTCATTATATATTCACTCTTTTTTATTTCTTCTAGGCCCTTGTTAAACCTTTCTTCCATCTTCTTAATCCTTAATCTAGGCTATTTACCTGTGATTCCATTTTGTTTTCAATATTTTGGATCATTTTCAGTATCATTATTTGGAATTCTTTATCAGGTAGATTCCCCATCTCTTCCTCTTTTGTTTGGTTTGGTGGGCATTTATCGTGTTCCTTTACCTGCTGGGTATTCCTCTGTCTCTTCATCTTGTTTATGTTGCTATGTTTGGGGTGGGATTTCTGTATTCTGGCAGTTTGTGGAATCTTTTTATTGTGGAGTTTCCTTGCTGTGGGTGGGGTTGTATGGGTGGCTTCTCAGGGTTTCCTGGTTAGGGAAGCTTGTGTCAGTGTTCTGGTGGGTGGAGCTGGATTTCTTCTCTCTGAAGTGCAATGAAATGTCCAGTAATGAGTTATGAGATGTCACTGGGTTTGGAGTGACTTTAGGCAGCCTGTATATTGAAGCTCAGTGCTGTATTCCTGTGTTGCTGGAGAATTTGTGTGGTATGTCTTGCTCTGGAACTCGTTGGCCCTTGGGTGGTGCTTGCTTTCAGTGTAGGTATGGAGGCAGTTGATGAGCTCCTGTTTATTAATGTTCCCTGGAGTCAGGAGTTCTCTGGTGTTCTCAGGATTTGGACTTAAGCCTTCTGCTTCTGGTTTTCAGTCTTATTTTTACAGTAGCTTCAAGACGTCTCCATCTATACAGAACCATTGATAAAACATCTAGGTTAAAGATGAAAAGTTTCTCCATGGTGAGGGACACCCAGAGAGGTTCACAGAGTTACATGGAGAAGAGAAGAGGGAGGAGAGAGATAGAGGTGACCCGAATGAGGTGAGGTGGAATAAAAAGAGGAGAGAGCAAGCTAGTCTGTAATCACTTCCTTATGTGCTCCACAGTCTGGACCTCCCAGAGATGTTCACAGAGTTATACAGAGAAGAAAAGAGGGAGGAACGAGACAGAGGTGGCCAGGAGGATAAAGGGGGGAATCAAAAGGAGAGAGACAGATCCATCCAGTAATCAGTTTCCTAAGTGTTCTCCACTGTCCAGAACACAAAGAGATTCACAGAGTTGGGTAGAGAAGAGAAGGGGGAGGTTGGAGATAGAGGTGACCTGTTGGAGAAAGGAGAGTCCAAAGGGGGAGCGAGCAGTCAAGCCAGTAACCTCGCTCCAAAGTAAAAGTGGGTACTGAAGATTGGGTTCTTAAATGTACAAAATTGATAACAAATACCAAAAAGCAAAGATTAAAAATCTAAAGTAGAGGTTGGATTTTCAAAAATATAATACTAAAGAAGAAGAAAAAAAGCAAAGTCTCAAAAATTATAAATATATATATATATATATATATATATATATATATATATGTGTGTGAAGTTTTCTTTAAAAAATAGGGTCTCTTTTTTTTCCTTCAAAGTAATAGTAGGTTATAAAAATAAGAATTAAAGGAGTAATAGAGGACTTAAAATTTAAAAAGTACAGAATGATAGTAAAAATAGTAAAAATATATCTAGGGCTTCCTCTGGTGTTGTGGGCAGTGTGGGGTCAGTTCATTTTTGGATAGTTCCTTGATCCGGCTTATATTTCTTAAGATCTATGGGCCCCTTCCTATGTAGTTGGTATTAACTACAGGGTTTTAATCTATTGCACCTGTCACTTCCAAGGAGGGTCCCTCTGTTTTAGCTTCTGTTTGCTGGTCTCTTCAGTGTCCAATTCCCACCCTGACACAAGGGGGCGGTGGTGGAAACTTTTAGGCTCACTTGTTCAGTCGTGCTGTGGGGAGGGAGGCACGCTGCAAACAAATAACACTGGCATGTGCTCACAGTGTCTCGGCCACACTGGGTTTGCCCTCGCTCATGGTGTGTGTGCTTTCCCTGTCAACACTGCTTAGGCTCTGGGTTGCTTTGCCGGGAACTGTCTGAGGCTGGCCGTGGGTTGTATGCACTTCGCAGGTCTGAGCAGCTCAGGTTCAGGTACTTGGATAGTCCTCAGAGGTGCAGACTCGGTTGGGCCTGCGTTTTGTGCCCTTCAGGTCCGAGCAGCTCAGGTGTTTGGCGAGTGCGGTCGCCAGGACTTATCACCTTCCCCATCCCTGCGATTCAGTTTTCTGGGTGTACAACAGGCACACCTTCTCAGGCGGATGTTGACCATCCAGAATCCCAAGAAGTCTTGGTTAACAATGAAGCCTGCTTGCAGTTTGGTAAATAATGCCTCTCTGGGGCCATGATTGATCCCTTCCGGCTCTGGCTGCCTTTCACCAGAGGGGGATGGTCTGCAGCTGGCTAGCTCTGCTCAGTCTTTTGTTCTGTGAATGGGCCTGATGGTGTCTTAGGGTAGGGATTTTTGCGTAGCTCTAGTCAGTCTTTTCTTCTATGAGCGGACCTGGTGGTGTCTTAGGTTAGGGCTTTTTGCTTGGTAGCTATCCCACAGTCTGGTTTGCTAGCCCAAGTTAGTTCCTTCAGATTGCCCTTGGGGCATTCAGGCCCAGTCCTTACTCTAAGCAATGCATCCCGCGCCTCTCTGCCCAGCCCCCGGTTGCTAGTGGCGGATGCAGACGTCTGTACTGTTTCTCCACTGGGGAAGTTACCATTGGGCACATAATCTGTGGGTTTTAATTATTTATTTATTTCTCCTCCTGGTTATGTTGCCCTCTGTGGTTCCAGGGCTCACCACAGACTCAGCAGTGAGAGTGTTTCCTGGTGTTTGGAAACTTCTCTCTTTTTTAAGACTCCCTTCCTGGGATGGAGGTTCATCCCTACCTCTTTTGTCTCTCTCTCTCTCTCTCTCTCTCTCTCTCTTTTTTTTTTTTTTATAGTTTTTCCTACGTCCTTTCAAAGACAATGCTTTTCTGGGTGCCTGATGTTCTCTGCCAGCATTCAGAAGTTGTTTTGTTGAATTTACTCAGTGTTCAAATGTTCTTTTGATGAATTTGTGGGGGAGAAAGTGATCTCCCTGTACTATTCCTCTGCCATCTTAGGACCACCTCCTCTCTCTTTTTTTGATGTTCTTTTTCAAGCCTTTATCAAACACAGTAGTAAAGCTTTCATATACATATATATATAAAATAATACATATCATGTATATATTTTAGAAAAGTTATGACTTTTTGCTTAACTAAAAATTCTATGACATTTTGACCCCACATGTTTGACTTTGTATTAATAGAATTCTAGTTTCTAATTTAAAAAAATAGATATTCAACAGGAAACTCCAATACTTTGGCCACCTGATGTGAACAGCTCACTCATTGGAAAAGATCTCAGTGCTGGGAAAGAATTGAAGGGAAAAGGAGAATGGGTGACAGAGGATGAGACGGTTGATAGCATTGCCAACTCAATGGACATTAATTTTTTTAAATTAATTTATTTTAATTGGAGGTTACTTTACAATATTATGGTGTTTTTTTGCCATACATCAACATGAATCAGCCACAGGTGTACATGTGTCCCCCCATCCTGAACCCCTCTCACTTCCCTACCCACCCCATCCCTCTGGGTTACCCCAGAGCACTTGCACTGTCATCTGTTTTACATATGGTAGTATACATGTTTCAATGCTATTCTCTCAAATCATCCCACCATCACCTTCTCCCACACAGACCAATAGATTTTTGAGCAAACTCCCAGAGATAGTGAAGGACAAATGACTATGGCATGGAGTCACAAAGAATTGGACATGACTTACTGACCAAATAACAATAGAATGATCATATCTGACTCTTTGTGACCCCATGGACTATACAGTCCATGGAATTCTACAGACCAGAACACTGGAGTGTGGACCTTTCCTTTCTCCAGGAGATCTTCCCAATCCAGGGATCAAACCTAGGCCTCCTGAATTGCAGGCAGATTCTTTACCAGCTGAGCCACAAAGGAAGCCCAAGAATACTGGAGTGGGTAGCCTATCCCTTCTCCAGCAGATCTTCCTGACCTGCATTGCAGGTGGATTCTTTACAACTGAGCTATCAGGGAAGATTCGTAAGTGCCGAAAAATCAACAAGTCTTGAAATTTCCATTATGTTTTGCTAAAAACTATAATTATATTAGTAATTATAACTTTAATTTAAAAACCAATAACATTTACTATACACATGCAAGTTGTACAGCTTTAGCAACCACATATGAATGAGGAGCAGTGGCAAAACTTTTCTTCTATTCCTCTATAACACAGAGAGCTCAACCTGGTGCTTTGTGACAACCTGGGAGCGTGGGTTGGAAAATTGGAAAATTCAGCCATGGCCACAGGACTGGAAAAGGTCAGTTTTCAGTCCAATCCCAAAGAAAGGCAATGCCAAAGAATGCTCAAACTACTGCACAACTGCACTCATCTCAAACACTAATAAAGTAATGCTCAAAATCCTCCAAGCCAGGCTTCAACAATACATGAACTGTGAACTTCCAGATGTTCAAGTTGGGTTTAGAAAAGGCAGAGGAACCAGAGATCAAATTGCCAGCATCTGTTGGATCATTGAGAAAGCCAGAGAGTTCCAGAATAACATCTATTTCTGCTTTCTTGACTATGTCAAAGCCTTTGACTGTGTGGATCACAAGAAACTGTGGAAAATTCTGAAAGAGATGGGAATACCAAACCACCTGACCTGCCTCTTGAGAAACCTATATGCAGGTCAGGAAGTAACAGTTAGAACTGGACATGGAACAACAGACTGGTTCCAAATAGGAAAAGGAGTACGTCAAGGCTGTATATTGTCACCCTGCTTATTTAACTTATATGCAGAGTACATAATGAGAAACACTGGGCTGGAAGAAACACAAGCTGGAATCAAGATTGTCGGGAGAAATATCAATAACCTCAGATATGCAGATGACATCACCCTTATGGTAGAAAGTGAGGAAAAACCAAAGAGCCTCTTGATGAAAGTGAAAGAAGAGAGTGAAAAAGTTGGCTTAAAGCTCAACATTCAGAAAACAAAGATCATGGCATCTGTTCCCATCACTTCATGGGAAATAGATGGGGAAACAGTGGAAACAGTGTCAGACTTTATTTTTTGGGGCTCCAAAATCACTGCAGATGGTAAATGCAGCCATGAAATGAAAAGATGCTTATGACTTGGAAGGAAAGTTATGACCAACCTAGACAGCATATTAAAAAGCAGATGACTTTGTCAACAAACGTCCATAGAGTCAAGGCTATTGTTTTTCCACTGGTCATGTATGGATGTGAGAGTTGGACTATAAAGAAAGCTGAGCACTAAAGAATTGCTGCTTTTGAACTGTGGTGTTGGAGAAGACTCGTGAGAGTCCGTTGGACGCAAGGAGATCCAACCAGCCCATTCTAAAGGAAATCAGTCCTGAATATTCATTGGAAGGACTGATGTTGAAGCTGAAACTCCAATACTTTGGCCACCTGATGCAAAAACTGACTCATTTGAAAAGACCCTGATGCTGGGAAAGACTGAAGGCAGGAGGAGAAGGGAATTACAGAGGATGAGATGGTTGGATGGCGTCACCAACACAACGGACATGAATTTGGGTAAACTCCAGGAGTTGGTGATGGACAGGGAGGCCTGGCCTGATGCAGTCCATGGGGTTGCAAAGAGTCGGACACGACTGAGCGACTGAACTGAATTGAATTGACTGAAAAAGGTGGGATGTGGTGGGGAGTGGGAGGGAGATTCAAGATGGAAGGGACTTATGTATACTTATGGCTGATCCATCCATGTTGTTGTTTGACAGAAGCCAATACAGCATTGTAAGGCAATTATCCTCCAATTTAAAATAAATCAAAAAAAAAAAAAACTTCTACTAAACACACGTAAAATGATTTCAATGAGAAAATCTTTATCATTCAGAAAAATTAACAAATTATATTTAAATATATATCATTAAGCAAAACTAGTCATGGATCTATGAAAACATTATTCAGCAATAAAATAGTAAGAATTTCTAGATGAAAACAGACATGATATATAAATAGTGTAGGAGTCCCCAGACTGCACCTTTCTCAAAAGACCAACAATTAAAGAGTTTTCTACAACAAAAACAACACTGGGAAGAGCTCTAGAGTCCATTTAAGAAGTTTCAGGCTCAAAAATCTCAGAATAACTGAACAAGAAGAAAAAGCAGACTGCTTCATCCCATTCCTCAAGCCAGCACTGCTCTAAGCCAAGAGAAAACTTCCCAGCTACAGAGGAATTTTCCTCATGGGAATGGTGGAGTGAGCAACCACCTCCCAAGTCATTCGTAGCACTGTGTGAAGGCCCCCCTTACTTTCACCCAACCTAGACTGGGAAAGCTGAGGTGTATAGAAACAGCTAGAAACAAGGGTAAAAAACAGGGGCTACTAGTAGCAGTCACTCAGAAAGAGTGGTCACATTTCACAGTGACCTGCTCTGCAAACAAACCCAGTGGCTTTCACCACTGAAGGAAACAACCCTGAAGATTTCACCAGCTTTGACCCCACAAGTATTAACATTTGCCATCTCAGTACCTCCCTACTTCCTGCTCCCCAGCCTCACTGGGGCCCAGAAACTGTATCAGCTGTCAGCCCAAGCCTCTGGAGCTGTACAAATACAAGACACTACTCTAGACCACTGTGGGTGACATTCACTACCATAGACATACTCAGAGCTAACCTCTCCAGCTGTGCACTGGCATGCCACTGACCTTCCACTTGTCTCCACCTTCCAGTGCAGTGTATGCCTCTGTGGGGAGACTGTGCAGCTGTAGGAGAACATGCCAATAGCCAAAGTCCCAAATCTGTCGTGGGCCTGGATCAGGCCTGTGTCTGTCACTGGGCTATACCACTGTAGCTAGGATGTCCAGCAACTGTCTTCCCCAGCCTTCTGTCTCTCAACAACCCCTAGTGCCATGCTCCCATGGCAATGTTACAAAACATTGCCAAGTCCATGTGCCCAATGCACAGTAAGGCCAAACAATAATAAAACATTGGAATTTGGAACAGAGAAAGGTTTATTACAGGGCCATGCAAGGAGATGAGTGGCTCATGTCTTAAGAGCCCCAAAGCTACTGAAGGCTTTCAGCAAAGCCCTTTTAAAAGCAAAATGGGGAGAAAGGAGCATGGTTAGTTGCAAACTTCCTGGTGTCAGATCCTTTGTTCTTGAAGTCAGATCATGGTCAGGTAATGATGTTTCTGTAAATTTTCACCAAAGAATGTTATTATCTGTCCTGACAAGAAAGGGCAAGGTCCCAGGGTATAACTTTCACCCTCCAAGGTCCTGGGCCTGGCTAAGAGGAGGCAGCGCTCAATCGGCAGCTCACTCAGGACCAAGTCCCCAGACTCTGCTCAACTGTCGTCCCTGAGAGAGCCAGGCATCCAACCCAACTTCAGGCGTGTCAAGCCACCCAAAGTGGGGAGACTTAAGTCCCACAGGTTACAACCCAGGCAGACTGCCACTGTTATTACATCACAGAGACCTTGATAGGGGAGAGGTTCACCATTTCCTGGGCCAAGGTTAGTGGGTGACCTTTGTGAAGGCTCTGAAGCCCTTGCAGGACACAGCTCCAAGCTTGTTATCTGGGTCCCCCAGCTCACCCACTAACCCAAGTCTGGGTGAGCTGGAGGGCCTCAGGGAGAAGGATAGCATCCACCTCTTACCTCATTCTCCACCTCGGGATCACCACTCCACTGTTGTCTGAATCCTCTCATTAACTGTCTTTTTTCTTAAGTGTTAGTTGCTTGTGGGCAGGGCCCACTTTTGTGCAATCCAATGGCTGAATAGGACTGCTAATGGTCCCATGGCAACCATTGCCTGGTAACAAGGTGCAGTGGGGTGGGAAGTGTAGTAATGGTCCACAGCAATGGCTCTGTGCTAAGGACTGGGTTCTGTCATGCTCTGTTACACTTGGACCTGGTGCCACTACACACTCTTGCACATGACACTCTGTACTATTAGACTCAGAGTCATAGCATGTTCAAACATGCCTCTGCCCACAGATAAATGTCTTCTCTTATTAAATTAGCTCATAAAGTCTGGAAGATGTGGCTGCTTCTTCAAATATGCAAACACCTATGCAAATCTATAGGGATCACAAACAGTCAGGGAACATGATTCCACCAAATAAATACAAAGAAATGGAGATTCAGAAATTGCCTGAAAAGGAGTTCAAAATATTTGTTCTGAAGATGCTCAGAGATCTTCAAGAAAATGCAAATACAAATTTAAAAAAAAAAACTGTAAAAATATAAACAGAAAAAATATAAGAGTGAAATGAGTTTATCTAAGAGATAAAAGTATGAAGAAGAACCAAAAAGAAGTTTTGGAGATAAATAATCCAAGGACTGAACTAAAAAATTCAATAGAGAGTTTGAATAGCAGACTTGACTAAACAGAAGAAAGAATCAGTGATTTCAAGGACAGATCAATTAAAATTACCCAATCAGAAGTGCAAAAAGAAAAAAAAAATGGAATGAAGAATGAAAAGCAATGAAGAAAGCCTACATGACTTACAGGACTCCATTAGGAGAAGCAATTTTTTACATCACTGGTGGCTCAGAAGAAGAGAAAGAGGGAGGATAGGACACTTAAATAAAGAAACAGTGACAGAGAACTTCCCAAATCTGGGGATAGACTTGGACACCCAGGTTTGTGAAGCTAATAGGTCATCCCCAAATTTCAATACAAAATGACCTTCTGTAAAACATAATAAATTAAAAAAAAAAGAAACTATAATCAAAAGACAAAAAAATAAAGTTTTGAAAGAACCAAAAGAAAAAAAAAAACCTCTCATGCAAGGAAACACCCATAACACTATCAGCTGAATTCTCAGTAGTGGTCAGGAGGGAGTGGGATGATATTTTCAAAATGTAGAAAAAGAAAACTATGAATCAAGAATACTTTACCCCAAAAAGTTGCCTTTCAGAAATGAAGGTGTGATACTCTTCCTAACAAACAGAACTAAGAGAGCTCATCATCACTAGAACTGCCTTACAGAAAATTCAAAAAGGAGTTCTTCAAACTGAGATGAAAGTACATTACTTTAATATAAAAACATATGGAAACATACAACACAGGCATGGACTCAGACTCATAATTTTCTAATATGATGGTGTGTTAAAGCACTTAATCCTCATATAAAGGTTAATGGACAAAAATATTAAAAATAGCTATAGTAACAAAGGATATAAAATATAAAAAGATCTAAGTTGTGACTTAAAAAACATAAAAGGAAGATTGGAGAAAGGCAGAAATTTGTATATGATTGAAGTTAAATCAGTATCAACATAAAAAAGACTACTGTGTCTATGAGCTATTTTTTGTAAGCCTCATGATAATCACAAAGCAATAACGTTACAGTAAATTTGCAAAAAATAAAGAAAAGGGAATCAAAGTAAACCACTACAGGAAATAATATATTCACAAAGAAAGGCATCAAGAGAGGAAGAAAAGAACAGAGAACTACAAGACAACCAAAAACAATAAGATACATTACTAAGTCTTTACTAATAAAAATTTGCTCTAGTGGTAAATAGATCAAAATTTTCAGTCAAAAGACACAGAGTGACTGTATGGATTAAAACAAAACAAACAAACCAAAAACCAGACTCAACTGTATCATATTCACAGTGTCAATAATAGAAATTCTCAAGGAAATCAAAATGAATTGAATAAAATGAGACAAAATCAGCACTTGAAAGAATAATAAGATCATTCAGTAATAAGAGTTTTGAAATAAGCATAAAAAATGGAATTTAAATAAAAAAGTAAAATTTTATGTTTCATATCACTATATTATTATTATTGTAGAGTTGTATAATGATCATTGAATTGATACTGAACTTCTTCAGAAGTGAGAAAATGGTCATTAAGAGGAGAAATATCATTGTTAATAAATATAATTATCAAATATTTTGTATTAAAATGAAGTAAAAAAAGAGTACAGAATGTTGTTAGATTCATATATGTGAAAAGTGTCAGGATGAACAATAGCAACAAAAACTAAAGGCAAAATTAAGTACATGATTTCATACTTTATTTATGGAGTCCCTGTTAGTGCTAAGACTTACTTCAATTTAAAAATTAAATTGTTATTTATACATAGAGTTCAAAATGATTGAAGAATGTTTGTTGAAATATCATGTTAGTATTGTGTTAAATTTGCAAATAATTACCTATTTCTTTAAACAAGCATTTATGGAATGTCAAGAGGTTGATGCAAGATTCTTTTTGTGAGAAATTTTAACTAAAAAAAATTAACTCCAAAATCATCAAAAATGCAAAAGGCATAAAATTCTAATTATTACTTAATAAACCTCTACATTACTTTTTCCTAACTTTATCTGATATTTTTTACCATTCTTCATAGAACATTTTTTTGTTTGCTTTATTCATTTTTAAAATTTACATACAGTAATGAACTGTAAGTACATTACACTGAATGAAAGTAACCAGGCTCACAAGACAATGTACTGTATGATTCTACTTTTTGGAAAAGGTAAAATAATAGGAATATAAAGTGGGTCAGTGATTTTGAGGAACTGGTTGTATAAGGTATTCTGGGAGGTGATGGAGCTATTCCATATATTGATTGTTTTATGTCAAATTCAAGAACTGTACATTCTGAAGCAGGAAAAGTCCAGTTAAACCTGGAATATCTTATTCAGAAAATAAGAAAATTCTTCAAGAATGATGTAAACATATCAAAAAACTTATGACCTTACTGAAAAGGGATCCTATTAGCAAAATTTGGCACAATTTGAATTTCAAAAACAAAAATAGTTATAATGAAGCATCAGTTCAGTTCAATTCAGCTGTGCAATCATGTCTGACTCTTTGCAAACCCATGGACTGCAGCATGCCAGGCTTCCCTGTCTATAACCAACTCCCAAAGCTTGCTCAAACACATATCCATTGAGTCAGTGATGCCATCCAATCATCTTGTCCTCTGTTATCCCCTTCTCCTCCTGCCTTCAGTCTTATCAGGTGGCCAAATTGGAGCTTCAGCATCAGTCCTTCCAATGAATATTCAGGGTTGATTTTCTTCAGGATTGACTGGTTTGATCTCCTTGCTCTCCAAGGGACTGTCAAGAGTTTTTTCCAGCACCACAGTTCAAAAGCATCAGTTCTTCAGCACTCAGTCTTTTTCAGGGTCCAATCCTCACTCGTATCTGTACATAACTACTGGAAAAACCATAGCTTTGATTATACAGACCTTTGCTGGCAAAGTAATGTCTGCTTTTTAATATGCTGTCTAGGTTTTTCATAGTTTTACTTTCAAGTAGCAAGTGTCTTTTAATTTCATGGCTGCAGTCACTGTCTGCAGTGATTTTGGAGCACAAGAAAATAAAATCTGCCACTGTTTCCACTGTTTCCCCATCTATTTGCCATGAAATGATGGGACAGGATGCATAATCATAATTTCTGAATGTTGAGTTTTAGACCAGATTTTTCACTCTCTTCTCTAACCCTCATCAAGAGGCTGTTCAGTTCCTCTTTGCTTTCTGCCATTAGAGTGGTATCATTTGCATATCTGAGGCTGTTAATATTTCTTCCAGCAAACTTGATTCCAGTGTGCTTCATCCAGCCCAGCATTTCACATGATGTACTCTGCATATAAGTTCAATAAGCAGGATGATAATATACAGCCTTGACATACTCCTTTCCCAATTTTGAAACAATTCGCTGTCCCATGTCTGATTCTAACTGTTGCTTCTTGACCTGCATCCAGGTTTCTCAGGAACCAGGTAAGGTGGTCTGGTATTCCCATCTCTTTAAAAATAATAGACTAAAAAAAATTGAAACAGTATTCTGACTATAAGACAAATAAATACTACAAACAAGAGTTGGTGTAAGACTAAATAAGTATTGAATAAGAAAAAACATAGCATTATAACTATCAAAATGTCATAAAAGATAGAACCACTGTATAATTGTACAAGGCATGGTAAATAATGAAGAAGAATATATGGAAGATAACTTGTGGTAAACAGAATGGAAACTATTAATCAAAATCCATTAAACTGCAAGGAAAATATACAGAGATTTAGCTAAAGGTTTGACCATAATTGACACTTCAAAATAAAATAAAAAAACACACTATCATAAATAAAATTAATTAATAGAATAAGTAGGCATAGTAAATATCAACCTGAAACAAGAAATGTATCTTATTTTATAGCATATGCCAATATTCATATGACCATTTACTTAGCTGCTCACAAAAAGAACCCCATGAAGCCTGGCATGTTACAGTCCATGGAGTTGCAAAGAGTCAGTTATAACTCAGCAAGTGAACAATTATGTATTTAATTCTAAACAATCTGTTAAAAAATGTTCCTCTAGCAAGTGAGTTTAAGAAGGTCACAGGATGCATGATTATTATGCAAAAAATGTATTATTATGCAAAAATTTATGTTTCTATATATCAGCAATGGTTAATTGAAATGGAAATAAATATAATACATCAAAAATAAAATACTTAGGTATAAGCCTATAAAAGTATGTGCTAGATGTATATGCTGAAAATTACAAAGACTGTTGAAAAAAATCAAAGAAGACCTAAATAAGTAGTATCTTTCTACTTACCTTATGTAGTCTAAACTTTTTCCACAGTTTTTTTGTGGTCCACAAAGTCATTGAGGCTTTAGTGTACTCAATGAAGAAATGAATGTTTTTCTGGAGTTCCCTTAGTTTTCCTATGATCCAGCAGTTATTGGCAATTTGCATTCTGGTTCTTCTGTCTTTTCTAAATCAGGCTTGTATACCTTGCTAGCATGTGAAATGAGCTTTTTTGGGGGGTATAAATTGGTGCTTATTTTTTGTGTGAAGTACAATGTATGAGTCAAGGTACTTTTCTTTGCCCTATGAATTTGTAATTATTTCAGCACCATTTGTTGAAAAACTGTCTTGCCTTACACCTTTTAAAAACAAATATTTGACCATATCACTGTTGGTGTGGGGCTTCCCTCATAGCTCGTTTGGAAAAGAATCTGCCTGTAGTATTCTGGCCTGGGGAATTCCATGGACTGTATAGTCTCTGGGGTCACAAAGAGTCAGACACGACTTAGAAACTTTCACTTACACTTTCTGTTGGTCTATTTGTGGACTCTATTCTGGTTTATGTTCTCTATGGGTCTATCTTTTCACCAATATCACACAGATTTCTGTAACTTTATAGTCTTGAAGGTTTCCAGCATTTTCTTCACATTTAAAGCTGTGTTGGCTATTCAAGTCCATTTCCATATAAATTTCAGAATCACATTGTCACTATCTATAAATAGTTTTTTAGATTTTGATCAAGACTACTTCAAATATAAGTATATGTGTATATATGTATATTTATACTTATATTCATTACATTATGTAATTCTGTTAGAATACAGAATTATTCTGTATTATTCTGTTAGAACAGAATGGAGGAATGAATATATTCTCATTTTACATCTAGTAAAAAGAAACAACAACTAAATATAAGACATATATTTATATTCATTATATTATGTATATATATTCATTATATATATACACACATATAATGTATATATATATTCATTATATATACATATATAATATATATATATATTCATTATATATACATATATAATGTGTATATATTCATTTTATTATGTAATTTGTTAGAATACAGACTTATTCTGTATTATTCTGTTGAACAGAATGGAGGAATGAATATAATCTCATTTAACATCTAGTAAAAAAAAAAAAAACTAAATATAAGACATAGATGTATTCTTACTTTTACTATATTGACTACAATATATTAATTTATAAATTAAAAGTAAAACACTTGTGAGTGGAAATAATAAATTAAATAATAAAATAATCTTAATAAAATAACAAATTGAAGAAAAAATTAAGAATATATTTCAAAGGATGAAAATAGTGAATATAAATACAGTGTATACAACTAAAACATTTCTATTAGAAAATAAAAATAATAATTTGCATTCTTTTATTTTGAATAGACAAAATTAATCAGTTATAAAAAAGTTTATTGTTTCAAATTTAAAGAATATGAACATAAGTATAATAAACTTGAAAATCAAGATGAGAATGATAAGCTTATAGTAAATTTTAGTATGAAATCTACAGAACTAAACTGGAAAACTCACAGAGAACTATTTCAGTAGCAAATTGAAAAAACATCCAAGAGCTACTCTCAACCACAGCTGGGGAAGGAAATCAGTTAAATTTGACGACTCTTTAGAGAAATATTTTAAGCTTTCAAATTTATGATGTTAAAAAGCTTATAAAAATTCTGAAATTGTTATTTCATAACACAAATGTGTTTGTTTACTCAAATTCATTTAGTGCCAAAGAGTCTATCTCAATTATGAACATAAGTGTGAAAAATTTGCTTTTAAAATGATATACTAACATAGAAAATTTAGTTTTACAATATAAAATATCCCACTATAGCTAAACAAACTTCCTGAGAAATCTGTGTATAGCTAAACAGATTTGCTGAGAAATCTGTATGTAGGTCGAGATGCAACAGTTAGAACCGGATATGGAATAACAGACTGGTTCCAAATCGGGAAAGGAGTACGTCAAGGCTGTATTTTGTCACCCTGCTTATTTGACTGATATGCAGAGTACATTATGTGAAATTTTGGGCTGGATGAAGCACAAGCTGGAATCAAGATTGGCAGCAGAAATATCAATAACCTCAGACATGCACCATACTTATGGCAGAAAGCAAAGAAGAACTAAAGGGCCTCTTGATGAAAGTGAAAGAGGAGAGTGAAAAAGTTGGCCTAAAACTCAACATTCAGAAAACTAAGATCATGGCATCTTGTCCCATCACTTCATGGCAAATAGATGGGGAAACAGTGGAAAGTGAGAAACTTTAACTTTTTGGGCTCCAAAATCACTGCAGATGGTGACTACAGCCATTAAATGAAAAGACGCTTACTCCTTGGAAGGAAAGTTATGATCAACCTAGACAGCATATTAAAAAGAAGAGACACTACTTTACCAACAAAGGTCCATGTAGTCAAAACTAGTTTTTCCAGTAGTCATCTATAGATGTGAGAGTTGGACTATAAAGAAAGCTGAGTACTAAAGAATTGATGCTTTTGAACTGTGGTGTTGGAGAAGATTCTTGAGAGTCCCTTGGACTGCAAGGAAATCCAAGCTGTCCATCCCAAAGGAAATCAGTCCTGAATATTCATTGGGAGGATTGAAGCAGAAGCTGAAACTCCAATACTTCGATGAGAAGAGCTGACTCATGGAAAATACCCTGATGCTGGAAAAGACTGAAGGCAGGAGAAGGGGATGATAGAGGATGAGATGGTTGAATGGCATCACCGAATCAATAGACTTGAGCTTGAGCAAGCTCAGGGATTTGGTGATGGACAGGGAAGCCTGGCATGATGCAGTCCATGGGGGTCACAAAGCGTTGGACATGATTGAGTGAAGCAAGGTGACAATATACAACCTTGACATACTCCTGTCCCGATTTTAAATCAGTCCGTTGTATACATGTCTGGTTTTAACTGTTGCTTTTTGACTTGTAAACAGATTTCTCAGGAGGCAGGCAGGTATGGTGGTCTTGTATTCCCCTCTCTTTCAGAATTTCCCATGATTTGTAGTTGTCCACACAGTCAAGGCTTTAGTGTAGTCAATGAAGGAGAGGTAGATGTTTTTCTGGAATTCTCTTGATTTTTCTATGAATCAATGGTTGCTCGCAATTTGATTTCTGGTTCCTCTGCCTTTTCTAAATCCAGCTAGAACATCTGGAATTTCACAGTTCTCATACCGTTGAGGCCTGGCATGCAGTACTAGTTCAATGAAATCAAGTTAAAACAATATATGAGTGAAAAGATAGAACTGAATAAGAAAGAAAACTCTTATATCAGAGATTCTTGACCTAATAAAAGTCTAAATGACAATTACAGGAGGCACTGAAATTACTGACATTCCTCTTTGAAAAACACTCATGGATTTATGTTCTATGCACTATATTTATAGTAATAAAGGATTATAAAGTATTTTTCTAATATCAACATAAGAAAATATTGATGAGCTATCCAAACTGTATTATTGAAAAAATAATAATATATAAGAATCTACAAATGAACATGTCTACTTTGATAATTCTATTGAAAAACATCAGATAGACATACATGTAAGAAACTAAAATTTGCATTGGGTCCTTCTTTCTGTTATATCTACTATAATACAGGGAAAGGCTACAAACATCTGTTTCAAATTCTCCCATTAAAAATTTTACATGAAGATTCAGTAAAAATTCAATAGAAAGGAAAATATGCACATGTAATTTCTTTAGGAATAAGTTCTGATCTAATTTTAGAATTCTGGGGCATCTGTTGATATGTTTGTTTCTAATGTTTTTAATATTTACACTCAACACTGATCTTCATTCGGAGCCCAGGAATTGCTTAAATATGATGGGATAAACATTTTTTAAGCAGTGACCTAGAATCCTGAAAGTTGAGAGAACTCCAAAAGATTATAACTTATCTTTTGACAGATTTAATGTAGTGGGTTGGATGGAGCGTCTCCCCCACTCCACAAACCAAATTCTTGTCTATCCAAGAATTTCAGACTCTGATCTTATTTGGAAATGGGAGCTTTGCAGATGTAATTATTTAAGGATCAAGATGAACCCATGGGCTTCCCAGGTGGCACTAGTGTTAAAGAACCTGCCTGCCAATGCAGGAGATGTAAGAGATGAGGGTTTGACCCCTGGATTGAGAATACCCCCTGGAGGAGGGCATAGCAACCTACTCCAGTATTCTTGCCTGGAGAATCCCATGGACTGAGTAGCCTCCCGGAATACAGTCCATAGGGTCCCAAAGAGTCAGACAAAACAGAAGCCACTTAGCACACACCCATGCAAGGTGAACTCATGCTGGTTTAGGGTTGGCCCTAAATCCAATGAAAAAGACATTAATAGGCAGGGGGAGAAGGCCACTTGAAGACAGAGACAGAGATTAGAGTGATGCGGCCAAGGACCCACAAAGAGCTGGTAGAGGCAATGAAATATTTTCCCTAGTACCTTTAGAGGTAGTGTGATTCTGCCAATACCTTGACTTCTGTCCTCCAGAACCATGAAAGGATAAATCCCTGTTATGTTTGCAGCAATTTGTTTCAGCAGCCACAAGAGACTAATACAATGCCCATGATCTACTCCAGTGTTTCACAGATGCAAATTTAATCTGTAGGCAGGTGTTCATGTCTGTTGAATTGGTGATGTGATCCAACCATCTCATCCTCTGTTGCCCTTTTCTCCTGCCTACAATCCTTTATAACATCAGGGTCTTTTCCAATGAGTTGGCTGTTCACATCTGGTGGTCAAATTATTAAAGCTTCAGTTTCAGCATCAGTCCTTCCAATGAGTATTCAGGATTTATTTCCTTTAAGATTGACTGATCTCATTGTTGTCCAAGGGACTCTCAAGAGTCTTCTCCAGCACCACAGTTTGAAAGCATCAATCCTTCAGCCCTCTGTCTTCTTTATTGTCCAGCTCTCACACCCATACACGACTGCTAGAAAGACTATAGCCTTGACTATCAGGATTTTGTAGGCAAAGTAATGTCTTTGCTTTTTTAGCATACTGGCTAGTTTGACATAGCTTTTCTGCCAAGAAGCAATCGTCTTCTTATTTCATGGCTACAGTCACCATTCACAGTGATGTTGGAGCCCAAGAAGGGTAAATCTGTCACTACTTCCACCTTTTCCTCTTCTATTTGCCATGAAATGATGGGACTGGATGCCATGATCTTAGTTTTTTTTCATGATCTGAGTTTTAAGCCAGCTTTTTCACCCTCATTAAGAGGTTCTTTAGTTCTTCTTCGCTTTCTGCCATTAGAGTGGTATCATCCCCATATCTGAGGCTGTTGATATTTCTCCAGGCGGTCTTGATTCCAGCTTGTAATTCATCCAGCCTGTCGTTTCACATGACATGATCTGTGTATGAGTTAAATAAACAGGGTGACAATAAACAGCCTTGTTGTACTCCTTTCTCAATCCTGAACCAGTCAGTTGTTCCATATAAGGTTCTAACTGTTTCTTCTTGAACAGCATACAGGTTTTTCAGGAGACAGGTAAGATGTTCTGGTTTTCTCATCTCTTTAAAAGTTTTCCACAGTTTGTTATGATCCACACAGTCAAAGACTTTAGAGTACTCAATGAAACAGAGGGTTTTTTTTGGAAATTCCTTGCTTTTTCTATGATTCAGCAAATGTTGACAATTTGATCTCTGGTTCCTATCCCTTTTCTAAACCAAGCTTAAACATCTGGAAGTTCTTAGGTCACATGATGCTGAAGCCTAGCTTGGAGGATTTTGAGCATAACCTTACTAGTATGGGAGATGAGTGCAATTGTCCAGTGGTTTAAACATTCTTTAGTACTGCCCTTCTTGGGAATTTGAATGAGGATTGATCTTTTCCAGTCCTGTGGCCACTGCTGGGTTTTCCATATTTGCTGACATATTGAGTGCAGCACTTTAACACCACCATCTCTTAGGATTTTAAATAGCTCTGCTGGAATTATATCACCTCCACTAGTTTTATTGGCAAAAGTGCTTCCTAAGGCCCACCTGACTTCATACTCCAGAATGTCTGGCTCTAAGTGAGTGGCCATACCATTGTGGTTATCTGGGTCATTAAGATATTTTATGTAGGGTTATACTTTGTAATCTTGCCATCTCTTCTTGATCTCTGCTGCTTTCGTTAGGTCTTTACTGTTTCTGTCATTTATTGTGCCCTTCTTTGGATGAATGTTGCTTTGATATTTCCAATTTTCTTGAAGAGATCTCTAGTCTTTCCCTTTTATTGTATTCCTCTATTTCTTTGCATTGTACATTGAAGAAGGCTTTCTTGTCTCTCCTGGTTATTCTCTGGAACTCTGCATTTAGTTTGGGTGTACCTTTCCCTCTCTCTCTTGCTTTTAACTTCTTCTCTTTCCTTGGCAATTGTAAAGCCTCCTCAGACAACCACTTTGCCTTCTTGAATTTCTTTTTCTTTGGGATGGCTTTGTTTACTGCCTCCTGTACAATGTTACAAACCTCTGTCCATAGTACTGCAGGCACTCTGTTTACAGATCTAATCCCTTGAACCTATTTATCATCTCCACTGTATATTCATAGGGGATTTGATTTAAGTCACCTGATTGGCCTAGTGGTTTTCCCCACTTTCTTTAAGCCTAAAGTTTGCTATAAGGAGCTGATGATCTGAGACAGTCAGCTCCAGGTCTTGTTTTGCTGACTGTACATATCTTCTCCATCATCAGCAGCAAAGAATGCAATCAATTTGATTTCAATGTTGACTATTTGGTGAGGTCCATGTGTTAAGTCATCTCTTGTCTTGTTGAAAACGGGTGTTTGTTATGACTAGTGCGTTCTCCTGACAGAATTATGTTAGCCTTTGCCCTTCCTCATTTTGTACTTCAAGGCCAAACTTGCCTATTACTCCAAGTATCTCTTGAATTCCCTCTTTCACATTCCAATTCCCTGTTGGAATGAAACAGAACTTTTTTTTTTGGGGGGGGGGTGTTAGTTCTAGAAGGTCTTATAGGTCTTCATTGGAGAAGGTAATGGCAAGCCACTCCAGTACTCTTGCCTAGAAAATCCCATGGATGGAGGAGCCTGGTAGGCTGCAGTCCATGGGGTCACTACGAGTCAGACGCTACTGAGTGACTTCACTTTCACGCAATGGAGAAGGAAATGGCAACCCACTCCAGTGTTCTTGCCTGGAGAATCCCAGGGACGGCAGAGCCTGGTAGGCTGCCGTCTATGGGGTCGCACAGAGTCAGACATGACTGAAGCGACTTAGCAGCAGCAGCAGCAGCAGCAGCAGCAGCAGCAGCAGCATAGGTCTTCATAAAACTTCATAAAACTTGAGATTCTTCAGCATCGGTGGTTGAGGCATAGACTTGGATTACTGTGATGCTGAGTGGCTTGCCTTGGAAATGAACTGAGATCGTTCTGTCATTTTTGAGGTTGCAACCAAGTACCGCATTTTGGACTCATTGATTTTGAGGGCTACTCCATTTCTTCTATGGGATCCTTGCCCACAGTAGTAGATATAAGGGTCATCTGAATTAGATTCACCTATTCCTGTCCATTTTAGTTCACTAATTCCTAAGTCGTCAATATTTACTCTTGCCATCCCCTGCTTGACCATATCCAATTCACCTTGATTCATGGACCTAACAGTCCATGTTCCTATGCAATATTGTTCTTACAGCATTGGATTTTACTTTCATCACCAGACACATCCACAACTGAGCGTCATTTACACTTTGGCCCAGCCACTTCATTCTTTCTGGAGCTATTAGTCATTGTCCTCTGCTCTTCCCCAGTAGCATATAGAACACCTACCAACCTTGAGGGCTTATCTTTCAGTGTCATACCTTTGAGCTTTTTTATACAGTTCATGGGGTTCTCACCTCAGGTATACTGGAGTGGTTTGCCATTCCCTTCTCCAGTGTATCACATTTTGTCAGAACTCGTCACTACGACCCTTCTGTCTTGGGTAGCCCTACACAGCATGGCTCATAGTTTCATTGAGTTATGCAAGCCCCTTCACCATGACCAGGCAGTGATCCATGAAGGGGATTTAATACATCACTGAATCAATTGTAAATAATGTGTAATCGTGGTGCTAAAATTTTAATTCTTCTTCTTAAGTACGTATTTTTTGGGAAAAGTTAATTCAATAATTCAAACCTCTATTTCTTCATATCTTCTTCCTTTTAAATATATTTTAAGTTAATTTTAAAGCTTACAATTAAAAGTTTAAATTTAAAGTTTACAATTAAACTTCAAATTTAATTTGTCAAACCACAGACTCCCCTGGTGGGTCAGTGGTAAAGAATCCACCTGCAATGCAGGAGACACATGTTCAATCCCTACATCAGGAAGATCCCCTGGAGGAAGGCATGGCAATCTACTTCTGTTCTTGTTGGGAAAATCCCATGGACGGAGGAGCTGAGCAGGCGACTGTCCATGTGTAGCAAAGAGTTAGACACGACTGAATAGACTGAGCATGCACATACAGACTTTATAAATTACCTTTTTTTCAAAATGTGTTTTATTAATATCAATTTAGCCTTCACGTTTTACAAAATGTTATAATCGAAGTACTTTAAAAATTTTACACAAATGGTATTTTACCTTCTCTTGAAATCCACCAAAGAATAAAGAGCAAATTTAACCCTCCATATGCAACCCATCATAGGTAAGGTGATCTCTGCTGTTGCTTTACATATTGTATCCAAGAGTGACTTTATTTATTCCTTCCTAATACTTCTTATTATATATGAAATGACTTATTCACACTTTTCCATGCTTGCATTCTTTCCCTGCCTAAGGACCAGTAATTTTGGCTCTATCTGAGCTTCCTCGGGATTTTCCACATGGTCTACATGTTAAGGCCAAAAGGGTTCCAATATCACTCAACCTTTATGGGCTATTTTCCCCACCAACATATTGTATTAGGTTGACATATAAAGGGTATGTAAGATTTATGGCTAATTCAATGGTCCAAAGCCCTAGTAGCAGAAATCTGTTAAGAAACGATCATATTATTTTAAGAAAACTATCTGGTCATGATTTGCTACCTTCAAAACCTACTAGACCAGATTATAAATCCTGTGAAAATTAAAACCAAAGTGACACTGATTACCAACCTTTTGACATCGATATAAACAAAAGAGATATATACCATTTAGAATACTGAAAGCCAGAGAAATGCCTTTTTTCTTTAAAACTGAAACATGTCAACATTTTCAGAAAGTATTCATATTGTTATTCTTATGGTTGTTTGGTGGTTTAGTCGCTAAGTTGTGTCCAACTCTTGTGACCCCATGGACTGTAGCCTGCCAGGCTCCTCTGTCCGTGGGGTTTCTCCAGAATTCTCAAGAATACTGGAGTGGGTTGCCATTCCCTTTCTAGGGGATCTTCCTGGCCCAGGAATTGAACCCAGGACTCCCGCATTACAGGCAGATTCTTTACTGACTGAGCTACAAGGGAAATCCATTATTCTTATATATGAGTCCAAAACAAAAAAGGACAACTATCATTCTCAATTTTTTCATCATATGAGGATAGAGAAATTTGTCATTGTTCCAGGGAGGGGGGCATTTTATCATTGAACCTCTGAGTTGCCAGTGGTTGAGCCCATATGTATGTGTTGACAAGGGCAAATCCAAGGGAAACTGCAAAGTAAAAATGTCCCTGCCTTAGGCTCCTAGAATACACAATGCAGAAGAAAGACGAGAGGACAGGATACTATGCAGAACAAGTGTGCACTTCACAACACAATCACCATCTCTTAAGCATCTGAGGGTTTATTTTATGAATAGGAACAACTGCTGGGCCCTGTCCCATCAAATGTCAGATATATGCCTGGAAAGATAATGTACCAGCAGAATTAAATAGTTCCCCATGGGTTCCTGGTATCTAGTATAAACATATTTTTAATCAATTGATTTTATTTTTTGTTACTCTAAGACTTGGTGGCAGTGCAAATTACTACTATGTTTTAGGATGTTTATGAGCTCTAATTTACACCGAGTAGATGTTTGGATCATAACCAAATTCCTTAATGTTCTTTTGAGATTCTTCATAATTTGGCCACTTTTTACAGCTTTCCTGACTCCTCATCTGACTTCAAGTTCTAGTAAATCTGAAACACTTTCAGCTAGGAAGAGCTGTGCTGGGTTAGCCAGACACCATTCCTGTCTTCAAGAAAATCAATGAGGATTATAATAAGTATAATAAAAGCTACATATATACAAGCACAGACCTAATTCAGTCTTGGGAGCATAGCAGGCTTCCAGGGAAAATGTCTAATATAGGAAGATAGTTAAATATTAGGGAATTGAGTTTGTGTGGACAAGTATTTTTTACAAAGAAAATAGCCTGTGCAGATCCCTGGAGATCAGAAGTTCCTACAAACATTCTTTAGCTTATCCTGAGTTTCAATTTGTTCACAGTGTCTAAAGTGCTAATTATCATGGGTATATGTGAGATGAGTTCTCAGTATAAGTTTTTCTCCTAGGTTCTAAGTTTCACAAGTTTACTATGCCCATACTAATTACAGAAAAATAAAAAACAAGTCTACAAAAATTAAGAATAGAATGATATATGTATCATTTTACAAACTGTTATTCCCTAAGTACAGTATTCTTCCTAAACTATAATGCCTGTTAATTGTTTTATTTCACTCACTGTTAAATTGTTCTCTATCTTCATTAGAATGAAGGCAGGTAGTCTCCATGAAAGATAAGTCTTTACAGTAAACTTGGCTTTGAGCAGCTGTTTCTCTTCTGTAATCTTTTACATTTCATACAATTCAGGCTCACTGCTCTTCCAGACAATATCCTCATTCAAAAACACAAAAGCAAAGCAGGAAGAATGTTATTAACTGTCTGTTCTAAAAGCATTACATTTCTCCACCTTCATTTCAGCCTGATCCCTCTCATTTATCATCCCTGGCCTCATTACCAAGTTCTTCTAGTCACCCCTTATGCCACTAGAAAAATACATTGGATGAGAACTTGGCAAAATGTAGCTCTTCTTTAGCTAAATATACACGTGTGATACACAAATGTGTTCAGCAAAGAGGTAGGGTGAATGAACTTCACATGTACCACTGTGGCACATCTGTTCTCCACAAATTTCAATTGAGAAGAATTAGCTTGAAGCTGGTCCAGCAACTAGAAAGGTTTGTGTTCAATTATGGGTACTTTCTTTTGATTCACAATGAGAAATGTCACAAATATCTTACCCTTTTGTCACTCAGTTTTCCTCTTCTGTTAAACAGCTATGAAGCCTCCTGGTCTCCATTCTCCCACTGCTTGTGGTTCCTAATTTCTGTGTATAGTTTTCACTGACTTCAGTGCGTCCACTTAGGAAAGGAACTACACACAGGTGAAGAAAAAAAAAAAAAAGAGGTTTTTGTGGTTTGCAGAACAAGTTGATTAGTCAGAATTTGAAGTACAGATATAATCTTTGTAAGTCTATTGTGAATGCCAAGTTTTGATGTTGAAATATGTCCACATTTTTACCTATCACTGTGGCATTTATTTTTTACTCCAAAAGATAAAATACCATGTTATAATTCTAGAGGTTTTTATAGGAAATATTAACATCCTTCAGTTTAGTTTTCTAACACATTTTCTTTGCTGAAGCTCTAAAGACACACACACAAAAAAGTCTTTTTTTTTTTTTAATTTCTACAGTAAATAACTTTTGATTCTAATTACCTTTGTGTGCTGCCTAATTGTGCTGCCTGATGTTTAAAAATAAAAGTAAAAATTTTGATGAAAATGAATCTGTGGCAATACTCTTCTTCTGAAGATCACAAATAAATCTATAAATACTTTTTCAACCATTTTTTATTTTCTAATTTGAAATGATACATCATATGAGAATTACAGACAATTGTTTCTTATGAAATTACTTCCCATATGAAGTTTAGTATCAGTTCTTACAAGTCATTTCCTATGACTTCCGAATCATTTGGAGAAGAGTTACACATCTGTACATAGTTAAGTGACCTAAATTACTTTAGCTTCTGATTCATCATGCCTCCTCCCTATTTTTATGTTTAGCTCCGTCTTTTCCCAAACTTCAGTGTTAATATAGAGCAAGTTCATACATAGTCTCCAAACCTATAGCTTTCTTTTTTTGCTTCACCAAAGAGATTTTTGCATCTTTTCTCCTCCTAGCTGTCTCTTATTCAAGTTCTAATTATACAATCATGGCAAGCAAATATACAACATCTTAAAGCTGGAAATATGTATCAAAGTTGACTAGTTGCAACCTCATAAATAATGCATAAGTAGCCTTCTTAAATTCCCTGGCAAGTAAGGCAGACTCTGAACAGTGCCAAGACAGAGAGTCCACTAAATCACAAAGAAACTTATTTCTCATATTTCCAAATTAAGATATTTTACTTACTCTTCTAATGGGAGATTTTACTTGCTCTGATGGGAACAATCTCCCTCCAAGGCTTTGCACAACTTGCTTCCAAAATAATTTGTCTACTTTTAATGTCAAGTCAGCAAGACTTGTAGTCATTCTTATTCTTTTATCCATTTTATTTTTTTTCACAATTCTTATTGCTCCCTGACTTTACACTATAGATGTATTTGTTTATTTGTTGATGATGCACAGAATATAAACTTCAAGAAAGGAGGGACTATATTTTATTACCACAGAATCCCCAGTCCCTAGAATAATGCCTGGTATATAGTAGGTACCAGAAATATTTGTTGATAATTGAATATTGAACTTAAATGAGCATCCCTATAATTTTACCTACTAATCCAAGCTCTGCTTTTTGGAATCCAATAAGAGCAAACATTCTCCATGTGAATTGGTACAGCCATTATGGAGAACAGTATGGTGATTATATTAAAAACTAAAAATGGAGCTACCATATGATTCAGCAATCCCACTCCTGGGTATATTTAAGAAATAAACATACTTCAAAAAGATATATGCACTCCAGTGCTCAAAGCAGCTCTATACAGTGGACAAGACATGGGGAAACCTAAATGCCCATCAATAGATGAATGGATAAAGAAGATGTGGTACACATATGCAATGGAATACTACACAGCCATAAAAAAGAATGAAATAGTGCCTTTTGCAGCCACATGGATGGACCTAGAGATTATCATACTAAGTAGAGTAAGTCAGACAAAGAAAGAGTATATATCTTATTCCACTTATATTTGGAATCTAAAAAAAATAAACTTATTAACAAAACAGAACTGAGCTAGGGAACTTTAAAAGTAATAGAAAGGAGGATATTGAGTATCCATGAAGAACTCATTTAGAGGTATGAGATTAGACTCTGTGGACATCTCACAGTTTGGGGACTTTCTCTACTAATGTTTTATGGACCAAAAGGAGATGAGGGGAAGACACAGTGTTAATGGCCCAGGTCTGAGGCTGGGAAAGGTGGGTGCCTGACCTTTTAATGTAATTATGAGGGTGATATTCTGGTCATATGATACATGTTGAAAGGTAAATAGAGAAATTAAACAAGGAATATAAATTTTTGACACAGAAAACATTTTAAGAAGTTGAAGTATGCCCAGTAACTATTTACAATGATGGATGCATTAATATATATTCTTTATTCCTTTCCTCTATTCTTTATTACCAGTCTTGGCTTTCAAAGTATCTTAAAAACTTGCCCTACATTAAAATTATTTGTAAAATCTCACACTTCTTTGAGGTGTCTTGACTTTTTGGTTCTACTTCTTAGCATCTTTGTATGTGGAAAATTCTCTATTTCATATTTGAGTATAAATAAAATGTTACCAAAATGACTAAAATTGGGTATTGCATACTATCTTGCATACCTGGCATACCCCAGCTTATTTACAATCTTGTCCAAGTATCTTTCTTATTAAATGAGTATGTACTAAATCGCTTCAGTCATATCTGAGTCTTTGCGACCCTATGGACCATAGCCTGTCAAGTTCCTCTGTCCATGGAATTCTGCAGGCAAGAATAATGGAGTAAGTTGCCATGCCCTCCTCCAGAGACTTTTTCCGACCCAGGACTGAACCCATGTGTTATGTCTCCTGAATTGGCAGTTGGGTTCTTTACCATTAGTGCCATCTGGGAAACTCAAATGAGTAAAACTAATCCTGAATAATTGATAAAAATGGAGGATGATCGTAATGTGAATAAATTCTATCCACAAACCTGATTCTAGACAATGGTTTCAACTAGCTTGTCAACAAATATTGAGTAAATATTCCTAATTAGAAGAATTATTTGGATTTCAGTCACATCTGCTTACCAAAAAGGTAAGCCCATCCCAAAGAGCCCAGGGCAGAGCATAATAACACTCAGGGGTACACTTGCTGGTTCTGTCAGGCTTCCTCCCCCCAAAATCAAGTATACAAACATCTTCAGGTCTTGGTGATTGAGAAAATAATCTTCCTTAAGAGTTGTTTGACAGGTACATCTTCCCCATTATTTCATCCTCAACATGAAGTCTTCCTTTTCTTAATCTCCAAGTCTTTCTTTTCTATCAAATGCAACTTAGAGTAAAATCAGAAATAACCTCTGGGAATTCACTTAGACATCTCTCAAATAGATGACTGTCAGTGTCCTGCTTTGAAAGGACTTTTTATATTACTCTGCTTTAGATATTCAACTTTGTATTTCTTTAGATAAAGTGATAAAATGCATCCAATAACATTTTCCAGAAACAAGAGTTAATTTTAGGTATTCTTTCTGACAGTGCCCTAAAATGTTTATAATATAACCTGGGCAATTTTTAAGATCCATGATAGAACTTGGATTCCTAGGTAAGGATCCTTTGGTTACTTTTCCATTGCTATGTTGTTACATTATCACAGTATCACAAACTTTGTTTTTGTTGTTCTCCAGTCGCTCAGTCTTGTCCTATGGACTGTGGCATGCCAGGCTTCCTTGTCCTTCACCATCTCCTGGAGCTTGCTCAAACTCATGTCAATTGAGTCAGTGATGCCATCTAACCATCTTGTCCTCTGTCATCCCCTTCTCCTGTTTTCAATCCTTCTCAGCATCAGGGTATTTTCTAATAATTTGGCTCTTCACATCAGGTCATCAAAATATTGGAGCTTCACTTCAGTATCAGTTCTTCCAGTGAATATTCAGGACTGATTTCCTTTAGAATTGACAGGTTTGATCTCCTTGCACTCCAAGGGACTCTCAAGAGTCTTCTTCAACACCACAGTTCAAAAGCATAAATTCTTCAGTGCTCAGCCTTCTTCATGGTTCAACTCTCACATCCATACATGACTACTAGAAAACCATAACTTTGACTATACAGACCTTTGTTGGTAAAGTAATGACTCTGCTTTTTGATATGCTGTCTAGGTTTTTCATAGATTTTCTTCCAAGGAGCAAGTGTCTTTTAATTTTGTGGCTGTGGTCACCATTTGCAATGAAATTTTGGAGCCCAAGAAAAGAAAGTCTGTTACTGTCTTCATTGTTTCCCCATCTATTTACCGTGAAGAAATGGGACCAGATGCCATGACGTTTGTTTTTTGAATTTTGATCCTAAGCCAGCATTTTCACTCTCCTCTTTCATGAATTTAACAGCTTAAAACAAGATGAATTTATTAACTCAGTTTCCAAGTGTTAGGACTCCAGCACAACTTGCTGGTTCCTCTGCTTACAGTCTCACAAAGCTATAAAGTGCTAGCTATGGTTATGATTTCAACTGAGGCTTAAGGTCTTCTTCTAGGCTTCTTAGCTGTTGGTAGAATTCAGCTCCTTCGATTATAGGGCTGAAATACTATCTTTCTTTCTGGCTACTACTTGAGGCCCATCAACTTTAAGGAAGATGTTTATTCTCAATCACCAGGACCTGGGGATGTCTAGATGGTTGAATTCTAGAAGAGGAGGCCAGACAGAGCCATTCTCAGCTCCTTAAAGCTATCCATGGTTCTGTCATGGGCTCGTCTATACAATGTGGCACCTTATTCTCCAAGGCCAGCAGGGCAGCAATTCTTTTGCTTTTAATCTCCCCTTCTAGTCTGTTAAGACAAAATCTCCTATAAAACAATAAAATCACAGTAATGACTAGCCTGTCATATTCACAGGTCCCACCAACAATCAAGCAGGGTTGATTGTACTACAACAAATGATGGGAGCATGGTCCCAAGATGATGGAGGAATAGGACGGGAAGACCACTTTCTCCCCTACAAATTCATCAAAAGATCATTTGAATGTTGAGAAACTTCCAGAAAACAGCTTCTGAATTCTGGCAGAGGACACCAGGAACCGAGAAAGGCAGCCCAATCTCTTCAAAAAAGGTAGAACAAAATATAAAAGATAAAAACAGACACAAAAGAATTAGAGACAGAGACCCATTCTGGGGAGGAAGTCATGAAACAGAAGAAGTTGCCACACAATAGGAAACCCTCACAGGCATGTCAGTGGGGAGCTTTAGAATCTCAGAGGGCAATAGAACAGGACAAAAAATCAGAATATGCACCTAAGTGCAACTACCAGTGGAGAAGCTGCTCAGACTCTAATGTCCACCAGCAGTGAGTAGGGGCTAGTCAGGGAGGTGTGGGCTCAATTATTGGTCCTTAGAGTAAGGACTGGCTTAAATGTCCTGAGAACCATCTGAGGGAGCTAATGTGACATAGCAGCCCAAACCTTTGATCGCCAGAGAGACGAAAAGGAAAAGAACCTTTCTTGCAAAAGGCTCTAACACTGCACAGTGACCCCAGGTGTGCTCACTGAATAAAGGATTGTGCCCTAGTGAATACCAAAGGAGAGCAAGCCAGCTGCCATTTAGGGACTTCCCTCCCTAGAGGCAGAGAGGCAGGTGTGTGACAGCCAGAGCCCAAAAGCAAGGGGCTACTACAATCTCAGCACTAGCACCAAACTGTGAGCAGGGTGCCAGTTGCTAACACATTTTCCTGGGATGGTTCACATCGAGAGAGTCAATTCCTAGGCAGATTGATAAGAAGTCCAGGGTCCCCAAGGGGGAGAAAGGGGTCTGGAGCTCTCGAAGTGGACATTGGGGGTCTGGAATTCTCAAGAAGGACAAAAGGACAAACTTTTTTCCCTCTACATTCCTTAGTCTTAGTTACATAACTCAATTAAACTCTGTACTAGGAATTGTACAACAACAATGTATCTGGCTGGAGGACAGTTTCTCCTTCCTGAAAACCTACTGACTAATCCTGATGTCTTAGAATGTATATTGTGGGAGTGGGTCTGGTAAAATTTCCACAAACTTGAGACTTTTTTTGATTCGTTGTAACAACTAATTAAAAGGTATATAACTCCATTGCTAACACTAGCAAGGGGGTACTCTTTCTGACCCCTTCTGATGCCTATGTCAGAAGCTTTCTCTATCCCTTTTATACTTTAATAAAACTCTATTGCACAAAAGCTCTGAGTGATCAAGCCTCGTCTCTGGCCCAGATTGAATTCTTCTCTTCTGGAGGCCAAGAATCCCAGAGTCTTTTCGTGGGTCAGCAACAACCTTTCATCTTGGGGCTCATCTGGGATTCTTCAGGACAAGGTAAGGATGCTCGGAGCTCTAGTTCTTTGTTCTTCTAGCAAACACGTTTTCTGCTGTACTTTACTAACTCTACGGTGTGCTTGTGTGAATGAAGGACACACCCTGTGTGAAGCAAGTGAGGAGCCCTGCTCTGCACTTCCGTGGTGACCTCATACGGCTTATGGCAGAAACCTGTCCGAGGTTTATACCGACCTGCCAGTGCCAAGAGGCACCCAATGTCTCCTTCAGGGACCAGCCAGAAATGGGCAAAGTATGTGGACTGATCTCTCCTTTCTTGGTCAAACTTTTTGACCATTTAATAACTCCTTGGGAATTAGAAGTACTAACCTAATCTGTTGGATCATAGACTTTCAAGGGACTTGTGATCTATGGTGTTACTGTGTACTGTGACTTAGGTCCCAGACTTGGATTGGTAGTCAGGAAGTGCCTAGCCTCACTAGGAACCGGAAGTTCAGATGCTAGACGGATCTCTAGCTCCAAGAACATCTCTGAGGTTAAAGGTTATTCAGATTGGAACTACAATGGGTTTTTTTTTCCCCCCCCTTTGGTAATGCTAGCTCTTAGCGGACTAGAGGAGGCTTTTATACTGGTATGGTGATGCTTGGAAGGGACATCTCAATTTTATGTTTGTACCAGTCTTAGTGTGGTCAGGAATATACTCAGGGTGGTGCACAGGCACTCAGGTGACAAATGTTTCCCCCAGCGGTCTTAGCTTGGGAGGCATTCTGGGAGGTTATTCTGATTGCACCCTGGGCGGTATCAGAGGCAAGCAAGGTTTTAATGTTGAGCTGGACATCAGACTGGGATGCCATCAGGTCTACCCCTGATGCATCCCCACCCCGTCTCGGTGGTAAAACCGGGAAGGATGAGTACGGTGCCTGTGCTGGTAAGGGACAAACTAAGTCCGACCAGGAAAGAAGAGCTTTGGTGTTTAGTCTGTCTACACCCCCATCTAGAGCAGGAGGGGATGCCTCCGTTAGAAAGATGGCTCTGCTCACTTCTTTTCTCTCTTACAGATGGGAGCTAACAATTCCAGCCTCACTCCTTTGAACTATATCCTGAAAAACTGGGATAGATTTGATCCCCAGAGCTTAAAGAAGACACATCTGGTCTTCCTATGTGATACTGCATGGCCAAGGTACCCATTGGAGGACGGTGATCTGTGGCTGGTTGGAGGGTCTCTTAATTATAATACTGTTTTACAATTAGACCGGTTCTGTAGAAAACAAGGGAAACGGGTAGAAGTAGCATATGTGTTGCCCTTTTTCTCTCTGCGAAATATGCCAGACTTATGTCCTTAGGGTATAGATTTAGGTGTGAAACCTTCAGCTCCCTCCTGTCCTCCTACTTTGCCCCCTACCTGGGGCTCCAAACTGAGCAAAGTCAGAGAACCCCCCACCCCCTTTCCCCTCAAGAAGGGTTGCCTTTGTCTCAGTAAAAACCCAAACTGAGATTCAAACTGCCCAAGTAGAGGTCCAAACAACATGACCTCAGACTACTCTGGTTTCAGTAGAAACCCAAACCATCGAAATAAGAGATGAGATGGAGGACAGGAGACAAAGAGATAAAGAAAAGCAGGTTTCTCCAATCTGTCCCTGGGATCATATGCTCAGAACAGCTAGAGAGGCTGAGAAACAGCCACACAAGCTGTTGCCTCTTCATAAAGCACCCACTGGGAGAAATAATCAGTCTATGAGAGTTAATAAGCCCTTTTCTTATCAAGAAATACAAAGAATCAAGGAGGATCTTGGAGACTATTTACAAGACCCAGAAAAATATATTAGAGCCTTTAAAGGTGTTACTCTGCTTTATGACCTTACATGGAAGTATGTGATGTATATCTTGGGACAAACGCTGACTCCCGACTCAAAGACTCGAGTTTTGGAAAAAGCGGTTGCTTATGGAGATGAATGGTTTTGTAATGAGTCAGTAGGGAAGAGGGAGGACAAGATAACCGCCCTCCCGACTGGGAATCAGGTGGTCCCAACTACAGAACCAGACTGGGACTACAACACAGCTAAAGGAAGATGGGATCAGAGTCATTTTTTCAAATGTATTCTTGAAGGAATACATCTTTCTTACATGTATTCAGGCAGGCACATGCTAAGCCTTTAAACTATGGAAAATTGGCAAACACAGAACAGGAGAAGAAGAAAGCTCCTGGTAAATTCCTAGATAAACTGAGAGAAGCCCTTTGCAGATTCACTGAGATTGATCCTGAAATTGAAGAGGGAAGAGTGATCTTAAAAGATAGATTTCTCATTCAGTCAGCTCCAGATATCCGCTGTAAGCTGTTAAAATAGGCGTATGGACCAAATCAGTCTTTAGATAATCTGTTACAACTGGTTCAAACAGTTTATTATGGTAGGGAACATGAGGAATAGAAAGAAATGCAGAAAGACAAAGGAACAGGCGGAAGCCCTCGTAATTGTTGTAAGAACCGTTCTTAAACAACCTGAGAAAAATGCCCAGAGGGACCCAGGTGAAAAGGGATGGGTTTGCTATTACTGTGAAAGGGAGGGGCACCTCGAGCGGGATTGCCCTCAGGCATCCAAGCTGACCCCAGCTCCACATCCGGTCTGCAAGGGACCACATTGGAGGAGAGACTGCCCCCACAGGTGTAAGTTTCAGAGGTCAGACTCTCAAGACAATCAGGACTGAAGGTGCCCGGGGGTCCCCACACAAGCTCCCATCCTAATTACACCTGAGGAACCCCAGATATTAATAACTGTAGGGGGGCCAATCCGTCGATTTCCTTTTAGATACTAGGGCAACTTTCTCTGTGCTTACTGAAGCCCCTGGCCCACTTTCTTCTTGATCCGCTTCCGTAATGGAGTTGTCTGGACAAGCCAAAAGGTGTTACTTCTGTTGTTTTGTAACTGGGACTCTGTGCTATTTTCACAAGAGTTTCTAATCATGCCAGTCTCCCTCACCCCTTTTGGGAAGGGATATACTGAGCAATATCCAGGCCTCCGTTTTCATGAATATGGAGCCCTCCCTTTCTCTTCCTTTAATTGAACAAAATGCAAACCCTAGAGTGTGGGATGTTGGAAAATCTGTGGGTCAAGGACGAAATGCTATTCCTATAGTTGTCAGGCTAAAAGACCCACACTTATTTCCACATAAGAAGCAGTATCCACTGAAACCTGAGGTGATGGAAGGGTTAAAACCCATCATCGAGAATTTAAAGGAGCGGGGGCTATTAATTCCCTGTTACAGTCCATACAACACTCCTATTTTGGGTATAAAGAAACCAAATGGTAAATGGAGACTAGTTCAAGATTTATGTATAATAAATGAGGCTGTAGTTCCTTTACACCCCGTGGTGCCTAATCCTTATACTCTATTGTCTGAAATTCCTGAATGAGCCAAATATTTCTCAGTAATTGATTTAAAAGATGCCTTCTATTCAGTCCCTTTGGAGGAGAAAAGTCAATTTCTATTTGCCTTTGAAGACCCTAGCAGCCAGCTTCTCAGTTAACCTGGCCAGCTTTGCCCCAGAGATTTCATGACAGTCCTCACTTATTTTGACAAAGTTTGTCACAGGATCTACAAAACTTTAATAGCTCTGAAGCAGTGGTACTACAGCAGGTAGATGATATTCTACTCTGTGCTGAGACAGGGGAAGCTTGTTCACAAGCCTCAGAAGATGTCTTAAACTTTCTGGCAGGCTGTGGTTACAAGGCATCAAGAGAAAAGGCTCAGCTTTGTCAACAATCAGTTAGATATCTGGGCCTAATCATATCAGGGGTCTTCAGAGTGACAATGGCTCCACCTTTAAAGCTGCTGTAACTCAGGGCGTATCTAAAGCCCTAGGAATAGAATATCACTTACACTGTTCCTGGAGACCCCAATCCTCAGGAAAGGTGGAAAAGGCTAATGACATTATTAAATCAAAAGACATCTGTGCAAATTAACTCAAGAGATTGAAGGACAATTGGATTAAAGTTCTACCCATAGCTTTAATGAGGGCTTGGCCTGCCCCCCAAAATATCCCCCTTTGAATATATTTATGGAAGGACTTTCTTGTGCACAGACATTGTTATATACCCTGAAGCCTTGGAATTAACTAATTATGCACCTCAGTTCTCAGCTTTTCAACAAGCATTAACAGAACTTCAGGAGATTACTCCTGACCCAGCCTCTGAGTCAAGCAAGCCTCTGTTTGAACCAGGAACCGAGGTTCTGATAAACACTTTGGGATCTGGGGGCCAATCCCTTGAGCCCCTTTGGGAAGGCCCTTACCAGGTTATTCTTTCTACTCCCACAGCTGTCAAAGTGCCAGGAATTGATTCGTGGGTACATCACTCTTGACTTAAGAGGTGGCACTCTGACCAGAACTAAGTGGCATCATTTTATGTCTTTACTTTCTATGCTCTGACTTTGTACTTTTCAGATGGGCTTGATAATCTATGTGAGCCTACATCTGCTGACTCCAAAAATCCTGAGTCTGCCATTTGACCCTCAAGATAATGCATTCCTGTCCTGGGCTCATTCCTATGCTGCATTCCACAATCAGTCTAATTGCTGGGTCTGCAGAGCACTCCCCTCCTCATCAATTGACAACCAGTCCATTCTGAAGGAGATCAGCCCTGGAATTTCTTTGGAAGGAATGATGCTAAAGCTGAAACTCCAGTACTTTGGCCACCTCATGCAAAGAGTTGACTCATTGGAAAATACTCTGGTGCTGGGAGGGATTGGGGACAGGAGGAGAAGGGGATGACAGAGGATGAGATGGCTGGATGGCATCACTGACTTGATGGACGTGAGTCTGAGTGAACTCTGGGAGTTGGTGGTGGACAGGGAGGCCTGGCGTGCTGCGATTCATGGGGCCGCAAAGAGTCGGACATGACTGAGTGACTGAACTGAACCGAACTGAACTGAACGTGGTGGATTTCTCCACTCAAAGAAAATGGCTTTCTTCAACTCTGTGATGACACCTAACAATCCTAAGATGGACTGATATAATTATGGACATAATGTAACTTTTAATTTTGATTAGGTTTTAACTTGGTTTAATTACTATTTTGACTTACATCTGTAACTGTAAAACAGGGCTTGTTTCTAACCGTCTGAAAGCTTTTAAGCTACAAATGGTTGTACAAGCTCCTACGAGTGCCACAGCCTCCTCCAACTATTACTTGGGGCCCCTGGATCAGAAACCTTCAATATGAGGGTTAGGAGAATATGTTGTCTCACCAATTTAGGGACAGCACCCTTTATCAGCTCAGAAGCAATTGTGGAATAAGAATGATGCCCTTTTCCCTAGGCAACATAATTCTCCTAAAAGAAAAGTGGGGAATGAGAGAGTCAATTCCTAAGCAGATTGATAAGAAGTCTAGGGTCCCCAAGGAGGAAAAAGGGGTCTGGGACTCTCAAAGTGGAGATTGGGAGTCTAGTATTCTCAAGGAGGAGAAAAGGACAAAAAAAAATTTTTTTTCTCTCTACATTCCTTAGTCTTAGTCAATTACATAACTCAGTTTAAACTCTGTGCTAGGGATTGTACAACAACAATGTATCTGGCTGGAGGGCAGTTTCTCCTTCCTGAAAACCTACTGACTAATCCTGATATCTTAGAATGTATATTGTGGGAGTGGGTCTGGAGGATCTTTCTATTGTTAAATTCTAATCTTGTTATCCTAAAATGTAAATTGTGGGAGTGGGTCTGGTAAAATTTTCACAAACTTGAGACATTCTTTTGATTCATTGTAACAACTAATTAAAAGGTATATAACTCCATTGCTAACACTAGCAAGGGGGTACTCTTTCTGTCCCCTTCTAATGTCTAAGTCAGAAGCTTTCTTTGTCTTTTATACTTTAATAAAACTCTATTGCACAAAAGCTCTGAGCAATCAAGCCTCGTCTCTGGCCCCAGATTGACTTCTTCTCTTCCAGAGGCCAAGAATCCTGGCATCTTTTTGTGGGTAAGTACTGAGTGACTTCACTTTCACTTCTCACTTTCACGCATTGGAGAGGGAAATGGCAACCCACTCCAGTGTTCTTGCCTGGAGAATCCCAGGGACGGGGGAGGCTGGTGGGCTGCCGTCTCTGGGGTCACACAGAGTTGGACACGACTGATGCGACTTAGCAGCAGCAGCAACAACAACTTTTCAACATCCACCAGGAGGATCACAGCCTGAGATCACCTTCACAGAGCAGATATATGACAACACTTGGAACGGTGCCCTTGCAACATACCTGGGGAAAAGGTAGCAGGGACTGGGGAGGTGCATAAGATGCACAGCCAACCTGGGACAGTGAGCTTACCAAGAACCTGGTCACCTTAGTGGCTTGGGCCCAGTAAAGGTAAAAACCACACAGCTCATCTGGGTCTGTTCCCTTGTGGGGCATCGGAGACCCTGAGCACATAGACATGGGAAGTGCATGCAATGTAGGGCTCACTTGGGACACTTCCTTTGCAGAGCGGGCTGGAGCCTGTGCAGTGTGGACCCATGAAGTACATGCTGCCTTGGGTTGAGGCAAACCCAGTGTGGTACATCCACTGTGAGCACTCCCCACACAAGCCAGCGGTATTTGTTTGCAGTGTCCCTCCCTCCCCACAGCACAGCTGAACAAGTGAGGCTAAATAAGTGTTCACCTTTGCACCCTCATGTCAGAGAAGAAATTAGACATTGAAGAGACTTGCAAATAAAGGAAGAAAAAAATAAACAAAGAAGGGGGAACCGTCCCCAAAGTGACAGGTACAACAGATTAAAACTGCAGTTAAGGCTGAGACTGTGCATTTGAGGGGCAACTATAGACCTTGAGAAAAAGTGCAAGCAAGAACAAGGGACTATCTGATGTTGAACTGACCCCACATTGTCCACAACGGCACCAAAGAAAGTCCTAGATATATTTTTACTTTTATCACTTATCAATTAAAAAAAATAATTCCATATTACTCTAACTTTCATTTTTGTATCATACTGATACCTTTAAAAAATACTGTTTTTAAAAGACAAATTCCACATATATATTTTCAATTATTGTGATCAATTTAGTTTTGTATTTTTATATTGTATCTTTGAGAACCTAACCTCTATTCTAGGTTTTTAGTCTCTGCTTTTTGATATTTGTTATCAATTTTGCACCTTTAAGAATCTAATCTTCAGTATCCAGTTTCACTTAGGGATTTGATGACTGGTTTGATTGCTCTCTCCCCTTTTGACTGTCCCTTTTCTCCCCCTGGTCACCTCTGACTCCTTCCTTCCTCTTCTCTATATAACTCTGTGAATCTCTCTGGGGGCTCCTGGGTGTGAAGAGTTGTTTCACCATTAACTTAGGGGTTTTATCTTCTGTGCAGTATGGATGGAGAAATCTTGATGCTACTGTAAGAGGAGGACTGAAACCCAGAGGCAGGAGACTCACCTCCAGAAGTTTATAACATCAGAGAAGTCCTGACTCCAGGGAACATTAATAGACAAGGCCCCACCCAGAAGTCTCCATACCTACACTGAAACAAAGCTCCACCCAAGAGCCAACAACTTCCATTGAAAAACATATCATGATATTCTCCAGCAAAACAAGAACACAATTCTGAACTTTAAAAGACAGGCTGCCCAAAGCCATACCAAATCCATAGACACCCACAAAACTCACTACTGGACACTTTATAGCACTCCAGAGAAAAGGGATTAAGCATCACCCACCAAAGCACAGATACAAGTTTCCCCATTCAAGAAAACTTGACAAGACACTGGTAAAACCCTATCCACGGAGAGAAGACTCCAAAGTTAAGAGCAACCATGATATTCCAACCTTCAGAGAGGGCATCCCAAACACAGCAATTTAAACAAAACAAAAAGGCAGGAAAAAGTTCCCTAGGTGAAGGAACATGATAAAAATCAAACAAAAGAGGAGGAGATAAGGAGTCTACCTGAAAAAGAATTCAGAATAATGATAGTAAAGAGGATCCAAAATCTTGAACACCAAATGGAGTTAAAGATAAATAGACTAGAGACAAAGATTTAAAAGATGTTAAGAAATGTTTAACAAGGAGCTAGAAGAAATGAAGAAGAGTCATCAATAATGAACCACGTAATAACTCATATTAATAACACTCTGGAGGGAATCAGCAGTAGAATAACAGAGGCAGAAGAGAGGATAAGTGAGGTGGAAGATAGAATGGTGGAAAGAAATTAAGCAGAGAGACAAAAAAGGAAAAAGAATAAAAAGAAATAAAGACAACCTCAGAGACCTCTGGGACAATGTTAAATGCCCCAACATTAAAACCATATATGTCCCAGAAGAAGAAGACAAAAAGAAAGTGCATGAGAAATCACTGAGGAGATAATAGCCAAAAACTTTCCTAAAATGGGAAAGATAATAGCCACCCACGTCCAAGGAACCCAGAGAGTCCCAAACAGGATCAACCTAAGGCAAAACATCCCAAGACAAAACTAACAAAAATTAAACGCAAAGAGCAAATATTAAAAACAGCAAGGGAAAAGCAACAAATAACACACAAGGAGATCCCCATAAAGATAATAGCTGATGTTATAGAAACTCTTTAGGTCAGAAGGGAATGGCAGGATATACTTAAAGTGATGAAAGAGAAAAACCTACAACCAAGATTACTCTACCCAGCAAGGATCTCTTTCAGATATGAAGGAGAAATCAAAAGCTTAACAGACTAGCAAAAGCTGACAGAATTCAGCACCACCAAACCAGCTCTTCAACAAATGCTCAAGGATTTTCTCCAGACAGGAAACACAGGAAAGGTTTATAAAAACGAACTCAAAACAATGAAATAAATGGTAATGGGATCATACTTATCAATAATTACCTTAAATGTAAGAGGGTTAAATGCTCTGACCAAAAGACAAAGACTAGCTGAATGGATACAAAAACAAAACCCCTATATTTGCTGTCTATAAAAGACCCACCTCAAATTTACAAACTGAAAGTTGTGGGGGGCGGGGGGCGTGGAAAAAGATATTTCATGCAAATGGAGACCAAAAGAAAGCAGGAGTAGCAATACTCCTATCAGATAAAATACACTTTGAAATAAAGACTGTGATAAGAGACAAGAAGGACACTATATAATGCTCCAGGGATCAATCCAAGAAGAAGATATAACAATTATAAGTATATAAGCACCCAACAATGGAACACCTCAATATGTAAGGCAAATGCTAAAAAGTGTGAAAGGGGAAATTACCAGTAACACAAAATAGTGAAGGCTTTTAATATCCAACTCACACCTATGGATAGATCAACCAAACACAAAATTAGCAAGGAAACAAAAGCTTTAAATGATACAATTGACCAGTTAGATCTAATTGATATCTACAGGGCATTTCACCCCAAAACAATATATTTCACCTTTTTCTCAAGTGCACAAGAAATATTCTCCAGGATAGGTCACATCCTGGGACATGAATATAACCTTGGCAAATTTTTAAAAATTGAAATAATTTCAAACATCTTTTCTGATCACAATGGGGTAAAATTAGATATTGAATACAGGGTGGGGGGGGGAAACTATAAAAAAACCCACAAACGTCTGGAGGCTAAGCAACAGGCTTCACAGTAACCAAAAGATCATGGAAAAAATAAAAAAAAAAGGAAATCAGAATATTCATAGAAATAAATGAAAATGAAAACACAACAACCCGAAACCTATGGGATTCAGTAAAAGCATTGCTTAGAAGAAGGTTGATAGCAATGCAAGCCTACCTCAAGAAAAAAGACAAACATCAAATAGGCAACCTAATTTTACACCTATACCATCCAGAAAAAGAACAAAAGAAGAATCCCAAGGTTACTAGAAGGAAAGAAATCATAAAAATCAGAGAAGAATAAATTAAAAAGAAATGAAGGAGACCAAAGCAAAAATCAATGATGCTAAAAGCTGGATTTTTGAGAAGATAAATGGAATAGACAAACATTTTAGCCAGACTTACCAAGAAAAAAAGGGAGAAGAATAAAATCAGTAAAATTAGAAATGACAATAGAGAAATCACAATAGACAACACAGAAGTACAAAAGATCATAAGAGACTACTATGAGTAATTATATGCCAATAAAATGGACAACTTAGAAGAAATGGGCAAATTCTTTAGAAAGTATAACCTTCCAAACTGAACCAGGGAGAAACAGAAAGTCTCAACAGACCCATCAGAAGAACAGAAATCGAAACTGTGATAAAAAATCTTCCAACAAACAAAAGCCCAGGAAGATGGCTTCACAGGTGAATTCTCCCAAGAATTTAGAGAAAGGCTAACACCTATGCTACTCAAACTCTTCCAGAAAATTGCAGAGGATAGCAAGATCCCAAACTCATTCTATGAAGCCACCATCACCCTGATACCAAAGCCAGACAAAAATGCCACAAAAACATAAAACTGCAGGCCAATACCACTGATGAACATAGATGCAAAAAATCCTCAACACAACTTTTGCAAACAGAATCAAACAACATATTAAACAGATCATACATCATGACCAAGTGAGCTTTATTCCAGGGATGCAAGGATTTTTCAGTATTCCCAAATCAATTAATGTGATACATCATATTAACAAATTGAAAGATAAAAACCATATGATTATCTCAATAAATGCAGAGAAAGCCTTTGACGAAATTCAGCATCCATTTGTGATAAAAACTATCCAGAAAGCAGACATACAAGGAACATACCTCAATATAATAAAAGCCATATATGAGGAACCCACAGCAAACATTACCCTCAATGGTGAAAAAGTGAAAGCCTTTCCTCTAAAATCAGGACAAGGGTGCCCGTTCTCACCATTACTATTCAACATAGTTTTGGAAGTCCTAGCAACAGCAAGCAGAGAAGAAAAATAAATAAGAGGAATCCAGATTGGAAAAGAAAATATACAACCCTCATTATTTGCAGATGACATGATCCTCTACATAGAAAGCCTTAAAGACTCCACCAGAAAATTACTAGAGCTAGCCAATTAGTATAGTAAAGTTGTAGGATATAAAATTAATACACAGATATCCATTGCACTCATATACACTAACAATGAAAAAACAGAGAAATTTAGAAAAATCCCATTCACCATTGCAACAAGAAAAATAAATTACTTAGGATTACATTTACCTAAAGAAACAAAGGACCTAAATATAGTAAAGTATAAGACACTGATGAAAGAAATCAAAGATGACACAAATAAATAGAGAAATATAGCATGCCTATGGATTAGAAGAATCAATGTAGCAAAAATGAGTATACTACACAAAGCAATCTATAGATTCAATGAAATCCCTATCAAGCTACCAATGGTATTTTTCACAGAACTAGAGAAAATAATTTCACAATTAGCATGGAAACACAAAAAACTTCAAATAGTCAAAAGCAATCTTGAGAAAGAAGAATGGAACTGGTAGAATCATCCTGCCTGATTCAGACTATATTACAAAGCTACAGTCATCAAGACAGTATGGTACTGGCACAAAGACAGAAATATAGATCAATGGAAGAAAATGGAAAGCCCAGAGATAAATCCACAAACCTATGGACAACTTATCTTAGACAAAGGAGGCAAAAATATACAATGGAGAAAAGACAATCTCTTTAACAAGTGGTGCTGGGAAAACTGGTGAATCATGTGTAAAAGAATGAAACCAGAACACTTTTTAACACAATACACAAAAATAAACTGAAAAGGGATTAAAGATCTAAATGTGAGACCAGAAACTATAAAACTCTTAGAGGAAAACATAGGCAGAACCTTCTCTGACATAAATCACAGCAAGATCCTCTATGATCCATCTCCCAGAGTAATGGAAATAAAAAAAAGAAAAACAAATGTGACCTAATTAAGCTTAAAAGCTTCTGCACAGCGAAGGAAATTATAAGCAAGGTGAAAAGGCAGCCTTCAAAATGGGAGGAAATAATAGTAACTGGAGCAACTGACAAAGGATTATTTTCCAAAATATACAAGCAACTCATGCAGCTCAATACCAGAAAAATGAACAATACAATCTAAAATTGGGCCATACATTGACATGAATCAGCAATGGGTACACATGTGTCCTCTCATCCAGAACCTCCCTCCCACCACCATTATCAGTTCAGTTCAGTCACTCAGTCATGTCTGACTCTTTGGGTCCCCATGAATTGCAGCACGCCAGGCCTCCCTGTACATCACCAACTCCCAGAGTTCACTCAAACTCACGACCATTGAGTCAGTGATGACATCCAGTCATCTCATCCTCTGTCATCCCCTTCTCCTCCTGCCCCCAATTCCTCCCAGCATCAGAGTCTTTTCCAATGAGTCAACTCTTCACGTGAAGTGGCCAAAGTATTGGAGATTCAACTTTAGCATCAGTCCTTCCAATAAACATTGAGGACTGATCTACTTTAGGATGGACTGGTTGGATCTCCTTGTAGTCCAAGGGATTCTCAAGAGTCTTCTCCAACACCACAGTTCAAAAGCATCAATTCTTTGGTGCTCAGCTTTCTTCACAGTCCAACTCTCACATTCATACATGCCCACTGGAAAAACCATAGCCTTTACTAGACGGACCTTTGTTGGCAAAGTAATGTCTCTGCTTTTGAATATGCTATCTAGGTTGGTTATAACTCTCCTTCCAAGGAGTTAACATCTTTTAATCTCATGGCTGCAATCACCATCTGCAGTGATTTTGGAGCACCAAAAAATAAAGTCTGACACTGTTTCCACTGTTTCCCCAACTATTTCCTTTGAAGTGATGGGATCAGATGCCATGATCTTCATTTTCTGAATGTTGAACTTTAAGCCAACTTTTTCACTCTTCTCTTTCACTTTCATCAAGAGAGTTTTTTTTTTTTTTCCTGCCATAAGGGTGGTGTCATCTGCATATCTGAGGTTATTGAGATTTCTCCTGGCAATCTTGATTCCAGCTTGTGCTTTTTCCAGCCCAGTGTTTCTCATGATGTACTCTGCATAGAAGTTAAAAAAGCAGGGTGACAATATACAGCCTTGACGTACTCCTTTTCCTATTTGGAATTAGTCTGTTGTTCCATGTCCAGTTCTTACTGTTGCTTCCTGACCTGCATACAGATTTCTCAAGAGGCAGGTCAGGTGGTCTGGTATTCTCATCTCTTTCAGAATTTTCCACAGTTTATTGTGATCCACACAGTCAAAGGCTTTGGCATAGTCAATAAAGCAGAAATAGATGTTTTTCTGGAACTCTCTTTCTTTTTCCATGATCCAGCAGATGTTGGCAATTTGATCTCTGGTTCATCTCCCTTTTCTAAAACCAGCTTGAACATCTGGAAGTTCATGGTTCACATATTTCTGAAGCCTGGCTTGGAGAATTTTGAGCATTACTTTACTAGCATGTGAGATGAGTGCAATTGTGCAGTAGTTTGGGCATTCTTTGGCATTGTCTTTCTTTGGGATTGGAATGAAAAGTGACCTTTTCCAGTCCTGTGGCCACTGCTGAGTTTTCCAAATTTGCTGGTATATTGAGTGCAGCACTTTCATAGCATCATTTTTCAGGATTTGAAATAGCTCCACTGGAATTCCATCACCTCCACTAGCTTTGTTCATAGTGATGCTTTATAAGGCCCACTTGACTTCACATTCCAAGATGCGAAGGTGAGTGATCGCTCTAGGTAAGTGATCACACCATCGTGATTATCTTGATCATGAAGATCGTTTTTTACAGTTCTTCTGTGTATTCTTGTCACCTCTTCTTAATATCTTCTGCTTCTGTTAGGTGCATACCATTTCTGTCCTTTATCAAGCCCATCTTTGTATGAAATGTTCCCTTGGTATCTCTAATTTTCTTGAAGAGATGAGATCTCTAGTCTTCCACCATAATATTGTAATGTAATTATTCTCCAATCAAAATAAATTAATTAATTTTGAAAGTGGGCTGAAGAACTAAGCCGACATTTCTTCAAACAAGACATACAGATGGCTATGAACACATTGAACGATGGTCAACCTCACTCAATATTGAAGTAATGCAAGTCAGATACACATAGAAGTACCATCTTCCACTGGTCAGAATTGCTGCCATCAAAAAGTCTACAAACAATAAATTTTTGAGAGTGTGTGGAGAAAAGAGAACTCTCTAACACTGTTGGTGCAAATGCAAACTGGTACAGCTATTATAAAGAACAGATTCCTGTTCTTTATAATAAAAAACAACTTTAAAATAAAACTTAAGATAAAAAGTGGAGATTCCTTAAAAAAACTGGAAACATAACTGCCATGTGACCCAGCATTCCCACTTCTGTTCATAAACACTGAGGTAATCAGAAATGAAAGAGATACATGTCCAATGTTCGTTGCAGTACTGTTCATAATAGCTAGGACATGGAAGCAACTTAGATGTCTATCAGCAGATAAATGGATAAGGAAGTTGTGGTATGTATACACAATGGAATATTACTCAGCTATAAAATGGAACACACGAGTCAGTTCTAATGAGGTGGATTAAACTGGAATCTATTATACAGAGTCAAGTAAGTCAGAAAGAGAAACACCAATACAGTATATTAATGCATATATATGGAATTTAAAAAGACAGTAACAATAGTTCTATATGCTAGGCAGCAAAAGAGAGAGATGTAAAAACAGACTGTTGGACTATGTGAAAGAAGATGAGGGTGGTATGATTTGAGAGAATAGCATTGAAACATGTATATTACTGTATGTGAAATAGATGACCAATGCAAGTTTGATACCTGAAGCAGGGCACTTAACCCAGAGGGATGGGGTGGGGAGGGAGGTGGGATGAGTTCCAGGATGGGGTGGGGAGACACATACATACTCATGTCTGATCCATGTCGATATATGGAAAAACCACCAAGTATCATAGAGTAATTATCCTCCAAATACAATAATTTAAATAAATGACTAAATAAAAGTGTATTATTATTATTTGTACATTTATTCCTTTGTTTGCTTTTCTACTCTTATTTTCCTATTGCAATTAATGTTTAATATATATAAATCTTCTTTATCTACCACTATTTAACTTAGCATTTCTATTCTTTCTTTTTCTAACCATATTTGTTAGATTGTTTTGTTTTAATTGCTTTATTCCCCAGTTGACACTTTGCCTAATTTTGTTTTCCAGTTTATTTTTTATTTTACTTTTTAACTTTACAATATTGTATTGGTTTTGCCATATATCAAAATGAATCTGCCACAGGTATACATGTGTTCCCCATCCTGAACCCTCCTCCCTCCTCCCTCCCCATACCATCCCTCTGGGTCGTCCCAGTGCACCCGCCCCAAGCATCCAGTATCATGCATCGAACCTGGACTGGTGACTCATTTCATATATGATATTATACATGTTTCAATGCCATTCCCAGATTATCCCACCCTCCCCCTCTCCCACAGAGTCCAAAAGACTGTTCTGTACATCCATGTCTCTTTTGCTGTCTCGTTTATGCTTTAATTAGTTTTTTTCTTAACTGTTGGATATCATTTTTGGTTTTCTTTGTTTGCTGGCTTTCTCTATTGTATTTTGTTTATTGGGCTGTTTTGGTTTTGCTTATGGGTGTATATGTATGTGCATATATTACATGACTTTACTTATTTGCCTGATTTTGTAATTGGCATATGTCTGGGGGTGTGCCTTCTGTATCTCATTTTTGTGAATTTGCTTCAATCCTGTTTAACTCCATATCAAACCACCTGTGGAATCTCTTTTCCTGGCCAGAGATCAAGCAATGAGCCTTTGGAGTGGGAGCACTGACTCCAATACCCTACACTAACAGAGAACGCCTAACCCTAGGGAGTATCAAATAGTGAGAACTCCCACAAAGGCAACGACTTGCATACAAGGCCTGGCATTACACAACTGCCAGTAGAACCTTGTGCAGGATGCCCCATCCAAATAACAAGCAAGACAAAAATAGAAACCTAATCATCAGCAGACAAGATTACCACCTCACTCAACCCTGCCCATCAGAGGAAAAAAACACAACAACTCACCTCCTCCCACCAGAATGTAAACACAAATCACACCCTATGTGGAGCTTACACAAAACACTGGACCAACCTTATAAGGGCAGAAACCAACAGGAAGAAAGAATTTGACTATGAAGCCTGGGAAAGGGAGGCTTTAACAATAAGTTTTAAAATAATAATAGTAATAAAAAGACAGAAATACTGCACAAAGGAACAACCTAGAGACACAGAAGTCTAAATAAATGAAGAGGAAATAGGCAAACTACCTGAAAAAGAGTTCAGAATAATAAAGCAAAGATGATCCAAAACGTCAAAAATAGAACAGAGAAAATGTAAGAATCAATTAGCAAAGACCTAGAAGAAATAAAGAATAAACACAGAGAGACAAGCAACACAATTACTGAAACTAAAAATACTCCAGAAGGAATCAATAGCAGAATATCTGAGGCAGAAGAATGAATAAGTGAGTTGGAAGATAGAATAGTGGAAATAACTGCTGAAGAGCAGAATAAAGTAAAAAGAATGAAAAGAACTGAGGATAGTCTCAGAGACCATTGAGACTATATTAAATGCACCAATACTTGAATTATAGCGTTCCCAGAAGAAGAAGAAAAAAAAAAAGATATGGGAAAAATTTTTTAAAGATTATAATTGAAAATTTCCACTACATGAGAAAAGAAATAGTCAATCAAGTCCAAGAAGAGCAGAGTCCTGTACAGGATAAACCCAAGGAGAAACATGCCAAGACACATATTAATCAAATTAACAAAGATTAAACACACAGAAAGAATATTAAAAGCATCAAGAAAAAAGCAACAAGTAACATACAAGGGAAACCCCATATGTTTAACAGCTGATTTTTCAGCAGAAGCTCTGCAAGCAAGAAGGGAATGGAACGATATATTTAAAGTACTGAGAGGAAAACATCTACAATCAAGATTACCCTACCTGCAAAGATCTCATTCAAAATTGATAAAGAAGTCAAAAGCTTAACAGAGAAGCAAAAGATAAGAGAATTTAATACCACCAAACCAGCTTTACAACAAATGGTAAAGGGACTGATGTGGTCAGGAAATAAAAGAGAAGGAAAAGATCTACAGAAATAAGCCACAAACAATAAAGATAATGACCATAGAAATATATATATATATATATATATATCAATAAATATTTTAAATTTAAATGGATTAAATGTTCCAGCCAAAAGACACAGATTGGCTGAATGGATATAAAAACAAAACCCAAATATATGCTGTCTACAAGAAACCCACTTCAGACATCAAAACACATATGGACTGAAAGTGAGAGGATGGAAAAATATAATCCATGAAAATGGAAAATCAAAGAAAGCAAGAGTAGCAATCCTGATATCAGACAAAATAGACCTTAAAATAAAGAATAGTACAAGAGACCATGAAGGACACTACATAATGATCAAGGGATCAGTCCAAGAGGAAGACATAACAATCGTAAATATCTATGCACCCAACATAGGAGCACGTCAGTACTTAGGACAAACACTAAAAGACATAAAATGAGAAACAGATAGTAACATAATAATAGTAGAAGAGTTTAACATCCCACTTACAAATATGGACAAATCATCAAAATAGAAAATTAACAAGGAAATACAAGCCTTAAATGACACATTAGGACTGCTGGAACTCACTGATAACTTCAGGACATTCCATCCAAATGCAGAATACACTTTCTTCTCAAGTGTACATGGAACATTCTCCAGGATAGAGCATATCTTGGGTCACAAGTCAAGCCTCAGTAAATTTAAGGAAATTGAAATCATATCAAGCATCTTTTCTGACCACAACACTATGAAACACTATGAAAGCCTCAGTAAATTTAAGAAAATTGAAATCATATAGAGCATCTTTTCTGACCACAACACTATGAAACTAGATATCAATTACAAACAACAACAAAAAAAACCCTGTAAAAAAAACACAAGCACATGTATATGAATACATTTCTAAATGGACAGGTTACTGAAGAAATCAAAAGGGAAATTAAAAAAAAATTCCTAGAAACAAATGACAAATGAAAACAAGACAACTCAAAACCTACGGGATGCAGCAAAAGCAGTTCCAAAAGGGACATTTATAGCAATACGATCCTTCCTCAAGAAATAAGAAAAACATTGACTAGACAACCAAAATTTACACTTAAAACAATTGTAAAAAGAAGAACAAAAAAACCCCAAAGTTAGCAGAAGGAAAGAAATCGTAAAGTTCAGAGCAGAAATAATTGAAAAAGAAATGAAAGAAACAATAGTAAAGATTAATAAAGCTGAAAGCTGGTTCTTTGAGAAGATAAATTAACAAAACTTTTAGCCAGACTCATCAAGAAAAAAAGAAAGAAGAATCAAATCAACGTAATTAGAAATGAAAAAGTAGAGGTTACAACAGACAATGCAGAAATACAAATGATTATAGCAGACTATTATTAGCAACTATAGCAAGAAAATGGACAACCTGAAAGAAATGGACAGATTCATAGAAAAATTCAATCTTCCAAGACTGAACCAGGAATAAATAGATATCATGAACAATCCAATTACAAGCACTAAAATTGAGAGTGTTATCAAAAATCTCCCTAAAAACAAAAGCCCAGGACCAGATGGCTTCACAGGTGAATTGTATAAAATGTTTAGAGAAGAGTTAATGCCTATCCTTCTAAAATTCTTTCAAAATGTTTCAGAGGAAGGTAACGTCCAAACTCATTCTATGAGACCACCATTACCCTGATACTGAAGCCATACAAAGACAACACAAAAAAGAAAATTACAGGTCAATATCACTGATGAACATAGATGCAAATATCCTCAACAAAATTCTAGCAAACAGAATTCAACAGTACATTAAAAAGCTCATACACCATGATCAAATCAGGTTTATTCAACACGTGCAAGGATTCTTTGATATATACAAATCATTCAATGTGATACACTATATTAACAAATTGAAAGATAAAAATCATATGATAATTTCAATAGTTGCAAGAAAATCCTTTGACAAAATTCAGCACCTATTTATGATACAAATCTTCAAAAAATGGGCATAGAAGAAAACCTGTCTTAACACAGTAAAGGCCATATACAATAAGCCCACAGTAAACATTATTCTCAATGGGGAAAAACAGAAAGCATTGCCTCTAAGATCAGAACAAGACAAGGGTGTCCACTCTCACCACTATTATTCAACATAGGTTTGGAAGTCCTAACTGTGGCAATAGGAGAAGAAAAAGAAGTAAAAGGAATACATATTGAAAAAGAAGTAAAACTCTCACTGTTTGCAGATGACATGATACTATACAAAGAAAACCCTAAAGATACTATCAGAAAATTACTAGAGCTAATTAGTGAATTTAGTAAAGTCACAGAATACAAAATCAATACACAGAAATCACTTGCATTCCTATATGCTAACAATGAAAAATCAGAAAGAAAAATTAAGGAATCAATCCTATTCACCATTGCAACAAAAAGAATAAAATATCTAGAAATAAACCTACCTAATGAGACAAAAGAACTGTATACATAGAAGTATAAAACACTGATGTTTTATACTTTTTTAAATATATGTTCAAGTCAAAGGTGACATGAACAGAAGGAGAGATATTACATGTTCCTGGGTTCAAATAATCATTATTGTGGAAATGTCTATACTACCAAACACAATGTACAGATTCATCTTAATCCCTATCAAATTACCAGTGGGGGTAATTTTTCACAGAATTAGAGCAAAAATTTTCACAGTTTATGTGGAAACACAAAAGACTCTGAATAGCTAAAACAGTCTAGAGAAAGAAGAATGGAACTGGAGGAATCAACCTTCCCTGGCTTCAGATTATATTACAAAGCTGCAGTCATCAAGACAGTATGGTATTGGCACAAAAACAGAAATATAGACCAATGGAACAAGATAGAAAGTCCAGAAATAAACCCATGCACCTATGGGTACCTTAATTTTGACAAAAGAGGCAAGAATATACAATGGGGCAAAGACAGCCTCTTCAATAAATGGTGCTGGGAAAACTGGACAGCTACATGTGAAAGAATGAAATTAGAACACCTCCTAACACCACACACAAAGATAAACTCAAAATGGATTAAAGTCTTAAATGTAATACCAGAAACTATAAAAATCTTAGAGGAAACCATAGGCAGAACACTCGATAACATAAATCAAAGCAAGATTCTCTATGACCACCCCCTAGATTAACAAAAATAAAAACAAAAGTAAACAAATGGGGCCTGATTAAACTTAAAAGCTTTGCACAGCAAAGTAAAATATAAGCAAGGTGAAAAGACAACCCTCAACATGGGAGAAAATAATAGCAAATGAAACAATTGACAAAGGATTTGTTTCCAAAATATACAAGCCCTCATACAACTCAATGCCAGAAAAGCAAATAACCCAATCAAAAAGTGAGAAAAAGGTCCTACACAGACATTTCTCCAAAGAAAACATACAGATGGCTAACAAACACATGAAAAGATGCTCAACATCTCTCATTATTAGAGAAATGCAAATCAAAACCACAATGAGATGTCACCTCACACCTGTCAGAATGGCCATCATCAAAAAGTCTACAAACAATAAATGCTGGAGAGGGTGTGGAGAAAAGGGAATGCTCTTGCACTGTTGGTTGGAATGTAAATGGATACAGCCACTATGGAAGACTATATGGAGATTCCTTTAAAAACTAGGAATAAAACCACCATATGACCCAGCAATCCCACTCCTAGGCATATACCCTGAGGAAACCAAAATTGAAAAAGACACATGTATCCCATTGTTCATTGTAGCACTATTTACAAAAGCTAGAACATGGAAGCATCCCACTCCAGTACTCTTGCCTGGAAAATCCCATGGATGGAGGAGTCTGGTGGGCTGCGGTTCATGGGGTTGCTAAGAGTCGGACACAACTGAAGTGACTTAGGAGCAGCAGCGGAACTTGAAAGCAACCTAGATGTCCATGGACAGATGAATGATAAAGAAGTTGTGGTACATATACACAATGGAATATTATTTAGCCATAAAAAGGGACATATTTTTGTTAGTTCTGATGAGGTGGATGAACCTAGACCTTATTATACAGAGTGAAGTGAGTGAGAAAGAGAAAGATAAATATAATATTCTAATGTATGTATACAGAATCTAGGGAAATGGTACTGAAGAATTTATTTACAGGGCAGCAATGGAGAAACAGACATAGAGAATAGACTTATGGACATGGGGAGAGGAGAGGAAAGGGTATGGAAACAGTAACGTGGAAACTTACATTACCATATGTAAAATAGATAGCCAAGGCAAATTTGCTGTATGGCTCAGGCAACTCAAACAGGGGCTCTGTATCAACCTAGAGGTGTGGGATGGGGGGAAGATGTGAGTGAGGTTCAAAAGGGAGGGGATATATGTATACCTATGGCTGATTTCATGTTGAGGTTTGACAGAAAACAGCAAAATTCTGTAAAGCAATTATCCTTCAACAAGAAAATTAAAAAAAAAAAAAAAAAACATGAAGGGGAAAAAAAAACTCTCTGGGACATTCGAATCATATTTCTGTTTGATAGCTGACTGTTCATATTTTGATGCTCCACCAAATCCTCATTCTCAAAATTTCAAAAAGCCAAGACCATAATCAAAGTCCCAAACCTGATTTCTTTTAATATTGGGTTGACCAAAATGTTCATTCGGATTTTATGGACTTTTGGCCAGCCCAATAATTACCATTCTTATTTTCAGTGTTGAAACTTCAGAATTATTTTTATGTCTTTCTACATCACTCCCTACATTGAACTACTCAATAAGCATTATCAATTTTTCCATTACAATGTTTCTCACATAGGACTCCAGAAACCTAGTTCAATATTTCATAACACATTTATGAACTATAAAAGTATCTCCTAATTGTTTCCTTCATTTCAAGTAATATTTGCTCTAGTGCAGTCATTTCCATATAGAAATAAAATAACTCTAAGTACTCAAAGTACTCAAAATGGCCCTCTAGATTTCAAGACAGAAAATCATAGATTTGTTTTACATTAATTTGATGCCTTAAAAATCAGAAAGAAGCTTATTTTTACCAATATTTAACATATATGTTGATGCTGGCTTCCAACTCAATTTATAAGTATATGATTATTTGACAATATTGGGAGACATGTTATCTTGAAGAAAGAGAGGAAGGGCCATAATATGGAGGAGTTGGAGCCTTCACTCTTCATTTTTCTTCAGTTTGCATTAGATATTATTGTTTATTCATTCCAGTTCAGTTGACTTAAAGACTATATTGTTTACTTTTAAGGAAATGAATGATCAATATTGACCAAAGTCCCTAAAAATATGTTGATGTTGACTTAAAAATATTCACAATCTAAAAGGTGAGAGTGTTTTATTCAGTAAGAAATTTTAGGACTTCAAGTCCAGGAGATAGCACCTCAAGTAACCATGAAAGAATTGCTCTGAGGAGGCAGGGGGAAGAGGAAGGTTATATAGAAGTTTTTCAACAAAGAGTAGCTAGTCTGAATGTCAAAAGTTTTCTGTAAATTAAAGAAAACCAGATATCCCAAGTTAATCTATGTATGGGGAGATGTAAGAATCTGGGCTTACTTAAATCATTCCTTTGATATAAACCTCAGCTATCCTGGGCCAGTATCCTGTTTTCATATCCTGAGTTCCTCAGAACTCACAGTAGGGAGTGGCAGTAGTCTAATTACTGCTAGAAAGCAGACATTCTCCATGCTGAGTTCCCTAAAGGCTCACCTGGTCATATTGGAGGGCTGCAATTGCTGATGACTATGACATCTTTGTTTACTGATATGGCAGGAAATATTCCATTTCTCTAAAGATGGAAAATTATATTATTATTGCAAATACAAATGGATTTTATGAAAATTCAGCATACACTTCTAAAAGTAGCACTTCTTCAGTCTATTACAAGATAGAAATGACATTAGATCAGATATAAGAAATTTCCAAGTGTTGCTAACATTAGCAAAAATATTTAAATATATATTTATATCCAATACTGTTAATGATGATGTACATGTGCTTTGAGATAGTGGCTAGTGCTAATGCAAAGTATCACAATAAGAAATACATTGTAAAATAATATTTATGTCATTTAAATTTCATCTTTCTTAAATTTTTACTTTTGAATATACTTTATAATATGCATATATAGCACAAAAGGAAATGTATATACTTTCAACCAAATAATTATCTCTATATTAGAAAGTGTATAATCAAATAGTTTTTATTGAGTATATGATCAAAAAAGAGACCATTGTTCTAGTACATCTTTTGTATCACGTTGATTATGCTTTATGAAATACTATATAAGTCCTGCCACTTCCATGTTAAAAGTCTCCATAACTTTCCCATTGTTACTGAATAAAGTATAACACTTTAGCAAGGCTTCTAGTGTGTAGTTCCAGCTAATGTTTCCACCTTTTTTTTTTTTTTTCCATTTTCCATCAATTGTTTGCATGTTGGAAATCACCAATTATTAAGCTAGTTCTGCCCCCAAAGACTTTGATAATTTGATGTTCAAGCTATTAAATTACATAGGATTATTTAACTTATTTATCCCATTACCAAAAAGCCATATTTCTCAGAAACATCTGAATTTTTGGTTTGTTTTAAATATCAAAAGGTGTGTCAATACTGGGCTTTTACTCTTGAATGGCAACAGGAAGATAGAGCTGAGTAACAGATATTCCTTTTGAACTAAACGTGTATTCTCCAGGTCATCAAATTTTCAATCTCTCTCTTTTGTCTTTGTCATTCTAAGGCAAAATGTCAATTGATATTTCTCACCAGTTTTGGGTGTGGTAAAACAAAATACACAAGGATTGTAATGTGTTTTAAGAGAAATGGAAGAGTATGTATATGTATATGGAAGAGAAGCATTTCCTTTCATCTAGGCACTTGTGTCTCTTAGCACCTACTTCAGAAGAACTTATATAACTCAGAATTACATGAAGCACATTTAGACTTATTCTTGTGGTTTTATTCACACTGTTTTCTCTACTTGAGGAATTTCTTCTTTATCCTTTATAACTAAAAAATTCATGTAACACCTCTATTTTTTTTTAAATTATAGATACTTAGATTCTTCAAGTGACCATTCAGTCCTTTAATAACTAAGACTTTGCAAGATATTGGTTATGAGACATTGAAGGTCTCACAAAAGGTATACAAAGATCCCAAGTAGTCTTCAGTTCAGTTCAGTTCAGTTCAGTCACTCAGTCGTGTCCGACTCTTTGCGACCCCATGAACCACAGCATGCCAGGCCTCCCTGTCCATCACCAACTCCCGGAGTTCACCCAGACTCTTGTCCATTGAGTCGGTGATGGCATCCAACCATCTCATCCTCTGTCGTCCCCTTCTCCTCCTGCCCTCAATCTTTCCCAGCCTTAGTGTCTTTACCCTTAAATTAAAAAAAGAGATCAGTTAAAGAAACAATAAAAACTGTGGTCCAGCTAAATTCAAAACCACAAAAAGATGTGGAAGGGTCATAAATGCCTGAGGTAGAGTTGCTATCTGAAAATTGATCTCTAGGCTGCATGGTAAAGGTAAATTTGGCCTTAAGCTCTGAAGTGAGACACTATAGGGAATGCTTATTGATTCTAGCTCAATGGTCTAGATAACTGCTAGAAATGGAAGAAGTAAATCATTTTTGCAAGAATGGTTCCCCACCTCCATTTAAAATTCCAAACAATTAACAGGTAGTAAAGTTCTATCCACCAAAGATCATAACATTAAAAAAAAAAAAAAAAGCCATTATTACAGAAAGTAATAGTTTTGGAAATTTGAACCAGAGATCAAATTGCCAACATCTCTTGGATGATTGAAAAAGGACTAGAGTTCCAGAAAAACATCTAGTTCTTTTTTATTGATTACACTAAAGACTTTGACTGTGGGCATCACAATAAACTATGGAAAATTCTTCAAGAGATGGGAAGAATCTCCTGAATTGCCTTCTGACCTGCCTCTTGAGAAATCTGTATGCAGGTCAAGAAGCATCAGTTAGAACTGGATATGGAACAATAGACTGGTTCCAAATTAGGAAAGGAGTACGTTAAGGCTGCATACTGTCACCCTACTTATTTAACTTATGTGCAGAGTACATCATGAGAAATGCTGGGCTGGATGAAGCACAAGGTAGGATAAAGATTCCTGGGGGAAATATCAATAACCTCAGATATGCAGATGACACCACCCTTATGGCAGAAAGTGAAGAAGAACTAAAGACTCTCCTGATGAAAATGAAAGAGGAGAGTGAAAAAGTTGGCTTAAAACTCAACATTCAATGCCATTCTCCCAAATCATCCCACCCTCTCCCACAGAGTCCAAAAGACTGTTCTATACATCAGTGTCTCTTTTGCTGTCTCGTATACAGGGTTATTGTTACCATCTTTCTAAATTCCATATATATGTGTTAGTATACTGTATTGGTGTTTTTCTTTCTGGCTTACTTCACTCTGTATAATAAATTTAAATATATATATATATATATATATATATATATACACACACACACATACATACATACATATATATATAACAAACAACAAAAAAACTCAACATTCAGAAAACTAAGATCATGGCTTCTGGTCCCATCACTTCATGGCAAATAGATAAGGAAAGAAAGGAAACAGTGAGAGACTTTATTTGGGTGGGCTCCAAAATCACTGCAGGTGGTGACTGCAGCCATGAAATTAAAGACACTTGCTCTTTATAGAGCATATTAAAAGCAGAGATATTACTTTGCCAACAAAATTCTGTCTAGTTAAAGCTTTGGTTTTTCAGTAGTCATGTATGGATGTGAGAGTTGGACAATAAAGAAGGCTCAGCACTGAAGAATTGAACTTTTTTGAACCGTGGTGTTGGAGAAGACTCTTGAGAGTCCTTTGGACTGCAAGGAGATACAACGAGCTAATCCCAAAGGAAATCAGTCCTGAATATTCATTAGAGGGGCTGATGCTAAGGCTGAAGCTCCAGTACTTTGGCCACCTGATGTGAAGAACTGACTCATTGGGAAAGACCATGATGGTTGGAAATATGGGAGGCGGGAGGAGAAGGGGATGACAGAGGATGAGATGGTTGAACGGCATCACTGACTAGATGGACATGAGTTTGAGTAAGCTCCCCGAGTTGGTGATGGACAGGGAAGCCTGGTGTGCTGCAGTCCATGGGGTTGCAAGAGTCAGACATGACTGAACAACTGAACTGAACTGAACTAAACTGAATTACAGAAAGTAAGTAGAGGGGGACAAAAGCTAATAGATTTAGAGCTCTAAGGGATTCAGTTATTGTATTACTCAGATATAGAATATAGAACAGCTATGCATATAATGGTTAAAAAATAAAGGACATCATCACAAAAGTCATCCATCAAGTCTAGCATATTGGAAATTGACATACAACTTCAAAATACAAGTCGAACTTCTAAATATGAAAAATAATACAATTACTCCAATACACACACACACACTCTCTCACATTTAAGAAGAAAAATAGCAGAATAGATAACTAAAAATAGAGTTAATGAAGTGGAAGATGAACCAGTAGAAATTACCAAAATAGCAGCTCACAAATGTAAAGATATGGAAATTAAAAAAAAATCATGTGAAAATATATGGAGATTTTAATTTAAATGTCTTGCGTAAGTCTAAGAAAATTCACAAAAAGAGAATAAAGGTAATTTAAGGAGAAGCAGTTTTCAAGGAGATAATCACTGAAAAATTTTCCAGAACTCTTAAAAATAAGAATATACAGGTGAAGAAACCACACCCAAGCATCCAGAAATAAGGCCAGAACATGTAAAAAGAAACAATAATTATAATTACAGCACCTTAGAATACAGTGAATCCAGGTCTTCAAAGTTCTGAGACAAAATAATCTAGATTACCATATGATGTTAGATTTTCAGTAACTGTTCTAAGTAAGTTTTTTTCTACTTTTAACCATGTTCTTATATAGTCCTCTCCCACATTAACTCTAAGGTTGTTCTTGTGCTTTGATTAATATGATATTATCAAATTTGAAGCTTAAATGCCCTTGGGAATTGAAGCATAGCTTCCTGCTTCTGGGAACTCAACCTCTATAATATGAAGAAGTATAGGATAGCTCACTGAAGGATAAAAGCATGTGAACTCATTCCAAGTGAGATCCTCCCAGGTCAATTGTGGCAAAATAATACCCTTACAACCCTGCCAAAGATGTCCACATCCTAATCTATGGAATACGTGGGTATATTATCTTACTAAGCAAAAGGGACCTTGCATTCAGATGTGATTATATTAAAGGCCTTGAAATGGAGATGTTATCCTGGACTATTTTAGTGGCCTAATGTCATCACAGGATCTTTAAAAGAGTCAAAGCAAATCTAGTTCAGTTCAGTTGCTCAGTAGTGTCCAACTCTTTGTAACTCCATGGACTGCAGCACGATAGGGCTCCCTGTCCATTGCCAATTCTTGACATTTACTCAAATTCATATCCATTGAGTCAGTGATGCCATCCAACTATCTCATCCTCTGTCATCCCCTTCTCCTCCTGCCTTCAATCTTTCCTACCATCAGGGTCTTTTCCAATGAGTCAGTTCTTCACATCAGGTGGCCAAAATATTGGAGCTTCAGCTTCAGCATCACTCCTTTCAATGAATATTCAGGACTGAGCTCCTTTAGGATGGACTGATTGGATATCCTTGCAGTCCAAGGGACTTTTAAGAGTCTTCTCCAACACCACAGTTCAAAAGCATCAATTCTTTGGCACTCAGCCGTCTTTCTGGTCCAACTCTCACATCCATACATGACTGCTGAAAAACCACAGCTTTGACTAGACAGAATTTTGTGGGCGAAGTAATGTCTCTGCTTTTGAATGCTGTCTATATTGGTCATAACTTTCCTTCCAAGGAGTAAGCGTCTTTTAATTTCATGGCTGCAGACATCAGCTGCAGTGATTTTGGAGTCTCTCAAAATAAATTCTGTCACTGTTTCCACTGTTTACCCATCTATTTCCCATGAAGTGATGGGACCAGATGCCATGATCTTAGTTTTCTGAATGTTGAGTTTTAAGTCAACTTTTTCAATCTCCTCTTTCACTTTCATCAAGAGGCTCTTTAGTTCCTCTTCAGTTTCTGCCATAAGGGTGGTGTCTTCTGCATATCTGAGGTTATTGACATTTCTCCTGGCAATCTTGATCTCAGCTTGTGCTTCATCCAGCCCAGCGTTTCTCATGATGTACACTTCATATAAGTTAAATAAGCAGGGTGACAATATACAACCTTGACATACTCCTTTCCCTATTTGGAACCAGTCTGCAGTTCCATGTCCAGTTCTAACTGTAGCTTCTTGACCTGCATACAGACTTTTCAGAAGGCAGGTCAGGGGGTCTGGTATTCCCATGTCTTTCAGAAATTTCAACATTTTGTTGTGATCCACACAGTCAAAGGCTTTGTCATAGTTAATAAATCAGAAATTGAGATGTTATCTGGATTATCTGAGTGAGCCTAATGTCATTACAGGATCTTGAAAAGAGTCAAAGCAAGAGATGACAACAAAAGCAGAAATGAGAGAGCGAGACATAAAGGGTGTGAGGAGAAGAGAGATTTAAAGATACTACACTGCCATACTGCTGGCTTTGAAGAGAGGAAAGATCCACAAGGCAAGGAATACATTCAACATCTAGAAACTGGAAAAATAAATAAATAGATTCTTCCCTAGAGCCTCCAGAAGGATTCATCTCTACTAACACACTGATTTTGTATAATACATTCATTTTGGAGTTATTATGACACAATAAATTGGGGTTATTTACAATAACTGCTTGTATTGGTTTTTCCAGCTAAAATGGAAAACTAATACATAACTGTTTCCCAACCATAGAGAGACAATTTTTCCTCCAAGGGGATATTTATCTGGAGATATTTTTGCTTGTCACAGTTTTGGGTGTTCTGATACCCTGGAATGTGAAGTCAAATGGGCCTTAGAAAGCATCACTATGACCAAAGCTGGCGAGGGTGATGGAATTCCAGTTGAGCTATTTCAAATCCTGAAAGATGATGCTGTGAAAGTGCTGCACTCAATATGCCAGCAAATTTGGAAAATTCAGCAGTGGCCACAGGACTGGAAAAGGTCAGTTTTCATTCCAATCCCAAAGAAAGGCAATGCCAAAGAATGCTCAAACTACCGCACAATTGCACTCATCTCACACACTAGTAAAATAATGCTCAAAATTCTCCAAGCCAGGCTTCAGCAATACGTGAACCGTGAACTTTCTGATGTTAAAGCTGGTGAGGAACCAGAGATCAAAATGCCAACATCCGCTGGATCATGGGAAAAGTAAGAAAGTTCCAGAAAAACATCTATTTCTGCTTTATTGACTATGCCAAAGCCTTTGACTGTGTGGATCACAAGAAACTGTGGAAAATTCTGAAAGAAATGGGAATACCAGAGCACTTGACCTGCCTCTTGAGAAATCTGTATGCAGGTCAGGAAGCAACAGTTAGAACTGGACATGGAACAACAGACTGGTTCCAAATAGGAAAAGGAGTATGTCAAGGCTGTATATTGTCACCCTGCTTATCTAACTTATATGCAGAGTACATCATGAGAAACGCTGGACTGGAAGAAACACAAGCTGCAATCAAGATTGCTGGGAGAAATATCAATAACCTCAGATATGCAGATGACACCACCCTTATGGCAGAAAGTGAAGAGGTACTAAAAAGCCTCTTGATGAAAGTGAAAGAGGAGAGTGAAAAAGTTGGCTTAAAGCTCAACATTCAGAAAACTAAGATCATGGCACCTGATCCCATCACTTCATGGGAAATAGATGAGGAAACAGTGGAAACAGAGTCAGACTTTATTTTTGGGGGCTCCAAAATCACTGCAGAGGGTGACTGCAGCCATGAAATTAAAAGACGCTTACTCCTTGGAAGGAAAGTTATGACCAACCTAGATAGCATATTCAAAAGCAGAGACAAGGTTCGTCTAGTCAAGGCTATGGTTTTTCCTGTGGTCATGTGAGAGTTGGACTGTGAAGAAGGCTGAGCGCCAAAGAATTGATGCTTCTGAGTTGTGGTGTTGGAGAAGACTCTTGAGAGTCCCTTGGACTGCAAGGAGATCCAACCAGTCCATTCTGAAGGAGATCAGCCCTGGGATTACTTTGGAGGGAATGATGCTGAAGCTGAAACTCCAGTCCTTTGGCCACCTCATGTGAAGAGTTGACTCATTGGAAAAGATTGTGATGCTGGGAGGGATTGGTGGCAGGAGGAGAAGGGGACGACAGAGGATGAGATGGCTGGATGGCATCACTGACTCGATGGACGTGAGTCTGAGTGAAGTCCAGGAGTTGGTGATGGACAGGGAGGCCTGGCGTGCTGTGATTCATGGGGCTGCGAAGAGTTGGACGCAACTGAGTGACTGAACTGAACTTAACTGAACTGATGTCATTGAAAAGATAGAAACAATGGATACTGCTAAATATCTTATAATACATAGAAGAGCCCTATGAAACATAATATTGTTAAGGTTTGTTAACCCTACCCTAGACCAACAAGCTCATGTTGATCCACAAACTGAATGAACCCCAAATAGGACCAACAGAAGAGCCATCCAACTGAACACAGACTAAATTGAAGACTCAAAATCAACACCAAATAAAATAAATTGTTTTTTTGCTATACAGCAGTATATAACTGACACACACAGCCAGAAAAATCATTTTATGAAAAATTAGACTAGAAAAAAGACACTTTCAGATGAATCAGTTCAGTTCAGTTCACTCGCTCCATTGTGTCTGACTCTTTGTGATGCTATCTGATCCTCAAACATCTGCATATTAATTCACATTCTACTTTTGTTTATGATTTTATTTCTGTTGTTCTATCACCATATATGTCATTTTTATTAATTTATTTTATTTTTTTTTTACATTTTTTTTCTTTTTTTTTTTTTCCTCTAATTTTATTTTTAAACTTTACATAATTGTATTAGTTTTGCCAAATATCAAAATGAATCCGCCACAGGTATACATGTGTTCCCCATCCCAAACCCTCCTCCCTCCTCCCTCCCCATACCATCCCTCTGGGCCGTCCCAGTGCACCAGTCCCAAGCATCCAGCATCATGCATCGAACCTGGACTGGCAACTCGTTTCCTACATGATATTTTACATGTTTCAATGCCATTCTCCCAAATCTTCCCACCCTCTCCCTCTCCCACAGGGTCCATAAGACTGTTCTATACATCAGTGTCTCTTTTGCTGTCTCGTACACCGGGTTATTGTTACCATCTTTCTAAATTCCATATATATGCGTTAGTATACTGTATTTATGTTTTTCCTTCTGGCTTACTTCACTCTGTATAATAGGCTCCAGTTTCATCCACCTCATTAGAACTGATTCAAATGTATTCTTTTTAATGGCTGAGTAATACTCCATTGTGTATATGTACCATAGCTTTCTTATCCATTCATCTGCTGATGGACATCTAGGTTGCTTCCATGTCTTGGCTATTATAAACAGTGCTGCGATGAACATTGGGGTACACGTGTCTCTTTCCCTTCTGGTTTCCTCGGTGTGTATGCCCAGCAGTGGGATTGCTGGATCATAAGGCAGTTCTATTTCCAGTTTTTTAAGGAATCTCCACACTGTTCTCCATAGTGGCTGTACTAGTTTGCATTCCCACCAACAGTGTAAGAGGGTTCCCTTTTCTCCACACCCTCTCCAGCATTTATTATTTGTAGACTTTTGGATCAGATATATATATATATATATATATATATATATATATATACACACCCATTTAACATTTTACTTATTTGCTTACTATTATGTATGTCAGACTCTTCTTCTGACATCATTTGTTCATTCTTAAGAAGTTAATTTGGCATAGGTCTCATTGGTAATCTCACTTTTTATTTATCTGAAATTAAAAGACATTTGCTCCTTGGAAGAAAAGCTATGACAAACCTACACAGTGTATTGAAAAGCAGAGACATTACTTTGCCAACAAAAGTCTATCTAGTCAAAGCTATGTTTTGTTTTTTTTTTTTTCTAGTAGTCATGTATGGATGTAAGAGTTGGATCATAAAGAAAGCTGAGCACTGAAGAAACGATGCTTTTGAACTGTGATGTTGGGGAAGGCTCTTGAGGATCCCTTGTACTGCAAGGAAATCAAACCAGTCAGTCCTAAAAGAAATCAATCCTGAATGTTCATTAGAAGGACAAAAATTGCCAAATGGGATGCAATGAAACTTAAAAGCTTTTGCACATTAAAGGAAACTATAAGCAAGGTGCAAAGATAACCCTCAGAATCAGAGATTATAATAGCAAATGGAAAAAATGACCAAGAATTCATTTCCAAAATAAACAAACAGCTCATACAACTCAATACCAGAAAAAATAAGCAACCCAATCAAGAAGTGGGAAAAAGACCTAAACAGACATTTCTCCAAAGAAGACATACGAATGGCTAACAAACACATGAAAATATACCCAACATTTCTCATTATTTGAGAGATGCAAATCAAAACTACAATGAGATATCACCTCAAACTGGTCAGAATGGCCATCATCAAAATATCTACTAACAATAAACCCTGGAGAGGACGTATAAAAAAGGGAATCCTCTTGCACTCTTGGTAGGAATTTAAACTGATACAGCTTCTATGGAAGATAGTATGGAGACTCCTTTAAAAAACTAGGAATAAAACCACCATATGACCTAGCAATCCCACTATTAGGCATATACTCTGAGGAAACCAAAATTGAAAAAGACACATGCACCCCAATGTTTATTACAGAACTATTTATAATAGCTAGAACATGTTAGTAACTTAGATGTCCACTAACAGATGAACCGATAAAGAAATTGTGATACATATATATGATGGAATATTAATCAGCCATAAGAAGGATTGCATTTGATGAGGTGGATTAACCTAAAATCTGGTATAGAGAGTGAAGTATCTCAGAAAGAGAAATATCGTATAAGGAAAGTTATGGCCAACCTAGATAGCATATTCAAAAGCAGAGACATTACTTTGCCAACAAAGGTTCATCTAGTCAAGGCTATGGTTTTTCCTGTGGTCATGTATGGATGTGAGAGTTGGACTGTGAAGAAGGCTGAGCGCCAAAGAATTGATGCTTTTGAACTGTGGTGTTGGAGAAGACTCTTGAGAGTCCCTTGGACTGCAAGGAGATCCAACCAGTCCATTCTAAAGGAGATCAGCCCTGGGATTTCTTTGGAAGGAATGATGCTAAAGCTGAACCTCCAGTCCTTTGGCCACCTCATGCGAAGAGTTGACTTATTGGAAAAGACTGTGATGCTGGGAGGGATTGGGGGCAAGAGGATCAGGGGACACCAGAGGATGAGATGGCTGGATGGCATCACTGACTTGATGGACGTGAGTCTGAGTAAACTCCGGGAGTTGGTGATGGACAAGGAGGCTGGCGTGCTGCAATTCATGGGGTTGCAAAGAGTCAGACACGACTGAGCGACTGATCTGATCTGATCTGAACACATATATATGGAATCTAGAAAGATGGCACCAATGAATTTATTTGCAAGGCAGTAGTGGAGAAACAGACATAGAGAAAAGACTTATAGACATGGAGTGGGGAGGAGGAAGGTGAGGGTGAAATTTCTGGAGAGAGTAACATGGAAACTTACATTACCATATGTAAAATAGATAACCAATGAAATTTACTCTATGATTCAGGGAACTCAAACAGGGGCTCTGTAACAACCAGATGGTCCAGATGTGTAGAGAGATGGGAGGAGGTTCACGAGGGAGGGGATATACATATAGCTATGACTGATTCATGTTGATATTTGGCAGAAAACAACAAAATTCTGTAATTATCCTTTAATTTAAAAAAATCCCATGATGAACTAAAATAAAGTGTATGAAAAAGAATATATATGTTGTATAACAACTGAGACACTTTGCTGTAGAGTAGATATTAACACACTGTAAATCAACTATACTTCAATAAATTAATAAAATAAAAAAATATATAGAGAACTAACAAGGAACTATTGAATAACATGGGGAAGTATACTAAAAATTTTGTAGTAACTTATAAGGGAAAGACTCTGTATATATTATTATTTATTAATATATATTAATTAATATAACTGAATCACTTTTCCACTTTGCTGTACACCTGATACTAACACATTGTTCTAAATCAACCATACTTTAATAATTTTAAAAAGAATCAGAAAACATCATTAGGATGGTAGCATGGGTCATTTCCAACCTTAGTTTCCCCTCACAGGAATATCAGCTGGCAACTATCAAACATCACTGTGAAAATACCAGAACCTGGGAGTAAGGCTGAGTCAGCCTTCTGGAGCAATAAGACTGATGAAGAACTCGTTAGAAGGGTAAATAAAGCAATTTCACTGTGACCATATTGTCCCTCCTCATGACTGGCACAGTATTTCACCAACAGGGTGGTCCTGGGTCTATAGTTTCTCTGGTAGGAAGCAAACCTGAGGTGGCTATTTAGCTGGAGGATGCTCTTGGGCCCTCCCTTAGGGATTACTCATGGGGGTTACTGGGGGGATCTGTATGACTTGACCACTGGGGATCAAAGAGAAATGGAGAAGTGGGCCAGGGCTCATGTGAACTAGTACTGACATCCTGACAGACCAAGTTCTTACTTACAGTGCTGTCTGAGTAGAGATCCCAGGCAGCAGCTCAGGCTATCTGCAGAGCCAAACTGGTGACCTTGTCTGGCCAGAGAGCTCAGCTGGAAGCATTTTCTGATTTAGCTCCCAACCAATGGCCGTATCAGCTATGGAGTCCATTCTAAGTCCCTGCCTGGGTAGAGAAGCAAATTTAAACCAATACCCAACTGCTGAATAAAATATCCAGTCCGAAACTTCAGAAAATATGGTCACAGATGTCCAGTAGCCATAGAGCACATCTTACAGCCTACTTGATCTTGAAGACCAGACTGCAGCCTGGCTCAACTTTGGGGCATAGCTGGTGTTTTGCCTGATACCAGAAGCTCCACCCATCTGAACATAGAGTATAGCCAAAAGCACTATCTAGTTGGGGAACACAGATTGAGGCCACACCAAACCAGGAATGATTGCAGAGACCAGCTACCAGGGATATTGCCCTGCCAGGGAGCACAGCCTGCAAAACAAGAGATGATTGGAGAAATTGAAGATGGCACAAATAAATGGAAATTGTTCATATATTGGAATAATTAGTATTGCTAAAATGTCCAAAATGACCTAAAGCAATCTAGATTCAATGTGAAAAGTGAAAGTGTTAGTTGCACAGTCATGTTCAACTCTGTGCGATTCCAGGGACTGTAGCCTGCCAGGATCATCTGTCTATAGAATTCTCCAGGCAAGAATACTGGAGTAGGTTGCCATGCCCTTCTCCAGGGGATCTTCCAAACCCAGGGATTGAACCTGGGTCTCTTGAATTACAGGCAGAGTCTTTACTGTCTGAACCACCTGGGAAGCCCAGATTCAATGTAATACCTATGAAAATTCCAATGGCACTTTTTTTTAACAGAAATAACAAATCATGCTAAAACTTGTATGAAACCAAAAAGACCCCAAATAGTCAATCTCGAGAAAGAAGAACAAAACTGGAGGCATCACACTTCTTGATTTCAAACTTTATAATAATCAAACAGTATGGTACTGCAAGCAAATAAAAGACAAAAAAACTACAACAGACACATAGACCAATGAAATAGAACAGAACTCAGGAATAAATTCATATATATAGTCAACAAATGTTTGACAATTATTCACAATATTCAAAAGGGAAAGAACAATTTGCTTAGTAAATGGTGCTAGGGAAACTGAAAACGCTCATGCAAAAGAATAAAACTAGACCTCTATCTTAAACCACTAAGACCTGAAAACTGTGTAATTCCTAGAAGAAAGTTCCTTGACATTGATCTTGGCAATTATCTTTTGTATATGACTTAAGCAATAAAAGCAAAAATGAAGTGGGATTATATCAAACTAAAAAACTTCTGTACAGCAAAAGAAACAATTAATAAGTGAAAACTCACCATGAAGTGGAAGAAATAATTTACAAACCATATATCCTCTAAGGGATTAATATTCAAAATATATAAGGAACTCACCCAACTCACTAACACAAAAATAATTTAAATTGGGCAGAGGAACTGAAGGGATGTTTTTCCAAAGAAGACATACAAAAGGGCCAGTTACATGAAAGGGTGCTCACCATCACTAATTATCAGGGAAATACAAATTAAAATCACAATGAGATATTATATGTGGAATGCAAAAAAAGCTAAAGTCACAAAACAGACAATATATTTGTGGTCAACAGAGGTAAAGATTAGGGGAAATGATTCAAGTACAAACTCCTCTTATAAGAGGAATAAATTCTGGAGAGTACTGTAAAGAATGGCAACCACAATTAATAATGTGTGTGTGTGTTTAGTCACTCGATCATGTCCAACTCTTCTGTGATCTCAGGGACTGTAGCCTGCCAGTTTCCTCTGTCCATGGGGTTTCCTAGACAAGAACACTGGAGTGGGTTGCCATTTCCTTCTTCAGGGAATCTTCCCAACCCAGGGATTTAACCTACATCTCCTGCAGTACAGGTGGATTCTTTACCACTGAACAACCAGGGAGCCTACAGTTAGCAATACTGCGTTGTACAGTTTGAAAATTGCTAAGAGAGTGGTCCATAAAATTTCTCAACTCACATGCATACACATACTGTGAAGTTATGGATGAGTTAAGTAACCTTATTACGTCATTATTACACAACATTTATGTATATCAAATCATGCTATATACCTTAAACTTATACAATATTATGTCAATTTTATTTCAATAAAGCTGAAAAACAGAATAAGAGAGTCTTAGAAAGGTAAGCTGGACCCCAATGTTGAGCAATGTGAGGATTGCTTAAAACTTTGTCTCTAGTTATTAGAACAAGTAGTCTCCTTTTCATTTTTTACCAATGATTGGCTCTTAGATTAAAATGAACACTAATCTTTTGGATTTAGCAAATGCAGAGTTCTTTCTCCTCCTAACTGATATTATGAGGACTGCTGGCTTTGAGAATCATTGGTAATTGAAATTTGGAAGATGTTGCTTAAAATTCAATCATATTATAAAATTCTCATTATTAAAAAAAAAAAAACAAACCCAACCAGGTACAATAATTTTGAGTAGGAATAACCAAATTGAACATTATTGAACATGAGGATTCTCATGTAGCATGAATTTGGATGATGACAGTAAGGGAACCCAGATTCCAGTTGAGATATGGAAGCATTTTATGTTCAGCTGTGAAATCCCTTGGTACTTTTTTCCCCTGAACCCTATAATTCTTATCCATAGTGTTATTTGAAAATTTTCTGACTCAGAACTGTTTTAGACTTATAAAGATACAACATTATTTCTGAATAAGCTAGATATATACTTCCAACTTGATGCCCAATCAACTCTACAAAATTGAGATATTCTTCAATTCATTAAGGATATCATTGTATCACTTGAACTTAAGAGTGGCTCAAAGAAAATTTAATATCTGTTAAACAGAATGGTACGGACCTAACAGAAGCAGAATATATTAAGAAGAGATGGCAAGAATACACAGAAGAACTGTACAAAGAGATCTTCACAACCCAGATAATCACAATGGTGTGATCACTGACCTAGAGCCAGATATCCTGGAATGTGAAGTCAAGTGGGCCTTAAAAAGCAACACTATGAACAAAGCTAGTGGAGGTGATGAAATTCCAGTGGAGCTATTCCAAATCCTGAAAGATGATGCTGTGAAAGTGCTGCACTCAATATGCCAGCAAATTTGGAAAACTCAGCAGTGGCCACAGGACTAGAAAAGGTCAGTTTTCATTCCAATCCCAAAGAAAGGAAATGCCAAAGAATGCTCAAACGACAGCACAATTGCACTCATCTCACACACTAGTAAAGTAATGCTCAAAATTCTCCAAGCCAGGCTTCAGAAATATGTGAACTGTGAACTTCCTGATGTTCAAGCTGGTTTTAGAAAAGGCAGAGGAACCAGAGATCGAATTGCCAACATCTGCTGGATCATGGAAAAAGAAAGAGAGTTCCAGAAAAACATCTATTTCTGCTTTATTGACTATGCCAAAGCCTTTGACTGTGTGGATCACAATAAACTGTGGGAAATTCTGAAAGAGATGGGAATACGAGACCACCTGATCTGCCTCTTGAGAAATCTGTATGCAGGTGAGGAAGCAAAAGTTAGAACTGGACATGGAACAACAGACTGATTCCAAATAGGAAAAGCAGTACGTCAAGGCTGTATATTGTCACCCTGTTTATTTAACTTATATGCAGAGTACATCATGAGAAACGCTGGACTGGAAGAAACAAAAACTGGAATCAAGGTTACTGGGGGAAATACCAATAACCTCAGATATGTAGATGACACCACCCTTATGGCAGAAAGTGAAGAGGAATTCAAAAGCCTCTTGATGAAAGTGAAAGAGGAGAGTGAAAAAGTTGGCTTAAAGCTCAACATTCAGAAAATGATCATGGCATCTGGTCCCACCACTTCATGGGAAATAGATGGGGAAACAGTAGAAACAGTGTCTGACTTTATTTTTCTGGTCTCCAAAATCACTGCAGATGGTGATTGCAACCATGAAATTAAAAGACACTTACTCCTTGGAAGGAAAGTTATGACCAACCTAGATAGCATATTCAAAAGCAGAGACATTACTTTGCTAACAAAGGTCCATCTAGTCAAGGCTATGGTTTTTCCTGTGGTCATGTATGGATGTGAGAGTTGGACTGTGAAGAAGGCTGAGTGCCGAAGAATTGATGCTTTTGAACTGTGGTGTTGGAGAAGACTCTTGAGAGTCCCTTGGACTGCAAGGAGATCCAACCAGACCATTCTAAAGGAGATCAGCCCTGGGGTTTCTTTGGAAGGAATGATGCTGAAGCTGAAACTCCAGTCCTTTGGCCACCTCATGCGAAGAGTTGACTCATTGGAAAAAACTGTGATGCTGGGAGGGATTGGGGGCAGGAGGAGAAGGGGACGCCAGAGGATGAGATGTCTGGATGGCATCACTGACTTGATGGACGTGAGTCTCAGTGAACTCCGGGAGTTGGTGATGGACAGGGAGGCCTGGTGTGCTGCGATTCATGGGGTCACAAAGAGTTGGACACAACTGAGTGACTGATCTGATCTGATCTGAAAGTGGATTAAATTCAACTATTCCAAAAACAGAATTATAATTTGTAAGAGATATCCTTTAACATTTTCTTGGCATGTATCAGGTAGTTTTGTACATCAAATTCATCCTGAGACCAAAATGTTTGAGAACTTCTGCTTGAGTTAAGTGCATTTACAGTGTGCTCACACCAGCCAGTAAAGACTATATACTTGCCCCAACCTCTTTTTGACATACCAAAAAGTTGGTTCTATTAAACTGTGACTCAACATTATAATCCTATGTTGGCCTGTGCTAAGACTTATGACAATAAACAGTCCTATGAAATTAATCATTTTATGGATTCAAACAAGTAGTTGGAAAGATTTTGATGATTTTTATTCAAAGTGTACACTGTTTTGAGGTCCACTAGAGAAACTTCTGTGACAGTTCAGTATCATAAGAAATGTGATCTCACCTCAGTAAATGATTTGTCATTTTAGATACCAGGAGTTCTGCAGTTTATCGTCTTTCTCTCTCTTTTCACTTTAATGTCTTGAAATCTTACTGTCTTTCCACCAAATGTTTACCCCCTCTTCTAGCCACCATTTTGCCTAATCTTTTGGCATGCATTTTCACATATTGATCATCTGGCTTTTTCTTTTATTTTGTCCCAATTTCTACATTTATTTCCCTCACATATATACACATACATTTTTTCAAGACAGGGAGTAAATGCATATGCACATAGACAAGTTTGAATAGAGTTCAATTTGACTCTCAAAGTTCTATTAGAGGATCATAGTTAGAGTTGTCCCTGGTTTGCTGATGAGGAAACTGAGTGCTGATTGATTTAACCAAGGCCACCTTCCTGGTAAAAATTTCTAGATCTTTGAATTTCAATTTCACATTCTTAAAATCACCACGTTACCCCTTTCTGGAGCTAACTTTTGAAGAAACCATCCGATTGAAGCCTCTTAACAATGGCACTCCACTCCAGTACTTTTGCCTAGAAAATCCCATAGACAGAGGAGCCTGGTAGGCTGCAGTCGATGGGGTCGCTAGAGTCGGACACGACTGAGCGACTTCACTTTCACTTTTCACTTTCATGCATTGAAGAAGGAAATGGCAACCCACTCCAGTGTTCTTGCCTGGAGAATCCCAGGGACGGGGGAGCCTGATGGGCTGCCGTCTCTGGGGTCACACAGAGTCGGACAGGACTGAAGCAACTTAGCAGCAGCAGCAGCAGCAACCCTTTAAGATGACCAAGCAGGTTCTCTGTTGTAAAATGAATCTTGCTGGCTCAACTGAGTTAATCCAGTTCCTTAAATTGCCAGAATTTGAGGAATGGGTAATTCCAACATTTTATGGTTCACATTATTATAGTTGTATCTATTCATGATTATAAAAATCCTAAATTATATGTTTATTTTGAAGTTTTATAAATGATAGCATACAAACTCTTGAAAAATTTTCTTGGAGACTTTAATTCTCCAGTAGCATGGTTATTACTACTATAGTAAGCTGCTTTCATTATTCCAATATGTCTCATATCAATTTATTGCTTGCTGTCTAGCAGATTAATACACAGGGTCTAAGATATGTTTTCATGATGAAAAAAATGTAAAGTAGGCAATTTGTAGCTTTCTTTTATTTAGAATACATAGTTAAGATAGAAAAATCATTGCTTTACCAATTACTTTTTTATTTGACATGAGCTAGCATATCTGCTAAGGTTACTTTTTCTTAAGCTATAGCTTTCTAAAACTCATTATAAACATTACTAAGACTCCTCCCTATTGGTAGCAACAAATGGAAAAAAGAGAAGAGTGAAGCACTCTGAAATTGAATTAGCAAAGAGGAGGAAAGGGATTCAATGCAGAAAACCACGTGGTAGCTTTTCTGCTATCATTTGGTAGGTGGTCTGATAGTTTTCCTAAAATAGTAATACAGTACAGCTTTTCCTAGAACTCCTAACAATGTTTACTGAACACATAATTTAATTTATTTTCTTTGATGGAGTCTGGACCATATTTAACCTTCATGAAGAATTCATAATTCTTATGACTCAGTATGTGAATGACTCAGTTTGAATTCTATATATCATGTGTAGGTGGTAGGACTTCCCTCATGGTGCAATGGTTAAGAATCTGCCTTGCAATACAGGCAACATGGGCTTGATCCCTGATCATGGAACTAAGGTCCCACATGCCCTGGGGCTATGGCACCCATACACTCTGGGGCCTCCAGGCTACAGGTAGAGAGTCTGTGTGCCTCATGGAAGATCCTGCACCCTGCAATTAAGATCCAATGCAATCAAATAAATAAATAATTTTGGGCTTCCCTGGTGAGCAGGATATAAGCCTTCTATTTGAGTTTGGATGCCCACTGATAAATCTGTTTCTGAAGAGTCAGTAAAATACATCCAAGTCTGACTATATTTGGTTAAATTGTAGAAATACTACTGTGATATTTGGAGACCAAATCACTACAAGGTCAGCTGGACTTCCCAGCACATAACATTTTCCTTATTTGCATTGCTTTGGCTTTGTCACTTTGGATATTGGCATGGAATCTGTTTGTTGTTTAAGAGTTTTTAGTTGCTTTTTTTTTTTCTCAACTTAAGTAATAGTCCTCTTTTGCTGATAGCTCTTTAGCTACTGTAAAAATAATTGTGTTATCATAAACAAAATTTTAGAATTTCATATTGGGATGGTGGATAATTAGAAGGTATTAAAAATTTTTTTGTTTCTACCCAAACACACCCATGTAAGTAGTTACAAAAGACTCAGGGAAACACAGAAGTAGAATTATTTTCCCTGTTCTACTTTTAAAAGTTTCTTAGTGGAATCAGATGCTTTTAATACATGTTTGAAAAGAGTCTTTCATTTAACCTCTAAAAATAAACAAACCACAATTCTGCTCCCCATTTTTTTCTCAACTTAATAATTTGTTCCAATTTTCCTACCTTTGAAGTCAGATGATTCAGCTCTCTTTTTTGGCTTAAAAATTTGGCTTGATTCAAATTTCAGAAGCTAATGCTTCATTCCTCAGTTTTCCTTATTTTTAAATCATTATAGTCTTCATAATGTTTTCTATCTAGTTTCTTTTCTGATTTGGATCTCTTTAAGTTTCCATTAGACCCATTCTCTCTTCTGTCTGTTTTCTTTTTTTGTATAAATCTCACTCTCCATTCTTGTTCTGAGGATATGAACCTTCTTTCTGATGAGTTCATAATCCCTTTCTAACATCCACCCGCTGTGTTCCATTTTATACTTCTAAGTCAGTAATGAGATCTTACTTAAAGCATAGCTCAGATCTCATGTTTTAAAAGCACTTCTTCACCTAAGCTAGACTCTGACTCTGCTCTGGTGATATCTGGTTATTTCCATTCTAATCTACCTGCTTGAGTTGCTTCCTTCCTCCTCTGTCTGATTTGCATGGTTTCCCAATATAGTGCAGCCAACAGAAAATGGATTCCATACCTCTATGAATCTGAAGCTCAGTTCTGCCACAGCTGTATGGCCTTAAGCAAATTACTTAGCATCTGAATTTTCTTCCCTGCAAAATGGGGATGATAATAACTATATCACAACATTTTTTGGAATGATTAAATGAGAGCATACAATATAACTGCAGTTTTAGTCTGTGTAAAAATTTGGCAATGGTTTGTTGATGAAAATAGAAGTAGAAAATTAGAGTTGTATAATAAATTGCCAGTTTCCAAGAGATAATGCCCCTGGTAGCATGTCTTCTTCCTTTTTTCTCCCCCTATCATGCACATCCATTCCTTTTTTAAAAAAAGTAAAATCATGAAATACTTCAACAGATTCAATTCCAGGGATGGACTCAGACCAGTTGATTGCTCACTGTGGGACCTTAGTGAGTTTGCAGTCTGTTCTTCTGTATGGTGTCATATTGCTCCAACTAGAAACAACATAGGGAAGTCAAACAATGTCCTGATACCTGGGCCTCGGACCTCTCTAATGATGATTCCATTTATTAGTAACTCTGGATGATATTTATAATTCTTTAAGAACTTTCTCCTTAAGGGATGCTAAGTTACTAAAAATGCATGCAAATTAGCTTGTATCTAGCTGTTTGGAAAATGTTTAATAAATGACTCATGGATTTTGTATTAAAGGACTTTCAATTTGACATAGTTCACTGCCTAGTGGTTTTAGTCACTAAGTCGTGTCCAACTCTTGTGACTCCCTGGACTATAGCATGCAAGGTTCCTCGGTCCATGGGATTTTCCAGGCAAGAATACTGGAGTGGGTTGACATTTCCTTCTCCATATTGAAGTGCATAAATATGATTCTCTACATCAATTTTCCCTCACTTTATTTGCAATAAATTAAGAGTAATCTAGAGCCAGACAACCTGGAATGTAAGGTCAAGTGGGCCTTAGAAAGCATCACTATTAACAAAGCTAGTGGAGGTGATGGAATTCCAGGTGAGCTATTTCAAATCCTGAAAGGTGATGCTGTGAAAGTGCTGCACTCAATAGGCCAGCAAATTTGGAAAACTCAGCAGTGGCCACAGGACTGGAAAAAGTCAGTTTTCATTCCAATCCCAAAGAAAGGCAATGCCAAAGAATGCTCAAACTACTGCACAATTGTACTCATCTCACACGCTAGTAAAATAATGCTCAAAATTCTCCAAGCCAGGCTTCAGAAATATGTGAACTGTGAACTTCCTGATGTTCAATCTGGTTTTAGAAAAGGCAGAGGAACCAGAGATCAAATTGCCAACATCCGCTGGATCATGAAAAAAGCAAGAGCATTCCAGAAAAACATCTATTTCTGCTTTATTGACTATGCCAAAGCCTTTGACTGTGTGGATCACAACAAACTGTGGAAAATTCTTAAAGAGATGGGAATACGAGACCACCTGACCTGCCTCTTGAGAAATCTGTATGCAGGTCAGGAAGCAACAGTCAGAACTGAACATGGAACAACAAACTGGTTCCAAATAGGAAAAGGAGTATGTCAAGGCTGTATACTGTCACCCTGCTTTTTTAACTTCTATGCAGAGTACATCATGAGAAACACTGGGCTGGAAGAAGCACAAGCTGGAAGCAAGATTGCCAGGAGAAATATCAATAACCTCAGATATGCAGATGACACCACCTTTATGGCAGAAAAAGAAAAAAAAAAACTCTCTTGATGAAAGTGAAAGAGGAGAGTGAAAAAGTTGGCTTAAAGTTCAACATTCAGAAAACTAAGATCATGGGATTTGGTCCCATCATTTCATGGGAAATAGATGAGGAAACAGTGGAAGCAGTGTCAGACTTTTATTTTTTGGGGCTCCAAAATCACTGCAGATGGTGATTGCACCCATGAAATTAAAAGACACTCACTCCTTGGAAGGAAAGTTATGACCAACCTAGATAGCATATTGAAAAGCAGAGACATTACTATGTCAACAAAGGTCCGTCTAGTCAAGGCTATGGTTTTTCCAGTAGTCATGTATGGATGTGAGAGTTGGACTGTAAAGAAAGCTGAGCACCGAAGAATTGATGCTTTTGAACTGTGGTGTTGGAGAAGACTCTTAAGAATCCCTTGGACTGCAAGGAGATCCAACCAGTCCATTCTGAAGGAGATCAGTCCTGGGTGTTCTTTGGAAGGAATGATGCTAAAGCTGAAACTCCAGTCCTTTGGCCACCTCATGCGAAGAGTTGACTCACTGGAAAAGACTCTGATGCTGGGAGGGATTAGGGGCAGGAGGAGAAGGGGATGACAGGGGATGAGACGGCTGGATGGCATCACCGACTCGATGGACATGAGTTTGAGTGAACTCCGGGAGTTGGTGATGGACAGGGAGGCCTGGGATGCTGCAATTCATGGGGTCGCAAAGAGTCGGACACGACTGAGCCATTGAACTGAACTGAACTGAAGAGTAAATAATATTACCATTTTATTGTGTTTACAGGCCACATAACCCTTTACATGTGTTTACTGAGCAAGTAGTAGTTGAAATTAATGTTTTTTTTGAAATTGAATTGGACCCACATAGTAACTCTAAGTGGTAATGGTTATTATCCCCCGTTTTTTATAGTTTTTATTCAACATAGGCAAGATTAGATATAAGTACATAAAAGTCCAAGGGAGGGCATGACAATCCACTCCAATATTCTTGCCTGGAGAATCCCATGTACAGAGGAGCCTGGCAGACTATAGTCCATGAGGTCACACAGAGCTGGACATGACTAAAGTGACTTAGCAGCATGCACAAAAGTCCCAGGTTAGTTCTTCAAACAGATCTCAGCAATTTTAGGTCAGCAGTTGAACAATTGGGGAAAAATGGCAAAACAAAACAAAACAAAACAAAGAAACCATTTTCAATAGAAGAGTCAGTCCTGCTTATAAGTTAGAGCTGGATTTGGGAAGAGCCTGGGATATAATTGATTATTAATCTGCTAAAAAAAATACTTAGCATTTTGTCCCAAGAGTTTTTTTCTTATAGATTTGGACCAAACATAAATAACTTCCTTATGGAATTGAAGATTTTCTTGTCTTGAGTGTAAAATGTTGTTTAATAAGAATTTTAAAAATTTAGATATAATTGACATGTAATGTTTTAATAGTTTCCGGTGTACAACATAATGATTTTATATTTGTATATATTGCAAGTTGATCAGAATAAGTCTAGTTAACATCTACTCATCATACATAGTTACAAGTTTTTCCCCATGATTAAATTTTTTAAGGTCTATTCTCCTGCAACTTTAAAATATACAATGCAGTATTATTAATTATGGGGCTACCCAGGTGGCTCAGTCGTAAAGAATCTGCCTGTCAAGGAGGAGGTGTGGGTTCAGTCCCTGGATTGGGACTATCCCCTGGAGAAGGAAATGGCAACCCATTCCAATATTCTTGCCTGAGAAATCACACAGACAGAGGAGCCTGGTAGGCTACAGTCCACAGGGTCACAAAAGAGTCACACATGACTAAATGACTAAACAACAACAAAATGTTATATATCCCTATGAGTTATTCATTTTATAGCTGTAACTATATACTTTTTAACTTTAAAAAATGTCATTTAATAAAGATTTGGTTTTGATCAATGGTTTGGTTATAGAGTGTTGCTTAGTTCTGTTTCATTCCCCCTCACCCCCCCCCCCCCGCCCCAATCTGCCCTGTTATACATTTAGAAATTAGGTTTAAAAATCTCATTTTTTGGCAGGGAGGGTGACTCTTTGGAAAATGTTAAAGCGAGCTTAAATATACATTTTTAATTATTCATTAGTTCAGTTAAGTCTAGGTTGGTCATAGCTTTTCTTTCAAGGAGCAAGCATCTTTTAATTTCATGGCTGTAGTCATCATCTGCAGTGATTTTGGAGCCCAAGAAAATAAAGTCTGTCATTGTTTCCATTGTTTCCCTATCTATCTGCCATGAAATGATGGTATCAGATACCATGATCTTAGTTGTTAATTATTCATTTTTAGAACTGTTTAACTATGAAGAATCTTTCATGGCTTTATATTTTTCCTGTTTATAAATGATGATGAGTGAAAAACTTGATAATCAAAATTATAGCAACAATTACAGCAATGCAATTATAATGATTGCCATTTACTTACTAATTTAATTCAATTATTGACTTTTTAAATGTATGGGTGATAGCTGGTTAGTATGGCTATAGAATACTATCATTTCTGTTTTTGATGACAAACAATTTATGCAACAATAACAGTAATGTTTTCAGAAATATTACTGGTCCTTGGTTCTGGAAAAGGAGTTGTATTTTATGTAAGCACCATGGCAAATTACCTCATCATGTAGAATTTGCTTTATAATTAAGATGCCCTGAATCTTTACTTATTTAAAAAGAGAGAAGGAAGGGTGTAAGAAAAAGATGAAAATATTACCTTCTGGAGTTCTGAATTAGGTGATAATAATAACAATAACAATTGAAAAATGCATGCTGAATATGACCATGTGCCAGATACTGTGCTAAGTATCTAAGCGTTTTATATATATATATATATATATATATATATATATATACACACATATATACATATATACATATATATACAGGACTGTACTTTCTGGTCTATGATTCTAACATTCAAAAAGTTTGTCTTAAGCTAAATTAGCAGGGAGATGAGATCTGAACTCATTTAGTGGCAAAAACCATCCTGAATGGACAGTGTTTAATTTATAATCTTAACTCATCCCACTTAAGGTAAATACTATAGGCTTTGCAGAAATGAAATATCGCACTTGGTTGCAGTGCTTTAATGACACAAGTCATATGTACTATGTTGTCTCCTTAAAAGAATAATCAAAGATCTAAGTTTTGACACACTACTCTCTATGAGAATTAGCAGTTATGTGCTAACCCATTTAGTTTTCACAATCACCTTATGAAGTTGGCACTATGATAATCTCCATTTTTGCAGAGAAAGATACTGAAATATGTCAATAATGAAATATTTAACAATAAGGGCTATATTAAAGTCTGTAATCTTCTGGTTGGAAAATTTGATGAAAAAAATTAAATATATCTTCCTTTATTGTTTTTAATTGAAGGAAAATTGCTTTACAATGTTGTGTTGGTTTCTGCATTCAAGAAAACAAATCAGCCATAATTATACATATATCCCGTTCCTCATGAGCCTCCCTCCCCTCCCCATATCCCACCCCTCTAGATCATCACAGAGTGCCAGTCTCGGCTCCCTGTGTTATACAGGAACTTCTCACCACCTATTTAATTTACACATGATAGGGTATATACACTGATGCTATTTTTCCATTTCTCCCACTCTCTCCTTCCCACCCTGTGTCCACAAGTCTGTTATCTATATCTGCATCTCCATTTCTTTCTTGCAAATAGGTTCATCAATACCATTTTATAGATTCCATATATGTGTATTAATATATAATATCTGTTTTCTTTTTCTGACTTACTTCACTCTGTACAACAGGCCTAGGTTCATCCATCTCACTAGAACTGACTCATATTATTTATTTTTTATGGCTGAGCAATATTTCATTCTATATATGTACCACATTTTCTTTATCCATTATCTGTTGATGAGTATCTAGTATGCTTTCATGTCCTAGCTATTGTAAATAGTACTGTAATGAACCTTGGAGGTATATGTGTCTTTTTCAATTACGGTCTCCTCAGGGTACATGAGGGTCAGGAAGGGCTGTGGTGAGGAGATACCCCTCGTTCAAGGTAAGGACCAGCGGCTGTGCTTTGCTGGAGCAGCCGTGAAGAGATACTCCACGCCCAAGATAAGAGAAAACCAATTAAGACGGTAAGTGTTGAAAGAGGGCATCAGAGGGCAAACACACTGAAACCATACTCACAGAAAACTAGTCGATCTAATCACACTAGGACCACAGCCTTGTCTAACTTAGTGAAACTAAACCATGCCCGTGCGGCAACCCAAGATCATGGTGGAGAGATCTGACAGAATGTGGTCCACTGGAGAAGAGAATGGCAAACCACTTCAGTATTCTTGCCTTGAGAACCCCATGAACAGTATGAAAAGGCAAAATGATAGGATACTGAAAGAGGAACTCCCCAGGTCAGTAGGTGCCCAATATGCTACTGGAGATTAGTGGAGAAATAACTCCTGAAAAAATGAAGGGATGGAGCCAAAGCAAAAAGAATACCCAGCTGTGGATGTGACTGGTGATAGAAGCAAGGTCCAATGCTGTAAAGAGCAATACTGCATAGGACCCTGGAATGCCAGGTCCATGAATCAAGGCAAATTGGAAGTGGTCAAACAAGAGATGGCAAGGGTGAATGTCGACATTCTAGGAATCAGCGAACTAAAATGGACTGGAATGGGTGAATTTAACTCAGGTGACCATTATATCTACTACTGTGGGCAGGAATCCCTTAGAAGAAATGGAGTAGCCATCATGGTCAACAAAAGAGTCCGAAATGCAGTACTTGGATGCGATCTCAAAAACGACAGAATGATCTCTGTTCGTTCCCAAGGCAAACCATTCAATATCACAGTAATCCAAGTCTATGTCCCAACCAGTAACGCTAAAGAAACTGAAGGTGAATGGTTCTATGAAGACCTACAAGACCTTTTAGAACTAACACCCAAAAAAGATGTCCTTTTCATTATAGGGGACTGGAATGCAAAAGTAGGAAGTCAAGAAACACCTGGAGTAACAGGCAAATTTGGCCTTCGAATATGGAATGAAGCAGGGCAAAGATCAATAGAGTTTTGCCAAGAAAATGCACTGGTCATAGCAAACACCCTCTTCCAACAACACAAGAGAAGACTCTATACATGGACATCACCAGATGGTCAACACTGAAACCAGATTGATTATATTCTTTGCAGCCAAAGTTGGAGAAGCTCTATACAGTCAGCAAAAACAAGACCAGGAGCTGACTGTGGCTCAGACCATGAACTCCTTATTGCCAAATTCAGACTTAAATTGAAGAAAGTAGGGAAAACCACTAGACCATTCAGGTAGGACCTAAATCAAATCCCTTATGATTATACAGTGGAAGTGAGAAATAGATTTAAGGGCCTAGATCTGATAGATAGAGTGCCTGATGAACTATGGATGGAGGTTCGTGACATTGTACAGGAGATAGGGATCAAGACCATGCCCATGGAAAAGAAATGCAAAAAAGCAAAATAGCTGTCTGGGGAGGCCTTACAAATAGCTGTGGAAAGAAGAGAAGTGAAAAGCAAAGGAGAAAAGGAAAGATATAAGCATCTGAATTCAGAGTTCCAAAGAATAGTAAGAAGAGATAAGAAAGCCTTCTTCAGCAATCAATACAAAGAAATAGAAGAAAACAACAGAATGGGAAAGACTAGAGATTTCTTCAAGAAAATTAGAGATACCAAGCGAAAATTTCATGGAAAGATGGGCTCGATAAAGTGCAGAAATGGTATGGACCTAACAGAAGCAGAAGATATTAAGAAGAGATGGCAAGAATACACAGAAGAAATGTACAAAAAAGATTTTCATTACCCAGATAATCACGACGGTGTGATCACTGACCTGGAGCTAGACATCCTGGAATGTGAAGTCAGGTGGGCCTTAGAAAGCATCACTATGAACAAAGCTAGTGGAGGTGATGGAATTCCACTTGAGCTCTTTAAGATCCTGAAAGATGATGCTGTGAAAGTGCTGCACTCAATATGCCAGCAAATTTGGAAAATTCAGCAGTGGCCACAGGACTGGAAAGGTCAGTTTTCATTCCAATCCCAAAGAAAGGAAATGCCAAAGAATGTTCAAACTACCACACAATTCCACTCATGCCACACATTAGTAAAGTAATGCTCAAAATTCTCCAAGCCAGGCTTCAGCAATATGTGAACCGTGAACTTCCTGATGTTCAAGCTGGTTTTAGAAAAGGCAGAGGAACCAGAGATCAAATTGCCAACATCCGCTGGATCATGGAAAAAGCAATAGCATTCCAGAAAAACATCTATTTCTGCTTTATTGACTATGCCAAAGCCTTTGACTGTGTGGATCACAATAAACTGTGGGAAATTCTGAAAGAGATGGGAATACGAGACCACCTGATCTGCCTCTTGAGAAATGTGTATGCAGGTCAGGAAGCAACAGTTAGAACTGGACATGGAACAACAGACTGGTTCCAAATAGGAAAAGGAGTTCGTCAAGGCTGTATATTGTCACCCTGTTTATTTAACTTATATGCAGAGTACATCATGAGAAACGCTGGACTGGAAGAAACACAAGCTGCAATCAAGATTGCTGGGAGAAATATCAATAACCTCAGATATGCAGATGACACCACCCTTATGGCAGAAAGTGAAGAGGAATTCAAAAGCCTCTTGATGAAAGTGAAAGAGGAGAGTGAAAAAGTTGGCTTAAAGCTCAACATTCAGAAAATGATCATGGCATCTGGTCCCACCACTTCATGGGAAATAGATGGGGAAACAGTGGAAACAGTGTCAGACTTTATTTTTCTGGTCTCCAAAATCACTGCAGATGGTGACTGCAGCCATGAAATTAAAAATTGCTCAGTCCTTGGATGGAAAGTTATGACCAACCTAGATAGCATATTCAAAAGCAGAGACATTACTTTGTCCACAAAGGTCCATCTAGTCAAGGCTATGGTTTTTCCAGTGTTCATGTATAGATGTGAGAGTTGGACTGTGAAGAAAGCTGAGAGGCAAATAATTGATGTTTTGCACGGTGGTGTTGGAGAAGACTCTTAAGAATCCCTTGGACTGCAAGGAGATCCAACCAATCCATTCTAAAGGAGATAGGTCCTGGGTGTTCTTTGGAAGGAATGATGCTAAAGCTGAAACTCCAGAACTTCGGCCACCTCATGTGAAGAGTTGACTCACTGGAAAAGACTCTGATGCTGGGAGGGATTGGGGGCAGGAGGAGAAGGGGATGACAGAGGATGAGATGGCTGGATTGCATCACTGACTCGATGCATGTGAGTTTGAGTGGACTCCTGGAGTTGGTGATGGACAGGGAGGCCTGGCGTGCTGCAATTCATGGGGTCGCAAAGAGTTGGACACGACTGAGCGACTGAAATAATAATAATAACAGGGTACATGCCCAGTAGTGGGATTCCTAGGTAGTATGGTAGATTTATTTCTAGTTTTTAAGGTATTTCCATATTGTTCTCCATAATGGCTGTATCAGTTTACATTCTCACTAATAGTGTAAGAGAGTTTCCTTTTCTGCACATCTTCTTCAGCATTTGTTGTTTGTAGATTTTTTGATGATGGGTATTCTGACTGGTCAGAATTCTCCACCATGACCTGTCCTTCTTGGGTGGCCCTACACTATGTGGAGCACAAAAACTGTGGAAAATTCTTAAAGAGATGGGAATACCAGACCTCCTGACCTGCCTCCTGAGAAATCTGTATGCAGGTCAAAAAGTAAGTTAGAACTGGACATGCAATGACAGACTGGTTCCAAATAGGGAAAGGAGTATATCAAGGCTATGTATTGTCATGCTGCTTATTTAGCTCATATGCAGAGTACATCATGAGAAATGCTGGGCTGGATGAAGCACAAGCTGGAATCAAGTTTGACAGGAGAAATATCAATAATTTCAAATATGCAGATGACACCACACTTATGGCAGAAAGTGAAAAAGAACCTCTTGACAAAAGTGAAAGAGGAAAGTGAAAAAGTTGGTTTAAAACTCAACATTCAGAAAACTAAGATCATGGCATCTGGCCCCATTACTTCATGGCAAATAGATTGGGAAACAATGGAAACAGTGAGAGATTTTTATTTTGGGCAGCTCCAAAATTACTGCAGATGGTGACTGCAGCCATGAAATTAAAAGACACTTGCTTCTTGGAAGAAAAGTTATGACCAACCTAGACAGCATATTAAAAAGCAGAGACTTTGCCAACCTTTGCCAACAAAGGTCCGTCTAGTCAAAGCTATGGTTGATATACAGTAGTCATGTATGGATGTGAGAGTTGGACTATAAAGAAAGCTGAGTGCCAAGAATTGATGCTTTTGAACTGTGGTGTTGGAGAAGACTCTTGAGAGTCGTTTGGACTGCAAGGGGATCCAAGAAGTCCATCCTATAGGAAATCAGTCCTGAATATTCATTGGAAGGACTGATGCTGAAACTGAATCTCCAATATTTTGGCCACCTGATGGGAAGAACTGACTCATTTGAAAAAACCCTGATGCTGGGACAGATTGAAGGCAGGAGGAGAAGGGGATGACAGAGGATGAGATGGTTGGGTGGCTTCGCCAACTCAATGGACATGAGTTTGAGTAAACTCTGGGAGTTGATGATGGACAGAGAAGCCTGGCATGCTGCAAGTCCATGGAGTCACAGAGTCGGACACGACTGAGGGACTGAACTGAACTGAACTAATTCTGACTGGCGTGAGGTGATACCTTATTGTACTTTTGATTTGCAATTCTCTAACAATTAGTGGTGTTGGGCATCTTTTCATATGTTTATTGGCCATCTGTATGTCTTCTTTGGAGAAATGTCTGTTTAGGTCATTTGCCCAATTTTTGATTGGGCTGTTTATTTCTCTGACATTGAGCTGTATAAGGTGCTTATATATTTTAGAGATTAATCATTTGTCCGTTGTTTTGCTGACAATTATTTTCTCCCATTCTTAGGCTTGTCTTTTTTCTTGTTTATTGTTTTCTTTGTCCTGCAAAATCTTTAAGTTTAATTAGGTCTATTTGTTCATTTTTTGTTTTATTTCCATTACTTTAGGAAATGGATCAATGAGGATCTTGCTGTGATTTATGTCAAAGAGTGTAATGCCTACATTTTCTTCAGAGTTTTTCTGTTTCTGGCCTTACATTTAAGTCTTTAATCCATTTTGATTTTAGTTTTGTGTATGGTGTTAGGATGGGCTTGATGAAGCACAAACTGGAATCAAGATTGCCAGGAGAAATATAAATAACCTCAGATATGCAGATGACACCACCCTTATGGCAGAAAGTAAAGAAGAACTAAAGAGCCTCTTGATGAAAGTTAAAGAGTGAAGTCGCTCAGTCGTGTCTGACTCTTTGAGACCCCATGTACTCTAGCCTACCAGATTCGCCGTCCATGGGATTTTCCAGGTAGGATACTGAAGTGGGTTGCCATTTCCTTCTCCAGGAGATCTTCCCAACCCAGGGACTGAACCCAGGTCTCCTGCATTGTAGGCAGACACTTTACCGTCTGAGCCACCAGGGCAGGGCTCAGTAAAAGAGGAGTGAAAAAGTTGGCTTAAAACTCAACATTCAGAAAACTAAGATCATTGCATCGTATCTCATCACTTCATGGCAAATAGATGGTGAAACAGTGGAAACAGTGACAGACTTTACTTTTGGGGGGTTCTAAAATCACTGCAGATGATGATTGCACCCATGAAATTAAAAAATGCTTGCGCCTTGGGAGAAAAGTTATGACCAACTTAGACAGCATATTAAAAAGCAGAGACATTACTTTGCCAACAAAGATCTGTCTAGTTAAAGCTATGTTTTTTCCAGTTGTCATGTATGGATGTGAGAGTTGGACTGTGAAGAAAACTGAGCACCAAAGAATTGATGCTTTTGAACTGTGGTGTTGAAGAAGACTCTTGAGAGTCCCTTGGACTGCAAGGAGATCCAAACAGTCCATTCTAAAGGAAATCAGTCCTGAATATTCATTGGAAGGACTGATGCTGAAACTCCAATATTTTGCCCACCTGATGCGAAGAACTGACTCCTTTGAAAAGACCCTGATGCTGGAAAAGATTGAAGGCAGGAGGAGAAGGGGATGACAGAAGATGAGATGGTTGGATGGCATCACGGACTCAATGGACATGAGTGTAAGCAAACTCCAGGAGTTGGTGATGGACACGGAGGCTTGTCATGCTGCAGTCCATGGGGTTCCAAAGAGCCAGACACAACTGAGTGACTGAACTGGACTGAACTGATGGTGTTAGGAAGTGCTGTAGTTTCATTCTTTCATTCACATTTTATACCTGTAGCTGTCCAGGTTTCATAGCAATACTTATTGAAGAGACTGTCTTTGTCTCCTTTGTCAAAGATAAGATGCCCATAGGTGTATGGGTTTGACTCTGGGCTTTTATCTTCTTCCATTAGTCTATCTTTTTTTTTTTTTTTTTTTGCCAGAACTGTACTGCATACTGTTTTGGTGACTGGTAGCTTTGTGGTATAGCCTGAAGTCAGGAAGATTTATTCCTAAAGATCTGATTTTCTTTCTCAAGATTGCTTTGGCTATTTGGGAACTTTTGTGTTTCCATAGTAATTGTGAAATTTTTTGTTGCAGTTCTGTGAAAAATGGCATTGGTAATTTGATAGGGATTGCATTGAATCTGTAAATTGTTTTGGGTAGTACAGTTATTTTCAAAATATTGATTCTTCTAATCCAAACATGGAATATCTTTCCCTTTGTTGGTGTCATTTTTTATTTCTTTCATCAGTGTCTTGTAGTTTTCTTCATACAAGCCTTTTGTCCCTTGAGGTAGAATTATTCCTAGGCATTTTACCATTTTAACTGCAATGATGAATGGGATTGATTACTTAATTTCTCTTTCTGATTTTTAATTGTTAGTATACAGGAATGTAAAGGATTCAGTTCAGTTCAGTTGCTCAGTCATGTCCGACTTTTTGCAACCCCACGAACCACAGCACACCAAGCCTCCCTGTCCATCACCAACTCCTGGAGTCCACCCAAACCCATGTTCATTGAGCTGGTGATGCCATCCAACCATCTCATCCTGTCGTCCCCTTCTCCTCCTGCCCTCATTCTTTCCCAGCATCAGGGTATTTTCCAATGAATCAGCTCTTCACATCAGGTGGCCAAAGTATTGGAATTTCAGCTTCAACATCAGTCCTTCCAACGAACACCCAGGACTGATCTCCTTTAGGATGGACTGCTTGGATCTCCTTACAGTCCAAGGGACTCTCAAGAGTCTTCTCCAACACCACAGTTCAAAAGCATCAATTGTTCAGCACTCAGCTTTATTTTTTTTAATTTAATTTAATTTTATTTTTTAACTTCACAATATTGTATTGGTTTTGCCATATATCAAAATGAATCCACCACAGGTATACATGTGTTCCCCATCTTGAACCCTCCTCCCTCCTCCCTCCCCATACCATCCCTCTGGGTCGTCCCAGTGCACCAGCCCCAAACACCAATAATATCAGCTTTCTTTGTAGTCCAACTCTCACATCCATACATGACTACTGGAAAAACCATAGCCTTGACTAGACGGACCTTTGTTGGAAAAGTAATGTCTATGCTTTTGAATATGCTGTCTAGGTTGGCCATAACTTTCTTTCCAAGGAGTGTCTTTTAATTATTTCTGAGTATTAATTTTATATCCTGTGACTTTATTTATTTATTTATTTTTGTTCAGTTGCTAAGTCATGTCTGACTCTTTGTGACCCCATGGACCTCTCTGTCCTCCACTATCTCCCAGAAATTGCTCAAACTCATGTCCATTGAGTTGTTGATGGTATCTAACCATCTCATTTTCTGCCTTCAATCCATTTGCCTTCAATTTTTCACAGCATGTGATTTTTCCTATGAGTTGGATCTTTGAATCAGGTGGACAAAGTATTGGAGCTTCAGCATCAGTTAACTGGTTTGATCTCCTTCTTGTCCAAGGAAATCTCAAGATCTTCTCTAGAACAACCATTCAAAAGCATCAGTTCTTCGGTGCTCAGCCTTCTTTATGGGATTCTTGAGGCTGGAATACTCAAGCGGATTGATATTTCCTCCTCCAGTAGACTACATTTTGCCAAAACTCTCTACTATGACCCTTCCATTTGGGACAGCCCTGCATAGCATGGGCCATAGCATCTTTGAGTTACACAAGACCCTTCACCATGACAAGGCTGTGATCCGTGAAGGGGATTTTTAGTTTTTTCTATGTATAGTACCATGTTATCTGCTAACAGTAATATGTTTATTTCTTCTTTTCTGTGTATTTCTGTGCTGTATGTCATAAGGACAAACCACCGTGGCAAGAGTGCACATCCTTGTCTTCTTCCTTAGAGGAAATGCTGTCACTTTTTCACCACTGAGAATAATGTTTGGAGTGTTTTTTTTTTTTTTTTTTAATATGGATTTATTTTGTTGAGGCCAGTTCAGTTCAGTCACTCAGTCGTGTCTGATTCTGTGATCACATGGACTGCAGCATGCCAGGCTTCCCTATCCACCACCAACTCCTGGAGCTTGATCAAATCCATGTCCATTGAGTTGATGATGCCATCCACTATCTCTTCCTCTGTCATTCCCTTCTCCTCCCATCTTCAATCTTTCCCAGCATCAGGGTCTTTTCAAATAAGTCTGTCCTTTGCATCAGTTGGCCAAAGTATTGGAGCTTCAGCTTCAGCATCAGTCCTTCCAATGAATATTCAGGGTTGATTTGCTTTAGTTGGATCTCCTTTCAGTCCAAGGGACTCTCAAGAGTCTTCTCCAGCACCACAGTTCAAATACATCAATTCTTTCGTGTTCAGCTTTCTTTATAGTCCAACTCTCACATCCATACAAGACTACTGGAAAAACCAGAGCTTTGACTAGACGGACCTTTCTTGGCAAAGTGTTGCCTCTGCTTTTTAATGTGCTGTCTATGTTGGTCATAGCTTTTCTTCCAAGGAGCAAGCGTCTTTTAATTTCATGGCTGCAGTCATCATCTGCAGTAATTTTGGAGCCCCTCAAAATAAAGGGCTCTGTTGTGGTAAGTTCCTTCTATGCCTACTTTCTCGAGAGTTTTATTATAAATAAATAATTTTGAATTTTGTTAAAACTTACTCTGTATCTACTGAGTTTATCACATGGTTTTTACTTTGTTAATATGGAATATCACATTGATTGATTTGCATATATATTGAAAAATATTTGCATTCCTGGGATAAAACTGACTTGATCATGTCATGTAATCTTTTTTAATGTATTATTGGATTCTATTTGCTAGAATTTTTTGTGGATTTTAGCATCTATGTTCATTAGTGATACCAGTGTGTAATTTTTCTTTTTGGTGGTACCTTTGTCTTGTTTTGGTATCAGGCTTATGGGGCCTTGTAGAATGAGTTTGGTAATTTTCCTTCCTCTGTAATATTCTGGAAGATTTTGAACAGGATAGGTTTTAGCTTTTCTGATACGTTTGGAAGAATTAATCTGTGAAGCTGTCTTGTCTTTGGCTTTTGTTTTGTTGGAAAATTTTTTATCATAATTTCAATTTTAGTACCTGTGATTGGTCTGTTTATATTTTCTATTTTTTCCTGGTTCAGACTTGGAAGGTTGTACCTTTCTAAAAATTTGCCCATTTCTTCAAACTTTTCAATTTTATTGGCATATAGTTGCTCATAGTAGTCCCTTATGATTATTTGTATTTCTGTACTGTCTGTAATAACTTCTCCTTTTTTCATTTCTAAATTTATTGATTTGGGTCCTCTCCTTTTATTTCTTGATGAGTCTGGCTAACTCATCAAGAAATAAAAGGAGAGGACCCAAGGTTTATCAACTTTATTTATATTCTGAAAGAACCAGCTTTTAATCTTATTAATGTTTGCTATTGTCTCCATCATTTCTTTTAAATTTCTTTCTGCTTAGATCTTTGTGATTTCTTACATTCTACTGACTTTTGGGTTATTTTGTGTGTTTTTTTTTTTTTTTTTTCTAGCTACTTTAGGTGTAAGGTTAGGTTGTTTATCTGATGTTTTTCTTGTTTCTTAAGATAGGCTTGTATTGCTACAAACTGCCTTTTTAGTACTGCTTTTGTTTCATCCTATAGATTTTGAGTTTTCACTTGTTTCTAGGTATTTTTTAATTCCCTTTAGTGACCTCTTGGTTTTTCAGAAATGTTGTCTAGCATTTATGTGTTTGTGTGTTTTACAGTTTTTTTCCCCCTCTATGTGATATCTAATCTTATAGCATTGTGATTAGAAAAAGATACTTGATACAATTTCAATATTTAAAAAATTACCAAGACTTGATTTTCTTTGAAGGGCAGTGCCACATCCAGCCTTTAGATTTGGCATGGCTTTGGGAAGCCTGTATGCTAAAATTACAAAAAATGTGATCTATCCTGGATTATGTCCCATGAACTTGAGAAAAAAGTGAAATTTGTTGTTTTTAGTTATGTCCTATGGATATCAATTAGGTACATCTGGTCCAATGTTTCATTTAAACCCTGTGCTGCCTTATGAGTTTTGTTTCTGGAGGATCTGTCCATTGCTATGAGTGGGGTGTTAAATCCCCCACGATTATTATGTTACTGTCAATTTCCCTTTTCATAGTTGTTAGCATTTGCCTTATGTGTGTTCCTATATTGGGTACATATATATTTATAATTGTTATATCTTCTTCTTGGATTAATGCATTAATTATTATGTGTGCTTCCTTGTCTCTTTTAAAAGTCTTTATTTAAAGTCTTTTTTTTTAATATGAATTTCCATTCGCATGAAATACCTTTTTCAATCCCCTCACTTTCAGTTTGTGTCTCTAGGTCTGAAGTGGGTCTCTTGTACAAAGGATATATATGGATCTTGGTTTTGTATCAATTCAGCCATTCTTTGTCTTTTGGTTGGAGAATTTACTTCATTTACATTTAAGGTGTAATTATTGATATGTATGATCCCATCACCATTTTCTTTATTGCTTTGGATTTATTTTTGTTGGTCTTTTCTTTCTCTTGTGTTTCTTGTTTAGAGAAATTCCTTTAGTATTTATTGTAAAACTGGTTTGGTGGTGCTGAATTCTCTTAACTTTTGGTTCTCTGCAAAGCTTTTGATTTCTCCATCAAACCTGAATGATAATTTTGCTGAGTAGAGTAATCTTGGTTGCATTTTTTTTCCTTTCATTACTTTAAATATATCTTGCATTCCCTTCTGACCTGCAGAGTTTCTGTTGAAAGATCAGCTCTTAGCCTTATGGAGATTCCCTTATATATTATTTCTTACTTTTCCCTTGTTGCTTTTAATTGTTTTCATTGTGTTTATATTTCATTAGCTTGATTAATATGTTTCTTGGCATGCTTCTCTTTGGGTTCATCTTGTATGGGAGTCTCTGGGCTCCCTGGACCTGGGTGGCTATTTCTTTTCCCATATTAGGGAAGTTTTCATGTATAATCTCCTCAAATATTTTCTTTCTTTCTTTTTTTTACTTTACAATATTATATTGGTTTTGCCATACATCAACATGCATCTGCCACAGGTGTATACATGTTCCCCATGGAATTTAGAAAGATGGTAATGACAACCCTGTATGAGAGACTCAAATATTTTCTTATATCCTTTCTTTTTCTCTTCTTCTTCTGGGACCTGTATAATTTGAAATTTGATGTATTTAATGTCACCACAGAGGTCTCTGTGGCTGTCCTCATTTCCTTTTATTTATTTTTTCTTTGTTCTGTTCTGCTCTAGTTATTTCTACCATTCTATATTCCAGCTCACTTATCTGTTTTTCTGCCTCAGTTATTCCACTATTGTTTTCTTAGTGTATTAAAAAAAAAAAAACTCAGTTATTGTGTTGTTTATTGCTGATTGTCTGCTCTTTATTTCTTCTAGGTCTTTGTTTGACATTTCTTGTATCTTCTTGATCAGTGCCTCCAGTCTATTTATATGTGCCTTCATTTTATTTCCATGATTTTAGATAATTTTTACTGTCATTACTCTGAATTTTTTTTCAGGTAGATTGCCTCTTTCCTCTTATTTTGTTTGGCCTTGTGAATTTTTACCGTGTTCTTACTGCATGTTTCTGTCTTTTCCTTTTGTTTAATTGCCTGTGTTTGGGGTCTCCTTTCTGCAGGCTGCAAAGTCATAGTTCTTAATTATGGAGTCTACCCCCTATGGGTGGGGTTGGACAAATGCCTTGTGACAGTTCCTGGTTAGGAGGACTTGTGCCTGGATTCTGCTGGGTGGAGCTGGATCTTTTCTCTTTGAAGGGCAGTGCCACATCCAGCCTTTAGATTTGGCATGGCTTTTGGAAGCCTGTCTGCTAACATGCAAGGTTGTGTTCCTCTTTTACTGATAGTTTGGTATGAGGTATCCGGTTATTGGAGCTTGCTGGCTTTTGGGTGAGGCCTTGTTTTAGTGTTGAGATCTAGGCCTTTAGAAGAGCTCTTGTTGATCAGTGTTCCATGAGGTTGGGAGTTTGCTGATGGCCCAACGTCCTGGACTTAGGTCTCCTACCTCAGAGGTTCAGGCCCAGCCCCTTACTCTTGCCCCAATACTCCACAAGCCATATAGCACAGAAAAGAAAGAGATAGAGGAAAAATGAAAAAACAAACAAACAAAAAAATAGGAAATCAGCCAAATTTACAAACAAAAAAAGAATGGACAGAAAAAGCCCCAAGACAAATGGTAGAAGTAATACTCAACAGACAAGAACACCCGAAGAAACTCACACACTTAGAGAAAAGAAGAGAGTGAAAAGAGAAAAATAAGTATAAAAACTGTAACCAAAAAAGAAAAAAATCAAGCAAGCCAATTAAAAAAACCCACATGTGAAAATGAATACTAAAAATTAGACTAACAAAAATAAAACATTGAGAATATGGAAAAATGCAATATAACTAAAGAATACTGTAAAAATAGGGAAATAAATAAATCATTTGAAAATAAAATCTTTAAAAAAAGGAAAAAGTAAATTGTAAAAGTAAAAGTTAAAGAAATAATAAAGCAGAATATTAGAACGATATGCTATACACACACACACACACACACACACACACACACACACTTTAGCTGCAAAGAATATAATCAATCTGATTTCAGTGTTGTCCATCTGATCCATATGTAGAGTCTTCTCTTGTGTTGTTGAAAGAGGGTGCTTTATGACCAGTACATTCTCTTGGCAGAACTCTATTAGCCTTTGCCTTGCTTCATTCTGTACTCCAAGGCCAAATTTATCTGTTACTCCAGGTGTTTCTAGACTTCCTACTTTTACATTCCAGTCCCCTATAATGAAAAGAACATCTTTTTTTGGTGTTAGTTTTAGAAGGCGTTTTAGGTCTTCATAGAACAGTTCAACTTCAGCTTTTTCAGCATTACTGGTTGTGGCATAGACTTATATACTCCCTTAAATGTATAGTTTAATGAACTTTTACAAAGTGAACACAGACAACCATTACACAGATCAGGACTAGAAAATCAAGAATAGTCCAAAAGCCACCTTCATGTTCTTTTTGGTTACTAACTCCCATAGGTAACATGTCTCACCAAAACACTATTGGATTATCCATTCATTTTTCCCTTTTTAAGTTGAATATTAATTTCAAGTGTACAATATACTGCCTGAATATTTTATAGATTATACTTCACTTAAAGTTATTATAAAATATAGGCTATATTCCGTAGGCTGTACAATATATCCCTATAGGTTATTTATTTTATACATAATAGTTTATATCTCTTAACTTACCCCTGTTTGCTTTCCTCTCCTCACTGATAACCACTAGTTTATTCTCTGTATCTGTGAATCTATTTCTACTTTGTTATATTTATCATTTGTTTTATTTTCAAATTCCACATATAAGTGATAACATACAGTATTATTGTCTATCTGACTTCACTCACTAAGCATAATACCCTCCAGGTCACCCATGTTGTTGGAAATCACAAAATTTCTTTCTATGGCTGAGTAGTATTCCACTGTATATATGCCACATCTTTATCCATTCATCTGCTGATGAATACTTGGGCTGCTTCCATATCTTGACTATTGTAAATAATGCTGCTTTGGACCCAGGTGAGTATGTACCTTTTTTCTAATTAGTGTTTCTTTTTTCTCTGGATATATATATATATTCACCCAGGAGTGGAATTGCTGGACCATATGGTAGTTCTGTTTTTAGTTATTTGAGTAATCTTCATAATGTTTTCCATAGTTATTGTACCAATTTTCATTGCTACCAACAGTGTAAAGGGTTTCCTTTTCTCTGCATCTTTACCAACATTTGTTATTTGAGGTATGTTTGGTGATAGCATTCTGACAGATGTGAGGTGCTATCTCATTGTAGTTTCAATGTGTTTTTCTCTGATGATTTGTGATTTTGAACATCTCTTCATGTATATGCTGGCCCTGTATGTCTTTGGAAAAATGTCTATTCAGGTCTTTTGCCCACTGATAATTGAGTTCTTTGTTCTTTTGATATTGAATTTTATTAGTTGTTTATATATTTTGGTTTCAAACCCCTAAACAATCATATCATTTGCAAATATTTTCTCTAGTTCAGTAGGCAGTCTTTGTTTCATTAATGATTTCCTTTGCTGTGCAAAACTTTTAAATTTAATCAGATCCCATTTGTGAACTTTTGCTTTAGTTCCCTTTGCCTGAAAATGTACTAATATATATATATATATATATATATGCAAAAATTATCAACAAAGTATTAGCAACTTGAATTTAATAATATATACAAAAGAACATATATCCTGATTAAATGGGATTTATTCTGGGGTTATAAGGATGATTCAGTATGAAACAAAATGGAAGATAAAAATCACATGACTATTTCAATAGTTGAAGAAAAACTTTGGACAAAATTCAGCATCCATTTATGATTTAAAACTCTCATCAAAATTGATATATAGAGAATGTATCTCAGCATAATAAAGTCCACTTATCACAAAACCATAGCTAACATCGTACTCAATGGTGAAAAGCAGAAACCTTTTATCTAAAATCAGGAACAAGACAAAATATCCACTCTAACAACTTCTATTTAATGTAGAATTGAAAGTGTTAGCCACAGAAATCAGACAAGAAAAATAAACAAAAGGGAGGGAAGAAATAAAATTCACTACTTGCAGATGGCATGATACTTTATTTATAAAACCCTAAAGTTTGACTTTCATAAAGAGACAGAAAGAAAACTACTGTATTTAAAATCAAAACAAAAAGAATAAAATACCTGGGAATAAACTTAACCAAGTTTATTAACAAACTTCAAGTTAATAAACTTAAAATAAAAGTTTAATACAATTATGTAAAGTTTAAAAATAAAATAAAATTTAAAAAAAATAAATAAAAGTTTGAACTTAACTAGAAGTTAAGTTCAAACACTTAAATAACTTAAAAGTTAATAAACTTAAACCAAGGAAGTGAAAGTTTGATACTCTGAAAACTATAAAACACTGATGAATAAAATTGAAGATGATACAAAGAAAACGGAATGATATCCTGTGTTTCTGGTTTGAAAGAATTAATATTGTTATGTCAAACAATCTGTAGATTTAATGCAATTTAAAATAATCCTTAAAAAATAAGTGGTTTGGTGGTTTAGTCATTAAGTCGCTAGTGCACTGGGATGACCCAGAGGGATGGTATGGGGAGGGAGGAGGGAGGAGGGTTCAGGATGGGGAACACATGTATACCTGTGGCGGATTCATTTTGATATTTGGCAAAACTAATACAATTATGTAAAGTTTAAAAATAAAATAAAATTAAAATAAAAAAAAGTCGTTTCTGACTCTTGTGACCCTGTTGACTGTAGCCTGCCAGGCTCCTCTGTCCATGGGATTCTCCAGGGAAGAATACTGGAGTGGGTTGTCATTCCCTCCTCCAGGGAATCTTCCCAACCCAAGAATCAAACCCAGGTCTCCTGCCTTGCAGGCAGATTCTTTACCAACTGAGCTACAAGGGAAGCCCCTAAATAAATAAATAAATAAAAGCCTCTTGATAAAACTTTGTGTGAGACCTGTAGCTTTGTTTTCCTTCTTTAAGATTGTCTTGGCTATTGGGGGGGTTGTGTGTTTATTTTTGCATTTCTGTGTATAAATTTTGAATCATATGTTGAAGAACTACAGGAAAAAGAAGAAGAAAACTGTTAGGATTTTGATTGGGACTGTCCTACATTTATAGATCTAGAGAGAGATGATATCTTTAAAATGCTGAAATCTGAATTGAAATTTGATTGTATTGTGAATGCACCCCTCCTACCATCTCACTCTGGCTGCTTCTTTGTCTTTGGAAGTAGGTTCCAGTCTTCTTTGTCAATTGTTATTCAGCAGTTAGTTGTGATTTTTGGCACAAGTGAAAGAGGAGAGTGAAAAGTTGGCCTAAAACTCAAGAAAACAAAGATCATGGCATCTGGTCCCATCACTTCACGGCAAATAGGGAAATGGTGGAAGCAGTGGCAAACTTTATTTTGGGGGGCTCCAAAATCACTGCACATGGTGACTTCAGCCATGAAATAAAAAGATGCTTACTCCTTGGAAGAAAAATTATGACCAACCTACACAGCATATTAAAAAGCAGAGACATTACTTTGCCAACAAAGGTCCATTTAGTCGAGGCTATGGTTTTTCCAAGTAGTCATGTATGGATGTGAGAGTTGGACTACAAAGAAAGCTGAGCGCCAAAGAATTGATGCTTTTGAACTGTGGTGTTGCAGAAGACTCTTGAGAGTCCCTTGGATTGCAAGGAGAACCAACCAGTCCATCATAAAGGAAATCAGTCTTGAATGTTCATTGGAAGGATTGTAATTGCTTCCAAAGTCAATAATTGCCCCCAAAGTCCACAGTCTCAAGCTAGTTGCTGGGATTTAATCTGCAGGAGTCAATTTCTCTCCTCTTCTTTGGTCACACTGTCCCTAGTGCTCAGCTTTTGTTTTGTTCCTATTTCTTCTTTTAGGCCACACTCTGGTGTTTGTTCTCTTCCCAGACATGAGGGGGTAAAAGTAAAAGCTTTTTAGGGCTCACTTTCTCAGTTGGGCTGGAAGCGGGGAGGTATACAGCAGGCACAGTTGGGGTGTGTGGTGTTTGCATGCTTGCTGTGAAGAATGGGGATGGGGTGCTGACCTCACGCTTCAGGGGTTGAACCTCAGTGAGGTTCTGTAGCCAAGACCTGCAGGAAGTCACCAGAGTCTAAGACAGGTTGTATGCTTCCCTAGAGGAGTTGGCCTTAGGTTGTGGATCCCTTGGCAAAGCCAAGTTGCACAGGTTCCCAGGAAGGTGTGGACAGTGATCCACAGCTTGGCCACAGCTGTGACCCCTGGGGTGGAGACCACAGTGACCCCTTGTCCTCCACCCATGGTACCCAGTGGTGGCCTGTATTCCCCATTCTAGTTCACAAACTGCAGTCATGGATAGTCCTGCCTCTGACACTTGCAGCAGCTTTGGCATATATACTTCTGGGGTCACAGTCCACAGCTGTGGCTTGTCCAGCTTGGGCTCAGGCTTTTTCTGGACTCCCTCAGGCGATCTACTAGCTCCCTCAAAATATCTTCATGGCAATCAATCTCAGTGTTCTCACTGAGGTTCACCCCTGAAGCGTGAGCTCAGCACCCCATCCCCATTCTCCACAGCAAGCATGCAAACAGCATCTCAACTGAGCAGTGTTAGTCAGCAATGATCTCTATGGTGAATTCTGTCTGTTTTGCCTTCCAAGCATCTGTTGCTTTACTCATCTCTGAGGTTCCAGAGCTACCCCCACTCTCCCATCTCTGCCTAAGATGGGGTTTCTGAGTGTGTGGAAATTTCTCCTCCTTCACAACTCCCTCCCTGAGGCTTAGGTCCCTATTCCAAGTCCTTTGTCTCTTTAATTTCCTATGTCTTTGCACTACTTCGTTATGAGGAGAATATTTGCCTTTTTGAAACTCTAGAGTCTTCCTCTAGCATTCAGAATGTGTTCTGCAGGAGTTGTTCCACATACAGATGTATTTTTTGAAAGAACTGTGGGGAAGAGGGTTATCTACCCATCTTATTCCTTTGCCATCTTGAAAGTTCCCAGAAAAACTTTTTAAACTGTCATCCATCTTTATGATATATTTTAGATTCATCAGAGGAAAAGGGGGGTTTACCATGTAAGTACATGTTAAAACTTCAGGCTATATTACAATCCTGCTGTTCCTAGGACGTTTCAAATGGGATAAAATAAAAATTTAGAAATCTATTTCTTTTGGGTGACTCCTACTGCCAAAGTATGGTGGTTATCTGCCACATGGAGCTCCATAATATAGTCATAGAACAGACAGCTCACACTGGAATCATTTCACTGACATTTAGCTTTGTTTTTGCTATGTATCCAGCAGCTATTATGAACTTTTAAATTATGAACTTTTAAATACAATATATTTATTGAAATTTGTTTAAATTATAGTATAGTCATGTTTTTAGATCCATTTCAAATATCTTTCTGAGTGTAATGAATACCATATTTAATGGCTTTACCAAGTTTCTTTCAGAGTTTAAAGTTTGTGTTTAAATAAACATAACTCAGTGATTAATTTCCCATATACTCTTATGATTTTTACATGATTTGTTGATCTTTGTATACTGATATATTTCATAGATAACAGCATTGCACTCATAAGTGTTTTGAAGAGAAACTATCAAAACCAACGTAGGCTGATCCTTGTCAAAGTTGCTGCCTTTGGCTCTTTTGCTAATTGTAAATGCAGTAGGATCTTTCCTTTGCCTTCAGAGGATGTCCATATAAAGGTTAATGCAGAACATCTAACCAATTATTGCAGAGAGTAGTCTCAAATCACACTGCTGCATGGGAAGAAGCCAACTGCCAAGTTGAAGGGTGATGTTGTCTATAATGCACATGGTTTTTATTGTGTTAAGTTTCCCAGGAACGTGTGGAGGATAATGTAGTTTAATTCAGATTGCTTTGGAAAGTTGTAATTTTCCCTTAGCTGTTGTTGGTATTTAACATGTTTTGACTTGTGAAAAAAATTTAGAAGCAAAGACCTCAGTTAAATAGAGTTGGGAGACCAGAAGAGGGATCTCTCACACCTTGTGATGATAGATGAGCCCACAGGAAGAAGAATGACTCCTATTCTTTCCTGGCAATGACCCACCCAATGAAAATCCATACACTCTGCTCAGTACATCCCTCCTGACTTCCTTTTCCTCTCTTCAAAGTTGTTCTTTATCTCTTGTCATGTAGGAACTTGCACATAGCTCATCACGCTTGCAGACCCCAAATTGCAAATCTCTGCTGATCCCAAATAAATCAGTCTTTGCTGAAGTGTATTTGATTCAGGTCAACATATTGAATTATTTTAGATCCATATAAAAACTGCCAATGATTTGAGAAATTTTTCTGACCTACTGCAATCGTGTGGCGCACACTTTGAGTGTAGATGCCACCTTCCTTCCTACAATCATTTTGACATCTTCACATTGTCATAATAGGTTCATATTCACATATGTGTAAGGAATAGGAATCTCTGTGTTTCCTTTCTTTCCCTCAATTCTGTCTCCTGTGTGTACATGTACTCAGGTACACACACATCCACACAAGCTTAGCTTTTTTTTTTTTTAATAAGCATGCTGGATTCTTCTTTTATTAAGTGCTGTTATTTGATACTTTTCCTTATATTTTGCAGAGAAAATTATTTTATCCTTTAAAAACATATTTATTTAAATTTTCTATCTAACTTGGGGAAGAGCATGAGGCTAAAGGAAGCCATTATCTTTCTATGTCAATTAGGGTTGTTAAACTCTCATAACATGTGTTAAAAAATATGAAGAAATCACATGTGAATGACATGCTGCTTGTGTAGTGAGAGATTATTAATTTAGAAATTTATTGTTTTATTTTTTAATTAATTTATTGTAATTGGAGGCTAATTACTTTACAATATTGTGGTGGTTTCTGCCATACATTGACATGAATAACACATATACATGGGTATACATGTATCCCACAGTCCTGAAACCCCTCCCACCTCCCTCCCCACCCTATTCCTCTGGGTTGTCCCAGACCACCAGCTTTGAGTGCCCTGCTTCACTCATTGAACTTGAACTGGACATGAGTTTTATCTACGGTAATATACACGTTTCAATGGTATTATTTCATATCGTCCCATGCTCTTCTCCTACACCATCCAAAATTTTGTTTTTTAACCTCTGTGTCTCTTTTGCTGTCTTGCATATAAGCTCATCATTACTGTCTTTCCAAATTTCAGTTCAGTTCAGTTCAGTTGCTCAGTCGTGTCCGACTCTTTGTGACCCCATGACCCATAGCACTCCAGGCCTCCCTGTCCATCACCAACTCCCGGAGTCCACCCGAACCCATGTCCATTGAGTCAGTGATGCCATCCAACCACCTCATCCTCTGTCATCCCCTTCTTATCCTGCCTTCAATCTTTCCCAGCATCAGGGTCTTTTTCAATGAATCAGCTCTTCGCATCAGGTGGCTAAAGTATTGGAATTTCAGCTTTAACATCAGTCTTTCCAATGAACACCCGGGACTGATCTTTAAGATGGACTGGTTGGATCTCCTTACAGTATAAGGGACTCTCAAGAGTCTTCTCCAACACCACAGTTCAAAAGCATCAATTCTTCTGTACTCAGCTTTGTTTATAGTCCAACTCTCACATCCATACACGGCCACTGGAAAAATTATAGCCTTGACCAGACAAACCTTTGTTGGCAAAGTAATGTCTCTGCTTTTTAATATGCTGTCTAGATTGGTCATAACTTTCCTTCCAAGGAGTAAGTGTCTTTTATTTCATGACTGTAATCACTATCTGCAGTGATTTTGGAACCCAGAAAAAAAAAAAAAAAGTCAGCCACTGTTTCCACTGTTTCCCCATCTATATGCATTAAAATACTACATTGGTGTTTCTCTTACTGGCTTACTTCACTCTGTATAATAGGTTCTGGTTTCATCAACCTCATTAGAACTGACTCAACTGCATTCTTTTCTATAGCTGAGTAACATTCCATTGTGTATATGTACCACAGCTTTCTTATTCATTTTTCTGCTGATGGACATCTAAGTAGCTTCCATGACCTAGCTACTGTAAACAGTGCAACACTGGTGAACATGTGTGTCTTTCAATTCTGGTTTCCTTGTTGAATATGCCAAGCAGTGGGATTACTGGATGGTATAGCAGTTCTATTTCCAGTTTTTAAAGGAATCTCCACACTGTTCTCCATAGTGGCTGTACTAGTTTGCATTCCCACCAACAGTATAAGAGGGTTTCCTTTTCTCTACACCCTCTCCAGCATTTATTGTTTGTAGACTTTTTGATGGCAGCCATTCTGACTGGTGTGAGATGGTACTTCATTGTTTGGATTTGCATTTCTCTGACAGTGAGTGATATTGAGCATTTTTTCATGTATTTATTAGCCATCTGTGTGTCTTCTTTGGAGAAATGTCTATTTAGTTTTTTGGCCCATTTTTTTTTTTTTTTTGATTGGGTAGTTTATTTTTCTGGTATTAAACTGCATGAACTGCTTGTATATTTTGGAGATTAATTCTTTGTCTGTTGCTTCATTTAGTATTATTTCCTCCCATTCTGAAGGCTGCCTTTCCACCTTGCTTATAGTTTCCTTCATTGTGCAAAAGCTTTTAAGTTTAATTAGGTCCCATTGGCTTATTTTTGTTTTTATTTCCATTGCTCTGGGAGTTGGATCATAGAGGATCTTGCTGTGATTTATGTTAGAAGTGTTCTGCCTGTTTTCCTCTAAAAGTTTTATAGTTTCTGATCTTACATTTAGATCTTTAATCCATTTTGAGTTTATTTTTGTGTATGGGGTTAGAAAGTGTTCTGATTACATTCTTTTACACATGATTCACCAGTTTTCCCAGAACCACTTGTTAAAGAGATTGTCTTTACTCCATTGTATATTTTTGCTTCCTTTGTAAAAGATGAGGCATCCATAGGTGGGTGGGTTTATCTCTGGGCTTTCTATTTTGTTCCATTGATCTATATTTCTGTCTTTGTACCAGTACCAGACTGTCTTAATGACTGTAGCTTTGTAGTATAGTCTGAAGTCAGGCAGGTCGATTCCTCCAGTTCCATTCTTCTTTCACAAATTTGTTTGGCTATTTGAGGTTTTTTGTGTTTCCATGTTAATTGTGAAATTATTTATTCTAGTTCTATAAAAAATACTATTGGTAGCTTGACAGGGATTGCATTGACTCTAAAGATTACTTTGGGTAGAATACTCATTTTCACTATATTGGTTCTTCCAATCCAAAGCATGGTATATTTCTCCATCTATTTGTGTCACCTTTGATTTCTTTCAACAGTGTTTTATAGTTTTCTATATATAGGTCTTTGTTTCTTTAGATAAATTTATTCCTAAGTATTTTATTCTTTTCGTTGCAATGGTGAATGAGATTGTTTCCTTAATTTCTCTTTTTTCTTTTTCTTTCTTTCTTTCTTTCTTTTTTTTTTTTTTAGGAATGCAGGGGATCTCTGTGTTTTAGCTTTATATCCTGTAACTTTACTATATTCATTGGTTGGCACTAGTGATTTTCTGGTGGTGTCTTTAGGGTTTTCTATGTAGAGGATCATGTCACCTACAGACAGTGAGAGTTTTACTTCTTCTTTTCCAATCTGGATTTCTTGTTGTTGTTTGTTTTTTTTTTCTTCTCTGCTTGCTGTGGCTAGGACTTTCAAAACTATGTTGAATAGTAGGGTAAGAGTGGGCACCCTTGTCTTATTTCTGATTTTAGAGGAAAGGCTTTCAACTTTTTTGCCTTTGAGTATAATGTTTGCTGTGGGTTTGTCATATTTGGCTTTTATTATGTTGAGGTATGTTCCTTCTATGCCTGCTTTCTGCAGAGTTTTATCATAAATGGGTGTTAAATTTTGTCAAAGGCTTTCTCTGCATCGATTGAGATAATCATATAGTATTTTATCTTTCAATTTGTGAATATGGTGCATCACATTGATTGATTGGCAAGTATTGAAGAATCCTTGCATCCCTGGGATAAAGTCCACTTGTTCATGTGAATGATATTTTTAATATGTTTTTGGATTCTGTTTGCTAAAATTTTGTTGAGGATTTTTGCATCTATTTTCATCAGTGATTTTGGCCTGTAGTTTTCTCTTTTTGTGCCACCTTTGTCTGGTTTTGGTATGAGGGTGATGGTGGTTTCATAGAATGTGTCTGGGATTTTGCCTTCGTCTGCCATCTTCTGGAAGAATAGGATATGTGTTAGCTTTTCTCTAAATTTTTGGTAGAATTCACCTGTGAAGCCATCTGGTCCTGGGCTTTTGTTTGTTGGAAGATTTTTAATTACAGCTTCAATTTCCATGCTTGTGATGGGTCTGCTCAGATTTTCTATTTCTTCCTGGTTCAGTTTTGGAAGGTAATACTTTTCTAAGCAATTGTCCACTTCCTCCAAGTTGTCCATTTTATTGGCATATAATTACTCATAGTAGTCTCTTATGATCTTTCGTATTTCTGTGTTGTCTGTTGTGATTTCTCCATTTTCATTTCTAATTTTATTGATTTGATTCTTCTCCTTTTTTCTTGATGATTCTGGTTAATGGTTTGTCTATTTTATTTATCTTCTGAAAGAACCAGCTTAAAATTTCTTGATCTTTGCTATAGTCTCCTTTATTTCTTTTTTTGATTTTTTATGAATTCTTTCCTTCTGCTTACTTTGGGGTTCTTTTCTTCTTTTTCTAGTTGATTTAGATGTAAATTTAGGTTGTTCATTTGATGCTTCTCTTGTTTCTTGAGGTAGGCTTGTATTGCTATGAATGTCTCTCTTAGCACTGCTTTTACTGAATCCCATAGGTTTGGGGTTGTATTTTCATTTTCATCTGTTTCTATGCATATTTTGATTTCCTTTTTTTTATTTCCTCTGTGATCTGTTGGTTATTCAGAAGCATGCTGTTTAGCCTACACATGTTTGTATTTTTGACATTTTTTCCCCCTGTAGTTGACATCTAAGCTTAGTGCATTGTGATTAGAAAAGATGCTTGAAATGTTTTCAATTGTTTTCAATTTACAAAGACTAGATTTATCACCAAGGATGTGATCTAATCTGGAGTTCCATGTGCATTTGAGAAAAAGGTGAGTTCTGTTGTTTTTGGGTGAAATGCCCTATAGATATCAATTAGTTCTAACTGCTCCATCGCATCATTTGGAGCTTGTGTTTCTTTGCTGATTTTCTGTTTGGTTGGTGTATCCATAGGTGTAAGTGGGGTATAAAAATTCCCCACTATTATTGTGTTACTGTTAATTTTCCCTTTCATATTTGTTAGCATTTGCCTTACATATTGAGGTGCTCCTATGTTGGGCGCATCCATATTTATAATTGTTTTATCTTCTTCTTGGGTTGATCTTTTGATCATTATGTAGTGTCCTTCTTTGTCTCTTACCACAGTCTTTATTTAAACATCTATTTTATCTAATATGAGCATTGCTACTTCTGCTTTCTTTTGGTCCCCATTTGCATGAAATATCTTTTCCCAGCCCTTCAGTTTAAATCTGTATGTGTCCCTACGTTTGGGGTGGGTCTCTTTTAGACAGCATATATATGGGACTTGTTTTTGTATCCCTTTGGCCAGTCTTTTTCTTTTGGTTAGAGCATTCAACCCATTTACATTTAAGGTAATTATTGATAAGTTTGATCCCATTACCATTTACTTTGTTGCTTTGGGTTAGTTTTTATAAACCTTTACTGTGTTTCCCATCTAGAGGAGATCCTTTAGCACTTGTTGAAGAGCTGGTTTGGTGGTGCTAAACTGTCTCAGCTTTTGTTTGTCTGGAAAGCTTTTGATTTCTCCTTCATACCTGAATGGGATCCTTGCTGGGTAGAGTAATCTTGGTTGCAGGTTTTTCTCTTTCTTCACTTTAAGTATGCCATGTCATCCCCTTCTGGCCTGAAGAATTTCTATTGAAAGATCAGCTGTTATCCTTATAGGGATCCCCTTGTGTGTTATTCGTTGCTTTTCCTTTGTTGCTTTTAATATTTGCTCTTTGTTTTTGATCTTTGTTAGTTTGATTAATATGTGTCTTGGGGTGTTTTGCCTTGGGTTTATCCTGTTTGGGACTCTTTCAGCTTCTTGAACTTGGGTGGCTATTTCCTTCCCCACATTAGTGAAACTTTCAACAGTTGTCAAGTGTTTTCTTAAGGTCTTTCTTTTTGTTTTCTTCTGGGACACCTATGATTCAAATGTTGGTGCATTTAACATTATCCCAGAGGTCTCTGATGGTGCTCTCAATTCTTTTTATTCTTTTTTTCTCTTTTCCTCTCTGCTTCATTTCTTTCGACTGTTCTATCTTCCACCTCACCTATCCTCTCTTTTGCCTCAGTTATTCTACTGTTGTTTCCCCCAGAGTGTTTTTTATCTTTGTTATTACATTATTTATTATTGATTGATTCTTCTTTATTTCTTCTACGTCCTTGTTAAACATTTCTTGAATATTCTGAATCCTTGTCTCTAGTGTATTTATCTGTAGCTGCATTTTGTCCTCAAGATTTTGGATCATCTTTGCTATCATTTTTCATTATTATTTTATCATTGCATAACATTTTTCAGGTAGACTCTCTATTTCCTCCTCCTTTGTTGATTGTGGGTTTTTATCATGTTCCTTCACCTTTTGAATATTTCTCTGCCTTTTCATTTTGTTTAGATTGCTGTGTTTGGGGTGTCGTTTCTGCAGGCTAGAAGTTCATGCTTTCTCTTAATTGTGGAGTCTGATCCCTGTGAGTGGGGTTAGACTAATGGCTTGTCACGTTTTCCTGGTTGGGGGAGCTGGAGTCTGTGTTCTGGTGGGTGGAACTGGATCTCTTCTCTCTGGAGCGCAATGAAGTGTCCAGTAGTGATTTTTGGGATGTCTGGGTTTAGCATTACTTCAGGCACCCTGTTTTTTAATGTTCAGGGTTTTGTTCCTGTTTTGCTGGAGAATTATCATTGTGTGTCTTGCACTGGACATTTTTGGATCTTGGGTGGAGCTTGATTTCAGTGTAGGTGTGGAGGCTTTTGGGTGAACTTTTGTCTATTAATGTTCCCTGGAGTCAAGAGTTATCTGATGTTCTGAAGTTTTGGAGTTAAGCCTTCTGCCTCTGGCTTTCAGTCCTTCTCTTACAGTAGCCTCAAGTCTTCTCCATCCATACCACATAGAATATAAAATCCCTAGGTTTATTGGTGAAACAGTTCTCTACAGCCAGGAAGAACTAGAGATTCACAAAGTTATATAGAGAAGAGAAGATGGAGGAGGGTGACAGAGGTGACCAGGTGGAGAAAAAGGAGTCAAAAGGGGACAGTGTGTTTTAGTCAGTAATCTAATCCCTAATTGCTCTCCATAGCTTAGAACACCCAGAGAGATTCACAGAGTTCTGTAGAGAAAACAAGAGGGAGGAAGGAGATAGAGGTGTCTTGGAGGAGAAAAGTGAGAGTCAAAAGGGGAGAGAGCAATCAAGCCAATAATCAAGTCCTTAAGTGAAAATGGATACTGAACATTAGATTCTTAGAGGTATAAAATTGATAACAAATATAAAAAATCAAATATTTGAGGGTTCAGGATGGGGAACACATGTATACCTGTGGCAGATTCATTTTGATATTTGGCAAAACTAATACAATTTTTAAAGTTTAAAAATAAAATAAAATAAAAAAATCTAAACTAGAAGTTAGATGGTCAAAAATACAATATAAGAAAATACAAAACATAATCACAATAATTTTAAAAATATGGAATTTTTAATAGTTTTTTTGGAAAAGTAATAATAAGCTATGAAAATCAAAGTTAAAGGAATAATAAAGAACTAATTTTTTTAAAAAAAATTAGAAAGTGATAATAGTAAAAATATATCTAGGAATTTCTCTGGAGCTGTGGTGGGCAGTGTGGGGTCAGTTCAGTGTCAGATAGTCCCTTGTTCCAACTTGTACTTGTTCTCAAGGTCTATAGGTGCCTCTCCAATGTCCCCAGTGTTAAATGCAGGGTTTTGATCTATTGCACCTGTTACTTCCAGAGCAGTTCCCCCTTCTTTGTTTGTTTTGGCTTCCTCTGTTTGCAGGTCTCTTCAGTGTCTAATTTCCACCCTGACACAAGGGGGCAAATGTGGCCACTTATTTAGGCTCACTTGTTCAGTTGTGTTGTGGGGAGGGAGGGACACTGCAAACAAATACCACTGGCATGTGTGGGGAGTGCTCACAGTGGATGGACCACACTGGGTTGGCCACAATCCAGGGTGGCATACATGTCCCGGGTGTACACTGCTCAGTCTCCGGAGTGCTCTGCAACAGCACTGTCCCAAGTGGCTCTGCATTTCATGTACTTCACGGATATAAGCCACTCAGGTTCTTGGGTACTCTGCAAGGGCACAGACCTGGGTTGGCTGTGTATTTTGTGCCCTTCCCAGGTCCGAACAGCTCAGGTGACCAGTCTTGGCAAGCACACTGTCCCATGTGGGCTGTGCATCTTATTCATCTGCCCGGTCCCTGCCATTCAGTTCCCCAGGTGCACCACGACAGCACAGTCCCAGGTGTGGTGTGTGTCTCCTTTGGGATGCTGATCTCAGGGTGTGACAATCCTAGTGGATGTCAACCATCCAGGATCCCAGGAAGGCAGGTTAGCAAATGGGAGCCTGCTCACAGTTTGGTGGAAGACATGGTCTCTGGGGTTGAGATTGCAGAAACCTCCTTGCCTTCAGGCTCTGGCTGTCTCTTGCCTGCCTCTTTGCCTCTGGGGAGGGAGGACCCTATACAACAGCTGGCTTGCCCTCCTTTGGTATTCATTCAATCCGTTGTTCTGTGAGTGCAACAGTGGTCACCATGTGGCAATAGAGCCTTTCATGGGAAAAGTCTTTTTTTTTTTTTTTGGTTTTGGTCTCTCTGGTGATCCTGTGGTTTGGGTTGTTGTCTCACATAAGCTCCCTCAGATGGTCGTCAGGGCATTCAGGCCCGGTCCTTACCCTAAGGATGAATGATGTGCCTCTCTGCCCAGCCCCCACTCACTGGTGGTGGACGCAAGTGTCTGGGCCACTTCTTGGTGGGCAGTTGCAGTTAGGCACGTATTCTTTGGGTTTTTTCTTTTTTTTTTTATCCTGGTTATGTTTGGCCTCTGAGATTCCAAAACTCCCCACAGACACACTTGTGAGAGGGTTTCCTACTGTGTGGAGATTTCCTCCTTCCCAACTCCTTCCCAACTCCCTCCCCAGGATGGGTCTCCGTCCTTAAATCTTTTGTCTCAGTTTCTGTCTTTTATATTTTGTCCTACCTCTTTTTGAAGAGATTGGACTGCCTTTCTGGGTGCCTGGTATCCTTTGCCAGCATTCAGAAGTCATTTTGTGAAAGTTGCTCAGCATTCAAATGATCTTTTGATGAATTTGTAGGGGAGAAAGTGGTCTCCCCATCCAATTCCTCCACCATTTTGGGACTGTGCCCCAATTTAGAAGTTCCTTGATTGATTAAGGACAGTTATTGAAGTTTTTTTAGTGAAGGAATGTATTCAGAATGGAGAAAATATTCTGCACCTGTTTCTTCAGCTTTTCCTCTGGGGAAAATTGAGAACTATTGATAATGAACTTAAAAGGATGAACACAGCTTTTTAAAAAATATAAATTGTGTATAGTCAATCAAGGCTCTCCTACTGAAGAAGAAAGAGGGTGAAACAGATAGTACCTAAGAAAACAGTGGGTTCTTTTCTCTTTGTCTCAAATCAAAAATCAACTTCAAGTTTATTTTTTCTTAAACTTGAAGCAATGGTCATTTCAAGATTGAGCAGAGATAGACACAGTTAAAATGCAAATTTCCAATGTTGTGTGACTAAATTGGGATGGGAGAGTAGATATTAGATTGGAGCACTAGATTTGCTCCAAAACCATGGCTTCTGAACTATGTGCTGAGGCATCTTAGGTGCTGAAAAAATTCCTAGGAATACTGTGGGATATTTTAAATTTTCAAGGGAAACACAAGAATACTCCATACCACTTGATCAGCACGTGATGCTTAATGTAGTTCACAGTTTCAACATTGGATCATGCTACTTTCTTTTTGTTGATGTCATGTCTTATGAAACTGAAGTTTCAGTGACTCCTACCTTGTTAAAAATGGAATTATTAGGCATTTATTTTGGTCTAGGGAGTGCCACAAAAAAAGTTACTGAAACACTAACGATGTCATAAACAGAGAAAGTTTGGAAACTTTGCTCTCATTCTTTCTCTGTATGTATAAGTATGCATGAATATATACCTATACACACAAATATAATACAAATATGTTAATAATAGTTAATATTTTAATATTTATTCTCATAAGTATTTTATAGAACATTATTAATAATTTGGGATATTAAATTATATTCTCCTTGAATCCTTAAATCATGTTTATAGAAAAAGTGAAGTGGCTCTGTCATGTCTGACTCTTTGCAACCCCATGGACTGTAGCCCACCAGGCTCCACCCATGGGATTTTCCAGGCAAACATACTGGAATGGGTTGCCATTTTCTTCTCCAGGGTTTCTTCCTGATCTGGGATTGAACCTGGGTCTCCCATGCTGCAGGCAGACTCTTTACCATCTGAGCCATCAGGAAGCCTTGTTTATAGAAAGTCATTCTGTTAACATATAGATTGTAAGAACTTAGACTAAGCATTACTATTCACTTAGTGCACTTAACCAAACTGCCCATCTACTGCTTTGAAAGGAAATTACAGAACCTTTCAAACTAACATGGCTCTGAAGTGAGACCATATCTGCATTCCTTTGATTTTCTCATTTAGTTCTTGGGATGAAAAGAAGCTTAAACTTATTCAGTTGAGTAAATTTTTTCCCCATTTTCAGGAATTTACATTTAGAGGCTGCCCTACTTCAAGATCTCATGTTTTGACTTCTTTAGGTTATATATGAGTGTCAGGTTAGTGACTGAAATACTAATACTCATCTTTGGGTGAACAGTCTGAAAGCAATAAATTGGTGTCATAAGATTGTGTTTGCTCAGGGTATCATTTTGGTAATTCTTTCCCCAAATTCCCAAGTCCTAGTGGCTTGTGATTGAGTGGACAATTCCACATGTTTTAAACTAATTAAAGTATCTTGTTTGCCCCAAATATATCAATTCCTTTGATATATAAACTTTCTCTATAAAAAAATTTGTATCATAAATTCTAGTTCTTTATAGCCTATGTTATGGTAGATCTGCCAAAATTATAATAGCAGCTTCAGTCACTGAATCAGAATGATTTTTGAAACTTGATTTATACCTATAAGTTTCACATAACTCTCAATGAGAACAGTCTCTAAAAACCTGTTTAGTTCTCCCTCTATCTACATGGCCCATTACCCTATTCTTAACACTCCCTTTGGCTACTCAGTTTTGACTTTCATATGTGATCTGACCACTGCTGAAAAGCTGAAGCCTTTGCTCCATGATGCCTGTTGATAGAGGAATGGGGAGCAGCTTTGGAAACTTTAAGATAGACTACTTCTCATAAACCAGTTTTTGTCTTGACACTGCTAGTCTCTGTTTCATAGCAGTGTCATCTTGACTCTCTAGGATTCTCTACTAAGACATTAGACAAAGGTCTTCCTCACTTTACACTTGAGACCTTTGTCTCTCTGAACTTAAGACATACATATAATCTCAAGTGTTAGATGTTTCTTAGTCAAGTAATTTAGAGCACTGGTTTTCCAATATTTCAGTGTAGACTAGTTTTTAAATAACTTTTTACATAGTTCAAGTATATAAAGTAGAAAAAAATCAGAATTAGGTTGTTTTAAGTCATAGAAGCGACGGGCATGCCCTAATGCAGGCACGCGCCATAGTGCCGCCGAGAGGAGCCACCCCACGTCCGAGGTAAGGGGCAGAAGCCGGGAGGACCCCATGCCCGGAGGGCAGTGGCCAAGAGGAGTTACCCCACGTCCGAGGTCAGGGGCAGTGGCCGAGACTACCAGACTGCGATATCCCAGGAACAGCCGAGAGGAGCTACCCCGTGTCCGAGGTCGGGGGGGCGGCCGAGAGGAGATAACCAGTGTCTGAGGTCAGGGGTGGCGACGAGAGGAGTTACCCCGCATCCAAGGTCAGGGGCAGCGGCTTGGAGGAGCTACCCCACGCCCCTAAGCCCGAGGCCAGGGGCAGTGGCCGGGAGGACCAACCCCACGTCCAAGGAGCTGGGGCAGTGCCGGCACAGGAGGGCCTAGAGGAGCTATCCTACATTGAAGGTCAGGAAGGGCGGTGTACCCCTCGTCCAAGGTAAGGAGCAATGGCTGCGCTTTGCTGGAGCAGCCGTGAAGAGATACCCCACGCCCAAGGTAAAAGAAACCCAAGTAAGACAGTAGGTGTTGCAAGAGGGCATCACAGAGCAAACACACTGAAACCATACTCACAGAAAACTAGTCAATCTAATCACACTAGGACCACAGCCTTGTCTAACTCAGTGAAACTAAGCCATACCCATGGGGCAACCCAAGACGGGTGGGTCATGGTGGAGAGATTTGACAGAATGCAGTCCGCTGGAGAAGGGAATGGCAAACCACTTCAGTATTCTTACCTTGAGAACCCCATGAACAGTATGAAAAGGCAAAATGATAGGATACTGAAAGAGAAACTCCCCAGGTCAGTAGGTGCCCAATATGCTACTGGAGATTAGTGGAGAAATAACTCCAGAAAGAATGAAGGGATGGAGTCAAAGCAAAAAGAATACCCAGCTGTGGATGTGACTGGTGATAGAAGCAAGGTCCGATGCTGTAAAGAACAATACTGCATAGGACCCTGGAATGTCAGGTCCATGAATCAAGGCAAATTGGAAGTGGTCAAACAAGAGATGGCAAGAGTGAATGTCGGTATTCTAGGAATCAGTGAACTGAAATGGACTGGAATGGGTGAATTTAACTCAGATGACCATTATATCTACTACTGTGGGCAGGAATCCCTCAGAAGAAATGGAGTGGCCATCATGGTCAATAAAAGAGTCCAAAATGCAGTACTTAGATGCAATCTCAAAAATGACAGAATAATCTCTGTTCGTTTCCAAGGCAAACCATTCAATATCACAGTAATCCAAGTCTATGCCCCAACCAGTAATGCTGAAGAAGCTGAAGTCGAACAGTTCTATGAAGACCTACAAGACCTTTTAGAACTAACACCCCAAAAAGATGTCCTTTTCATTATAGGGGACTGGAATGCAAAAGTAGGAAGTCAAGAAACACCTGGAGTAACAGGCAAATTTGGCCTTCGAATATGGAATGAAGCAGGGCAAAGATCAATAGAGTTTTGCCAAGAGAATGCACTGGTCATAACAAACACCCTCTTCCAACAACACAAGAGAAGACTCTATACATGGACATCACCAGATGGTCAACACCAAAATCAGATTGATTATATTCTTTGCAGCCAAAGTTGGAGAAGCTCTATACAGTCAGCAAAAACAAGACCAGGAACTGACTGTGGCTCAGACCATGGACTCCTTATTGCCAATTCAGACTGAAATTGAAGAAAGTAGGGAAAACCATTAGACCATTCAGGTAGGACCTAAATCAAATCCCTTATGATTATACAGTGGATGTGAGGAATAGATTTAAGGGCCTAGATCTGATAGATAGAGTGCCTGATGAACTATGGACTGAGGTTCGTGACCCTGTACAGGAGACAGGGATCAAGACCATTCCCCTAGAAAAGAAATGCAAAAAAGCAAAATGACTGTCTGGGGAGGCCTTACAAATAGCTGTGGAAAGAAGAGAAGTGAAAAGCAAAGGAGAAAAGGAAAGATATAAACATCTGAATGCAGAGTTCCAAAGAATAGCAAAAAGAGATAAGAAAGCCTTCTTCAGTGATCAGTGCAAAGAAATAGAGGAAAACAACAGAATGGGAAAGACTAGGGATCTCTTCAAGAGAATCAGCGATACCAAAGGAACATTTCATGCAAAGATGGGCTTTATAAAGGACAGAAATGGTATGGACCCAACAGAACCAGAAAATATTAAGAAGAGATGGCAATACACAGAAGAACTGTACAAAAAAGATCATGACTCAGATAATCACAGTGGTGTGATCACTGACCTAGAGCCAAATATCCTGGAATGTGAAGTCAAGTGGGCCTTAGAAAGCATCACTATGAACAAAGCTAGTGGAGGTGATGGAATTCCAGTTGAGCTATTCCAAATCCTGAAAGATGATGCTGTGAAAGTGCTGCACTCAATATGCCAGCAAATTTGGAAAACTCAGCAGTGGCCACAGGACTGGAAATTCCAATCCCAAAGAAAGACAATTCCAAAGAATGCTCAAACTACCGCACAATTGCACTCATCTCACACTCTAGTAAAATAATGCTCAAAATTCCCCAAGCCAGGCTTCAGCAATATGTGAACCGTGAACTTCCTGATGTTCAAGCTGGTTTTAGAAAATGCAGAGGAACCAGAGATCAAATTGCCAACATCTGCTGGATCATAGAAAAAGCAAGAGCATTCCAGAAAAACATCTATTTCTGCTTTATTGACTATGCCAAAGCCTTTGATGGTGTGGATCACAAGAAACTGTGGGAAATTCTGAAAGAGATGGGAATACGAGACCACCTGATCTGCCTCTTGAGAAATTTGTATGCAGGTCAGAAAGCAACAGTTAGAACTAGACATGGAACAACATTCTGGTTCCAAATAGGAAAAGGAGTATGTCAAGGCTGTATATTGTCACCCTGTTTATTTAACTTATATGCAGAGTACATGATGAGAAATGCTGGACTGGAAGAAACACAAGCTGGAATCAAGATTGCTGGGGGAAATATCAATAACCTCAGATATGCAGATGACACCACCCTTATGGGTGGAAGCTTGAGGAAGACCCCTTTCTTTCCAGAGGGGCTTGCAGCCTGGACCCCTACATTGGAACTGGAGGCAGGGAACATGGGAGAGGAGGGCGGGCGCCTATGAAGAAATAGGCCTTGCCCCATGGCCCTCTTCTTCCTTGACCCCTGCGGGAAGGAGCTGCCTGGACCCACTCACGGGGGCGGGGGGGAGGGGGCTGAAGTGTTTTTTATATATGTGTATATATATATATTTTTTAAGCTCTGAGCTGTCAACGAGACATTTCCTACCGAAAAAAAAAAAAAAAAGAAGAAGAAAGTGAAGAGGAACTAAAAAGCCTCTTGATGAAAGTGAAAAAGGAGAGTGAAAAAGTTGGCTTAAGCTCAACATTCAGAAAACGAAGATCATGGCATCTGGTCCACCACTTCATGGGAAATAGATGGGGAAACAGTGGAAACAGTGTCAGATTTTATTTTTCTGGTCTCCAAAATCGCTGCAGATGGTGACTGCAGCCATGAAATTAAAAGATGCTTACTCCTTGGAAGGAAAGTTATGACCAACCTAGATAGCATATTCAAAAGCAGAGACATTACTTTGTCCTCAAAGGTCCATCTAGTCAAGGCTATGGTTTTTCCAGTGGTCATGTATGGATGTGAGAGTTGGACTATGAAGAAGGCTGAGCGCCGAAGAATTGATGCTTTTGAACTGTGGTGTTGGAGAAAACTCTTGAGAGTCCCTTAGACTGCAAGGAGATCCAACCAGCCCATTCTGAAGGAGATCAGCCCTGCGATTTCTTTGGAGGGAATGATGCTAAAGCTGAAACTCCAGTACTTTGGCCACCTCATGCGAAGAGTTGACTCATTGGAAAAGACTCTGATGCTGGGAGGGACTGGTGGCAGGAGGAGAAGGGGACGACAGAGGATGAGATGGCTGGATGGCATCACTGACTCAATGGACGTGAGTCTGAGTCAACTCCAGGAGTTGGTGATGGACAGGGAGGCCTGGTGTGCTGTGATTCATGGGGTCGCAAAGAGTCGGACACGACTGAGCGACTGATCTGAAGTCATAGCATAACCATTCATGCTCATTTTCTTCTCCAGAAATATTATCTCTCCTTCTCCATGTAAGGAACATAGGCCTTAAAGGGACATCTTTTGGAAAGAATATATTAAGACATGTTGTTGGTAAATTCAGAGAAGGATTTCATCTGATTTTAAGGAAAATTTCTATTTATTGAATATACAAACCATCTCTCTCTTAGAAACTTACCTGACGATTTAGTTTGGCAAAGATCAGGAGTTGGCAAGCAACCTGTGGGCCAAATCTGGCCCATCACCTGCTAGTTCAAATAAAAATTTATTGGGATATACACATTTATGTGTCATGTATGGGTGGTCTCACACTACCTGGCAGAGTTCTGAAGAGACTGGGTATTCCACAGAGTCCAAAATATTTACCTGGCCATTTAAATTTTAAAAAATGCCATGAATATATTCCTTGGGAGCCATACATTTATCAGTCTATAAGTAAACAGTATATATTAACCTATACTTATGAATTACAAATAAAGTATAACAGCATATGTTAACCTACTACTTATGAGTTACAAATAATTAAGTAAGTAAAGATACTCAAGGAGCTGTTATGGCTTAAATTCAATTTTCACTATTTACACTTTAGAATACACTGGCATTTAAGTTGACATTATCTTTCATTTTAATTTTATTCCTTTTTTTGTTCTGATAAATTTTTTTTTCACAATTCTGGTTTATACCTCAAAAAAGTATGAAAAATTTCCACTGACATTCTCAATTTATAAAGGGCTTTGTATTAATATGTTACGAAAGTTACTTTGTAACAAGGAAGGAAATTCTCTCTTACCCAATCCAGTCTTTGAATAATTCCAGATCAATGTGTGTATGCAGTGTCCTTGCTTTTATCTAATATGAAGAAAGCTGATGGCCTCTGAAAGGCTTTCCAAGTTGGCCCAAGATGAAATAAATTCTCCTTAAAGTAAAATAAATGGTACCCTACAATACTATTGATATAATACATGCTACCAACAATGTCTTTCCATTTTTAATTATACATCATAGCAGAGGTCAACAGAAGAATTAGCTTTTACTACTAAGAAAGATCTGAAAGAGATTTTACTTCATCTCTTTCTCTTTTAATGTAAAGCTCCCTCTAAGCCCTATTTTTTTTTAAATGCCAATAATAGATAATCTAAGTAAAGGTGAAATCGTTTGCTGACTTTCTTCAAAGAAAAGTGCTTCTTTAGTTGACTTAGCAAACTATTTCAAATTGACTAAAGGCTTGAACAAATATTTGATTGTTTTGGATCAATGATAATTTCTATTCTGTGAGCTTTAGCATGTAAAAGGATGTCAAGTCACTAAATACTGTGAATATTTGGATTAATTGATTTTCAACATTATATGGCCTAGGAGAAGCTACTGTGGACAGTAAAAAATTAGAAGGGAAGAAAATAAGACAATGTTAAAGAAGGAGAAACCCCCCTGGATAGGTATGACTAGAGGAAATCTTAGCATTATGTTGTGTTGGTCAGTCAGCTAGGCCTATTGGATAAATAACTCTATGTAGTACTCTGTTAAGTTACATTAGGACAATACTATGAGACCTGTGTGTGTGCGTGCTCACGTGTGTGTGTATAGGTGTAACTGAGACATGTAATATATGATAATCACATATTTGACACATTCAATGAACATTGCCATAGTCATGTGATTAATCTCAGGCTGTTTGGAAGTTTTATATATATGTGAGAGACTAGCATTATTGCAGTAATCAGCTGAAAATGTTCTAATATATCATCCCTGTGTTTGTTGATAGGACCTTTTTCTGTTGTAACTGATGGAACACTAACCCCAAATGGAATGTCATGGTGGCAAGCAGAAAGCACAGATTTTTTTCCAACTTGTCTACTTTGAACTATTGTCCAAAATAAAATGTTTGTGGCACTCCTAGTGTTGTGATCATGACACATCAATTTGTCTTGATAACGAAACTGAGGATAGCTATTGAGTGAGCTATAAAACTAGTGAAAGACAGTGAAAGTGAAAGTGAAGTGAAGTCACTCAGTCGTGTCCAACTCTGTGCAAATCCATAGACGGCCTCCCACCAGGCTCCCCCCGTCCCGGGGATTCTCCAGGCAAGAACACTGGAGTGGGTTGCCATTTCCTTCTCCAATGCGTGAAAGTGAAAAGTGAAAGTGAAGTCACTCAGTCATGTCTGACTCTTAGTGACCTCATGGACTGCAGCCTACCAGGCTCCTCCGTCCAATGGGATTTTCCAGGCAAGAGTACTGGAGTGGGGTGCCATTGCCTTCTCCTAGTGAAAGACAGTTCCTGCCCACAAAAGTCTTGGTCAATTCTTAGAACTAGTCTCTAAGTTACTCACTTTCTTCTCTAGTGAGTTAGAAATGTCAAGGAGGGAAATAATTCAGGTCATACATGGAATCTAATAACTTCTGTTTTGAACAGTAATATCTCAATTTCAGGATGTTCTGTATGTGATATTAGTAAATATAGACTTTTTAAAAAAATTTTATTTTATTTTTAAACTTTACATAATTGTATTAGTTTTGCCAAACATCAAAATGATTATGAAGACTGAAGAAATCACTAAATTTGATCTTTTCCTTTCTCTATACTTTCTAAACTACTAGACAATGAGAGTATAATTTTGATGGAAGACATTGCATTAGAGATGTGATTTAGTATAAGTTTCTTACAAAATATCATACCATTGAATTAAATGCTTCTGAGCATATTAAACAGAATAAGTCTGTAATGACTCAAAAGAAGTATCCCAAGACATTTTATATAATGTATACCCATATTTAAATGAATATGATGTATACCACAAAATTTACATCCATATAAAATCAGTTATCTGGAAATTATAAACTTAAAGATCTATACTTTCACAAGAAAGAAAAAGTAATTAAATAATTTATTAGACAAAAGCCTCCAAATTATTATAATCAATTATAAAATTATTTTTCCAAATATTTTTTACCTATTTACAACAGCAATGGAGTCACAGACATAAAGAACAGATTTGTGGACACAGTGGGAAAAGGAGTGGGACAATTTAAGAGTAGCATTGAAACATTTCAGTCAGTTTAATATTACTGTATTAAAATAGCCAGTGTGAATTTGCTATATGATGCAGGAAACTAAAATCTGGTACTCTGTGACAACCTAGAAGGGTGGAATGGGTGGGAGGTGCGGTGGGTAGTTCAAGTAGCAGCGGACACCTATGTACACCTATGTCTGATTCATGCTGATGTAGGTCAGAAACCAATACAGTATTGTAAAGCAATTATGCTCCAATTAAAAATATATATATATATTTTTTTTATCCCAGTGCACCAGCCCCAAACATCCTGTATCCTGCATCGAACCTGGACTGGTGATTCACTTCTTATATGATATTATACATGTTTCAATGCCATTCTCCCAAATCATCCCACCCTCTCCCTCTCCTGCAGAGTCCAAAAGACTGTTCTATACATCTGTGTCTCTTTTGCTGTGTTATTTTAAAGATGGGGGTCTCCCTGAAAAAAAATAAAAATAAAATAAAATATTTAGACTTTGAAAAATACAAAAAAATAAATAAATAATTTTTTTTAAAAAGCAATTAAATTCTTTTATTAAATCAAGACTTCCAAATTATTCTCATGATGCATTTATTTAAATAAAGGTATTATGAATATGTATCTCAATATATACTTTTAAATTTATGATATACTATATATTTTAAATATAAATAAAGCTTGATTTTTTCTTCTTTTAAGATTAAAATAAGCATAGATAGATATTCCTTTTTTTCACCCTAATAGATACTCTTGCATACCTTGCTTTAAAGACCACTGATTTGAACAACTAGGAAATAAGAGAAACCTACATTATACATTTTATTCTATTTGAAATCCTGTTAAATTGGCCACACAGTACATTTTTTTTTGTTGGATGCATTATAGATTTTCACGAGATGACTTGATTTCTGGTCCACATGGTTACTTCGTGCAGTTGACCTTCAAAACCTTGTCAGTATCTGTCATACAGGGTATAAAATTGTGTGGGCATATACATGCCTGTGCTTTTTCTCCTTTTAGATTTTCTTAATTTTAACCTTAAAATTCAATATTTTTTTTTGAAGTAATCCTTTGAGAACCTCACCAGCAGACATATTTCCAAATGCTCCAAAAGGTGGAGAGCAAGTTCCAGGGATGAACCTGGAAATGCCTTGAAATAGAAGTTAATCTCAGTTTCTTGCATTTTGGATTCCTCTTCTCTTCCTCAATTGTGTTCCTCATTTGAATCTCTTCACTGATGGCTCTTTCAGTCAGTTTTCAATCAATGGAGCATTTAGGAACTAGAGCTTACCTCTTAGGTTTGTTGTTGTTGTTCAGTCATTCAGTTGTGTCCAACTGTTTGTGACTCCATGGACTGCAGCAAGTCAGACTTCCCTGACCTTCATCATCTCCCAGAGCTCAGTGATGCCACCCAACCGTCTCATCCTCTGTTGTCCCCTTCTTCTGCCTTCCATCTTTCTCAACATCAGGGTCTTTTCTAACGAGTCAGTTCTTCGCATCAGGTAGCTAAAGTATTGGAGTTTCAGCTTCATCATCAGTCCTTCCAATGAATATTCAGGACTGATTTCCTTTAGGATGAACTGGTTGTATCTCCTTATAGTCGAAGGGACTCTCAAGAGTCTTCTCCAACACCACAGTTCAAAAACATCAGTTCTTCAGTGCTCAGCCTTCTTTATGGTCCAACTCTCACATCCATACATGACTACTGGAAAAACCATAGCTTTGACTGTACAGGTTACAAGGGCTTAAAATATGAACCCTAGAACACCAAAGTCACTTAAAGATTCAAAGACAATAATAGTGAGAATTGAAAATTTTCACTACAATTCCCTCCTTCTTTTTCTTAAATTTCCACTAGAATGAAGTCCTTCAGAAAACATAGGGATTTTTCAAACTTTGAGATGGGGAGTAAGAGAAAGATTTGGCACAGACACAGAAAGGGCAAAATATCCACTTTATGACCTTGTTTTAGCACGTTATGTCTTTTAAATTTTTTACCTAAATCTGACCTGTATAACATAATGATTTGAGAAGATTTTTAAATAAATATAAATTCAAGTTATAAACTGACCCATCTTTGATATTTATATCCTTTAATAAAACACTAAATAATAAATCATTGTGCAAAATTAAGTACAAAGATATATTGTCTTTCAAATAAAATATTTTGTGAATTTAAATTTTTGAAATAGAGTATCTTTTTTTTTATTATAGCCATGATAGATTTGCTTAGCATTTTTTCCCTTCTTTTCAGCCATGATTTTTTTTTTCAGCCATGATTTTTTAAATTTATTTATTTTCAAATGAAGGATAATTGCTTTACAGTATTGTTTTGGTTTCTAGTAAACATCAGCATGAATGAGCTATAGGTCTACCTATGTCCCCTCCAGCTTGAGCATGCCTTCCACCTGCCTCCCCATCGTACCCTCTAGGTTGTTACCAAGCCCCAGTTTGAGTTCCCTGAATTTTACAGCAAATTTCCACTGGCTATCTAATTTAAAAAGTGAAAGTGAAGTTGCTCCATTGTGTCCAACTCTTTGCGACCCCATGGACTGTAGCCTACCAGGCTTCTCTGTCCATGGGATTTTCCAGGCAAGAGTACTGGAGTGGGTTGCCATTTCCTTCTCCAGGGGATCTTCCTGACCCAGGGATTGAACCCAGGTCTCCCGCATTGTAGGCAGATGCTTTACCATCTAAGCCACCAGGGAAGTCAATTTACATAGTGTAGTTTATGTTTCCATGTTATTCTTTGCATAGATCACAGCCCCTCTTTCCACCCCCACTCCAGTCGAGTCCACAAGTCTGTTCTCTAAGTCTGAGTCTCCATTGCTGCTCTGCAAATAGGTTCATCATTTCTACATTCCATAGAAATGGATTAGTATATAATATTTGTTTTTTTCTTTCTAACTTACTTCACTCTGTATAATAGGCTCTAGGTTCATCCACCTCATTAGGACTGATTCAAATGTATTCCTTTTTATGGCTGAGTAGTATTCCATTGTATATACGTACACAGCTTCTTTATTCTTTCATCTGTCAGTGGACATCTAGGTTGCTTCCTATGCGCCTAGATATTTTAAATAGGACTGCAGTGAACATTGTATGTCCCTTTTTCAATTTTAGTTTCCTCAGGGTATATGTCTAGTAGTGGGATTGCTGGGTCATATGATAGTTTTATTCCTAGTTTTTAAGGAATCTCCACACTGCTTTCCATAGTGGCTATGTCAGTTTACATTCCAACCAATAGTGCAAGAGGGTTTCCTTTTCTCCAAATCCTCTTCAGCATTTATTATTTGTAGCTTTTTTGATGATGGCCATTTTGACCAGTGTGAGTTGATGTCATGGTAGTTTTGATTTGCATTTCTCTAATAATGAGCACTGTTGAACACATTTTCATGTGTTTATTATCCATCTGTATGTCTTCTTTGAAAAAAATGTCTATTTAGGTTTTTTTCCCACTTTTTGTTGGGTTGTTTGTTTTTCTGGTACTGATTTGTATGAGCTGCTTATATATTTTGGAAATTAATCCTTTGTCAGTTCTTTTATTTGCTATTACAGTCTCCCATCCTGAGGGTTGTCTTTTTACCTTGTTTATAGTCTCCTTTACCTTAAGTTTAATTTGGTCCCAATTGTTTTTTGTTTTTATTCCCATTACTCTAGGAGATGGGTCATAGAGGATCTTGCTGTGATATATGTCATAGAGTGTTCTGCTTATGTTCCTCTAAGAGTTTTATAGTTTCTGGTCTTACATTTAGGGCTTTAATCCATTTTGAATTTATCTTTGTGTATGGTGTAAGGAAGTGTTCTAATTTCATTCTTTTACATGTAGCTGTCCAGTTTTCCCAGCATCACTTATTGAAACTATTTGCCCCATTGTATATTCTTCCCTCCTTTGTCAAAAATAAGGAACCCATAGATGTGTCAGTTTATCTCTGAGCTCTTTATCTTGCTCCATTGGCCTATATTTTTGTTTTTGTGCCTGTACCATATTTTCTTGATGACTATAGCTTTATAGTATAGTATGAAGTCAGGAAGGTTGACTCCTCCAGTTCCATTCTTCTTTCTCAAGATTGCTTTGGCTATTCAGGGTCTTTTGTGTTTCAGTATGAACCATGAGATTTTTTTGTTCTAGATCTGTGAAAAACATCATTGGTAATTTGAAAGGGATTGCATTGAATCTGTAGATTACATTTGGTAGTATAGTCATTTTTGAAATATTGATTCTTTCAACTCAGGAAGATGGAATATCTCTCCATCTGTTTATGTCATCTTTGATTTTTTTTTTTTATCAGTGTCTTACATTATCCTTTACAGAGTTCTTTTGTTTCCTTAGGTAGATTTATTCCTAGATATTTTATTCTTTTGTTGCAATGGTAAATGGGATTGATTTCTTAGCATCTCATTCTGATATTTCATTGTTAGTGTAAAGGAATGCATCTGATTTCTGTGTATTGATTATGTATCCTGCGACTTTGCTAAATTCACTGATTAGCTGTAGTAATTTTCTGATGGTATCTTTAGGATTTTCTATGTACAGTATCATGTTGTCTGCAACCAGTGAGAGTTTTACTTCTTATTTTCCAATCTGAATTCCCTTTATTTCTTTTTCTTCTTCTATTGTTTAGCTAGGACTTCCAAAGCTATGTTGAATAAAAATGGTGAGAGTGGGCATCCTTTTCTTGTTCCTGATCTTAGGGGGAATGCTATAACGATTGCTGTGGGTTTATCATATATGACTTTTATTATGATGAGTTAAGTTCCTTCTATGCTCATTTTCTGAAGAGTTTTTTTTTTTTTTTTTTTTTTTACCATAAATGGTAAATTTATGGTTGAATTTTGAATTTTGCCAAGAAGGTTTTTCTGCCTCTGTTGAGATTATCACATGGCTTTTAATCTTTCAGTTTGTTAATATGAGGTATCACATTGATTGATTTGCATATATTGACGAATCTTTACATCCCTGGGATAAACAAAACTTGATCATGGTATATGATTTTTTAATGTGTTGTTGGATTCTGCTTGCTAAAATTTTGTTGAGGATTTTTGCATCTATGTTCATCAGTGATATTGACCTGTAATTTTCTATTTTTGGGTGTTGTCATTGTCTGATTTTGGTATCAGGGTGATAGGGCCTCATAGAATGAGTTTGGAAGTTTTCCTTCCTCTGCAATTTTTTGGGAAGAGTTTTAGAAGGATAGGGATTACCTCTTCTTTAAATGTTTAATAGAATTCACCTATGAGCCATCTGGGCCTGACTTTTGCTTTTGGGGAGATTTTTTATTGTAGTTTTGATATCAATGCTTGTAATTGGCTTGTTCATAATTTCTATTTCTTCCTAGTTAAGTCTTGGAAGATTGAACTTTTCCAAGAATCTGTCCATTTCTTCCAGGTTGCCCATTTTATTCACATATAGTGGCTCATAATAGTCTCTTATGAGCCTCTGTATTTCTGCATTGTCCGTTGTGAAAGTCATTCAGTCGTGCCTGACTCTTTGTGACCCCATGGACTAGACAGTCCATGGAATTGTCCAGGCCAGAATACTGTAGTGGATAGCTGTTCCCTTCTCTAATGGATCTTCCCAACCCAGGGATGGAACCCAGTTCTTCTCCATTGCAGGCAGATTCTTTATGAGCTGAGCCACAAGGAAAGCCCAAGAATATTGGACTGAGTAGCCTGTTCTTTCTCCAGGGGATCTTCCTGACCCAGGAATCAAACTGGGATCTTCTGCATTGCAGGCAGATTCTTTACCAACTGAGCTATCATGGAAATTATTGTCTAGTGTAGCGTCTCCTTCATTTTTAATTTTGTTGATTTGCTACTTCTCCCTTTCTTTTCTGATGAGTCTGACTAATGGTTTGTCAGTTTTGTTTTTCCTCTCAAAGGACAAGCTTTTAGTTTTACTAATCTTTGTTATTGTTTTTTTTTTTTTTCATTTCTTTTTCATTACATAAAGGAAATAAAACTAAAAGCATAAATACAGCTCTGATCTTTATGAATTCTTTATTTCTAATAACTTTGGATTTTGTTGTTGTTGTTCTTTCTCCAGTTGTTTTGATGTAAAGTTAGGTTGTCTAGTCAAAATTTTTCTTGTTTATTGAGGAAGGATGTATTTCTTAAACTAATTTATTTATTTAATTGGAGTCTAATTCAGTTCAATTCAGTTCAGTTCAGTTCATTTGCTCAGTCATGTCCAACTCTGTGCGACCCCATGAACTGCAGCATGCCAGGCCTCCCTGTCCATCACCAATTCCTGGAGTCAACCCAAACCCATGCCCATTGAGTCAGTAATACCATCCAGCCATTGCATCCTCTGTTGTCCCTTTCTCCTGTCATCAATTTTCCCCAGCATCAGGGCCTTTTACAATGAGTCAGCTCTTTGCATCAGGTGCCCAAATTATTGGAGTTTCAGCTTCAAAATCAGTCCTACCAATGAACACCCAGGACTGATCTCCTTTAGGATGGACTGGTTGGATCTCCTTGTAGTCCAAGGGACTCTCAAGAGTCTTCTCCAACACCACAGTTGAAAAGTATCAATCCTTCAGTGCTCAGCTTTCTTTATAGTCCAACTTTCACATCCATACATGACTACTGGAAAAATCATAGCCTTGACTAGACAGACCTTTTTTGGCAAAGTAATGTCTCTGCTTCTTAATATGCTGTCTAGGTTGGTCATAACTTTCCTTCCAAGGAATAAGCATCTTTTCATTTCATGGCTGCAATCACCATCTGCAGTGATTTTGGAGTCCAGAAAAATAAAGTCAGCCATGGTTTCCCCATCTATTTGCCATGAAGTGATGGGACTGGATACCATGATCTTAGTTTTCTGAATGTTGAGCTTTAAGCCAACTTTTTCACTCTCCTCTTTCACTTTCACCAAGAGGATCTTTAGTTCTTCACTTTCTGCCATAAGGATGGTGTTATCTGCATATCTGAAGTTCTTGATATTTCTCCTGGCAATCTTGATTCCAGCTTGTGCTTCCTCCAGCCCAGCGTTTCTCATGATGTACCCTGCATATAAGTTAAATAATCAGGGTGACAATATACAGCCTTGACGTACTCCTTTTCCTATCTGGAACCAGTCTGTTGTTCCATGTCCAGTCCTAATTGTTGATTCCTCTCCTGCATATGGTTTCTCAAAAGGCAGGTCAGGTGGTTGGTATTCCCATCTCTTTCAGAATTTTCCACAGTTTGTTGTGATCCACACAGTCAAAGGCTTTGGCATAGTCAATAAAGCAGAAATAGATGTTTTTCTGGAAGTCTCTTGCTTTTTCCATGATCCAGCGGATGTTGGCAATTTGATCTCTGGTTCTTCTGCCTTTTCTAAAACCAGCTTGAACATCTGGAAGTTCATGGTTTACGTATTGCTGAAGCCTGGCTTGGAGAATTTTGAGCATTACCTTAGTAGCGTGTGAGATGAGTACAATTGTGCAGTAGTTAGAGCATTCTTTGGCATTGACTTTCTTTGGGATTGGAATGGAAACTGACCTTTTCCAGTCCTGTGGTCACTGCTGACTTATTCCAGATTTGCTGGCATATTGAATGCAGAAGTTTCATAGCATCATCATCCAAGAGGCTAATTACTTTACAATATTGTAGTGGTTTTTGCCATACATTGACATGAATCAGCCATGGGTATGAATGTATACTTGCTATAAACTTCCCTCTTAATGTGGGTTTAGCTGCATCCCATAGGTTTTGAGTTGTTATCTTCTCTAGGATTTTTAGAGATTTTTGATTTCTTCAGTAACCTGTTCATTATTTAGAAACATATTGTTTAATCTCCATATGTTTGTGTTTTTAACAGGTTTTTTTTTTTTTTTTTTCCTAAGCCCTGATAATTGATATGTAGTCTCATAGAATTGTGGTCAGAAAAGATGCTTGATACAGTTTTAACTTTTTTTTGAATTTACTGAGGTTTGATTTCTGACCCAAGATGTGGTCCTGGAGAATGTTCTATGTACACTTGAGAAGAAAGTGTATTCTTATGCTTTGGGATTGAAAGCCCTAAAGACATCAATTAGTTCCATTTGGTTTAATGTTTCATTTGTGTTTCCTTATTAATTTTCTGTTTTGATGATCTGCCCATTGTTGTAAGTGTGATGTTAAAGTTCCTTACTGTTATTATGTTGATGTCAATTTCCCCTTTTATGTCAGTATTTGTTTTATGTATTGAGGTGCTCCTATGTTGGGTTCATAAATATTTACAGTTGTTATGTCTTCTTCTCGGATTGATCCCTTGATCATTATGTAGTATCCTTCTTTATCTCTTGTGATATTCTTTATTTTAAAGTCTATTTTGTCTGAAATGAGGATTGCCACTCCAGCTTTGTTTGATTTCCATTTGCATGGAAAATGTTTTTCCATCCCTTTACTTTCAGTCTGTCTGTGTCTCTAGGTCTGAAGTTGATTTCTTGTAGACAACATATATATGGGTCTTGTTTTTGTATCCATTCAGACAATCTGTGTCTTTTGGTTGGAGCAATTAATCCATTTACATGTAAATTAATTATTGATATATATGTTTCTATTGGCATTTTCTTAATTGTTTTGGGTTTGTTTTGTAGATCTTTCCTTTCTCATGTTTACTGCCTATATAAGTTCCTTTAAGATTTGTTGTAAAGCTGGTTTAAGGGGACAACAGAGGATGAGATTGTTGTATGGTATCACTGACTCGATGGACATGAATTTGAGTAACCCCGGGGAATTGGTGATGGACAGGAAAGCCTGGTGTGCTTCAGTCAGTGGGGAAATGGCATGCTTCAGTCCATGTCTGCACTCAAAGAGTCAGACACGACTGGGTGATTGAACTGACTGACTGAAAGCTGGTTTGCTGTGTTAAATCTCTTAACTTGCTTGTCTCTAAAGCTTTTGAGTTTTCCATCAATTTTAAATGTGATCCTCGCCAGGTAGAGTGGTCTTGGTTGTAGATTTTTCCTTTCAGTACTTTATATATATGCTGCCATCCCCATCTGACCTGTAGAGTTTCCACTGAAAGATCAGCTGTTAATCACATGAGTTTTCCCCTATATGTTACTTGCTGGTTTTAATATTCTTTCTTTGTGTTTAATCTCTGTTAGTTTGATTATAATCTCAGTTAGAATGTCTCAAGGTGTTTCTACTTGGGTTCATCCTGTATAGAACTCTGCACTTTTTGGACTTTATTATTTCCTTTCCTGCACTGAGGAAGTTTTCAACTATAATCTCTTCCAATTTTTTCTCAATGCCTTTCATTTTCTCTTCTCCCTCCAGGACTCCTATAACTCAATTGTGGTGCATGTAATACTGTCCCAGAGGTCTCCGAGGTTATCCTCACTTCTTTTCCTTCTTTTCCCTTTATTCTGCTTTAAACTATTCTCTAACTAGTGGGAGTTCTCACTAGTTAATTCTCCCTGGGGTTAGGAATTTCCTGGTAGTCAAAAGTCTTGTTGTTAGTGCTTCCACTACAAAGGCTTAGGGCCCAATCTCTAGCCAGGGAAGTGAGATTCCACAGGTGGTTTGTTATGGCATTAAAGGGTATTAAAACAAACACACTAAAACATGAAACAAAAGGCAAACCCCAGACAAATGACAAATTCAAAATCAACAAATGTTAACAGACAAACAAACAAAAAATGGAGTATATGCACACACATACACACACAAACAAAATCAACAAATCAGAAAAATAAAGGAAAATAGAAGAGATTGACCCAGTGAGCAAAGGAAAGGAAAAATGATATCAACCACTTAAAAACAAAACTAACTAAAGCATAAACTGGAAAATAAAATCAAAGCAATGTGCCAACTGGGAAATAAAGCAAAAAAAGCAAAACAGACTAATAAACATGGTGAGTAAAAGAGAGAAAAAGAAGAAAAGAAAGAATAGAAAAGCAAAGTTAAATAGAGGTAGATGAAGAAGATTTATATACATTAAAGAATAAATGCAACAGGAAAAGAATTAGAAAAACAAGCTAAAGAATACATGTAGAAAAGTAATAATAATAAATTTTAAATAAAATTTTAAAAAGGAAAAAAAAAAAAACCCTCAAAACTGTGAAAATAACAGTCAGAAGTGTTTAAATGAAAAAACTGTGATTAAAATTATTATCAAAAGCATAAATAGATTTAACAGTACTAATAAAATCAACAACTATAGCAATATAGGAGAAAAAAAGAAATAAGAAATAAAATTCAAAAGCAACTGTCAAAGAAGTTAAAATGTAAGAATAATAAATGTTTTGCTTGGATCTCAGCTGTCAGTGTCCTTTCCCTCATTGTGAGTCACAGTCCACCTCACCTCTCTAGGACTCCAAATACTGGGCTGGTCTTTGGACCTGCTGCTCTGGGAGCAGCTCAGACTCTAATCTGGACCGACTCCTATATGTTCTGGCCTCAGTGTCCACATCTGCAGTGCAAGTGTATTTTCTTTTGTGGGAACTCTCATTGTCCTTTTATATATTCTATAGACACAAAGTCTGACTAGTTGATTGTGTGGATTTAATCTGCATCTTGTACAGCTGGTGGGAAGGTTTTGGGTTCTCTTCCTTAGCCACTCTGTCCCTGGGTTTCAACTGTGGTTTTATTTCCACCTCAGTGTGTGAGTCATCCGCAGGTGTTGCTCCTGAGGCTGCCCTGGAGGACTTGGGTCTACCCAGAGAGGACCAGGTGTAGAGGCGGTGCAGGTACTTGGATCGCAGGGGCCCTGGCAGCACAAGGTACTTAGAGGAGCTGGTGGCTAGGACAGCAGGAAGGATGGTGCTCTAAGGGTTTTTTCTAGCCTCAGGCTATAGGGGATAGAGCATGGAGGTGGCACAGGAGCTTGGATCACAGGGAGCCTGGCAATACCAGATACTCAGGGATACCAGCAGCTCTCGTCACAGGCAGAATGGCGCTATTAGGATTTTCTTCTATCTTCTGGAAGCTTTGCCCCAGTGAGAGTTGAACATAAAGGTGGTGCTGCCGTTTAGATAGTGAGAACTCTGGCAGAACTAGTGTGCAGGGACATCAACTGCCTCAGCCACAGCAGTTATGGGTCCTGTTAGAGTCTTTTTCTAGTCTCTTGCAGTTGGTGATCAGAAGGCTTCTTTGGCTGGTCCTTATCTGTTGCTTGGCCCTTTTTGGCAGTTATAGGGCCCCTGGGTTGGGATCCTTCTGTTGTTTGGTGCATCAGGCACTGAAAGGGCCACCTTGGCTGGGATCCTTCTCTATGGTTCAGTGTGTCAGGTGCTTTAAATGGCCTCCTTCTCTGGGGTCTTTCAGTTGCCTGGCTGACATGTGGGGAGAGAGAGGCTATAGTGATGACTCCACTTCCTGTGTGTGACTCAGCAGTATCGCCCTACGTCTATGTTTGCCTGGCTTTCTTTCACATGCGTTTCCCACTGAGATCTCCTCCCTCAAGTCCCTGTGGGACATATCTTCACATTCAACAGCAGAGCTTGCCCTTGGTGGGTCTCCAATCTCAATGCTCAAGTCTGCAGCTGCTGCACTCTCTAGGGGACTTGTGTCCCTGTCTTGGAGAAGGAAACGGCAACCCACTCTAGTACTCTTGCCTAGAAAATCCCATGGACGGAGAAGCCTGTTGTCCATGGGGTCGCAAAGAGTCGGACATGACTGAGCAACTTCGCTTTCACTTTCTGGGGTACATATGGCTGTGGCAAGGGTTGTCTGTGTGATTCTCATTCCATTCAGACTGTCACAGATCAGCTGCTTCACTCCCCAACAGCCTCAAATGTTCACCTCTGTCCCAAACAGTTGCCCCAATGTGGGGATCTGACCCCTGCTTCAGTTTCCTCACTCACTCAGGACCAAATCCAGTCCTACTCAGTATCCTCTTTTTTGTCCTCCTTCCTTTGTCCTACAGAGTTTTGTATGGTTCTATACATTCTTTATAGGCTATCCAATCACCAACTGCCAGAGACTAGAAAAAGACTCTAATAGGACCATAGCTCCTGCAGCTGAGGCTGTTGATATCCCTGCACACTTGGTGCTGCTAGAGTTCCCACTAACTAAGCAGGAGGAGAAGGGGACAACAGAGGATGAGATGGTAGGATGGCATCACTGACTCAATGGACATGAGTTTGAGCAAGCTCTGTGAGTTGGTGATGGATAGTGAAGCCTGGCATGCTGCAATCCAAGGGGTCACAGAGAGCTGGACAGGACTGAGTGATTGAACTGACTGACCGATATTTTCTTTTAGAGTGGTCACATAATCTCGCATGCTCTCAGCTGGTGTTCTACAAGATCTTCTGTGTCTGGCAATGTATTCCTGATGTATCCATGGAGAGAGATGTACTGCACATCCACCTACTCCTTGCCATCTTGGGTCTCCTCATTTCCAGACATGGTTTTAGAAACACAAACTCTGACACGATTATAAAATTATAGACTAGAAATGATTAGGAATGGCCTTGAAGAGTAACTTTATTCCATTCCAGATAAGAATACACCCAAATAATTTCAGACAGAGTAACATCTACTCTGCTTTTAAATTCTGTCTCCTCTGCAGTGTGTTAAATGGTGGCCTTGAAAGGAGTTGTCCATGTCACAATCCCCAGAATCTGCGAATGTGACTTGATTTGGAAATAGGATCTTTTCAGATGTAATCAAGTTAAGAAGAGGTCATACTGAATTGGAGTAGACTCTTATAAAAAGAGAAATTTGGACACAGACTCAGTAAGGGGAATGCTATGTGAAGATAGAGATATCCAGGGGAGAACCTCTTGACAAGATGGAGGCAGAGATTGGAGTGATGCATCTCTAAGCCAAGAAATACCAACGACTGCTGTTAACTACCAGAAGCTGGGAGAAAGGAATGTAATGGAGTCTTTTCCAGAGTCTCTGGAGAGGGCACTGCCCTGTCAATACTTTGACTTTTAACTCCTAGCTTCCAAAATAGTAAGAGAATAAACCTTTCTTGTCGTAAGCTACCCAGTTTGTGGCAATATATATATATATATTTTTAATGTCAACCATGGATGACTAGCACAACTTCTCAATTACCTAATTAGAATAACTTTCATAATTTCATGGTTTTGCCTAAGATTAGCTGTGGGTTATGTGTCAACTTTATACATGTCCCAACATGAAAAGACAGGATAGATGAGGAAAGTCAGTTTGGGTGTAGAAGAAGCATGGTGCAACAAAGTAAAAAAAAAAAAAAAAAAAAAGTCATTTAAAGACATATATATATATATATATATATATATTTTTTTTTTTTTTGTCTACCAACTAGTGGACCTCTATTAGTGTAATGCCTCTCCTTTTTGTTCTAAGAACAAAGAAAGGGAAATTAGAAAATAAAAACTTGGTTTAAGCTCTCTAAATATTACATCTAAATATTAAATTTATTTTCCCTTGATTTGTTTTCTGTTTTCTAAAAGCTAAGCTGACTTTTTCTTCATTCTTGTATTATACTCAATACTAATCACAAACCTGCACTTTCCATTTCTCTTAAAAATATTAGTTACCTAAAACATTATTCAATCCCTGCTTCCAATTTTCAAATTGTAGTATAAATAAGAATCACTGGTGTATTATTACAAACTGCAGATTGTTTATTCATTGACTTTGATGTGAGACCAGTATTCTTTTATCAGTTTATAACTCTAATGCTGGGATTTGTGTGTCACACTTTGGGAAACATGCTCTTGTACATCTGGCTCATCTGATGGCAGTGAGCTCTAGTGAAAAACCAAAGTATCCAGGCATTATGTCTCAATTATAATTCAAATTCCATTTTTCCTGAAACTAATTTATATGGTATTAAGCCTAATGCTTTTTTCTGTGACCCTGAGAATGAATGCTTATATATAGTTTTCCAGGTTCCTCAGCAGGTTGTTCTGTCTGCTTGACAGTTTTATTCATTTTCCTTGTTAGAGATTTAGGGGGAGTGGATAGGCTTGCCCCTCCCCCACCCAAACTCTCCTTATAATATACATACCCCTTCCATCAACTCTCCTCCTCACCCCAGCACCTCCCAGTGGTGGGGCATATGATCATTCTTCCAAATCAAGATTTGACATGTGAAAAATTACAAATAATTAACCAGAAAAATATTGAGCATGTTCACTATTTTTAGTTCAATGTACAGGAATCAGAGAATAGGTGATTGTATCTAGAATCTTATTTACTTTTTTATTCTCAATGTTCTATGGATACCTCTGGCAAAGAGCAGGTTTATAGATTCACTAGTTAATGGCAACCCACTGCAGTGTTCTTGCCTGGAGAATCCCAGGGATGGGGGAGCCTGGTGGGCTGCCGTCTATGGGGTCACACAGAGTCGGACACGACTGAAGTGACTTAGCAGCAGCAGCAGCTACAATTTCTTGACTTAAAATTTCTTGACTCTTATTGGGAATCATGAACTCCATTTTGATTTCAGATTTTTAAATGAAGATTAAATTTTTATTTAGATGCACTTGGAGATATTGTTTCAGCTGGCTAATATCTGACTCTTATCTTAGCACATGCTGAAACCAGAATTTCTAGCATTGGGTAGCTTGTTTCAGGAACAAAAAGGGCTGGTTATTTACCATTTTAATTTTCTCTGACTCTTGAGAAAAATCACTGCTTCAAAGTGCAAATTTAAAGGAAAAATTAAATTATAGCTAAGAGAGTACAAAATGTTGATATTTTTGATTGTTGTCTCCTGAGTTCATCCTAAAATAATTATTTTTCAGAAGATGATAAAAAAGACCAAGTTAGTTCATTTTTACTTATGTAGACTGCTGCTGCTGCTAAGTCCCTTCAGTCGTGTCCAACTCTGTGCGACCCCATGGACGGCAGCCCACCAGGCTCCCCCATCCCTGGGATTCTCCAGGCAAGAACACTGCAGTGGGTTGCCATTGCCTCCTCCAATGCATGAGTGAAAAGTGAAAGAGAAGTTGCTCATTCGTGTCCGACTCTTAGCGACCCCATGGACTGCAGCCTAACAGGCTCCTCCATCCACGGGGTTTTCCAGGCAAAAGTACTGCAGTGGGGTGCCATTGCCTTCTCCGACTTATATAGACTACAGTTCATATCAGATGAGATCAGTCGCTCAGTCGTGTTCGACTCTTTGCGACCCCATGAATCACAGCACACCAGGCCTCCCTATCCATCACCAACTCCCGGAGTTGACTAGACGCATGCCCATCGAGTCAGTGATGCCATCCAGCCATCTCATCCTCTGTCGTCCCCTTCTCCTCCTGCCCCCAATCCCTTCCAGCATCAGAGTCTTTTCCAATGAGTCAACTCTTCACATGAGGTGGCCAAAGTACTGAGTTTCAGCTTTAGCATCATTCCTTCCAAAGAAATCCCAGGGCTGATCTTCAGAATGGACTGGTTGGATCTCCTTGCAGTCCAAGGGACTCTCAAGAGTCTTCTCAAACACCACAGTTCAAAAGCATCAATTCTTCAGTTCTCAGCCTTCTTCAAAGTCCAACTCTCACATCCATACATGACCACAGGAAAAACCATAGCCTTGACTAGACGAACCTTTGTTGGCATAGTAATGTCTCTGCTTTTCAATATGCTATCTAGGTTGGTCATAACTTTCCTTCCAAGGAGTAAGCGTCTTTTAATTTCATGGCTGCAATCACCATCTGCAGTGATTTTGGAGACCAGAAAAATAAAGTCTGTCACTGTTTCCATTGTTTCCCCATCTATTTCCCATGAAGTGATGGGACCAGATGCCATGATCTTAGTTTTCTGAATGTTGAGCTTTAAGCCAACTTTTTCACTCTCTTCTTTCACTTTCATCAAGAGGCTTTTTAGTTCCTATTCACTTTCTGCCATAAGGGTGGTGTCATCTGTATATCTGAGGTTATTGATATGTCTCCTGGCAATCTTGATTCCAGCTTGTGTTTCTTCCAGTCCAGCGTTTCTCATCATGTACTCTGCATATAAGTTAAATAAACAGGGTGACAATATACAGCCTTGACGAACTCCTTTTCCTATTTGGAACCAGTCTGTTGTTCCATGTCCAGTTCTAACTGTTGCTTCCTGACCTGCATACAGATTTCTCAAGAGGCAGGTCAGGTGGTCTGGTATTCCATCTCTTTCAGAATTTCCCACAGTTTCTTGTGATCCACACAGTCAAAGGCTTTGGCATAGTCAGTAAGGCAGAAATAGATGCCTTTCTGGAACTCTCTTGCTTTTTCTATGATCCAGCAGATGTTGGCAATTTGATCTCTGGTTCCTCTACCTTTTCTAAAACCAGCTTGAACATCAGGAAGTTCACGGTTCACATATTGCTGAAGCCTGGCTTGGAGAATTTTGAGCATTACTTTACTAGCGTGTGAGATGAGTGCAAATATGTCGTAGTTTGAGCATTCTTTGGCTTTGCCTTTCTTTGGGATTGGAATGAAAACTGACCTTTTCCAGTCCTGTGGCCACTGCTGAGTTTTCCAAATTTGCTGGCATATTGAGTGCAGCACTTTCACAGCATCATCTTTCAGGATTTGGAATAGCTCAACTGGAATTCCATCACCTCCACTAGCTTTGTTCATAGTGATGCTTTCTAAGGCCCACTTAAATTCACATTCCAGGATATTTGGCTCTAGGTCAGTGATCACACCATTGTGATTATCTGAGTCATGAAGGTCTTTTTTGTACAGTTCTTCTGTGTATTCTTGCCACCTCTTCTTAATATCTTCTGCTTCTGTTAGGTCCATACCATTTCTGTCCTTTATTGAGCCCATCTTTGCATGAATTATTCCTTTGGTATCTCTGATTTTCTTGAAGAGATCTCTAGTCTTTCCCATTCTGTTGTTTTCCTCTATTTCTTTGCATCGATTGCTGAAGAAGGCTTTCTTATCTCTTCTTGCTATTCTTTGGAACTCTGCATTCAGATGTTTATATCTTTCCTTTTCTCCTTTGCTTTTCACTTCTCTTCTTTTCACAGCTATTTGTAAGGCCTCCCCAGACAGCCATTTTGCTTTTTTGCATTTCTTTTCCATGGGGATGGTCTTGATCCCTGTCTCCTGTACAATGTCACGAACCTCATTCCATAGGTCATTAGGCACTCATCTAACAGATCTAGTCCCTTAGATCTATTTCTCACTTCCACTGTATAATCATAAGGGATTTGATTTAGGTCATACCTGAATGGCCTAGTGGTTTTTCCTACTTTCTTCAATTTAAGTCTGAATTTGGCTATAAGGAGTTCATGATCTGAGCCACAATCAGCTCCTGGTCTTGTTTTTGCTGAATGTATAGAGCTTCTCTATCTTTGGCTGCAAAGAATATAATCAATCTGATTTCGGTGTTGACCATCTGGTGATGTCCATGTATAGAGTCTTCTTTTGTGTTGTTGGAAGAGGGTGTTTGTTATGACCAGTGCATTTTCTTGGTAAAACTCTCTTAGTCTTTGCCCTGCTTCATTCCATATTCCAAGGCCAAACTTGCCTGTTACTCCAGGTGTTTCTTGACTTTCTACTTTTGCATTCCAGTCCCCTATAATGAAAAGGACATCTTTTTTGGGTGTTAGTTCTAAAAGGTCTTGTAGGTCTTCATAGAACCATTCAACTTTAGCTTCTTCAGCGTTACTGGTTGGGGCATAGATTTGGATTACTGTGATATTGAATGGTTTGCCTTGGGAACGAACAGAGATCATTCTGTCGTTTTTGAGATTGCATCCAAATACTGCATTTCGGACTCTTTTGTTGACCATGATGGCCACTCCATTTCTTCTGAGGGATTCCTGCCTGCAGTAGTAGATATAATGGTCATCTGAGTTAAATTCACCCATTCCAGTCCATTTCAGTTCGCTGATTCCTAGAATGTCGACATTCACTCTTGCCATCTCTTGCTTGACCACTTTCAATTTGCCTTGATTCATGGACCTGACATTCCAGGTTCCTATGCAATATTGCTCTTTACAGCATCGCACCTTGCTTCTATCACCAGTCACATCCACAGCTGGGTATTCTTTTTGCTTTGGCTCCATCCCTTCATTCTTTCTGGAGTTATTTCTCCACTGATCTTCAGTAGCATTTGGTCACCTACTGACCTGGGGAGTTTCTCTTTCAGTATCCTTCATTTTGCCTTTTCATACTGTTCATGGGGGTCTCAAGGCAAGAATACTGAAGTGGTTTGCCATTTCCTTCTCCAGCGGACCACATTCTGTCAGATCTCTCCACCATGACCCGCCTATCTTGGGTTGCCCCACGGGCATGACTTAGTTTTATTGAGTTAGACAAGGCTGTGGTTCTAGTGTGATTAGATTGACTAGTTTTCTGTGAGTATGGTTTCAGTGTGTTTGCCCTGTGATGTCCTCTTGCAACACCTACCGTCTTACTTGGGTTTCTCTTACCTTGGGCATGGGGTATCTCTTCACGGCTGCTCCAGCAAAGCGCAGCCATTGCTCCTTACCTTGGACAAGGGGTATCTCCTCACCGCCGCGCTTCCCGACTTTCAACATGGGATAGCTCCTCTAGGCCCTCCTGCTCCCACGCAGCCAATTTGTAATTTAAAAATTTCCACTTTATTGGAATGTCTTGGAATAATCACTTGACCTTGAAGTTTCCTAAAAGATTATGGATTAGATTATGAATTTATGCCTATGGAAAATAAATGCATTTTTCATTCATTTATTCATTAATGTACTCACCTACTTGATCAAAAGAGGATTTAATATTTACTTGATAAACTTGATCCAAAAGAGATTTAGTATGATGGTGGAAGTGGGATAGGGGGTGGGCTTTGTGGTCAGACCTGACTCTTTCACGTATTTATTTCATATGATGAATTAGTTAAATTTCTAAGCCTAATTTTCTTTATCTGCTAATGGAAGCTTAATAGTACCTGCTTCACTGAGTTGTTGTGAAGACTGAATGTATGTTATGAAATTAATAAATAATTCATGTTAATCATTAGTATGAGTTGTCAGGTTTTAATCACTTATTGTAGCAGGAAGAGGAAATGTCAGACATTAACTGTATATGGGGAGGCACTCCTCAGTCCTAGGCTCCCACTAGCCAACTTTCTGTCTCTATGGAGTTGCCTATTGTAGACATTTTATATAAATGGAATCACACCTATGAGGATGACAGCAAGCTTCAACACCTATTTGGTGGAAAGGGCTCTATTAAAGTTCATTTTGTTCATTCAAAGGGAATCTGAGAGGCTAGACCACATTCTCTAAGAAAACAGGTTTGAAATCCCAAGAATGCGTGAAGATCATGGCTTTCTGACAGCCAGAGGTAATGGAGGGAGAACTACCCCAGCAACTGCTGCAAGAGAGGAAAACAGTAGAAAAGAAGTCCAGGAATTTTTCCCTCTTCCCATATATTGATAAATCTGAACTTCATAAAAGAATTTCAGCTGGTACTCACATTAATGCTACAATGAGGAAAGAAAAGATGATCCCAGTAAAGTAGAGAACATGAGAACATTAAATTGTATTACTATGTATAAGGAACAAAATAACAAAAATGAGAAATAATTTATGCAACAAATATTTATTGAGTTCCTAATCTATTGTAGTTTTTGAAGATAATTCTGTTAAAGAAGATTACAAAAGGAAGAAAATTTCTTCTTTATAATATTTACATTCTAGTGAGCACATATGGAAATGGTAAAAGCATCAAAGGCAGTAAATGCATGTCAGGAGAGTGATGGAGGACGAATCTGAAGGTTGTAAGAGTGAGCTATGAGAAGATTAGGGGACAATGCATTTTGGGTGGAAGGGAAGAGTAAGCACGTCCTGAGCTAAGATTATGTCAATGTGGCTGAGTGGAGTAAGATGTTAAGGATGTGGAAGAAATCAGTTCAAAGAAGCAGGCTAAGACGTCAGAGGAAGAAAAGGAAAAATAAAGGTAAGAACAGAAATTGAAGTGAGGAATGGATATTTATACATAATTAACATTAAAATAAGTGGGATGGACTAGAATCTATGAACTCTTGAACAATAGTTTGTAGGTGTTTTGAAGATGAGGGTCACCACAAGGATATCATCAGTGGAAATGGAGATGAAGTAATGAATCTGAAATTATTCAAGAGAAAAATGGAAGGCTTGGTAAATTGGAGAATGAAATTAGAAGATGAATAAGAGAGGGCTGACCCAAAGACCATCTTAAAGTTTTTTCAATTGGGAGAGCTCTGTGGTTGTATCATTGATAGAGAACAAAGCTGATCGGAAGAAATAAGCATCAGTGTTGAAATGCTTAAGGATGAATGGGTGCTTAAGGATGCTTAAGGATGAATATTCTAGAGGAAATTTCTAATTAAAATGTTGGCCATTCACCAATACCCTCCTGGACCCCAGGAGTGGTCACAGGCCCTACATACTGCCTCCTGTGTCCCAGAAATGGTAAAATCAGGAGTGGTCATGATTCCCCACCAACTCACCTTTGAACTCTGGGACTGATCATTGGCCCTAGTCAACACCTATCCAAACTCCAGAAGTGCTTGTTAGCTGTCTCTACTCCCACCGTGTGCCCTGGAGTTGCAGTTGAGTCAACCACTGGCAAGAGCCTTAAGACCAAGGACCAGCCACTGCATCTGCACATCCCCTACCAAGGGGATAGCAAGCAATCAGTACATGCTGAGTAAAGAGGCAGCAGGCGATCAAACTAAAAACAGCCCTCTATGCTATTATTGTAATAATATAAAATATATTATTATAAAATTATTGTAATATGAAATTATATATTATATAATTATATTTTATATTAAAATATATAATTTTAAATAATTATATTACATAACAATTATATTGTATATAATTATTGCATATATAATTATATTATAGATTAAATATAATAATTGTATATTAAATATATAAAATTATACATAATCATACATATAATTGTTATATATCAGTTCAGTTCAGTCGCCCAGTCATGTCCGACTCTTTGCAACCCCTTGAACCACAGCACGCCAGGCATCCCTATCCATGACCAGCTCCCAGAGTCCACCAAAACCCATGTCCATTGAGTTGGTGATGCCATCCAACCATCTCATTCTTTGTCGTCCCCTTCTCTTCCTGCCCTCAATCATATATATATAATATATAATAAATGCATATACAATTATATATAAAATATATAATATAAAATAAGTTAATATATAATATATTAATCCCACACAAGCACAGGGATTCCCTTCACATACAAATAGCCCTCTAAGACCATAGTAGATAACTATTTCTCATAAACTCACAGAGCAAGAGAAATATAAGTAAAATGATGAAGCAAGGGAATCACTCCCAGTTAAAAGACCTAGAGCATTTCCCTAAAGGAACAAATCATGAAGCAGACTTCTTCAGTTTAACTGATATAAAATTAAAAAGGAAATAATAAAAATATGGAAAGAAGTAAGAAAAACCATTGACAGAAATGCAGAGTACTATAAAAAGGAATTATAAACTATACAATATAATACTTACAAGGAAACTATACAAAAAAAAAAAACAATCAGAAAAATTATTTGCAGAGATGAAAGCTGAGCTAAAGCTAATAGCAGATTGAATAATGCAGAAGAATAGATAAACAGCCTGGAAGATAGATAATGGAAATCACCTAATCAGGATATCAGACAGAAAACAAAATGAAAAAAAAAAAGAGTTGACATAATATAAAGTGTGCCAGTCTACACATAATAGGGACTTCAAAAGGAAAACAAAGAGAAAAGGAGATTGAATATGTATTTGAAGATATGAAAACTTACCAAATCTAAGGCAGGAAACAGATATCCAGGAATAAGAAATACAAAGGGCCCCAAACATGATAAACCCAAATAGAGTGCACAAAAATCATATTGTAAAAAATGGCAAAAGTTAAAAAGAAGATTCTAAAGGCAAGAGAAAAGCAAGTGCTTTTTACAAGGGAACCTATATAAGGGTATAAACTTATTTCTCTACAAAAACATTGCAAGCCAGAATGGACTGGGAAGATATATTCAGAGTTTTGAAAGGGAAAAATCTGCAACCTATGCTACTCTGCCCATCAAGACTTTTAGATTATAAAGAGAGAGGAAATTTTTTCAGACAAGCAAAAACTAAAGGAATACAACAAATCTAGATCTATCCAAAAGTAAATATTGAAGGGTATTCTCTAGACAATTAATAAGAATCAATAGGAAAGGGAAAAACAATTGACAAATAAATCACTCAAATAAGCCAGTACAGAGATTTAAAAAAATCAGAAGTGCTAACAATCACAATGAACAGCAAAGGATGAACCTGAAGTAAAAGAGGACATCAAAATAATAAAATGTGGGAAAGGAGAGTAAGAAAATGTAGACCACCTCTCCCCACCCACCCACCCGAACGTGCTTAAGCATATATAACTACTTGTCTAAAGCAAGTAGGTAAAAAAGGGGTGGGTGTTAGCATACTTGGAAAACAAGGTAAGAACAAATAAAAAATACACAATAGATTTATAAAGAAACAAAAAGAAAAATGTTATGGAAGAAAATCTTAAATCATAAAAGGAAAGGGACAAAGAAGAAATATAAGACCAATAAGAAAACAAGGTTTAAAATCTTAGTAAATATATATCCATCAATAGCTGCCTTAAATGTCACTGGATTAAATGCTCTAATCAAAAGACAAAGGGTGGAAGAATGGATGAGAAAACAAGAACCTATAATATGCTACTTACAAGAGACCCTCTTTAGGGCAGAGGACACACACATTGAAGGGATGGAAAAAGAGATTACATACAAATCAAAGTGACACAGTGGGAGTTGTAAGACTCATATTGGACAAAGAAGATTTTAAAACAAAGGCCATAAAGAAAGGTAAAGAAGGACATTAGATATGGTTAAAAGGATCAACACAAGAAAAGGATTTTACACTCATAAAAATATATGCCCCTACTGAAGGAGCACCTAAATACAGAAAGCAAATACTAACAGATATAAAGGGAGAAATTTTCAGGAACACAGTAATAGTAGGACACTTTAACACCCCACTCACATCAATGGATGTATCTTCCAGATAGGGAATCGGAAAAGCAAAAGAAGTACTAATTATGCAACAGAACAGTTAGATTTGATATTTTCAGGACATTAGATTAAAAAAAAAAAGTGGAATACATATTCTTTTCAAGTGCACATGGAAGATCCTCTAGGATTGACCACATACTAGGGCACACAGGAAGCAGAAACAAAAATTAAGAATATAGAAATTGTTCCAAGCATCTTTTCTGATCAGAACAATATGAAACTTGAAATTAGCCACATGAAAAGAAATGAGAAAAAGAGTGATTACTTGGAGACTAAACAACATGTTACTAAAACACCAATAAGTCAACAATGAAATCAAAGAGGAAATAAAAAATTAAGTTGAGACAAATGACAATGAAAACAGAATCATACAAAATCTATGAAATGCAGCAAAAGCAGTTATTAGAGGAAAGTTCCTAGTAATACAAGCTTTCCTCAAAAAATGAGAAAAATCTAAAATAAACAATCTAAACTACAACTTAAAAGAAGAAGAAGAAGAAGAAAAAACTAAATTCAACATAAGAAAGATAATAAATATCAGAAAGAAAATAAATAAAACAGAAATTTAAGAAACAAGAGCTTCTTTTTTGAAAGGATAGACAAGCTTGACAAACATCTGGCCAGGTTAACCACAAAGAAAAGAAAAAACACAAACAAAATAAGAAATGAAAAATGAGATATAACTACCACAGAACAATAAAAAATAAAAAGGAGGGAGGGATACTCCCCAAGTTGCTCAGTGGTAAAGAATCTGACAGCCAATGCAGGAGACCTGGGTTGGAAAGATCTCCTGGAGGAGGAAATGGCAATTCAAGTATTCTTGCTTGGGAAATTCCATGCACAGAGGAGCCTGGCGGGCTATAGCTCATGGGGTCGCAAAGAGTCAGACACAACTAAATAACAACCACCACAACAATAAATGCACAATTATATGCCAAAAAATTTATCAATGTAAGACACACTGACAAGTTTCTAGAAATATGCAGCCCACCAAAGTGAGTCAAAAAGAAACAGTTTGATCAGAGAAAGAACCTGTAACTTAAAAAAAACCTTCTACAAACAAAAGTCCAGTATCAGATGGCTTCACATGCAAAGTCTACCAAACATACCAAGGACTTATGCAGATCCTTCTCAAACTCCTTTTTAAAATTATTATTTATTCTTTTAACTTTTATCTCTATATTGGGGTATAGCCAATTAGCAATGTTGTAATAGCTTCAGATAAACAGCAAAAGGATTCAGCCATACATACTTATATATCTATTCTCCCCTAACTCCCCTTCCCTCAAGGCTGCCACATAATATTGAACAGATTTTCATGTGCTATAAAGTAGGTCCTTGTTGGTTATCAATTTTAAATATAGGAATGCCTACATGTGCATCCCAAACTTCTCAAACTCTTAAACAATTAAAGCGGAGGAAAAACTCTCATGGACATTGTATAAGGCCACCATTCAGTTTAGTTCAGTCGTTTAGTCATGTCTGACTCTTTGCGACCCCATGGACTCCAGCACACCAGGCTTCCCTGCCCATCACCAACTCCTGGAGCTTGCTCAAACTCACATCCATCAAGTCAGTGATGCCATCTAACCATCTTATTCTCTGTCATCTCCTTCTCCTCCTGCCTTCAATCTTTCCAAGCAACACGGTCATTTCCAATGAGTAGTTCTTCACATTAGGTGGCCAAAGTATTGGAACTTCAGCTTCAGCCCTTCCCATGAATATTCAGGGTTGATTTCTTATAAGATTAACTGGTTTTATCTCCTTGTAGTCTAAGCGACTTGCAAGAATCTTCTTCAACACCACAGTTCAAAAGCATCAATTATTTGGCACTCAGCTTTCTTTATAGTCCAACTCTCACATCCATACATGACTACTGGAAAAATCATAGCTTTGACTAGATGGAACTTTGTTGGCAAAGTAATGCCTCTGCTTTTTACTATGCTGTCTAGGTTGGTCATAGCTTTTCTTTTTTTTTTTTTTTTTAATTTATTTTTTCATAGCTTTTCTTCCAAGGAGCAAGTGTCTTTTAATTTCATGGCTGCAGTCACCCAGTGCAGTGATCTTAGCCCCTTCTCTAAATAAATCCTGTCACTGTCTCTATTGTTTTTCCATCTATTTGCCATGAAGTGGTGGGACCAGATTCCATGATCTTAGTGTTTTGAGTGTTGAATTTTAAGCCAGGTTTTTCACTCTTTTCTTTCACTTTCATCAAGAGGCTCTAAAGTTCTTCGCTTTCTGCCATAAGTGAAATGGTGTCATGATATGGTGTCATCTGCATATCTGTGGTTGTTGATATTTCTCCTGGCAATCTTGATTCCTGCTTGTGCTTCATCCAGCCTGGCATTTCACATGATGTACTGTGCATATAAATTAAATAGGCAGGGTAAAAACATACAGCCTTGACGTACCCCTTTCCCCATTTGGAACCAGTCTGTTGTTGAAGCCACCATTACCCTGATGCCAAAACCAGACAAAGACATCACCAAAAAGAGAATTACACGTCAATATCTTTTAGAAGTATAGATGCAAATATTCTTAACAAAATATTAGCATACTGAATCCAACAGCACACAAAAAAGTTCATACACAATGACTAAGTGTGATTCATTCGAAGTTCATGAGGTGAGTTCAACATGTTCAAATAAATCAATGTGCTACACCACATAAACAAAAGACAAAAACTACACGATTCTCTCAATAGAAACATAAAAAGCTTTTCTCAAAGTTCAACATCCATTCATGGTAAAAAAATTTTACCACAGTGCGTGTGCATGGAACATATCTCAAAATAGAGAAAGCTGTTAGTGTCAAACCTATAGCCAACATAATATTCAATGGTGAAAAGTTGAAAGCCAATTCAGCCAAAATCTGAAACAAGAAAAGGATGCCCACTCTCATCACTTCTCTTCAACATAATATTAGAAGTACTAGCCATAGCAATCAGACAAGAAAAAGAAGTAAAAATCATCCAAATTGGATGGGAACAGGTAAGATTGTAATGATATGCACATGATGTAATACTATATATAGAAAACCCTAAAGAATCCACACAAAATCTGCTAGAACTGATAAACAAATTCAGAAACATAGTGGGATACAGAAGTTTGTTGTATTTCTTTATACTAACAAGAAAATATCAGAAAGGGAATGTAGTTTTTAAAATACCTTTTTTTTTTTTTTAGATGTGATCTGTCAACTTTTTTTTGTTTGTTTGTTATTTACAAAGTATTAATTTCAGGATACAGCAAAGTGGTTCATATATAATATTCATATGTATATGTGTATATACATATGAATATGTATATATATATGTATGTATATATATATGTATATACATATACATGAATATATATGTGTGTGTATATATATATATATATATATATATATATATATACACTACAAACCCCAGTAATGGTATTGGCACAAAAAGAGACGTTCAGCAATGGAAGAAAATAGAGAAACCAGAAACTCACACAGTTATGGTCAATTAATTTTTGACAAAAGAAGCAAGAATATACACTGAGAAAAAGACAGTTTCCTCAGTAAGTGGTATTGGGAAAGTTGGGCAACTGCATGCAAATCAGTCTAATGAAGTTAGAACAAATCCTCTCAACAATATACAAAAATAAACTCAAAATGACTTAAAAACTTAAACATAAGAAATGACACCACAAAATTCCTAGAACACAGAAAAAATATTTTCTGACACAAACTGTGCCAACATTTTCTTAGATAAATCTCTTCTTCCAAAGCAGTAAAAATAAAAATGAAAATAAACAAAAAAATAAACAAACTTACAAGCTTTGAACAGCAAAAGAAACCATAAAAAATAAAAAGACAGAGAACAAGGTGGTGGAGGAGTAGGTGGGCATGGAGTATATCTCTTTCCATGGATACATCAGGAACACACCTTCAGACACAGAAGTGAATGCAGAACACCAGCTGAGAGCAGACAAGAGTACCTGACCAGCTGAAAAGAATATATAGACCCACGCAAAACTCAGTAGGATGAAGGAACTAGTGGGTAAAGCAGGAGTGTTAGTAAGACTGGACCTGCAGGTGGGGGAACTGAAGCAGGGGTCCAATCCCCACATTGGGGCAATTGAGTCAGAGGAGAAACATTTAAGGCTGAGAGCAAAACAGCTGATCTGCAGCATTCCTAAATGGAATGAGAAGCAGATAGTCCTTACAGCAGCCATACATACCCCAGACAGCACAGTGGCTGGGAGTTGGAGTTTAGGAACTGTGGAGTAATTCCCAGATGAGGGCTGCTGTTGACTGTAGAGAGACAGATCGAGGGGATGTGAGGGAGGAGACTATGGTGTGAAATGCCTTTGGAGGAAAGCTGGGCAGCCATGAAAGCAAGGCTATACTGCTGAGTCACACATAAGGGTGGAGCCATCACCATAGCCTCTCTCCTTACACACACCAGCATTGGCAGCTGAATAGTAGAGAGGGTGGACAATCAAACACCTCCTTTAAGTGTCTGATGTGCCAAATAACAGAGAAGAACCGCAGGCAAGGAAGCCCTCTAAATGCCTGAAAGGGCAGAGCTACGAAGAAACACTGGCCAAAGAGGCCCTCTGATTGGCAACTACAAGAGACTCGAAAAAAGATTCTGATAGGGTCATAACCTGCAGTCAGAGGGAGTCCATGTCCCTGCACACTTGGCACTGCCAGGGTCCCCACAAGCCAAGCAGCTATGAAACCTTTGCTCAACTTTCACTGGGGCAGAGCTGCAACAGGCAAAAAAAGTCTTGCACCTATGTACACAGAGTCACTTCAGTAGTATCCTACTCTTTGCGATCCTGTAGACTGTGGCCTACCAGGGTTCTCTGTTGGGGGAGGGGGGCATTCTCCAGGCAAGAATACTGGAGTGTATTGGCCAATACCAGTTGCCATACCCATCTAGAGCACTATATTTCCTGCTTCCCTAGCTGCTAATTCCCCTGAGTACCTCATGTTGCCAGAACCCCTATGACCCAAGCGGCCGAACTACCTCCACACCTTGCCCTCACAGAGGAAGACCCAAGTTCTCCAGGGCAGCCTCAGGAGCAAACCCCAGTGGACGACCCACATGCAGAGGTGGAAATAAAACCACAGTTGAAACCCAGGGGCAGTGTGACTAAGGAAGAAGACCCAAAACCCTCCCACGAGCCGTACAGCTCCAGATTAAAGCCACATGATCAACTAGGTAGACTCTGTGTCTATGGAATGACCTTTTATATAAAAGGTCATTGAGATCTCCCACAAAAGAAAATGCACTAGTTCTGATAGCTGTGGACATTGGAGGCAAGAACACATTGGAGTAGGACCAATTAGACCAAGTAGGTCCAAGTAGGACCAATTAGAATCTGAGCTACCCCCACAGCAGGTCCAGAGCTCAGCACAGTGTTAGAGGGCATCCTAAGGAGGTGAGGTGGACTGTGACTCCTAGGAAGGGAAAGGACTCTGACAGCAGTGACTCAAGAAAAACATTTATTATTCTTATGCTTTGACTTGTTCTGTATATTCTTTTGGATTTTTTTTTCTCCCCCCTCCCCTAATTGTAGTTGTTGGCACTATGTGATCTAATTAAGATTTTGAGCTTTTTTTCTCCTTTTTTTCTCAGTCACATTTTTTATTGTTATAAACCTGTTCCTCTACATTGGGCTTTTGTAGTTCTGGGGAGTTTTCCTTTATTTACTTATTTTTCTTCTTTTAATTTCAATTTTTATTTTTTAAACCTATTACTATTTTTCTACATTTATCCCTTCATTTGCTTTTCTTACTGCTCTTTTCCCCTTGCAGTTAATCTTTAATATATAAATAAGAAAGCTGTGGTACATATACACAGTCAAATATTACTCAGCTATTAAAAAGAATGCATTTGAATCAGTTCTAATGAGGTGGATGAAACTTGAGCGTATTATACAGAGTGAAGAAAAACACCAATGCAGTATATTAACGCCTATATATAGAATTTAGAAAAATGGTAATGATGACCCTATATGTGAGACAGCAAAAGAGACACAGATGTAAAGAACAGACTTTTGGACTCTGTGGGAGAAGGTGAGGGTGGGATGATTTGAGAGAATAGCACTGAAACATGTATATTTTCATATGTGAAATAGATCATCAGTCCAGATTCCATGCATGAGACAGGGTGCCCAGGGCTGTTGCACTGGGATGACCCTGAAGGATGGGATGGGGAGGGAGGTCGGAGGGAGGTTTAGGATTGGGAACACATGTGTACCCATGGTTGATTCATGTGAATGTATGGCAAAAACCACCACAATATTGTAAAAGTAATCAGCCTTCAATTATAATAAATAAATAAATTAAAAAAATAATCTTTATCTACCTCTATTTAACTTTGCATATTTATTTTCTTTCTTTTCTTTCTTTCCTTTTCTCTCAACATATTTGTTAGTTTTATTTTCATTGCTTTATTCCCCAATTCCCCTTGCTTTAGTTTTGTATTCCAGTTTGTGCATGAGTTAGTTTTGTTCTGGTAGATATCATTTTTGATTACCTTTGTTTGCTGGTCAAGCTATTGTACTTTACTTTTGTTGGACTGTTTTGATTTTGCTTATGGGTGTTTATGTATATGTGTATATTTAGTCACACTTTTTATAGCTGTTATAAACCTCTGCCTCTACACTGGAACTTTGAAGTTCTGTGGAGTTTTCCTTTTTTTCTTCTTCCATTTTTCCCCCCTCTTTTTTATAATTTTAGTTTTTTTAACCTATTATATTTTTATACATTTATTCCTTTTCTTACCTTTCTTGCTATTCTTTTCCCCTTGCAGTTAATCTTTAATGTATATACATTTTCTTCATCTATCTCTATTTAACTATGCATATCCATTCTTTCTTTCTTTCTTTTCTTTCCTTCCTTTCCTTTCAACATATTTGTTAGTTTCACTTTCACTGCTTTATTCTCCACTTGGCACTTTGCTTTAGTTTTGCTTTCCCGTTTGTGCTTTAGTTAGTTTTGTTCTTAACTGGTAAATATAATTTTTGATTTCCTTTGTTTGCTGTGTCAAACTAATGTACTTTAATTATGTTGGACTGTTTTGACTTTGCTTATGGGTGTATATGTTTATGTGTATATTCCATTATTTTAATTACTATTGGCCTGATTTTGTAACTGGTGTTTGGGCTTCATCTTTTGTTTCTCATATTCGAATATTTGTTTTATTCTCACTTGGTGCCATAAAAAATCACTTGTGGAATCTTAATTCCTGACAGAGATCAAGCCCTGAGCCTTTGGAATGGGAGGACTGACTCCAAGATCTTAGACTACCAGAGAACTAACCCTAGGGGGTTTCAAACAGTGAGAACGCACACAACGGAAACCACTGGAATTCAATACCTGGCATCACACAACCACCAGTAGCACCCTGTGTAGGATGCCTCATCTAAACAACAAACAAATACAATCCAAATACAAACCCAATCATCAGCAGACAGGATTACCACTTCACTCAGGCTTGCCCATCAGAGGACAAACAAACTAACAAAAACTAACACAAATCTCACACTATTCGAACCCTACACAAACTACTGGATCAACCTTAAGAGGGCTGAAACCAAAAGGAAGAAAGAATTCAACCTTGAAGCTTGGGAAAAGGAGACCTCAAACACAATAAGTTAAAAAAAATAAAATAAAAAGGCAGAGATATACTACACAAATGAAGGAACAAACTAGAAACACAGAAGTCAAAACAAATGAAGAGGAAATAGGCAAACTATCTGAAAAAGAATTCAGAATAATAATAGTAAAGATGATCAAAAGCCTTGAAAACAAAATGGAAAAAATGCAAGAATCAATTAACAAAGGTCTAGAAGAATTAAAGAATAAGCATACAGTGACAAACAACACAATTACTGAAATTAAAAATACTCTAAAAGGAATCACTAGCAGAATATCTGAAGCAGAAGAACGAATCAGTGGGCTGAAAGATAAAATTGTGGAAATAACTTCTGAAGAGCAGAATAAAGTAAAAGGAATGAAAAGAACTGAGGACAGTCTCAGAGACCACTGGGACAATATCAAATGCACCAACATTTAAATTATAGGGGTCCCAGAAGAAGAGAAGAAAAGAAATGGTATGAGAAAATTTTTGAAGAGATTATAGTTGAAAAGTTCTCCAACATGGAAAAGGAAATATTTAATCAATCCAAGCGTCACAAAGAGTCCCATACAGGATAAACCCAAAGAGAAACACACTAAGACACATACTAATCAGACTAACAAAGACTAAACACAAAGAAAATATTAAAAGCAGAAAGGAAGAAGAAACAAGTAGCATACAAGGAAAACCCCATATGCTTAACAGCTAACCTTTCAGCAGAGACTCTGCAGGCTAGAAGGGAATAGCAGGTTATATTTAAAGTACTGAAGGGGAGAACTCTACAACCAAGATTACTGTACCCAGCAAGTATCTCATTCAAAATTGATGGAGAAATAAAAAGCTTTTCAGACAAGCAAAAGTTAAGAGAATTCAGTACCACCAAACTAGCTGTACAACAAATGTTAAACAGACTTAGACTGTTTAACAGTTTAAGTTAAACAGACTAAATGTTAAACAGACTTAATAGAATTTCTTGTTAAACAGTCAAGAAATACAAGAGAAGAAAAAAGATTTACAAAATTAAACCCAAACAATTAAGAAAATGGCAACACGAACATACATATCAATACTTACTTTAAATGTAAATGGATTAAATAGTCCAACCAAAAGACATAGATTGACTAATGGATACAAAACAAGACCCATATATATGCTGTCTACAAGAAACCCACTTCAGACCTAAAGACACATAGGAGAGGTTGGGAAAAAAAAATCTTCTATGCAAATGGGAAGAAAAGAAAGCTGGAGTAGCAATCCTTATATCAGACAAAATAGACCTTAAAATAAAGACTACAAGAGATAAGTAAGGATGCTACATAATGATCAAGGGATCAATACAAAAGGAGGACACAATTGTAAACATCTACGCACCCAATATAGGAACACCTCAATGCATAAGACAAACACTAACAGACATAAAAGGAGAAATTGACAGTAACACAATGATAGTAGGAGACTTTAACACCCCACTCACAAAAGGAAAGATCATTAAAACAGAAAATTAATAAGGAAGTCTTAAATGATACATTAGATGAGATGGATCTCATTGATATCTTCAGGACATTCCACCCAAATGCAGAAGAATGCACCTTCTTCTCAAGTGCACATGGAACATTCTCTGCAATAGACCACATCTTGGGTCACAAATTTAAGAAATTTGAAAGCATATTAAGCATCTTCTCTGACCACATTGCTATGAGACTAGATATTAATTACAATTAAAAAATGCAAGAAACACAAATACATGGAGATTAAACACGTTTCTAAATAACCAGTAGGTTACTGAAGAAATGAAATAAGAAATCAAAAAATTTCTAGAAACAAATAACAATGAAAATACAACTCAAATCCTATGGGATGCAGCAAAACAGTCCTAGAGGGAAGTTTATAGCAATACAATCCTACCTCAAGAAACAAGGAAAACATTGAACAGACAATATAACTTTACACCTGAAACAACTTGAAAAAGAACAGAAAACCCCCAAAATTAGTAGAAGGAAATAAATCATAAAGATTGGAGCAGAAATAAATGAAACAATATTAAAGATTAATAAAACTAAAAGCTGGTTCTTTAAGAAGATAAACAAAATTGCCAAATCTTTAGCCAGTCTCATCAAGAAAAAAGGAATAATAATAATAATAAAAAAACTAGAAATGAAAAAGGAGAAGTTACAACAAACAATGCAAAAATACAAAGGATTATAAGAGACTATTATGAACAACTATATGGCAATTAAATGGATAACCTGGAAGAAATGGAAAGATTCTTAGAAATGTTTAATCTTCCAAGACTGAAACAAAAAGAAATAGAAACTATGAACAACCCAATTATAAGCACTGAAATTGAAGCTGTGATAAAAAATCTCCCCCCAAAACAGCCCAGGACCAGATGGCTTCACAGGAGAATTCTATCAAACATTTAGAGAAGAGCTAATGCCTATCCTTCTAAAACTCTTTCAAAAACTTTCAGAGGAAGAAACACTTCCAAACTCATTCTATGAGGCCACTATCACCCTGATACCAAAACCAGACACAGACAACACACAAAAAGAAAATTACAGGACATTATCACTGATGAACATAGATGTAAAAATCTTTAACAAAATTTTAGAAAACAGAATTCAGCAACACATCAAAAACACATCAACACCATGATCAAGTTGGGTTTATCCCAGGAATGCAAGGATTCTTCAATATACACAAATCAATCAATGTGATACACCATATTAACAAACTGAAAGATAAAAAGCATATGATAATCTCAATAGATGCAGAAAAAACCTTTGACAAAATTCAGCACCCATTTATTATTTAACCATTTAATTATGATTAAAACTCTTCAAAAAATGGGCATAGAAGGAACCTACCTCAACATAGTAAAGGCCATATATGATAAGCCTACAGCAAACATTATTCTCAATGGTGAAAAACTGAAAGCATTCCCCCTAAAATCAGGAACAAGACAAGGATGTCCACTTTCATCACTATTATTCAATATAGCTCTGGAAATCCTAGCTACAGTAATCAGAGAAGAAAAAGAAATAAAAGGAATCCAGATTGGAAAAGAAGAAGTAATGATTTCCATGTTTTCAGATGACGTGAGACTGTACATAGAAAACCTTGAAGATAGCATCAGAAAATTACTAGAGATAGTCAGTGAATTTAGCAAAGTTGCAAGATACAAAATCAATACACATAAATCATTTACATTTCTATATACTAACAGTGAAACATCAGAAAGAGAAATTAAGGAATCAATTCCATTCACTATTGCCAAAATAAGTAAATAAATATCTAGGAATAAACTTACCTAAGAAGACAAAAGAATTGTACACAGACAATTATAAGACACTAATGAAAGAAATCAAAGATGACATAAACAAATGGAGACATATTCCAAGTTCCTGGGCAGGAAGAATCAATATTGTGAAAACGACAGTACCACCAAATGTAATCTATAGATTCAATGAGATCCCTATCAAATTACCAATGGCATTTTTCACAGAACTAGAACAAAAAATTTTACAATTCATATGGAAATACAAAAGACCCTGATTAGCCAAAGTTGTCTTGAAAAAGAACAATGGACCTGGAAGAATCAATCTTCCTGACTTCAGATTATACTGCAAAGCTGCAGTCATCAAGACAGTATAGTACTGGCACAAAAACAGAAAAATAGACTAATGTAACAAGATAGAATGCCCAGAAAAATATCCATGCACCTATGGTTACCTTATTTTTGTCAAAGGAGGCAAGAATCTGCAGTGGGGCAAAGACAGCCTCTTCAATAAATGGTGCTGGGAAAACTGGACAGCTACATGCAAAGAATGAAATTAGAGCACTTCCTAACACCATACACAAAAATAAACTCAAAATGAATCACAAACCTAAATGTAAGACCAGAAAATATAAAACTCTTAGAGGAAAACATAGGCAGAACACTTGATGACATAAATCAAAGCAAGATCCTCTATGACCCACCTCCAAAGTAATGGAAATAAAAACAAAAGTAAACAAGTGGGACCTGATTAAACTCAAGAGCTTTTGCACAGCAAAGGAAACTATAAGCAAAGTGAAAAGACAACCCTCAGAATGGGAGAAAATAATAGCAAATAAAACAACTGACAAAGGATTAATTTCCAAAATATACAAGCAACTCATATAACTCAATGCCAGAAAAACAAACAACCCAATAAAAAAGTGGGAAAAAGACCTAAACAGAATTTTCTCCGAAGACACACAGATGGCTAACAAACACTGGACAATATGTTCAACCTCTCTCATTATTAGAGAATTGCAAATCAAAACCACAATGAGATACCACCTCACACTGCTCAGAATGGCCAACATCAAAAAGTCTACAAACAATAAATGCTCGAGAAGGTGTGGAGAAAATGGAATACACTTGCACTGCTGGTGACTGGGAATGTAAATTGATACAGTCACTATGGAAGACAGTATGGAGATTCCTTAAAAAAACTAGAAATAAAATCACCATATGACCCAAAAATCTCACTCTTAGGTGGATATCCTGAGAAAACCAAAATTGAAAAAGACACATGTCTCCCAGTGTTCATTGCAGCACTGTTTACAATAGCTAGAACATGGAAGCAACCTAGATGTCCATTGACAGATAAATGGATAAAGTTGTGGTACATATACTCAATGGAATATTACTCAGCCATAAAAATGAATGCATCTGAGTCAGTTCTGATAAGGTAGATGAACCTAGAACCTATTATAGGGAGTGAAGTGAGTCAGAAAGAGAAAGGTAAATATCGTATTCTAACGTACATATTCTTGCCTTGAGAATCACAGGGATGGGGGAGCCTGGGGGGCTGCCATCTATGGGCTCGCACAGAGTCAGACACGACTGAAGTGATTTAGCAGCAGCAGCAGTCTTTATCTTGGTGAAGGAAGTGGCAACCCACTCCAGGATTCTTGCCTGGAGAATCCTGTGGACAGAGGAGCCTGGTGGGCTGCTGTCCATGGGGTCACACAGAGTCGGACAAGACTGAAGTGACTTAGCATACATGCATGCATTGGAGAAGGAAATGGCAACCCACTCCAGCATTCTTGCCTGGAGAATCCCAGGAACAGAGGAGCCTAGTTGGCTGCCTTCTGTGGGGTCGCACAGAGTCGGACACAACTGAAGCAATTTAGCAGCAGCAACATACACATATGGAATCTAGAAAAATGGTACTGAAGAATTTATTTACAGGGCAGAATGGAGAAACAGACATAGAGAATAGACTTATGGACATAGGAAGAGGGGAGGAAAGGGTGAGATATATGGAAAGTGTTACATGGAAACTTACATTACCATATGTAAAATAGATAGCCAATGGGAATTTGCTGTATGGCTTACGAAACCCAAATAGGGGCTCTGTATCAACCTAGAGGGATGGAATGGGGAGGGAGATGGGAGGGAGGTTCAAAAGGGAGGGGATATATGTATACCTATGGCTGATTCATGTTGGAGTTTGACAGAAAACAACAAAATTCTGTAAAGCAATTATCCTCAATAAAAAATAAATTGGAAAAAAGAAAAAGGCAGCCCATAGAATGGGAAAAAAATATTTGCAAACAATGTGACTGACAAGGGCTTAATTTCTAAAATATTCAACAGCTCATTAAACTAACAACAACAGCAATAACCCAAATATCCAATCAGAAAATGATCATGAGATCTGAGGAGACATATCTCCAAAGAGGAAATTCAGATGGTCAACAGACATATGAAAAGATGCTCAGCATTGCTAACTATTAGAGAAATGTAGATCAAAACTACAATGATGTATCACCTGACACCAGTCAAAATGGCCATCATTAAAATGTCTACAGATAACAAATGTTGGAGAGGTTGTGGAGAAAACAGAAGCATCCTACACTGTTGGTGGGAATTTAAGTTTGTACAGCCGTTGTGGAAAACAGTACGGAAGTTTCTCAGAAAACTTAAAATAGACATACCATATGATCCAGCAATTCTACTCCTGAACATATATCCAGACAAAACTATAATTAAAAAAAGATACATGTACCCTTATGTTCATAGCAGCACTATTAATGTTAGCCATGACATGGCAACAACCTAAATAGCCATAGACAGATGAGTGAGAAGTACCTACATAAAATTGAATACTAATGCTAATGCTAAGTAACTTCAGTCGTGTTCGACTCTGTGCGACCCCATAGACGGCAGCTCACCAGGCTCCCCCATCCCTGTGATTCTCCAGGCAAGAACACTGGAGTGGGTTGCCATTTCCTTCTCCAGTGCAGGAAAGTGAAAAGTGAAAGTGAAGTCGCTTAGTCCTGTCTGACTTTTAGAGACAGCATGGACTGCAGCCTACCAGGCTCCTCCGTCCATGGGATTTTCCAGGCAAGAGTACTGGATTGGGGTGCCATTGCCTTACTCAGCCATAATAAAGAAGGGAATAATGTCATCTGCAACAACATAAATACAACTGAAGATTATCATACTAAGTAAAATCAGAAAGAGAAAGACAAATACCATATGATATAACTTAGATGTGGAATCTAAAAGATTATACAAATGCACTTATCAGTGAAACAGAAATAGAATCAGGGACATAGAGAACAGTGCAGTGGTTGCCAATGGATAGGATGATGGGAGAGGGTTGGATTGGGAATTTGTGATTAGCATATATAAACTGGCATATATAGAATGGATTAAGAACAAGGTCCTTTTGTATACCACAGAAGAATCATATTCAGTATTGTGTGATAAACTGTAATAGAAATGAATATGAAAATGTATTCACATATATAACTGAGTCACTTTGCTGTGCAGCAGTAAGCACGACTTTGCAATTCAAGTATACTTAAAAAAAAAAAAACTAGGTCATTTTTTAAAAAAATTCTGACAATAAAACAACGGAGAGAGAAATAACACTGTACTTAAAAGTTTCACAAAATAGGCCTATAGAAAGGAGCTATTGGAGATGGATAAATGCAGAACAATATCTTTTGGAAATTGGATGAGAATAAAATTCAGAATTCTGTACTGTGAATGAATGGGTAGATTATAGGATTTTAAATAAGATAAATTAATATAAAATTAATTTAAATAAGATTAATTTTGTTAATAGGATCTGGGTTTTCTAGATGTATTCATCCTTATGAATAGTTGACACACACAAATCTAGGACCACAATTTTTTTTTTTTTTTTTTTTTTTACTTTACAATACTGTATTGGTTTTGCCATACATTAACATGCATCCGCCATGGGTGTACATGTGTTCCCCATCCTGAACACCCCACCCACTTCCCTCCCCATACCATCCCTCTGGGTCATCCCAGTGCACCAGCCCCAAGCTTCCTGTATCCTGCATCGAACCTGGACTGGCTATTCGTTTCTTATATTACATTATACATATTTTAATGCCATTCTCCCAAATCATCCATCCCCCCCCCCCCCACCGCCACACACACACACACACACACAGAGTCCAAAAGACTGTTCTATACATCTATGTCTCTTTTGCTGTCTCACATACAGGGTTGTCATTACCATCTTTCTAAATTCCATATATATGCATTAGTGTACTGTATTGGTGTTTTTCTTTCTGGCTTACTTCACTCTGTATAATAGACTCCAGTTTCATCCACCTCATTAGAACTGATTCAAATGTATTCTTTTTAATGGCTGAGTAATACTCCATTGTGTATCTGTACCACAGCTTTCTTATCCATTCATCTGATGATGGACATCTAGGTTGCTTCCATGTCCTGGCTATTATAAACTGTGCTGCAATGAACATTGGGGTACACGTGTCTCTTTCAATTCTGGTTTCCTCGGTGTGTATGCCCAGCAGTGGGATTGCTAGGTCATATGACAGTTCTATTTCCAGTTTTTTAAGGAATCTCCACACTGTTCTTCATAGTGGCTGTACTAGTTTGCATTCCCACCAACAGTGTAAGAGGGTTCCCTTTTCTCCACACCCTCTCCAGCATTTATTGCTTGTAGACTTTCGGATTGCAGCCATTCTGGCTGGTGTGAAATGATACCTCATTGTGGTTTTGATTTGCATTTCTTTGATAATGAGTGAGGTTGAGCATCTTTTCATTTGTTTGTTAGTCATCTGTATGTCTTCTTTGGTGAAATGTCTATTTAGTTCTTTGGCCCATTTTTTGATTGGGTCGTTTGTTTTTCTGGAATTGAGCTGCAGGAGTTGCTTGTATATTTTTGAGATTAGTTGTTTGTCAGTTGCTTCATTTGCTATTATTTGCTCCCATTCTGAAGGCTGTCTTTTCACCTTACCTATAGTTTCTTTTATTGTGCAAAAGCTTTTAATTTTAATTAGATCCCATTTGTTTATTTTTGCTTTTATTTCCAATATTCTGGGAGATGGGTCATTAGAGGATCCTGCTGTAATGTATGTCAGAGAGTGTTTTGCCTATGTTCTCCTCTAAGAGTTTTATAGTTTCTGGCCTTATGTTTATATCTTTAATACACTTTGAGTTTATTTTTGTGTATGGTGTTAGAAAGTGAAGAAACTAAAGACCTATATATAAAAAACTATAAAACACTGGTGAAAGAAATCAAAGAGGACACTAATAGATGGAGAAATATACCATGTTCATGGATCAGAAGAATCAATATAGTGAAAATGAGTATACTACCCAAAGCAGTCTATAGATTCAATGCAATCCCTATCAAGATACCAACAGTATTTTTCACAGAGCTAGAACAAATAATTTCATAATTTGTATGGAAATACAAAAAACCTCAACTAGCCAAAGCAATCTTGAGAAAGAAGAATGGAACTGGAGGAATCAACCTGCCTGACTTCAGGCTCTACTACAAAGCCACAGTCATCAAGACAGTATGGTACTGGCACAAAGACAGAAATATAGATCAATGGAACTAAATAGAAAGCCCAGAGATAAACCCATGCACCTAAGGACACCTTATCTTTGACAAAGAAGGCAAGAATATACAATGGAGAAAAGACAATCTCTTTAACAAGTGGTGCTGGGAAAACTGGTCAACCACTTGTAAAAGAATGAAACTAGAACGCTTGATAACACCATACACAAATTTCTTTGAATTTAATTTCAGGAACTCAGAATAAAACTGTAGTTTGCTAATAATTAGGTATATTCCTACTAACATAAATCAGAGGATGAATAATTTTATAAAACCAAACTGAAAGAAGAGATTGATGAGAAAACTGAAGTGATATAGAGAAGGTAAAGCAGATTGCAGGCTACATGAGGCTCTATGAGCTTCTGAGACACAACTTCATTTATCTGTTTATTCAACAAATGTTTATTATTTGTTAATCACCCATTATATGGTGGCCAGTGTACTATTTCTGATGATAGTGAAAAGAAGCAGAGAAATATGGCCTTGCTGTCATGAAGTTTAGTCTAAAACAGAAAGAAGATTTTAAACAAATAGTTATATAATTAATACTAACCATGTAGAACATAACAAGAGTAACCATTATGTTGTTTCATAACTTTTTCTATATAATCATGAGAATAATCTCCTCAGTATATTGTCTGTTAGTTTAATTTTTCTCTTAAAGGAAGATGCCAGCCCAATCAGTGTTTCAGAGTTAAGTTTATTACTCAAACCAGTTTTCCTAGTGTTACTAATCATGCTGGGATAATGGGCATAAAAGAGGATCACTGTCTTTAAAGGGTTGGGGAGAGAGGATTCAAAGTACAAAAAAGGGATGAGAAGGACAATGATAAATTTGTTAGGCAAGTGAGTGTTTTTCCTGTGACGAATCAAGGGGTAAAGAAAAGAACTGTTTAGAGAAGTCCAATGGGTTATATTAATAGTTAGGATTAATAATATGAGCCTAAAACAAAGGAAAAATTGAGTTGAGTAAATACCAAGGAAAATTTTCTAACTATCAAGACTGATTATAGAAGATATTGCCAGGGGAAAGAATTACTATTTTAGCCAATATGATCTGCTGTATTAAAAATTAAAATGGATACTATGCATGCATTGTATGTATATATGTGTGTGTGTGTGTATATATATATATATATATATTATATATATATATATATGCTAATGCTAAGTCACTTCAGTCGTGTCTGACTCTGTGCGACCCCATAGACGGCAGCCCACCAGGCTCCCCCGTCCTTGGGATTCTCCGGGCAAGAACACTAGAGTGGGTTGCCATTTCCTTCTCCAATGCATGAAAGTGAAAAGTGAAAGTGAAGTCGCTCAGCCGTGTCCGACTCTTAGCGACCCCATGGATTGCAGCCTAACAGGCTCCTCCATCCATGGGATTTTCCAAGCAAGAGTACTGGAGTGGGGTGCCATTGCCTTCTCCGATATATATGTGTGTGTGTGTATATATATATATATATATCTCCTATAAGAAATATGGCTTCATCAGGAAAAGATAATCGAGCTGAGCAATCTTTTCTACCTCTAATTTTAATATCCTTGAATGTTCCAAAGTTTCTTTATTTTTTTTTAAAGCCAAAGAGCCCATCTTAGAGATTGTGGTCACTAATCTCACTTGAGATAGTGGAAATACTGAGACAAAGCACAGTTCAGATCATATCCTAGTTATAATCTGTTCACTTTGTTTCTGCCTAAAAAAAAAGTAGAACCTATGGCTAAAAGGCCCAACAGTTCATTCTTAAGAAATTAATTTACAAAAGACGTAATTTAAAAAAAAAATGTCTTCCTTGGGCACCACAGAAAAATCATCTTAGATAGCTGAGATATAAGAGCATATTTACAAAACAAGGAAAACTTATTTTTCCCAGAATGAGAAGGATAACAAGGCAGAATTCTAGCCTCTATAAATATTACATAATCCTTTTAATTGAAAAGAATAAAAATTCACTTGGGATAAAATATCTGGACGCTTGTCTCAGTTATTCTGTTAGTATAAACCTGGTCTCATCCATGTAGCAAGAAGAATTGGAAGCAAATTAAATGGTGCTGTTCACTCAGTGTAAGGTATTCTTTCTACCTTGGGGGGGAAGAGATGGAGAGTAGAAGACACTGAAGCCAGGGGCTCTGATTTAAAATGGAACATCTGACTCTTAAAGACCCCCCAGTACTTGTCAGAGATGTGAGCTGGATTTCAGTTAAGATTACATTTTGCTTGTCTAATGCCCCTAGAAATTTCAAGTGGGACCTTCATTTTCCACCAGAAATTAAACATGTGATGCTGTGTTTAATTAAACAGCTTCCAGTGTGGTAGTACACAGATGATGGTGTTTCTGTGGTCAGTAATGTGACTTCACTAGAGGCCCATGCCAGCCACATTACCCAGGCTCATATTCTTGCCAGAGAAGTTTCTAATCTGAGATCTTCAGTAGAGCAAATAAATCTATCTTTAAGAAAGAAAGATGAATTTAGAAATGTAAGAAGACAGAGGGGGTTTTATTGGGGTTTTGTCTTTGTTTTAACAGGCTGAATTCCAAGGTAGCTCCTCAGTATGTATTCCAGGGAACCAATTTAGTCTGGATTGTCTATGCTTGCTCCTATTAAAAAAAAATTTATGTATTTATTTTACTTTATTGTATTGGTTTTGCCATACATTGACTTGAATCCACCATGGGTGTACATGTGTTCCCCATCCTGAACCCCCCTTCCACCTGCCTCATCATCCCATCCCTCTGAGTTATCCCAGTGCACCAGTCCCGAGCACCCTGCATCATGCATCAAGCAAAGCAATCTTGAGAGAGAAGCATGGAACTGGAGGAATCAACCTGCCTGACTCCAGTCTCTACTATGCTTGCTCCTTTTACAGGAACCTTGGAATCAGTATTGGTCTTGGTACAACAATGTCAATGATGGGAAGCATTCCAGGGATTTGGAAGAACTTGAACAATTAAATGGTCAGAGAATCCTCAGACACATTTTCTTTATTTACGGTTACTGAAAATATTCTCACTTAAACAATTTAATTGAGTAGAAATATGGTTAAGAATCAAGATATAAACCACCCGAGGTAAAAAATTGCTGTACTGAACTCAAGGCTAATATGGCATCCCCAAATTTTTATTATTCTTTTGAATGGATTCAAATAAGAATTTTAACAATAGGTATAATTCTGCCTCAGAAAATTGTCTAATTTTTTAAAAAATAAAAATCACTCTCATATTTTGAATCTAAGGTAAATAGAATGAGGCGTTTTGACAGAATATATTCTGATCAGTACAACATATTGTATATATATGAAAATGCAAGCTTTTTATAAACTACAGAGAGGATAACTTTACAAGCTAAAGTTGCAGAGAGGATATTATGATTGTCAAAAAAGTAGAACATTAAAAATTTTAATGTTGCCTATTTAAAAATTTATATTAGAGAAGAGAGAGAATAATATGGTAAAATTTGGAGCTAATTTCTCTATTGGTCCACTTAGATAAACTATCTTTTAATGGTTTTAATGGTAATACTTCAGAGTATATTGAAATAAAAAGTCTTTCATCATTGGTTATTTGTGTCATCCTCATTTGTTGTAATAATAACGATATTGGCAATTACAGTAATCCTCGTAATTTCACATTATTGGTGATCTCAAAATATTAAATGAATACAAAATGGTATCATTGAATTGGTCAGTAAATGAGTCATTTTCTTATGCAGGAGAAAAGGTGCATTGTTTGGTTTGCTAGAGATTGATAAAGGAAGGAAAAAGACCAGCGCTTCTGCAACTTTTTTCTGCAATTTTGTTTTTTGTTTTTTTTTAAAGACAAGAGTAATGCAAGTATCCACTGACGTACTAAGCTATGAAATATAATCTAATACATCTTCAGGTTTAAGAAAAAAGAGAAAACTACTTAGTCATTCTGTTTTGAACAATGAAGGAAAAACTCAGAAAACAGCAAGAACTTGTTCCCTTATCAACTTTCCCTCATCCTTAGCACTGAGCTTCTTCTTCTTTTTTTTTTTTTTTGCTTTCTAGACAATTTCAGTGTCCTATCTATTTGATTTTTTATACTGTTCATGGGGTTCTCAAGGCAAGAATACTGAAGTGGTTTGCCATTCCATTCTCCAGTCAACCACGTTTTATCAGAACTTCCCACCATCCTGGGTGGCCCTACATGGCATCTCATAGTTTCATTGAGTTAGACAAGGCTGTGGTCTAAGATCATGGCTACTTGTCACATTACTTCATGGAAAATAGATGGGGAAACAGTGACAGACTTTATTTTGGGGGGATCCAAAATCACTGCAGATGGTGACTCCAGCCATGAAATTAAAAGATGTTTGTTCCTTGGGAGAAAAATTATGACCAATCTAGGCAGCTTATTAAAAAGCAGAGACATGACTTTGCCAGCAAAGTCTGTCTAGTCAAAGCTACGGTTTTTCCGGTGGTCATGTATGGATGTGAGAGTTGGACTATAAAGAAAGCTGAGCACTGAAGAATTGATGATTTTTAACTGTGGTGTTGGAGAAGATCTTGAGAGTCCCTTGGACTGCAAGGAGATCCAACCAGCCCATCCTAAAGGAAATCAGTCCTGAATATTCATTGGACGGACTGATGTTGAAGTTGAAACTCCAATACTTTGGCCACCTGATCTAAAGGACTGACTCATTTGAAATGACCCTGATGTTGGGAAAGATTGAAGGTGGGAGGGGAAGGGGATGACAGAGGATGAGATGTTTGGATGCTTACTAAGGCCCACTTGACTTCACAATCCAGGATATCTGGCTCGAGGTGAGTGATCACACCATCGTGATCATCTGGGTCATGAAGATCTTTTTTTGTATAGTTCTCTGTATTCTTGCCACCTCTTCTTAATATTTTCTGCTTCTGCTAGGTCCTTTTTGAGCCCATCTTTGCATGAAATGATCCCTTGTTATCACAAATTTTCTTGAAGAGTTCTCTAGTCTTTCACATTCTATTGTTTTCCTCTATTTCTTTGCAGTGATCCTTGAAGATTTGATTCAGCTCAAACTTGAATGGTCTCGTGGTTTTCCTTACTTTTTTCAATTTAAGTCTGAATTTTGCAACAAGGAGTTCATGATATGAGCCACAGTCAGCTCCCAGTCTTGTTTTGCTGACTATAGAGCTTCTCCATCTTTGGCTGCAAAGAATATAATCAATCTGATTTTGGTGTTGGCCATGTGGTGATGTCCATGTGTAGTATCTACTTTGTGTTGTTGGAAAAGGCTGTTTTCTATGATTAGTGCGTTCTCTTGGCAAAACTCTATTAGCCTTTGCCCTGCTTCATTCTGTTCTACAAGGCCAAATTTGCCTGTTACTCCAGTTGTTTCTTGATTTCCTACTTTTGCATTCCAGTTCCCTATAATGAAAAGGACACCTTTTTTGGGTATTAGTTCTAAAAGGTCTTGTAGGTCTTCATAGAACCATTCCACTTCAGTTTCTTCAGCATTACTGTTCATGGCGTAGGCTTGGATTGCCATGATATTGAATGGTTTGCCTTGGAAACAAACAGAGATCATTCTGTCGTTTTAGAGATTGCATCCAAGTACTGCATTTCAGACTCTTTTGTTGACTATGATGGCTACTCCATTTCTTCTAAGGGATTCCTGCTCATAGTAATAGATATAATGGTCATCTGAATTAAATTCACCCATTCCAGTCAATCTTAGTTCGCTGATTCCTAGAAATGTCGACGTTCACTCTTGCCATCTCCTGTTTGACCACTTCCAATTTGCCTTGATTCATGGACCTAACATTAAAGGCTCTTATGCAATATTGCCCTTTACAACATCAGACCTTGCTTCTATCACCAGTCACATCCACAACAGTGTGTTGTTTCTCTTTGACTCGATCCCTTCATTATTTCTGGAGTTATAGCTCCACTGATCTCCAGTAGCATATTGGGCACCTACCAACCTGGGGAGTTCATCTTTCAGTGTCCTATCTTTTAGCCTTTTCATACTGTTCATGGGGTTCTTGATCTGATAGACAGAGTGCCTGATGAACTATGGATGGAGGTTCATGACACTGTACAGGAGACAGGATCAAGACCATCCCCAGGAAAAAGAAATTCAAAAAAGCAAAATGGCTGTCTGAGGAGGCCTTACAAATAGCTGTGAAAAGAAGAAAAGTGAAAAGCAAAGGAGAAAAGGAAAGATATAAGCATCTGAATGCAGAGTTCCAAAGAATAGCAAGGAGAGATAAGAAAGGCTTCCTCAGTGATCAGTGCAAAGACTTAGAGGAAAACAATAGAATGGGAAAGACTAGAGATCTCTTCAAGAAAATTAGAGATACCAAGGGAACATTTCATGCAAAGATGGGCTCAATAAAGGACAGAAATGGTATGGACCTAACAGAAGCAGAAGATAATAAGAAGAGGTGGCAAGAACACATGAAACTGTACAAAAAAGATCTTCATGACCCAGATAATAATGATGGTGTGATCACTCACCTACAGCCAAATATCTTGGAATGTGAAGTCAAGTGGGTCTTAGGAAACATCCCTAAGAACAAAGCTAGTGGAGGTGATGGAATTCCAATTGAGCTATTACAAATCCTCAAATATGATGTTGTTAAAGTGTTATACTTAATATGTCAGCAAATTTGGAAAACTCAGTAGTGGCCACAGGACTGGAAAAGGTCAGTTTTCAGTCCAATCCCAAAGAAAGGCAATGCCAAGAATGCAATACCGCATAATTGCACTCATCTCACACACTAATAAAGTAATGCTCAAAATTCTCCAAGGCAGGCTTCAGCAATACGTGAACTGTGAACTTCCAGATGTTCAAGCTGGTTTTAGAAAAGGCAGAGGAACCAGAGGTCAAATTGCCAACATCCACTGGATCATCAAAAAAGCAAGAGAGTTCCAGAAAAACATCTATTTCTGCTTTATTGACTGTGCCAAATCCATTGACCGTGTGGATTACAACAAACTGTGGAAAATTCTGAAAGAGATGGGAATACCAGACCACCTGACCTACCTCTTGAGAAACCTGTATACAAGTCCAGAAGTAACAGTTAAAACTGGACATGGGACAACAGACTGATTCCAAATAGGAAAAGGATTTCGTCAAGGCTGTATATTGCCATCCTACTTATTAAACTTATATGCAACATATATCATGAGAAACGCTGGGCTGGAAAAAGCGCAAGCTGAAGTCAAGATTGCCAGAAGAAATATTAATAACTTCAGATATGCAGATTAAAACACCCTTATGGCAGAAAGTGAAGAAGAACTAAAAAGCCTCTTTATGAAAGTGAAAGAGGAGAGCGAAAAAGTTGGCTCAACATTCAGAAAACTAAGATAATGGCATCTGGTCCCATCACTTCATGGAAAATAGATGGGAAAGAGTGGAAACAGTACTTGATTTTATCGTTTGGATCTCCCGAATCACTGCAGATGGTGATTGTAGCCATGAAATTAAAAGATGCTTACTCCTTGCAAGGAAAATTATGATCAACCTATGCAGCATATTAAAAAGCAGAGACATTACTTTGTCAACAAAAGTCCCTCTAGTCAAGGCTATGGTTTTTCCAGTAGCGATGTATGGATGTGAGATTTAGACTATAAAGAAAGCTGAGTGCCAAAGAAATAATGCTTTTGGACTGTGGTGTTGGAGAAGATCTTGAGAGTCCCTTGGACTGCAAGGAGATCCAAACAGTCCATCCTGGGTATTCTTTGGAAGTACTGTTGTTGAAGTGAAACTCCAATACTGTGGCCACCTGATGTGAAGAGCTGACTCATTTGAAAAGACTCTGATGCTGGGAAGGATTGCCAGCAGGAGGAGAAGGGGATGACAGAGGATGAGGTGGTTGGATGGCATCACTGACTCAATGGACATAAGTTTGGGTAAACTCTGGGAGTTGGTGATGGACAGGAAGGCCTGGTCTGCTGCAGTTCATGGGGTCGCAAAGAGTCAGACAAGACTGAGCAACTGAACTGACTGGATTAACTGACTGTTCCTTGAGGAAGACTTTCTTATCTCTCCTTGTTAGTCTTTGGAACTCTGCATTCAAATGGGTATATCTTTCCTTTTGTCCTTTGTTTTTTGCTTCTCTTTTCACAGCTATTTGAAAGGCCTCCTCAGAGAGCCATTTTGCTTTTTTGCATTGCTTTTTCTTGGGGATGTCTTAATCCCCGTCTCCGGTACAATGTCAGGAACCTCTGTCAATAGTTCTTCGGGCACTCTGTCTATCAGATCTAGTCCCTTAAATCTATTTCTCACTTCCACTGTATAATCATAAGGGATTTGATTTAGGTCATACCTGAATGGTCTAGTGGTTTCCCCTACTTTCTACAAATTAAGTCTGAATTTGACAATCAAGAGTTCATGATCTGAGCCACAGTCAGCTCCCCATCTTACTTTTGATGACTGTGTAGAGCTTCTCCACCTTTGGCTGCAAAGAATATAATCAATCTGATTTTGGCCATCTGGTGATATCCATGTGTAGTGTCTTCTCTTGTGTTATTGGAAGAGGGTGTTTGCTATGATCAGTGCATTCTCTTGGAAAAACTATGAGCCTTTGCCCTGCTTCATTCTGTACTCCAAGGCCAAATTTGCTTGTTACTCCATGTGTTTCTTAGAAACTCATTTATTGTTAGTTATTTATGGGAATCTTCCTGCTAGCTCAGATGGTAAAGCGTCTGCCTACAATGCCAGAGACCTGGGTTCGATCCCTGGGTCAAGAAGATCCCCTGGAGAAGGAAATGGCAACCCACTCCAGTATTCTTGCCTAGAAAATCCCATGGACTGAGGAGCCTGGTAGGCTACAGTCTATGGGTCCGCAAAGAGTTGGACACGACTGAGAGACTTCACTTTCACTTTCCATGTGTTTCTTAGAAACTCATTTATTGTTAGTAGTAAACTGACAGTGGTTTCTGCCATGAGTCTTTATAAAGAAGACATAGAAATGCGACAAATAGTATCCTTCCTGCATCCTTACCTATTGTGGGAATAATGAAGTATAATTATGGTCTGTCTAGCTCTGTATTTGAATGGCTATCTATGTGACCTCAGGAAACTTACTTAAACTTAATTTCTAAGTCCCACTTTTCACATTTTGTAAAGAGTGTCTTCCTCATACACTGAGGTGAAGATTAATTGAGATGATCCATATAATGTGGCATCAGGCAAACACTTAATAAATGTTAGCTTTTCCTAAGCTGTGGCTACTTGGGGATGCAAGGTACTTACTTCAGTGTTAATTTAAGTAACTCTGGTTATAAGTAATTTATAACTTATAATTTATAACCACATTTTATACTAATGTGAAGATTTGCAGTCTCAATTGCATGTTTTATGATTTGGGAGAATGGCATTGAAACATGTATAATATCATATAAGAAACAAATCACCAGTCCAGTTTTGATGCATGATACAGGATGCTTGGGGCTAGTGCAATGGGATGACCCAGAGGGATGGTATGGGGAGGGAGGTGGAAGTGGGGTTCAGGATGGGGAACACGTGTATACCCGTGTTGGATTCATGTTGATGTATGGCAAAAACAATGTAATATTTAAATAAATAAATAAACCACACACACAATTTTCATTTTTATCTTTTTTTTTTTTTTTTTTAACTTTCTATACAGACCATATTCTAAGCATCTGACGTAAGTTGCAGAAAGTTTAGTGTTTATTTTTTTTCCAACTCCCAGGCTGGTAATGAGAACAAAAATTTGCAAAATAGCTGGTTTTGTCAAGTGCTGAGAAGGGAATTGAGGAGTTCCCAAAGTCAGCAAAGATGTGAATTAGGAGGTAATTCAGGTCAGCTAGGTAGACAATAAATGAATCCTTTTATTGTTTTTTTTCTCCCTTTCTGCAAATCATTTCCTCATTTTAAGTAAAGAAGGAAATAGAAGGCTGAGAACTTTGGCTGGAAATGGCTTTTTCAAAGCATTTTTCATAAGTGAGGAAAGGAACTGGGGGTTGCCAGCTTCTGTAGGAAGATCTGTGTGTCCACTACCACACAGAGATGAAAGAACCACATTTTCCTAAGTATTTTTCTGTGATTGGAATTACAAAGAGTGATGAATTTAAAAGGTCAGCAGTTGATGCTTGTTTTTTAGTGTAGTTCTGGCTGGAAAGGGTAAGTTCAGAGACTGAAACTTAACAAGTGAATTCTATGTCTTACACAGAAATAACTTCAATCAGAGCAAAGAATTTAGATGATCCATAAAATTTACTGAATAATCAATTTTTTTGTAACAAAATCTGCTAATCCATTTGACACTTTCTTAAGTAGATTACATTTTAACTCCTGAAACAATATAACATGACTTTCTTAATATATAATATAACTTTCTTAATTTTCTTTATTTTCTCAGAGTATGAAGTAGCATAAAACTAGTCCCTTTATCTTGCTCATAACAAAAGTTTTACTGGGTATAATACACACTACTTACTTTTGTTGTATCCCTTAGAACTTCTTTCTATAGGACATAACTTTTTGCTTTAGAAGGATCCTATCCATCTTTCCTTCTTCTGTTCTAAAGGAGAGAAAGTGATATGTGAAAACACTAGCTGAGTGAGGAGATCTTAGATTCTTATTCTAACTATGCCACTGGCTAATAGTATATTACTCATTCAAATAATTTATCTTTAATTTTTTGTCATATTTAAATTCTAGATAAATTAATGATTGTACTTTAAAAACATAGAAACATTCTTTAATGTATAAGTATTCCTTGAGGTAAAAATTTTCTTTTTAAACTCAATATGTAAATTAGATAAAACCTGAATCCTCTTGTTGAAATGAAGTATCTTCTGTTCTACCAGCCACTATTTCCTCCTGCCTTTTGTTGCATTCCCTAAAGTATCTACAATGAACCTCTAGAGCAAAGTTTCTCAAAGAACAATCCATGAAACATTGGTGGCCCCTGATGGTGTTTGGGAAGTTCATAAGAGTTTGAGTGATTTAGGAAAATAAAATGAAATGTTTGCACACATACATTTCATAAATTTGAAATACACCAATAATTATGCATAATATAGCATAATGCACAATACAAATACATAATACAGAAATGTCTTCATGTTCTGAATAATAACTATATTTCAAGGATTGTCTACATGGTATGACTCTACATCAATCTGTTTATATAACTTCTGCTCACATCATTTATGTATTATTTTTATTTATTGCTAACCATATTTTGTTGTTGTGATCATGAGTTGTATATATTCTGAATTCACACAGTGGATCAATGATTTAACTATACTGAAGCATTCAGTTAATAATAAAATAATAGTATCAATGATATAATTTAAAATAGTTCTATAATCATTAAGAATGAAGAATACTCCAGTTTCATGAATGTGAATCTTTTGCTTCTGGGACAAGTGAAACTGTAAGCATGATGATTTTATAAGAATAGCCAGAGCAAAAGCTTGACTAGGAAACATTTTCATGAATATTTGGAAATCAGACTTATTTACATTAATGGGCCATTTGATCCTAGTTTCTAGTGTGTTGTCTTTTATGAGACTTTTCCAAATAGTAGGAGGGAGTCATGGAAGGTTTTATGTAATCTCCAAAATCATATAGTGAAATCTCTGACAAATGAATTGAGCATATCTATGGGGAAAAATACAAATATTAGTGTAGTGTCACCAAAATGAAGAAAAGCTAAAAGTAGATTTAAAATTTTTGTCCTTATGCTAAAAACACATAAAGATACATTCTAGCTGAAAAGTTTATGAAACCATATTCAGAATTAGTGACAATATCATACTTGGAAAGAAAGCATAATAAATATTTTACAATATTATTTTATCATGTGTCAGTGGCATACTCTGAAAGAGAAATTAATACTATATGTCATGAGATAGGAATTTGTCTTAATTAGATGTGGTAACTAACATGAAGATTATGAATCAGTTTTGAATGTGTGTGTGTATGTATATATATATATATATATATATATATGACATTTGTGTATTAGAGAGAAGTGTTTGACAATTCTTTTGTTTATAATTTAAACCTCTTTGTGATAGTTAACATTATGTATCAACTTGATTGGGCTACCAGACACCCAGATATTTGGTCAAACATTATTTGGGTGTATCTGTGAGGGAATTTTTTGGATATTAACATTTAAATCAATAGATGAGTGTGACCAAGATGGTCGAGCAAGAGGACATGGAACTCACCTCCCTGCCATGAACACATCAAAGATACATCTACATGTGGAAAATTCTTACTGGAAACTAACTGGAGACTGACAGAAAGTCTCTTATACAACCAAGGCTGTAAGAAAGATTCACATAAAAGTGAGTAGAAAGGAAAGAGAAGTGACCAGGTCAAGACCTGTGCCCCTGAGAGGGGATTCAGAAGAAAAGGGAGATTACATGGACAGAGTAGCTCCCCGGGAAGTGAGCAATTCCAATCGCATATTGTACAACACAGGGAAGTAGAGCCCCCTTGGCTGGTTGGAGGGATGGTGGGACTAACAGGACTACTGTAGGAAGCCTGGACACTGTTAATGCATGCATGCAGACTAGAACCCAAGGTGGGGCAGAGAGAGTAGACTGAAGACAGCACAAGTTCCTGAGTGGCTGCCTGTGTTCTCATGAGCACCCTGATGTATACTCCAGCCTGAGATGAATGAATTCTCCAACCCCATTTGCCTCACATTACAGCTCCACACTGGAGCAAAGGCTGCCAAGACCGAGGAAAGAGTTTGGCCATGGAATGGAGAGGAGGCTCAGACAGGAGGTGGCATCAGAGAAGGACAGGGGCAATAATTACTGGCACTTACAGAGGGGACACATTAGGAGCAGTTCAAATCTCTGACAGCGGCTGGACTACACAGTCCAATCCCAGCACACATCTAGATACCACGGGAGCCCCACTTGCCTGTGGTGTAGTTCCGCCCTAGGGCAGAGGTAGCAGAGGCTGAGGGTCTGTGAGGGACAAAAGAGACATACCCAAATCGGATGGAGCAGATGGGGGCAACCATACCTGGCACATACAAAAGCACCATGTCAGAAGAAGCCAGGATTTCTGTCTATGGTTGGACCACAGAAGTCTGCATCCTATCACAAGTAAAGAGCCTGCACAGCCCCTTTTGTTCCAGCACTGCTACCTGCTGGAGTGAGGATGCTGGAACTCTGAGAAAGGAGAGCACACATTAAAAGGGAACTAAGCCAGCTCAGACCAAACCTTAGGTCTTCTGCTCCAACAATTTTGGATCTGATCCCCACTTCAGTAGGGTGGTAATGACCACTGAGTAGAGGGGAAACCATGGCTCAAACTGACTCTGGCTCAAGTCCCTCCATCTCCAGTCTCACTTCCTACCATGGTGATAGCTGCCAGCACTCCCTGGGGAAAGATTTGGCTTGTATTCATGTGAAATCCAGTTCTCCCATCAAAGCCACTGGGCATACACAGACTGTATAGAGATCCTCTCACACAAGGACACACTTTCAAAATCACAATAGGTATCTGTTTCACTTAATTTCATAGAGAGAGTAGTAAGCAAAATGAGATGACAGAGGGATTTGTTTCAATGAAAGAACCAGAGAAAATCCATAAAAAATGACTAATGAAACAGAAATAAAAAACTGACCAATGAGTTCAAAGCATTGGTAATAAGAATGATAACTGAATCCAATACAAAAATAGATGAACACAGTAAGAATTTTAGCATGAAACTTAGAAAATAATAATAATAATAAAAAAGAACCACTTAGTGGAACTATAGAATATAACTACTGAAATGAAAAACATTGGAAGGAATTAATAGCAGACTAAAAAGAATGCATTAGTGATCTAAAAATTAAAGGGAAACCACTCAATCACAACAGAAAAAGTAAAAACAAATAAAAAGATGAGAACAATTTGCAAGCACACCAACATTCACATGAAAAGATCTTAGAAGGAGAAGTGGGAGAAAATGGGATAGAAAATGTATTTCATGAAATTATGGGTCAAAAATCCTCAAACCTGGAGAAGAAAAGAAGCACAAAGGGTCCCAAACAAGATGAACCCAAGCAGACCCACACTAAGACATGTCATAATTGAAATGGTAAAAGTTAAATAATTCCAAAATAACAAAAGGAAAATGGTCATGTACAAGTGAACTCCCATAATGCTATAAGCTGATTTTTCTGAAAAATCAAAGGGAAGAAGATAAAGATGCTAGAGAGGAGATAAAAATCATAAAATGTCGGGGAAGAGTAAGAACAATGTAGATTTCTTCACCTAGAATTCATTTGAGTCTATAGGACTACCAGTCTAAGGGAGTAGTTATACGAAAGTGTTAACATATTTGAAAAACAGAGTAACCACAAATCAAAAGTGTATAATTATATTTATAAAAATAAAAAAGAGCATAAACATTATACAAAAGAAAATCAAGACACAAAAGGAAAAGCAAAAAGAAAAACAAAGGACAAAGAAGAAATATACAGTCAATTGGAAAACAAGGTTTAAAATGGCAATAAACACCTATTTATCATTTATATTTATTAATATGTGTTTTGTATATTTAGCTGCTCATGAATATTAACAAATATAAAGGGAAAATTGATTCTTAATTCAATTTTGATTAGCTATATGTTTCTAGAAACTTGTCCATTTCCTCTAGGTTGTTGAATTTGTTGGCATATAATTGTGCATAGTTTTCTTTTATGGTTTTTTGTATTTCTGTGCTATCAGTTGTTATGTCTCCTTTTTCATTTCTTATTTTGTTTATTTATGTTCTCTTTTCTTTTTGGTGAGCCTGGATAGCAGTTTCTCAATCTTGTGTATTATATATGGCTATAAGTGTAACAGTTTCTTCTTGTATTAACCCCTTTATCTTTATAGAACCCCTTTCTTTGTGTTTTGTTATAGCCTTTGTTTTAAACTCTATTTCATCTCAAAGGAGTATTGATGGCCCCACTTTCTTTACATTTCATTTTGCATGAACTATCTTTATCCATTCACTTATTTCAATGTGTGTGTCTTTCCTGAAATAAGTCTATTATAGAGATTTTCTCTCTGTTTCTTTTTAATCCAATTTGCCACTCTATGTCTTTTGATTGGAGCATTTAGTCCACTGACATTTAAAATAATTATAGAAGGGAAGGGATTCAGGAGGGTGGAGTAGGAAGACATGGAGCTTACCTCTTCCCAAAAACATACCACAAATACATACACATATGAAATAATTCTCTTTGAAAATTAACTGAAAACTGGCAAGGTTTGATAGTTTCATAGGGAAGTTCTACCAAACATATAAAGAAGAGCTATTATTCATTCATCTAAAACTATTTCAAAAATTGAAGAGGAGTGTACACTCCTAAATGACACAATTACTCTGACAAAGATGCAACCAAAAAAAGAAGATAACTGACAATATTGCTGATGAACATAGATGTAAAAATCCTCAAGGAAATATTAGCAAGCTGAATTCAACATAAATTTAAAGAATGATATAACTTGATCATGGGATTTATTCAAGGATGATTCAGCATGTGCATATTCAATCAATGTGACAAGACTACATTAATAAAAGTGAAAAATAAAAATCATATTATCATTTTAGTAATCACAGAAAAAACTTTTGACAAAATTAGACATCATCCATTCATGATTAATAATAAACTCTTATCAAAGTTGGTATAGAAGGAATATATCTTAGCAATATAAAGGTTATTTATTTATGACAAAGTCACAATTAACATCTTGATTGCAAAAAGATGAAGGCTTTTCTCTAAAATCAGGAATAAGATGAGAATGCCCACTTTCATCACATCTATTTAACATAGTATTGGAAGTTCTTTCCACAGCAATCAGACAAGAAAAAGAAATGAAATGCATCCAATTTGAAAGAAAAAAAAACTGTCACTATTTGCAGATTTAATTACACTACATACAGGAAATCTTAAAGTTTTCACTAAAATACTACTTGAATCTGTAAATGTATTCACCAATTTTGCAGGATATAATATTAATTCACAGACATCTGCTACTTTTTTTTTTCTTTTTTTAAAATTTTATTTTATCTAACTTTACAATATTGTATTGGTTTTGCCAAATATCAAAATGAATCTGCCACAGGTATACATGTGTTCCCCATCCTGAACCCTCCTCCCTCCTCCCTCCACATACCATCCCTCTGGGTCATCCCAGTGCACCAGCCCCAAGCATCCAGTATCGTGCATCAAACCTGGACTGGCAACTCATTTGTATTCATTAATAATAAGCTATCAGAAAGGTGAATTTGTTTAAAAATCCTATTTAAAATTGCATCAAAAATAAATATCCAGGAATAAATTTAATCAAGGAAGTAAAAAACCTATATGGTGAAAACTATAAAAATATTGAAGACTCTGCCAAGAAACAATAAGATATCCCCTGCTCTTTGATTTCAAGAATTTATATTGTTAAAATGGCCACACTTCTCAAAGCAATCCCATGACATATCCCACTGAACTAGAGCAAATAATCCTAAAGCTTATAGGGAATCAAAAAGACCCAGCATTTCCAAAGCAATCCTGAGGGAAAAAAAGGACATAGCTGAAGCTATAAACCTTCCAGACTTCAGACTACACTTCAAAGCTACAATAATCAAAACATCATGGCACTGACACAAAATGGACAAATGCATCAATGGAACAGAACAAAAAGTCCAGAAATAAACCCATAGCTCTATCATCAATCTATGACAAAGTAGGCAAGAATATATTCTACAACCTCTCTTCAATAAGTCATACTGGGAAAGTTGGAGCCAGAACATTCCCTCATACCATATACAAAAATAATCTTAAAATGAATTAAAGAACTAAATATAAGACTGGACACCAAAATTCTTAGAAGATAACATAAGCAGAACATTCTTTGGTATAAATTATAGTGATATTCTGAGGGGGGGGGGTCTGTCTTCTAAAGCAAAAATAAATGGGAACTGCTTAAAGTTAAAACTTTTGCATAGCAAACAAAACCAACAATAACCTACTGAATGGGAGAAAATATTTGCAAATTATATGACCAATAAGGGATAATATTTAAAATATAAACAACTCATGTGACTCAATATAAAAAAAAAATGAAAATGGACTAAAGACATGAATAGACATTTTTCCAAAGAAGACATACTGATTGTCAACGTCACATGACAAGATACTCAAAGATATTCAATATTTCTCTATTTATTAGAGAAATGCAAGGCAAAATCATAATGAGATGTCATTTCACATTTGTCTGAACGGTTATCATTAGAAAGTCTACAAATAACACATGTTGGTGAGAATGTGTAAAAAACAGAACCCTGGTACACTGTTGGTGGGAATGTAAACAATGCAGTCACTATGGAGAACAGTATGGAGTTTCCTTAATAAACAAAAAAATAGAGTTACCATATGATCTAGCAATGTCACTCAGGGGTATATATCTGAATGAAATGAAAAACAGTAAGCCTAAAAGATCCATGCACTCTGATCTTCATGGCAATATTGTTTACAGTAGCCAGAATATGGAACCAACAATAGAACTATTTATCCATTAACAGATGAATGGATAAGGAAAATGTATATATACAATGAAATATCACTCAGCCACAGGAACATAAAAAATTCCAATGTTTGCAATAATGTAGATGAACCTAGAGAATATTATGCATAGTGAAATAAGTCAGGCAGAAAAAGAAAACTACAGTATATTATAACTTCTATGTGGACTGTAAAAAATAGAAGAAATTAATTAATATACCAAAAATAAACAGAATTAGAGATATAGAGAACAAATTAGTGTTTACCAGTAGAGAGAGGGATGGGGAAGGTGCAAGATATGGGTATGGACTGAGAGAAATAAGCTACTATTTATAAAATAAACAAGCAACAAATACATATTGTGCTGCAGGAAAATATAAAGACCTCTCTTGCTAAAGTTGCCTTGGAAAACAACACTGGGAACCCCCTCCTCGCCATTTATAACTACACTATGGTCATGGCAGAAGCCTAAAAGTGAGGTACAAAGTATGTTCTATGAGAAGTACATTATACTCCAAAGGACTACTTGAGTTTTCTAATTTATAGATAGAAATCTGGGGAACGTATGTAGGAATGGATATTAAGAATGTTAAATAAAGGTTGATAGAACATAAAGTTGGATCAAGTCCAATTGATTGATACAATATCACTAAGCACACTTTCCACATTTAATGTTTCAGTTTGAGGGATTTGAAAGGACTCAAAAATTTGTTTCATTGATTGATTGTAACATGGGCCAAAAGTAGGATCACAAACATGGACCAAAAGTAGAAATGCTAGGCCTGCCTTTGTTTAATGTAAAGGAAGAGATTCAAAGGTTCAGGAAGATCAGAATATTAAAATCGGTTTGTCCATTAAGACATACTTGCCCACTCCGGGAGAGTTCAGAAGGCAAACTTTTTTCCAAGACTGTGAGAAATAAATTTGTGAGGGGTGGTCTAACATCCAGTGTGAGCTATGGGATTCCTCTTCTTCTCAGGACAGACCTTATGTGGGAGCTGAAGACACTGAATCAGGAAACCTAAATGCATTGGAAGAAATTGGATCCCTAAGTGATAGAGGTTAAGTGGTGGTACTCAACCACCAAAGGCAAGGTGGATGTGGCTACTGTGATGGACAGCAGAGTTAAAACAGCATTCAGAGTAGTCTGAATAGACCTATGTGTTGGTTAGCTGATCATGGTGTTCTAAGAAGTAAAATAGATAAGAAACTTACTAAATTCTTACTTGATCTATGCAAGCAGAAAAGTTCGAGTTAAAGTGTACACAATTCTAACCTAAATTATGAAAACAGAGAGTCATGTCTCAGTCAATTTCTAGACTTGAGCCACTTTATAGACTTGGAATGCCTTGAATGAACAGAGACCAGATCTCCTTGAGGAAAGGCTCTGGAACACTGCTAAGATTTATACTGTTGCTCTTCTTTAGTTTTCCCTAAATAGACCTGTAGCTTTTTACCAAGGTAGCTATATTTTGGGGTAAAGGAAATAGATCTTTTAGAGACTACTAGACATAGGCTTTGAATTGACATCAATCCCAAGAGACTCAAAATATCATTGTAATCAGTCAGCTAGTGGGGACTTTTGGAAACCAGAGGTCAGTACAATTTTAGTTCAGTTACATCTCAAAGTAAGTCAAGTGGGTCCCTGAACCCATCCTGTAGTTATTCCCCCCAGTTCCATAATGCATAATTGGCATATGAATTATTAACAGCTGACAGAATCCCCAGTTGGCTCTCTGACCTGTTGGATGATGTCTGATAGGAAAGGCCACATGGAATCAATTAGAACTGCTTCTATCTCCGAAAAGAGTAAACAAAAAGTACAACAGCACCTCTGAGTGATTGCAGAGATTAGTGCTACAATCAAGGTCTGGAAAGATATGAGAGTGGTGATTATACCTGCATTCCCATTCAATTTGTCTATTTGGTCTGTGCAGAAGACAGATAAATTTTTGGAGAATAACAGTGGATTATCATAAATTTAACCATGTGTGACTCCAATTACAGATGCTGAATCAAGTGTAATTTCACTGTTTGAGCAAATTAACACACCTCTTGGCAGCTGATATACAGATATTGAGCTAGTAAATTCTTTTTTTTTTTTTTTCTCCTTAGATGTTGATATGAACAACTAGAAGCAGTTTTCTTCTTTTTTAAAATTAATTTATTTTTAGTTGGAGGATAATTACCTTACAATTTTGTGTTGGTTTCTGCCATACATCAACATGAATCAGCTGGCAAGGCCAAACTAGTACTTCACTGTCCTACCTCAGTGGTATACCAATCCTCTAGCCCTACAATCTTAATTTAGTTCTCAGGAATCTTGACCACATTTCCTTCTCATAAGGAATCACACTGGTCAATTACATTGATGACATTAAACTGATTAGATCTACTGTGTAAGAAGTAGAAACTACTCTATAGACTTATTGGTAAGACATTTGTGTGTGTGAAAGGTTGAAAAATAAACCTGACAAAAATTAAGGAATCGTGCATTGACCCTGGACTGACAACTCATTTCATATATGATATTATACATGTTTCAATGCCATTCTCCCAAATCATCCCACCCTCTCCCTCTCCCACAGAGTCCAAAAGACTGTTCTATACATCAGTGTCTCTTTTGCTGTCTCATATACAGGGTTATTGTTACCATCTTTCTAAATTCCATATATATGCGTTAGTATACTGGATGCTTGGGGCTGGTACACTGGGACAACCCAGAGGGATGGTACAAGGAGGGAGGAGGGAGGAGGGTTCAGGATGGGGAACACATGTATACCTCTGGCGGATTCATGTTGATATATGGCAAAACCAATACAATATTGTAAAGTTAAAAAATAAAATTAAATTAAATTTTAAAAAATTAAGGGATCTTTTACTTCTAGGGGTCCAGTGGTGTGGGGCATGTTGAGATATCCTTTTTAAGGTAAAGGATGAGTTGTTACATCTGGCCCTCTTAAGAGCTCAAAAGGTATAATGCCTCATGAGCCTCTTTGGATTTTGGAGGTAACATTTTCTTCATTTGGGGGTGTTACTCCAGCCCATTTGCCAGGGAATTTTAAAAAATGCTTCTAATCTTGAGTTGGATCCAGGATAAAATAAGGCTCTGCAACAGATCTAGACTCCTCCACTTGGGCCATGTGATCCAACAGATCCAATTGTGCTTAGTGTCAATGGGGTATAGGGCTGCTATTTGGAGCCCCTATAGGTGAATTGTAGCATGGGCTATTAGGAATTTAGAACCAAGCCCTGCCATCCTTCACAGATACTATCCTTTTGAGAAACAACTCTTGGACTGTTATTGGGTCTTTAGTAGAGACTGAAAACCAAGTGTTGACCAAGTTACCATGTGACCTGAGCTTCCCATTGAGAACTGGGTATTATCTGACCCAACAAGCTACAAAGTTGAATGAGCACATCAGTGGTCCAAAATCTAATAGAAGTGGTTTAAACATGATTAGAACTGAGCAGGCCCTGAAGGGACAAGTAAATTATATGAAGAAATGGCTCAAATGTTGAGGGTTCCCCTTCCTGCTACTCTGCCTTCTCTCTCCCAGCCTGCACATGTGGCTTCATGGGGAGCTCTACCAATCCATCCTTGTCATCACCCAAAGGGCTCATGGACAAAGAGTGTCCATGGTGGCAGGAATGGAGGTGACATGTGCTCAACCAGATGAACTTCCACTCACCCAGGCTGACCTGGCTATAGACACTGCTGAATGCCCAACCTGCCAGTTACAGAGACTAAGCCCCTGTATGGCACAATTCACCAGGGTGATCAGCTAGCTATCTTGTGGTAAGTTGATTACACTGGACTGCTTCCATCATGAAGGAGCAGCACTTTTTTTTTTTTTTTTAACTGGAAAAAAACTCTTACTCTGGATACAGGTTTGCCATCCTTGCTTTCAGTGCTTCTGCCAAAACTACAATTTGTAGTTTTATTCTTATCTACTTATTACTTATTACCTTATCTACTGTTATGTATTCACATAGCATATCTTCTGACCTAGGAACATTGTTTTTGTTGAATAGCTAAGTCATGTCCAGCTTTTTGCAACTCCATGGACTGCAGCATGCCAGCTCCTCTGTCCTCTGTTGTCTCTGGGAGTTGCTCAAATCCATGTCCGTTGATGCTATCTAACCGTGTCTTCCTCAGACACCCCCTTCTCCGTTTGTCTTCAATCTTTCCCAGCATCGGGGTATTTTCCAGTGAGTTGGGTCTTCACATCAGGTGGCTTCAGTTTCAGCATCAGTCCTTCCAGTGACTATTCAGGGTTTATTTCCTTTAGGATTGACTGGTTTGATCTCCTTGCTGTCCAAGGGACTCACCAGAGTCTTCTACAACACCACAATTCAAAAGAATAAGTTCTTCAGCACTCAGTCTTCTTTAGGGTCAAAATCTCACTTCTGTACATGACTACTGGAAAAACCATAGCTTTGACTATACAGACTTTGTCAGCAAAGTGATGTCTCTGCTTTTCAATATGCTGTCTAGGTTTGTCATAGCTTTCCTCTCAAGAAGCAAGTGTCTTCTAACTTCATGGCTTCAATCACCATCCACAGTGATTTTGGAGGCCGCCCCCCGCCCCAAAATAAAATTTGTCACTGCTTGCACGTTTCCCTCTTCTATTTGCCATGAACTGATGGGACTGTATGCCATGATCTTAGTTTTTTGAACATTGAATTTTAAGCCAGTTTTTCACTCTCCTCTTTCACCCTCATTAAGAGTCTCTTTAGTTCCTCTTTGCTTTCTGCTATTAGAATAGTATCATCTACATATGTGAGGTTTGTTGATATTTCTCCCAGCAATCTTAAATCCAGCTTGTGTTTCAAGCAGCCCAGAAATTTGTGTGATATACTCTGCATGTAAGTTAAATAAGCAGGATGACAATGAACAGCTTTATTGTACTTCTTTCCCAGTTTTCAACCAGTCCATTGTTTCATGTTCAGTGCTAATTGTTGCTTCTTGACCCACATGCAGGTTTCTCAGGAGTCTGATACTCCCATCTCTTTTAAGATTTTTCCACAGTTTGTTACGATCCATACAATCAAAGGCTTTAATGTAGTTAGTGAAGAAGAAGTAGATGTTTTCCTAGAATTCTTTTCATTCCTCCCTGATCAAACAAATGTTGGCAGTTTGATTTCTGGTTCCTCTGCCTTTTCTAAACCCAGCTTGTACTTTACATCTGGAAGTTTTCAGTTCATGTACTACTAAAGCTTAGCTTGAAGGATTTTGAGCACAACTTTGCTAGCATGTGATATGAGCACAATTGTACAGTAGATTGAACATTCTTTGACAATGCCCTTCTTTGGGAATGTAATGAAAACTAACTTTTTTTCCAGTCCTGTGGCCACTGCTGAGTTTTCCAAATTTGTTGACATATTGAGTCAGCACTTTAACAGCACAATTTTTTAGGATTTTAAATAGCTCAGCTGAAATTTCATTATCTCCACTAGATTTGTTTGTAGTGATGCTTCCTAAGACCCACTTGACTTCACACTCCAGAATATCTGGCTCTAGGTTTATGACCATGCCATCATGGTTATCCAGGTCATTAAGACCTTTTTTTGTATAGCTTTTCTGTGTGTTCTTACAAACTCTTCTTAATCTCTTCTGCTTCTGTGAGGTCTTTGCTCTTTCTGTACTTTATCATGCACTTCCTTACATGAATTTTTCCCTTGATATCTTCAGTTCCCTTGAGGAGATCTTTCATCTTTTCCATTCTATTGTTTTTTTTCCATTTTTTTTGCATTGTTCTTTTACAAAGGGTTTCTTATCTCTCCTTGCTCTTCTCTGGAACTCTGCATTCAGTTGGGTATATATTTTCCTTTCTCCCTTGCATTTTGATTTTCTTCTTTCCTCAGTTATTTGTAAGCCCCCTAAGACAACCATTTTATCTTCTTGCAATTCTTTTTTCCTTTGAGACCAAGAAACTTACTTCATAGCAAATGTACTGGGCATATCTTGATGGAACTCACTGATCTTACCTTGTGTTTATCATCCTCACAGCAATTGGCTTGATATAATAGTGGAATGGCCTTTTTTTGTGAGTATAGTTGATTTATTATGTTGTGTTCATTTCTAGTACACAGCAAAGTGAGTCAGTTATACATATACATATATCCACTCTCTTTAAATTCTCTTCCATGTATGCCATTACAGAGTAGATTTCGCTGTGCTAAAGCAGAGACATTACTTTGCCAACAAAGGTCCATCTAGTCAAAGCTATGGTTTTTCTACTAGTCATGTATGGATGTGAGAGTTGGACTATAAAGAAAACTGAGCGCTGAATAATTGATGCTTTTGAACTGTGGTGTTGGAGAAGACTCTTGAGAGTGCCTTGGACTGCAAGAAGATCCAACCAGTCCACCCTAAAGGAAATCAGTCCTGAGTGTTCATTGGAAGGACTGATGCTGAAGCTGAAACTCCAATACTTTGGCCACCTGATCTGAAGAACTGACTCATTGGAAAAGACCCTGATGCTGGGAAAGATTGAAGGTGGGAGAAGAAGGGGACTACAGAGGATGAGATGGTTGGATGGCATCACCGACTCAATGGACATAAGTTTGACTAAATTCTGGGAGTTGGTGTTAGACAGGGAGGCCTGGCGTTCTGCAGTCCATGGGATCACAAAGAATTGGACACGACTGAGAGACTGAACTGAAAAACTGAACTAATACAATAGGTCATTTCTAGTAACTTGTTTTATATATAATTTGTTTTATATATAATAGTGTGTATAAGTAAGTGTTAGCCCCTTCAGTCATGTCCATCTCTTTGTGACCCCATGGACTGTAGCCCACCAGGCTCCTCTGTCCATGGAATTCTTCAGGCAAGAATACTGGAGTGGGTTGCTGTTTCTTACTCCAGGAGATCTTCCTGATCCAGGAATTGAATCCAAGTCTCCTGCATTTCTGGCAGATTCTTTACCATCTGCACCACCTGGGAAGCCCAACAGTGTGTGTATGTTAATCCTAATCTCCTAATTTATCTCCTCCCATACTTTCCTCCTGTTAATCATAAGTTTGTTTTCTATATCTGTGACACTATTTGTTTTATAAATAAGTTTGTTTGTACCATGTTTTTAGATTCCACACATAAGCATCCTATAATGTTTGTCTTTCTTTGTCTACCATACTTCACTCAGTATGACAATCTCTTGGTCCATCCATATTACCACAAATGACATTATTTCATTACTTTTATTGCTGAATAATATTTCATGGTATATACGTAAGATATATGTAGTATATATATATACCACAACTTCACCTTGTGTAATTTTTTACAGACTCTTTTGCAATGCCAACTTTACAGCAATAACTTGCAGGCCTGAGACATTTTCTAGAAGGCCATTTTTTTCCTAAACCAGTGTCCGGCATATGGCACTGTTTCTCCCATAGCCAGGATTCATTGGTTCAGGAAACTTGGGGTGGAAATGAGAGTAGCAACACTTACTGTTACTTATAGTGACCCATTGGCAAAATTTTGCTTCCTGTTCCCATGACCTTATATTCTGCTGGCCTAGAAGTCTTAGTTTCAGAGGGAAGAATACTTTCACCAGGTGACATAAAGTAAAGATTCCCACTTGGCTACTTGGGGATCTTCAGTTCTATAGGCAAATAAAGCAGCTAACTGTGCTGGCTGAAGTGACTGATACTGATTAGCAAGGAGAAATTAGACAACTACCTCACAAGGAGGTGAGGAACAGCATGTCTGGAATATAAGAGACACCTGAGGTCATTTCTTAGTATTATCATACCCTATGGTTAATTTCAGTAGAAAACTATGACAATCTAATCCAGGCAGGACTACTAATAGCCCAGATGCTTCAGGAATGAAGGACTGAGTCACCCCATCAGGTAAATAACCATGGCCAGCTGAGAGACTTGTTGAAGGCAAAGGGAATACAGAATAGATAGTGGGAGAAAGTACATACCAGCTATGGTGATATCACCAGTTATAAAAATGATGTAATTGTCATGAATATTTTCTCCTTATTTTAGCATTAATAAAGATCAGCTTCTTTCTAATGAGAGGAAGACCAACACCATCAATTAGCCCTGTCTGATTAAAACATAAGGAAGCAGAACTAGCATGCAGAAAAGTGTATTAATCTGACTGTGACACTCTTAGGAGGAGCTGGGCCTGGTGGAAAGGGCCAATGTCTTGAGCTCCTGTTCCTGGATCAGTGGATGAACATACCCTTCAATCAACAACTAGGAGTCCCTTGGCAAAGCCATGCATCCCTGACCTGCTTTAGGTGATTGTGATCAGGATTGTCTGATCCCTGAAAGGAAAGATCTGACAGTTGCTAAAGTCCTTGGGTTTCCAACGCACTTTTGTTGACTTTGTTTCTGTCTGAATGAAATTGGAATCATCCGCCCATGTACCAACACCAGCTGAGTGTTGGTACTTTGTCTTAAAGTAGTGGAAAATGGTACCTAGAGCCAGGCCTAGTACTGCCAGGCTTGCCCACCATGAATGGCCCATTATCACCACTCAACAGCATTTAGACTTCTTGCTTTGTCTGTAGAAGGTAAAGTCAAGGCACTACTCCCCTTCTTTACTCTGCCCATTCCTGTCCCTCAGTATCCAGTGAGATGGCAAATTCTCCTAACTTGAAGTGGAAAACTATCTTCAGCTGAGAAGTGGTCATTAAATATTCATTAGAGCTCTATCTGTTCTGAAAAGAAAGGTGTCATATGTGGTGGTTAATCTTATGTATCAACTTGACCAGGTCCTTGTGTGCCCACTGTGTGGAGACGATGCCTCAAACCACAGCGCTCCTTTCATGTTACAGATCTGGCTGAAAGTGAGACTATCTTCTGCACTGTGTCAATGAAGATTCGTCTGCTAAGCATCTGTGCTGGTGGAGAGACTAGTTGGAACACATGGCCAGTAATAGCTGAAGGATACTGCCACAGGGACAAGGGGCCTATGAGCTGAATGACCCTGGATGTGGGAATGAAATTCTCATCCATGGAGGAGCCATGGAAGCCTGAAAGCATACCACATAAGATGGCGGAGTAGAAGGACGTGTGCTCATCTCCCGTGAGAGCTTCAAAATTACAACTCGCTGCTGAACAACCATCAACAGGAGAATGTTGGATCCCACCTAAAAAGATACACCACTTCCATGGGCAAAGGAGAAGCCCCAGTAAGATGGTAGGAGGGGCATTTATAATCAAACCCCACCCCTGCCAGAGGTGCTCGAAAGGCTCAAACAAACCTTGTGTGCATCAGGACCCAGAGACCCCACAGAGACTAAGTCAGGACTGTTTGAGTGTCTCCTGAGGTGGTATGGGTCAAGAGTGGTCTGCTGCAGGGGCAGACACTCTGGGTGCAGTAGACCTGGGTATGGCATACGGCCTCTTGGAGGAGGTCACCATTAACCTCAACATAGAGCCACCAGAACTTACACAGCACTGGGGAAACAGACTTTTGGAGGGCACACACAAAACATATGCACACCAGGACCCAGGAGAAAGGAGCAGTGATCCCACAAGAGACTGACCCAGACTTGTCCATGAGTGTTTAGGAGTCTCTGGCAGAGGTGTGGGTTGGTGGTGGCCTGCTGCAGAGTCGGGGGCACTGAGTGCAGCAGTGCATGCATGGAAGCTTTTGAAGGAGGTCGTCATTATCTTCTTTACCTCCACCATAGTTAGGCCTCAGATCAAACAACAGGGAGGGAACACAGCCCCAGTGATCAACAGAAAATTGGATTAAAGATTTACTGAGCATGGCCCCACCCCTCAGAACAAAATTCAATTTCCCCAACAGTCAGTCTCTCCCATCAGGAAGCTTCCATAAGGCTCTAATCCTTATCCTTCAGAGGGCAGACAGAATGAAAGCAACAATCACAGGAAACTAAACAAACTGATCACATGGGCAGGAGTCGTGTCTAAATCAATGAAACTATGAGCCGTTCCATGTAGGGCTATCCAGGATAGATGAGCCATGGTGGGAGTTCTGACAAAAAGTGGTCCACTGCAGAAGGGAATGGCAAACCACTTCAGTATTCTTGCCTTGAGAACCCCATGAACAGTATGAAAAAGGTAAAAGATAGGACACTGAAAGATGAATTCCCCAGGTCGATAGGAGCCCAATATGCAACTGGAGAACAGTGGAAAAACAACTCCAGAAAGAATGAAGAGTTGGAGACAAAATGAAAGCAACACCCAGTTGTGGATGTGACTGGTGATAGAAGTAAACTCTGATGCTGCAAAGAGCCATATTGCATAGGAACCTGGAATGTTAGGTCTGTGAATCAAGACAAGTTCAGTTCAGTTCAGTTCAGTCACTCAGTCGTGTCTGACTCTTTGTGACCCCATGAATCACAGCACGCCAGGCCTCCCTATCCATCACCAACTCCTGGAGTTCACACAAACCCATGTGCATCAAGTCGGTGATGCCATCCAGGCATCTCATCCTCTGTCGTCCCCTTCTCCTCCTGCCCCCAATTCCTCCCAGCATCAGGGTCTTTTCCAATGAGTCAACTCTTCGCATGAGGTGGCCAAAGTACTGGAGTTTCAGCCTCAGCATCAGTCCTTCCAATGAACACCCAGGAGTGGTCTCCATTAGGATGGGCTGGTTGGATCTCCTTCCTTGCAGTCCAAGGGACTTTCAAGGGTCTTCTCCAGCACCACAGTTTAAATGCATCAATTCTTCGGTGCTCAGCTTTCTTCACAGTCCAACTCTCACATCCATACATGACCACTGGAAAAACCATGACCTTTGTTGACAAAGTAATGTCTCTGCTTTTGAATATGCTATCTAGGTTGGTCATAACTTTCCTTCCAAGGAGTAAGCGTCTTTTAATTTCATGGCTCCAATCACCATCTGCAGTGATTTTGGAGCCCCCAAAAATAAAGTCTGACACTGTTTCTGGTTTCCCCATCTATTTCCCGTGAAGTGATGGGACCAAATGCCATGATCTTAGTTTCCTGAATGTTTAGCTTTAAGCCAACTTTTTCACTCTCCTCTTTCACTTTCATCAAGAGGCTCTTTAGTTCTTCTTCACTTTCTGCCATAAGGGTGGTGTCAAGACAAATTGGAAGTGGTCAAGAAGGATATGGCAAGAGTTAAAATTGACATATTAGGAATTACTGATCTAAAATGGACTGGAATGGGTGAATTTAAATCAGATGACCATTATATTTATTACTGTGGGCAAGAATCCCTTAGAAGAAATGGAGTAGCCATCATAGTCAACAAAAGATCTGAAATGCAGTACTAGGATGTGATCTCAAAAACAACAGAGTGATCTCTGTTCATTTCCATGGCAAACCATTCAATATCACAGTAATCCAAGTCTATGCCCTGACCAGTAAGTTGAATAAGCTTAAATTTAATGGTTCTATGAAGACACACAAGACCTTCCAGAACTAGCACCCAAAATACATGTCCTATTCATTATGGGGGACTGGAATGCAAAAGTAGGAAGTCAAGAGATACCTGGAGTAACAGGCAAATTTGGTCCTGGAGTACAAAATGAAGCAGGGCAAAGTCTAACAGAGTTTTGCAAAGAGAAATGCACTGGTCATAGAAAAAACCCTTTTCCAACAACACAAGAGAAGACTCTACACATGGACATCACCAGATGGTCAACACCGAAATCAGATTGATTATATTCTTTGCAGCCAAAGATGGAGAAGCTCTATACAGTATCAAAAGCAAAATAGAGAGCTGACTGTGGCTCAGATCATGAACTCCTTATTGCCAAATTCAGACTTAAATTGAAGAAAGTAGGGAAAACCACTAGGCCATTCAGGTATGGCCTAAATCAAATCTCTTATGATTATACAGAGGAAGTAAAAAATAGATTCAAGGGATTAAATATGATGAAAAGAGTGCCTGAAGAACGAGAGACAGAGCTTGGTGACATTGTACAGGACAGAGTGATCAACATCATCCTGCAGAAAAATAAATACAAAAAGGCAAAATTTTCGTCTGAGGAGGCCTTACAATGCACTGAGAAAAAAGGAGAACTGGAAGGCAAAGGGGAAAAAGAAAGATATACCCATCTAAATGCAGAGTTACAAAGAATAGCAAGGAGAGATAAGAAAGCATTACTCAATGATCAATGCAAAGAAATAAAGGAAAACACTAAAATGGGGAAGACTAGAGATTGCTTCAAGAAAATTAGAGATACCAAGGGAATATTTTGTGCAAAGATGGGCAAAAAACAGGAATGAAATGGTATGGACCTAACAGAAGCAGAAGATATTAAGAAGAGGTGGAAAGAATACACAGAAGAACTATACAAAAAAGATCTTCATGACCCAGATAACCACGATGGTGTGATCACCCACCTAGAGCCAGACATCCTGGAATGCAAAGTCATGTGGGCCTTAGGAAGCATCACTATGAACAAAGCTAGTGGAGGTGATGGAATTCCAGTTGAGCTATTTCAAATCCTAAAAGATGATGCTGTGAAAGTGCTGCACTTAATATGCCAGCAACTTTGGAAAACTCAGCAGTGGTCACGGGACTGGAAAAGGTCAGTTTTCATTCCGATCCCAAAGAAAGGCAGTGCTAAAGAATGTTCAAACTACCACACAACTGCACTCCTCTCACATGCTATCAAAGTAATGCTCAAAATTCTCCAAACCGGGCTTCAACAGTTGGTGAAGCATGAACTTCCAGATATTCAAGCTGCATTTAGAAAGACAGAGGAATCAGAGATCAAACTGCCAACATCCATTGGCTCACTGAAAAAGCAAGAGAGTTCCAGAAAAACATCTACTTTTGCTTTATTGACTACGCCAAAGCCTTTGACTATTTGGATCACAAAAACTGTGGAAAATTCTTAAAGAGATGGGAATACCAGACCACCTTACGTGCCTCCTAAGAAATATGTATGCAGATCATGAAGCAACAGTGAGAACTGGACATGGAAAAACAGACTGGTTCCAAATTGGGAAAGGAGTACGTCAAGGCTGTATATTGTCACCCTGCTTATTTAACTTATATGCACAATATATCATGCAAAATGCAGGGCTCGATGAACCACAAGCTGGAATCAAGATTTCCAAGAGAAATATCAATAACCGCAGATATGTAGATGACATCACCCTTATGGCAGAAAGTAAAGAACTAAAGAGGCTCTTGATGAAAGTGAAAGAGGAGAGTGAAAAAGTTGGCTTAAAGCTCAACATTCAGAAAACTAAGATCACGGCATCCGGTCCCATCACTTCATGGCAAATAGATGTGAAACAATGGGAATAGTGAGAGACGTTATTTTTCTGGGCTCCAAAATCCCTGCAGATGGTGATTGCAGCCATGAAATTAAAGACGCTTGCTCCTTGGAAGGAAAGCTATGACCACCCAGACAGGATATTAAGAACATAGACTACTTTGTTGACAAAGGTCCGTCTAGTCAAAGCTATGGTTTTTCCAGTAGTCATGTATGGATGTGAGAATTGGACCATAAGGAAAGCTAAGCACCAAAGAATTGATGTTTTTGAACTGTGGTGTTGCAGAAGACTCTTAGTCCCTTGGACTGCAATGAAACCCAACCAGTCAATCCTAAAGGAAATCCGTCATGAATATTCATCATTGGAAGAAGTGATTTTGAAGGTGAATCTCCAATACTTTGGCCACTTGATGTGAAGAACTAACTCATTGGAAAAGACTGATGCTGGGAACGATTGAAGGCAGGAGAAGGAGATGACAGAAGATGAGATGATTGGATGGCATTGCTGACTCAATTAACATGAGTTTGAGGTAGCTCTGGGAGTTGGTGATGGACCGGGAAGCCTGGTGTTCTGCAGTCCACTGGGGTCTCAAAGTATTGAACACGACTGAGTAACTGGACTGAACTGAACTGACTAGGTCCAGGGTGCCTAGACATTTAGTCAAACATTATTCTAGATGTTTCTGAGAGAGTTTTTTGGATAAGATTTACATTTAGATAGTCAGACTGAGTAAGGCAGCAGACTCTGCCTAATGTGATAGGGCTTCAATCAATTAATTGAAGCTTTGATTTGAAGAAAAGGGCTGACCCTCCCTGTAGCAGGGGACGATTCTCTCTGCCTTAGTGTCTTTGAACTGGGATACTGGCTTTTTTCTTGCCTTTGGACACAGACTGAAATTTTAGCTCTTTCTGAGTCTCCAGCATGCTAACTCACTGTAAATCTTGAGACTTGCCAGACTGTGTAATCAGGCATATATACACGTCCTATTGATTCTGTTTCTCAGGAGAACCCTGAACAGTACACTCTTGTTACACAAAAAACATTTTTTTATAATGATTAATTAGCAGTTACTTTATGAGCTTCTTTCATAATACCAGCATTTTCTATTCGTGGGGCTCTTGACTCCTTCATTCTCTTCCTAACTCAGCATTAGAGAAGTCCTCTTATGTATAATTCAGATTGTCGCATCTATTGATCAAATCCTCCCAATGCTCCCATTTCACAATGAAAACCAAAGTCCGTTTTGTCATTATAAGGCTCTATAGAGCCTTTTCCCAACCTAGCCTGTTGTCTCTCCTGCCTCACTTTCTCCTATGCTCTCGACCTCCTCTGTCTTCACCATGTTCTAGCCTCTCAGACTTGTCTATTGGCCCTTGAACTGGTTGGATATCCTTCCACCTCAGCACCTTCATTCATCTTTTCTCTGCTTAGAGTGATCTTCCTTAAATTTCATGGCTTCCTTCCTACTTTTTTGTTTTTATCTTTTTACTCATGTATCTCATGCCTAGGAAAGTATTCCTTGCTGTTCTAGCTAAAAATCACAGAACACTTATGACTTCCCTGCTTTGTCTCCTTATCATTTACCACTATCAGATATGTCTTATTTATCTTGTTTAATATCTAGTTCTCCTAGATACACTTTCTTCTCAAATGCACATAGAACATTCTCCAGGATAGGTCATATCTTGGGTCACAAATCAAGCTTCATTTCAGTACAGTTCAGTCGCTCGGTCGTGTCTGACTCTTTGCGACACCATGAATTTCAGCACGCCAGGCCTCCCTGTCCATCACCAACTCCTGGAGTTCACTCAAACTCACGTCCATTGAGTCGGTGATGCAATCCAGCCATCTCATCCTCTGTCATCCCCTTCTCCCCCTTCCCCCAATCCCTCCCAGCATCAGAGTCTTTGTCAATGAGTCAACTCTTCACATGAGGTGGCCAAAGTACTGGAGTTCCAGCTTTACCATCATTCCTTCCAAAGAACATCCAGGACTGATCTCCTTCAGAATGGACTGGTTGGATCTCCTTGAAGTCCAAGGGATTCTCAAGAGTCTTCTCCAACACCACAGTTCAAAAGCATCAATTCTTCGGTGCTCAGCCTTCTTCACAGTCCAACTCTCACATCCATATATGACCACTCGAAAAACCATATCCTTGACTTGACAGACCTTTGTTGGCAAAGTAATGTCTCTGCTTTTGAATATGTTATCTAGGTTGCTCATAACTTTCCTTCTAAGGAGTAAGCATCTTTTAATTTCATGGCTCCAATCACCACCTGCAGTAATTTTGGAGCCCCCAAAAATAAAGTCTGACACTGTTTGCACTGCTTCCCCATCTATATCTCATGAACTGATGGGACCAGATGCCATGATCTTCGTTTTCTGAATATTGAGCTTTAAGCCAACTTTTTCACTCTCCTCTTTCACTTTCATCAAGAGGCTTTTTAGTTCCTCTTCACTTTCTGCCATAAGGGTGGTGTCATCTGTGTATCGGAGGTTATTGATATTTCTCCTGGCAATCTTGATTCCAGCTTGTGCTTCTTCCAGCCCAGCATTTCTCATGATGTACTCTGCATAGAAGTTAAATAATCAGGGTGACAATATACAGCCTTGATGTAGTCCTTTTCCTATTTGGAACCAGTCTGTTGTTCCATGTCCAGTTTTAACTGTTGCTTCCTGATCTGCATATAGGTTTCTCAAGAGGCAGGTCAGGTGGTCTGGTATTCCCATCTCTTTCAGAATTTTCCACAGTTTATTGTGATCCACACAGTCAAAGGTAAGAGAAACCCAAGTAAGATGGTAAGTGTTGTGAGAGGGCATCAGAGGGCAGACACACTGAAACCATAATCACAGAAAACTAGTCAATCTGATCACATGGAACACAGCCTTGTCTAATTCAATGAAACTAAGCCATGCCCTGTGGGGCCACCCAAGATGGGTGGGTCATGGTGGAGAGGTCTGACAGAATGTGGTCCACTGGAGAAGGGAATGGCAAACCACTTCAGTATTCTTGCCTTGAGAATTCCATGAACAGAATGAAAAGGCAAAATGATAGGATACTGAAAGAGAAACTCCCCAGGTCAGTAGGTGCCCAATATGCTACTGGAGATGAGTGGAGAAATAACTCCAGAAAGAATGAAGGGATGGAGCCAAAGCAAATACTCAGTTGTGGATGTGACTGGTGATAGAAATAAGGTCTGATGCTGTAAAGAACAATATTGCATAGAAACCTGGAATGTTAGCTCCGTGAATCAAGGCAAATTGGAAGTGGTCAAACAGGAGATGGCAAGAATGAACTTCAACATTCTAGAAATCAGCGAACTAAAATAGACTGGAATGGATGAATTTAACTCAGATGACCATTATATACTGTGGGCAGGAATCCCTTAGAAGAAATGGAGTAGCCATCATGGTCAACAAAAGAGTCCAAAATGCAGTACTTGGATGCAATCTCAAAAACGACAGAATGATCTCTGTTCGTTTCCAAGGCAAACCATTCAATATCAGAGTAATCCAAGTCTATGCCCCAACCAGTAATACTGAAGAAGCTGAAGTTGAATGGTTCTATGAACACCTACAAGACCTTTTAGAACTAACACCAAAAACAGATGTCCTTTTCATTATAGGGGACTGGAATGCAAAAGTAGGAAGTCAAGAAACACCTGGAGTAACAGGCAAATTTGACCTTGGAATATGGAATGAAGCAGGGCAACGGCTAATAGAATTTTGCCAAGAGAATGCACTGGTCATAGCAAACACTCTCTTCCAACAACACAAGAGAAGACTCTACACATGGACATCACCAGATGGTCAACATCGAAATCAGATTGATTATATTCTTTGCAACAAAGATGGAGAAATTCTATACAGTCTGTAAAAAAAAGACTGGGAGCTAACTGTGACTCAGATCATGAACTCCTTATTTCCAAATTCAGACTTAAATTGAAGAAAGTAGGGAAAACCACTAGACCATTCATGTATGACCTAAATCAAATCCCTTATGATTATACAGTGGAAGGGAGAAATAGATTTAAGGGCCTAGATCTGATAGATAGAGTGCCTGATCAACTATGGATGGAGGTTCGTGACACTGTACAGGAGACAGGGGTCAAGATCATCCCCATGGAAAAGAACTGCAAAGAAAAAAAAAGCAACCTCAGTAAGTTTAAGAAAATTTGAACTCATATCTAAAATCTTGTCCAACTACATGCTATTGGGTTTGAAATCAATTACAAGGCAAAAAAACCACTGTAAAAACACAAACACATAAAGGGTAAACTGTATGTTACTAGACAGCTAATGGATCACTGAGGAAATCAAAGAGGAAATGTTCAAACATCTAGAGACAAATGACAATGAAAACATGATGATCCAAAAACTTTAGGAAACTTCAAAAGCAATTCAAAGTGGGAAGTTTATAGCAATTCAATCTTAACTCAGGACACAAGAAAAATATCAAATAAATAACCTACACTTACACCCAAAACAACTAGAGATAAAGGAACAAGCAAAACCCAAACTTACTGGAAGAAAGAAATCACAAAAATCAAAGAAGAAATAAATGAAATAGAAATGAAGAAAACTTAAGCAAAGATCAATGAAACTAAAAGCTGTTTCTTTGAGAAGATAAACAAAATAGATAAGCTTTAAATGAAATCAACCAAGAAAAAAACAAGAAGAAGGCTCAAATCTATAAAATTAGAAGTGAAAAGGAAGTTATAATGAACATCACAAAAATACAAAGGATGATAAGAGGCTATTTCTATGTGCCAATAATATGGACAATTTAGAAGAAATGTGCAAATTCTTACAAAGCTACAACTTTCCAAGATTTAAACAGGAAGAAATAGAACAGTATGAACAGAGCATTCACAAGTACTAAAATTGAGCCAGTTATTAGAAAGCTTCCAACAAACAGAAGTCCAGAACGAGAGGACTTCACAGGTGAATTCTATTAAACATTTAGATAAGAGCTATCATCTATCCTTCTGAAACTCTTCCAAAAATTGCATAAATAGGAACACTCCCAAGCTCATTTTGTCAGGGCACCATTACCACCCTGATATCAAAACCAGGCAAAGATATCACACACAAAAAATAGAAAATTACATGCCAATATAACTGATGAACATAGATCTAAAAATCCTCAGCAAAATACTAGCAAACCAATTTCAACAATATATTGAAAGGATCATACATCATGGTAGAGTGGGATTTATCCCAGCAATGCATGGATTCTTCATCTGCAAATCAATCAATGGGACATACCACATTAACAAATTGAAGAATGAAACAATATGATCATCTTTACAGATGCAGAAAAAGCTTTTGACATTTATGATAAAAGCTCTCCTGAAAGTGGGAACAGAGGGAACCTATGTCAGTATGAAAAGGCCATATATAACAAATCCATAGCTAACTAAATGGTGAAAAACTGAAAGCATTCCCTCTATGATCTTTAATAATAATAATAATAATTTTTAAAAAATTTTAAATAATAATTTTAATAATTTTTAAAAAAAGAACAAGGATTCCCATTGTCACCACTTTTATTCAACAGAGTTTTAGAAGTCATAGTCACAGCAATCAGAGAAAGAAAAGAAATAAAATGAAACCAAATTAGAAAAGAAGTAAAACTGTCACTGTGTGCAGATGACATGAGACTATACACAGAAAATTCCAAAGATGCTACCAGAAAACTTCTAGAGCTCATTCATAAATTTGGTAAAGTTGCACAATGTATAATTAACACAGATAAATCAGTTACATTTCTATACACTAACAACAAAAGATCAGAAAGAGAAATCAAGGAAATAACCCCTTTTACTATGACATCCAAAAAAATATATATATACTTAGGAATAAACATACCTAATTCTCAAATTTATATGGACACACAAAAATCATTTGTCTAAGGAGACAAATGACCTCTACTCTGAAAACTATAAGATTCTGATGAAAGAAATCAGAGATGAAACAAATAGATGGAAAGATACACCATGTTCTTACATTGGAATAATTGACATTTCCAAAATGACTATAATGGCCATGTTCAGTTCAGTCCAGTTCAGTTCAGTTGCTCAGTCATGTCCGACTCTTTGTGACCCTATGGACTGCAGTATGCCAGGCCTCTCTGTCCATCGCAAACTCCTGGAGTTTACTCAAGCTCATGTCCATTGAATTAGTGATGCCATTCAACCATGTCATCCTCTGTTGTCCATTCAACCATGCCATCCTCTGTCATCCCCTTCTTCTCCCACCTTCAATCTTTCCCAGCATCAGGGTCTTTCCTAGTGAGTCAGTTCTTCTCATCAGGTGGCCAAAGTATTGGAGTTTCAGCTTCAGCATCAGTCCTTCCAATGAATATTCAGGATTGATTTCCTTTAGGATGGACTGGTTGGATCTCCTTGCAGTCCAAGGGATTCTCATGAGTCTTCTCCAACACCACAGTTCAAAAGCATCAGTTCTTCAGCACTCAGCTTTCTTTATAGTCCAACTCTCGCATCCGTACATGACTACTGCAAAAACCATAGCTTTGACTAGACAGACCTTTTTTGGCAAAGTAATATCTCTGCTTTTTAATACAAATTTGGTGCAATCCCTATAAAATTACCAATGGTATTTTTCAAGGAACTAGAGCAAAAAATTCTAAAATTTATATGGACACACAAAAATCCCCCAAAAGGCAAAGCAATCTTGCGAAAGAAAAATGGAGGAGTCAGGATGACATCAGACTATACTACAAAGATACCAGTCACCAAAACAGTATGATACTGGAACAGTAACAGAAATATAGAACAATGGAACAGGATAGAAAGCCAGAAAGAAATTCACACACCTATGATCAACTAATCTACAACCAATAATGTAAAAATATGCAAATAAGAAAAGACAGCCCCTTTAATAAGTGGTGCTGAGAAAATTGGAAAGGTAAATGCAAAAAAAAAAAAGAACACTCTCTACCACCATACAAAAATATAAACTCAAAATGGATCAAAAATCTGAATGTAAGACAGGATACTACAAAGCAGAGGAAAATAGGTAAAACACTCTTTGACAGAAATCTCAGCACTATCTTTTCTTTTTTTTTTTAATCCACATCCCAGAGTAATGAAAATAAAAAGAAAAACAAACAAATGAAAATGTTTCTGCATAGCTAGGAAACTGTGAACAAAATAAAATGACAATCCACAGACTGGGAGAAAATATTTGCAAACTATACCACTGACAAGGAATGAACTTCCAAAATATACAAATGATTCATGCAAGTCTATGCAAAAAAAAAAAAAAGGGCAAAAAATGAGCAAATATCTAAATATGCAATTCCTCAAAGAAGATGGCCAAAAAGCACATGAAAAGATGCTCTAATTATATGAGAAATGTAAATCAAATGTACAATGAAGTATCACTTCATTCCAGTCAGAATGGCCATCACCAAAGAGTATACAAAAAATAAATGCTGGACAAAGTGTGGAGAAAAGGGGATCCTTCTGCACTGTTGGTGGGAATGTAAATTGGTACAACCACTATTGAGAATGGTATGGAGGTTCCTCAAAAAAAAAAAAAAAAAAAAAGAACAACTAAAAATAGAGTTGCCACATAATCCAGCAATCATATTTCCAGGCATATGTCCACAGGGATACATACACCCCTGCAATGTTCATTGCAGCACTGTTTATAATAGCCAAGACATGGAAACAACTTAAATATCCATCAACAGATGAATGGATAAAGAAGATGTGGTATAAATATATGTATATATATATGTGTGTGGTTGTGTGTGTGTGTTATTCTGTGTCTGACTCTTTGTGACGCCATGGACTATAGCCCACCAGGTTGCTCTGTCTATGGAACTCTCCAGGCAAGAATACTGGAGTGGGTAGCCTTCCCCTTCTCCAGGGGATCTCCATGAGCCAGGAATGGAATCCAGGTCTCCAGCATTGCAGGCAAATTCTTTACCTTCTGAGCCACTGCTGCTGCTGCTGCTGCTGCTAAGTCACTTCAGTCGTGTCCGATTCTGTGCGACCCCATAGACTGAAGCCCACCAGACTTCCCCGTCCCTGGGATTCTCCAGGCAAGAACACTGGAGTGGGTGTCCATTTCTTTCTCCAATGCATGAAAGTAAAAAGTGAAAGTGAAGTCGCTCAATTGTGTCCGACTCTTAGCGACCCCATGGACTGCAGCCAACCAGGCTCCTCTGCCCATGGGATTCTCCAGGCAAGAGTACTGGAGTGGGGGTGCCAATGCTCTCTTCATTTTTATTTTTTATATATGGACTTTCCTAGTGGCTCAAATACATATATATATATGTATATGAAGTCCATATATATATATATATGAAGCCTATATATATGTATATGAAGCCTATATATATGTATATGAAGCCTATATATATGTGTGTATACACACACACATAAATATATGTATATATATTTGTATATGTATATACATATGTATATGAAGCCTATATATATGTGTGTATACACACACACACATAAATATATAAGGGAATAATAGTCATAAAAATGAAATATTGTTATTTGCAACAGCATGGATGAACATAGTGAAATAAGTCAAGCGTAGAAAAATAAACAATATTACTGACAAGAAAAATCTGAAAAAAAATGATGTAGAAGAACTTATTTACAAAACAAATAGTCATAGATGTAGAAGACAAACTTATGGTTACCAGGATAGAAAGTGGAGGGAGAGATAAATTGGGAGATATGGATTGACACATGTAAATTACTATATATAAAATTGGTAACTAATCTACTATATAGCACAGGGAATCTGTTCAATACTCTGTAATGACCTATGTGGGTATAAAGTTTAAAAAAAAGAGTAGATATATGTGTATGTAAAACTTATTTAGTTTGCTTATGGCAGAAGCTAACACAACATCATAAATCAACTGCTGCTGCTGCTGCTAAGTCGCTTCAATCATGTCCAACTCTGTGCGACCCCATAGACTGTAATAAAAATTAATTTTAAAGTCTTTTACTGTTTTTAATTATAGTAAAGGCTAACTTATATATGCATATTAATATATATTTCTTTCATGTAATGTACATTTGGGATTATACCTAAAAACTCATTTTCTAGTTGCTTCTCATGAAGGTCATTCTCAAGTTGATCTGTGATGACCCAAGACTTGGACTTCAGCTTACCAGACTCAGCTGGTTCTCAGGTCTCTGAGTGTGGATTTGCCTCTTAAGGATAGACTTATACTATGAACTCAAAACCTGGTGTATAAACAGAATGACCACTTTATTAACCTACAGCTATATTTTAGCTCTTTGTAGGCAAATTACCTAGAGAGCACAGGACTCTTTGCGACCCCATGAATCACAGCATGCCAAGCGGAGTTCACTCAGACTCACGTCCATTGAGTCAGTGATGCCATCCAGCCATCTCATCCTCTGTCATCCACTTTTCCTCCTGCCTCCAATCCCTCCCAGTATTAGAGTCTTTTCCAATGAGTCAACTCTTCACATGAGGTGGCCAAAGAACCGGAGTTTCAGCTTTAGCATCATTCCTTCCAAAGAACACCCAGGGCTGATCTCCTTTAGAATGGACTGGTTGGATCTCCTTGCAGTCCAAGGGACTCTCAAGAGTCTTCTCCAACACCACAGTTCAAAAGCATCAATTCTTCGGCACTCAGCTTTCTTCATAGTCCAACTCTCACATCCATATATGACCACCGGAAAAACCATAGCCTTGACTAGACAAACCTTTGTTGGCAAAGTAATGTCTCTGCTTTTGAATATGCTATCTAGGTTGGTTATAATTTTTCTTCGAAGGAGTAAACGTCTTTTAATTTAAACAGGTCTACATTAGGATTTGTAATTGTGAATACAAACACCCAGTTGTACTTAGTGAGTAACTGTGGAGTCAGATTTATGGTTTGAATGTTTCAAGGTGCCAACTAAGGGAGCCTAATGCACCTGATATCCACTGACTCAGCAGGTTGAGACTTTAAGGATAATGGATTGTTTCACTTGCATAGGCACCACTGAGTACAACTTTTGTCTTTGAAAACTTCTTTTATTCTTTCCTGCATAGCTAATATTTTCTTTCTTTAGATGTGTTATCAGTTCAGTTCAGTTGCTCAGTCGTGTCCGACTCTTTGCGACCCCATGAATCGCAGCACGCCAGGCCTCCCGGTCTATCACCAACTCCCAGAGTTCACTCAAACTCACGTCCATTGAGTCGGTGATGCCATCCAGCCATCTCATCCTCTGTCGTCCCCTTCTCCTCCTGCCCCCAATCCCTCCCAGCATCAGAGTTTTTTCCAATGAGTCAACTGTTAGCATGAGGTGACCAAAGTACTGGAGTTTCAGCTTTACCATCATTCCTTCCAAAGAACACCCAGGGCTGAGCCCCTTTAGAATGAACTGGTTGGATCTCTGCAGTTCAAGGGACTCTCAAGAGTCTTCTCCAGCACCACAGTTCAAATGCATCAATTCTTCGGCACTCAGCTTTCTTCACAGCCCAACTCTCACATCCATATATGACCACTGGAAAAACCATAGCCTTGACTAGATGGACCTTTGTTGGCAAAGTAATGTCTCTGCTTTTCAATATGCTATCTATGTTGGTCATAACTTTCCTTCCAAGGAGTAAGCGTCTTTTAATTTCATGGCTGCAGTCACCATCTGAAGTGATTTTGGAGCCCCCCAAAATAAAGTCTGACACTGTTTCCACTGTTTCCCCATCTATTTCCCATGAAGTGATGGGACCAGATGCCATGATCTTCATTTTCTGAATGTTGAGCTTTAAGCTAAGTTTTTCACTTTCCTCTTTCACTTTCATCAAGAGGCTTTTTAGTTCCTCTTCACTTTCTGCCGTAAGGGTGGTGTCATTTGTACATCTGAGGGTATTGATATTTCTCCCGGCAATCTTGATTCCAGCTTGTGTTTCTTCCAGTCCAGCATTTCTCATGATGTACTCTGCATAGAAGTTAAATAAGCAGGGTGACAGTATACAGCCTTGACATACTCCTTTTCCTATTTGGAACCAGTCTGTTGTTCCATGTCCAGTTTTAACTGTTGCTTCCTGACCTGCATATAAGTTTCTCAAGAGGCAGGTCAGATGTGTTATACATCACCTTAAATGATCTTGCACTATTTCAATCATTATGGGTTGAATATAACAGTTATATTTCATTGTACAATAGCATTCCCTTTGTTTTCTAGTTCTTGTAAATAGAGTGCATGCAGCTATAAGGAATCAATATTTTCCACTGTTTTTAAAAAAGATAAGCTGATAAAGTTGTCTTCCTACTATTAACTGATTTACTATTGGTCTAGTAGCCTTAAGGGTTTTAGGTATGTTGCCTTTTAGATGTTTTTGCTTTTGGTTCCTGAAAAACTTACTTGTTTTCTAATGGATCACAGATCACTATGCTGCTATTTCAAACTATATTTTTGTTTGCAGTTAGGTTGAGAGAAAATGTAACTGTACACTCTTAAGATCACACTATTAAAATAGCTCCAGAATAGCTACATGCACTGTTTTGTGGCTCTCCTGTGATTTATCTAATACTAACTACACCTAGCATCCCATGCTAATTGGTTATGTTGCAACTAAATGCCAGTTCCCTGAACTTCCTCAAGTCTGAGCCTGTAGAGGATGTGTGATCCCTTGATATTGAAAAGAAAATGACTTGAATTCTCAATGTGTCCCCTACAAAACTGACAGGAATTTCTCCTGGTCACTTTTTCCTCTAATTTTTTAAGTCAAGTTTTTATTGTTCTTGTGTTTTACCACTACCAACTGTGGCCTTCTTTCTTCTCCATGTCATTGGAGAGTCATGTCATGTCATTTTTCATTTCCTCCAATACTTCCATATGATGTAGTGAGAGGTATAATTCTGATGATTTGTAGGTCCTTTACAGGCTGGAGGAGCTATAATAATAATAACAACAGTTATTTCCTTAGTTAAGTTATCCATAGCCCAACATTAAAAACAAAAAACTTAACAGTAAATATTAAACATCCTTATTTCTAAAATTTTATCTGCCACTGATTTTCCAGGTGAACTGCTCTCCTCTTGGATCCTTGCCCTGCCTTCACCCTCTGTTGATCTGCTTTCTTCCCCATCCTCTCCCTTCTCCAGTCCTCTGTCTCATCCCTATTCCAGCCTTTAATCTCCTCCATCTTGAGTTACTGTTGGAAACCCAGATTTATTTTTATGGAGTAAAATTTACTTATCTTTTCTCAGTCTTCAACCATCCTGACTATGTGTAGAGAGAGAAGTCTTTTTACAACCAAGCCAGCAATCTAGTTGATATGCTTATAAAAGATAGTTCTCTTTCAGAGGAATTCTGCTCTCAGTCCTTACGCTTTGTGCTTTTGTGTGCCTGAACGACACAATAAAGTGGCAAAACACCTGTTTTATTTGTGACTGCAAGTGTGTTGAACCCCTCTGTGGTGGCCCCGGATGTGTCTTGACTCTTATGCTCTTACATACTTGGAGTCCTAAAACTGAACAAACATATTCTACCCAGACATCTTGATAAACACATGCAAAGAGTTACACTTTTTTCCTTTGTTATAGTCTAATAGCATGTTCTTTCTTCAAATGTTACTTGAAATGTATTTATTTTCTTGTGGTGTGATCCATATAGGGATTTTCATGTGCTTGTAGCAATAGAAAAATCAGAAAACAGCTGAAAATAGCTGTTTGTTCATATTCTTTAATGCCTGTAATAGTGGTGATGTTATCCCCTGATAATTTTTTGGCCCTATTTTATGCCAAGAAAGAAAATAGCTTGAGCAATAAAAAGTCTTAAGTATGTCATGATTGCCATAATAATATAGTGCATAGTGCAGCCGAATCTCAGAAACCCATTCTGGCTTGGGAAAAAGGAGAAATATTCCACTTCTGGTTTTCTGTGCTGTGGCAAACTGAAGAAAGGAAGCGCTGCTCCCTAAGGCTGGATGGTGGGAGCTGGCAACATATGCATTTCATTATGGAGCCTGGCAGTTGTGCAGAGTAGCAGGAATTGCTAGTTACCCTGCACAGGTTAGAGACACTCTACTCTCAGATTGCTGGGAGGTAGACTGTGAGTCTCAGGGAGGTAAGGGGTTAGGACACTGTAGTCATGACCAGGGAAATAGACACCGTTAAATCATAATGAAAAGTACCTCAAGATGGGTGACCTTGCCCATATTATGAGAAGAAACATAGATTCCAAGAAAAGGATCTAAGGAGAAATTAAGGTTTTATTTTGGGCAATCTCATGTCACATCTCCCTGTATGCATTCAGATATTTGCCTCCTGGAACCACTTAGATAGCCAGGGGGTTGGAACAGGAAAACTAATTTCAACATTAGCAACCAAAGGGATTTATTTTTTGCTGTTGAATCTTGGCTGTAATTTGGGGGGCATTTGAGGGTCCTCTATAATGAATCAAAATATAAGACTTTTAGAGAACTGTTTGCAAAATAGTTTTTAGAAAGATTGAGGTGTTCTTTTCCAAGAGAATATTTTCTCTAAATTTCAATAATGTACATTCACTTCACTGGCATACCATGAGTTAAATTACTACCAGTTTTTATTAAAAACTAATTTTCAGACTTTTATCAATCCAGCATCTGGGGAACATTGTTTATTTTAACTTGCATTTTTCTGTAGGTAGGTAACCCAATTATGATAATTACATTATGGAAAATGTATTACCTTCTCCTTTGCTACTCATAATTTATTTTACCTGGTTTTGTAGCTTAGGGTAAATTGTTGAGAGTCAAAGAGCAGTAAGAAAGCATTTTGCAATCTCATTGCTATGTGAGATATATTAAATCTGATACTTTTTTGAATGCAAAGATGGCAAACCAAATTCTATAAAGGTGTTATTAAAATGAAAAAAAAACCCATAATATTGATACTTAAAATGGAAAACTCAGGAAAGAGGCTTTTTTGTTATCTATTTCTCTGTTGTCCTTTATTGTTATGGTCAACTTAAGTTCCTTTCTCTAATTTGACTTAAAAGTGAGTTATTAGTATGTTGAGAAAGTAAAAAATTGAGGCATTAACTGTGTTTGGATATAGCATATTTTAAGAAGGAAAGTGAAAATTTACTACTCTCTAAGTTTAAAAAAATTTGTCATGGTTGCAGAACTATGGAATGTTAAATGTCCTCAGATGAATTCACAGTATTCAGGAACAGTGAATTTATTAATCTGTCTCATCTTTAAGATAATTATTTTGTTCTGTATTTTGAATTGCTTCATTACATGAAATTAAACTAATTTGGGGGGATTAGTCACAGTTAGTTGTGATGCTTAGAGGAAACCAAACTGTTAAAGCAGTTCTACCCTCAGTTTTACTATCATCTGATGAGTTTTCTAAACATGTAAAAATCTTAAGACCTTAAAACTAAAATTAAGACTTATAGTGACTTATTATTGAGAAAATGACTTCAGGTACATATGGTTGGTGTCCAGGAGCCCTTCACACTTCCTAAGGTTAAGGCTCATGGTGACTTCTGCTGCTAAGTCACTTCATTCGTGTCCGACTATGTGCGACCCCAGAGATGGCCTCCTACCAGGCTCCTCTGTCCCTGGGATTCTCCAGGCAAGAACACTGGAGTGGGTTGCCATTTCCTTCTCCAATGCATGAAAGTGAAAAGTGAAAGTGAAGTCGCTCAGTCGTGTCCGACTCTTAGCAACCTCATGGACTGCAGCCTACCAGGCTCCTCCAGCCATGGGATTTTCCAGGCAAGAGTACTGGAGTGGGGTGCCATTGCCTATGGTGACTAGCTGGGAATAAAATCATGGAAAACACAATTTCACAATAAACTCAGCACAGGAGAGACCCACATAAATGGGGGAGAGAGTTTTTCTCACTCAGCACCAAATACTGCATTATTAGTTCACTGATAAATAGTTGTTCTGACTTCCCTGGTGGCTCAGATGGTAAACAATCTGCCTGCAATACAGGAGACCTAGGTTCAATCCCTGAGCCAAGAAGATTCCCTGGAGGAGGAAATGGCAACCCACTCCAGTATCTTGCCTGGAGAATTCCATGAACAGAGGAGCCTGGCAGGCTACAGCCCATAGGGTCGCAAAGAGTTGAACATGACTGAGTGCCTAACACTTTCACTTTTCAACATCTTTCTTGTTGTTATTTGTGAATAATTTCTTCACGCATCTGTATGTATTCATTGTCTCCCTATATAGTTATGTGTTAATTCTCCATATCTGTATCATACATATATTCATTATACATATATATATATATATATATATACACATATTTGGAAGAGTGTTTCCCTCACTCTTTAACATTTAAAATATTTCACAAACTTACAAAAGACTATTGCACACCAATGAGAAAATTATATTAAATTACAATGGTTCATTTACTAAATTTACTTTTAATAGTGGGAGGCTTGTAAGTTACTCAGTTCATTCTGAGCATGATCAATTTATTCATACCCTAAATGGATACAGAGCAGGATATTATGGGCTTTCCTCTCCCTCCCTGAGTTATGATTTATACCTTACTGACAAATTTATTTGAAAAATGATTGAATGACTTCATCCTATATTTAAATATAGGTAATAAATCATCCTTGAAAGGTACTTAGAATACTGGAGAATTGGTCTTCACAAGGTGACAGAATTCACTTTTAAGTGGCTTCATCCAGCACTGTGGTGACCCTGTAGAAGAAGAGATTAATCCTTACCCATAATGTTTTAATAGTGTGTAATTGCACCACTGGTCCTCATATTTCAACATTCAGTTACAAGCTAGAGATGTTTTTAAAACATAATTCTCACATGTTACTTGTTTCTCCATACCTTCAATTCAGGAACAGAATGAAATGGACCTAAAATCCGACATCTCAATCTGAATGCTTCAGAATTATGGGCTATAGCCCACAGAGTTCATTAAAAAATGTGTTGCATAGTTGTACAAATGAAATCTTTATTTTTATGAATAGTGGAAACATTTCCTGGGGGATCATAGGGGAAACGACTTATAAAGAAAAGAGTTTTTCTAACATGTCTAAAGGATTTTAAGTAGTGATAAATACTAAGAGATATTTGATCTTCACAGTTTTTGGGGAGCAAAGGAAATGCTAGAATTGATGTGCAGGGAAACAGACTCCATGTTGTCATTAATACCTTGTAGAGCTATCTACATTGTTTTATGTCAAAACTGGGAAATGGTAGCATAGAGCTAAGAAGTGAAAGTGAATTGAAATGGAAGTTAAAAACATTAATAATTCTGGAAAACGTGAAAACTTTAAACTTTTTTTTACTTTTCTTTTTTCATAGGGAGTGCATGCAGTCTGCAGCTGATACGTTCCTTTCAGTTTTGTCTTGTAGGAACTCAGGATTGAAAACTCTTTGCTAAGAATAATAACAGACCAGCAGCTATCCCAGTACTTTCACCATGATTCCAAGGAAAGTTTGATTTATGGCTTCAGTTCTATTGTTGGACAGAAGCCTTAGCCCATTGGAAATCTCCAGAGCTGTGGGAGAGGGGAGGGGCTGTGATCCACCTGTACTTGGGGAGTTCCAAGGTCTAGTCTGCTTTTGGCCAAATACAAATGTTAACAGTTTGTTAGGGTAAGAAACTAGGTATGAAGTCTAAATGATGTCTCTATGAGTTAAGACTGTATAAATAATCAGACTTTCTTTAAAACTTTGTCAGTCACATGTGACCATTTTATGGAAATAAGTCAATTATAGCATTCCTCATTTTGCTCAAAAAGAAGGCAAAAACTATTTTTTTCCTTTACTGTATCATTAGAAAATTAAGCAAAATGTAGTTAAATTGATCAAATGTTATTTTTAAGTGAGATAATTTTATGACTATTTGGGCAAGGCTATTTCAGTTTACTCTGCAGTCCTGGCATAGTTTTTAATAGGGCTCCTTTGAGTCTCAAATGTGTGCAAGTTTAGACACTAAGTGCTGTAGTTATCCTATTTTTAAGTATATTGCTACCTTTTGGTGTATAGTTAGGCATAACGTCTTAAAATTGTGTTCCATAGAAAATAAGTTAGTATTTTTAAAAGGTGTAGAAGTTAGCTTTTTAAAACTCCTCCCACCCAATGAAAGCATTCTTAATACCTCCAAAGAAGCTCACCCCAAGCTCATCCCAGAATGTCCACATTTCTAAGAACTAATTCATAACACAAAGAATATTTCAATTAAATTCCTGTGTTCTTACACATCTTTTATTTCTAATAAATTATTTCAATGGCAATGTTTGAAAACACTTTTTATAAGTTCAGGACAAGAGCATTTTAATTTTCTATATAAATTCCATTCACATATGAATAAGGAGAGCTTCCTGGAAGAAGGGGTACTCAATGTGAAATAAGAGGTTTTTTCGACCTCATGAAATCTAGAGGTAGTTGAAATATGAGATGGGAATGGCTATTTGGTAGAATATGTGAGACTGAAACTTCCATAGGAGACCTGATTTGTAGGTGTCATTTTTATTATATTTGTCTCAGAACCAAAACTACTTTTATCATTTAATCTTCATGCAGTTTGAATTTCACTTTCTAGATATCACTGTTAATTTTTAGTTTGAAAGTAATTATAGCAATTGTGAACCTATAGGTGTATGCCTGCCTGCTCAGTCCCTCAGTTGTATTTGACTCTTTTGCAGCCACATAGACTGAAATACACAGACTCCTCTGTTCATGAGATTATCCAGGCCAGAATACTGGAGTGCGTTGCCATTTCTACCTTCAGTGGATCTTCGGACCCAGGGATCAAACCTGCTTTTGCTTCATTGGCAGGCGGATTCTTTACCACTGAGCCACCTGGGAAGCCTCCCACTATTTGAAGGTGTGTATGTACCTTCAAGTAAGAGTAAATACTCAGTTACCGTGGAGTGTAGCTGCATGAAACCCATGGTAATTGAACAATTAAGCTAAACTATAGTTATACTCACTTTTTAATTATATAAACTAAAATCAAATTACACTATTGCAGAAAGGTGGACTTTCATTGGTCTGTGGTGGGCACTACAGTGTTGTCTGCTGAGCTTGCTGTCTTCCCATCTGGGCTCCCACTTTGTTTCTGGAGCTAGAGGGGGTCCTGCACCCCCTGCAGCATGATGCTCTTTTTGTCACAACTGTTTAATTCAAGAGTAGACTATGACCTAAGCTAAGCTACTCTGGGACTTTCCATGGAGTGTCTCATACTATAATTGAGAAAGAATCAGCATCTTTTGGGGAGAGATTTGTAAGATATAAAATGTGTGGGGTGCAACTGTCACATGAAAGCAGTTGTCTATAGTGCTAGAGAATGAAGGTGGAACAGAGAGAGAGAGAAGAGAGAAACAAAGAGGAGGAAAGGAAGCTGCCAGAATTTTATCCCTGGTTTCATGATTTTCTGAAGAACAGTTGTCTCCTTGTTTTTACCACTTTCTTAGTCTTTAGCCCTCTCTTGATCTTAGTGATCCAGTGAAGCTCCTCCTCTTGCCTTAACTATTTTGAGTTAGAATCTTGATAAATAAAGTACCTTCTTGAACCCAGCTACAGTTTGCATGATATAAAAAATACTCATTCTAAGACAACTTAGTGGCAGAAGTGTATTTTTGTCACAGTAAGGATTGATAACTAAAGAAAAGTCAATTCTGTGTTCTATTGAAAAGCAGGAGAATGAATTAAGAGAGAAGGAAGGAAAACCCAGAAATAGTCCTTGTTACCAGGACAAGAGCAAAGGATAGATGCTTCTTGGTTTTGTGCTGAAAGAAATCTCTAAGAGTGAATGAGGGTAATGGATTTGTTTGAAAAGTAGAGGGAATGTTAAGGTATCAGAGAGGAAATTTAAAAATTTGTTTATGTGAATTAATGATAATTAATGTTTATAAAGGCTACATTTTAGATGTGTGCCATACTTGGGGCCCATAAATTATATGCAGAGTATATCATGAGAAATGCTGGGCTGGAAGAAGCACAAGCTGGAATCAAGATTGCCAGGAGAAATATCAATACCCTCAGATATGGGGATGACACCACCCTTATGGCAGAAAGTGAAGAGGAACTAAAAAGCCTCTTGATGAAGGTGAAAGAGGAGAGTGAAAAAGTTGGCTTAAAACTCAACATTCAGAAAACGAAGATCATGGCATCTGGTCCCATCACTTCATGGGAAATAGATGGGGAAACAGTGGAAACAGTGTCAGACTTTATTTTTTGGGGCTCCAAAACCACTGCAGCCATGACTGCAGCCATGAAATTTAAAAAAGCTTACTTCTTGGAAGAAAATTTATGACCAACCTAGATAGCATATTGAAAAGCAGAGACACTACTTTGCCAACAAAGGTCCGTCTAGTCAAGGCTATGGTTTTTCCAGTGGTCATGTATGGATGTGAGAGTTGGACTGTAAAGAAAGCTGAGCACTGAATAATTGATGCATTTGAACTGTGGTGTTGGAGAAGACTCTTGAGAGTCCCTTGGACTGCAAGGAGATGCAGCCAGTCTATTCTGAAGGAGATCAGCCCTGGGATTTCTTTGGAAGGAATGATGTTAAAGCTGAAACTCCAGTACTTTGGCCACCTCATGTGAAGAGCTGACTCATTGGAAAAGACTCTGATGCTAGGAGGGATTGGGGGCAGGAGGAGAAGGGAACGACAGAGGATGAGATTGCTGGATGGCATCACCAACTCGATGGACGTGGGTCTGTGTGAACTCTGGGAGTTGGTGATGGACAGGGAGGCCTGGCGTGCTGCGATTCATGGAGTCGCAAAGAGTCGGACATGACTGAGCAACTGAACTGACCTTGAAGATTTTAGGTGTTGAAAATAGCCCAAGAATGGGTTATGTCAGGCTATTGTGATATATAATTAAACATCTCAGAGACTTGACACAAGCAACGATTAGTCCTTGCTGCCATAGAATGGCTCACTGTAGCACACAAATGTGAACACGTGCTGGGAAGATAGGGCCAGATTTTTGCTTTGGCCATTAAATGCTTTTGCCAAGATATAAGCGACTTAGCATGCCAGAATATAACATCATTTTCATCCGTGTTTCTTTGATCAAACAAACAAGTTACATGGCCATGTTAAGCTATGAAAAGTGAATTAAAAATTTAATCCTTCCATATCCTTGAAACGGAAGGATTTTCATAAGCTGAAAATGTCTTTGAGCAGCAGTAATATCTACCTCAATACAATTATAAACAGAAAATCTGAAACCCTGGGTCAGAATCTCAATTTTCCCACATCATAGCTCAGTCCACTGGTCTTCATACTCAGAAACTTTTGCTTTCATTTGCTTTGATTTTATCTTACCTCCAATCTACATGGGTTCTTTAAGCTCAGTCTGCATAAAGGATATAATAATGCTTCCCAGGTATTATTGCAAGGATTAAATGCAAGCAATAGTATATAAAATTTGAGAAGGAAATGGCAACCCACTCCAGTGTTCTTGCCTGGAGAATCCCAAGGATGGCGGATCCTGGCAGGCTGCCATCTATGGGATCACACAGAGTCAGACACGACTGAAGTGACTTAGCAAAAAAATAGTATATAAAAAGAACTTTGGAAACTTGGAAGGACTTTTCAAATATGAAATATGTAGTAGTCATAGTATCTGGTTTTTTATCTTCTAATTTTTCATGAAACACTATTTATGTAATTCATTATTCATATGATGCTACTTTTAAGTATGTAAACCTCTTGTTATAAAGAGAATATATTCTATACATTAAGAAGTAATAAATGACCTTAAACCACATTTAAAACCATAAACTTTATTATTATGACCCTTTATATCAAAATATATTTTTCTCCTCAGTCAAGCAGCTTAGAATTGTGCCCCTCTTTGTGTACTCAGGTTTTAAACAAGTTTCACTCCCATTAATTACAAAGCATGAAATATGTTGTCAGAAAAAATGTGCGCTGTGTTCCTTTTTCTACATGCACACAATTCTTCAACCCCACTTTTTCAGTAAGAGAAAAAGTTAGTTCATTCTTTTAGAAAGATTATTGACTAGTTTCCTAAAGAAACTTAAGTATTCATTCCTTTAGCTCCACAAATGTCAGAAGTATAGGATAAAAGTATTACTTACCTAAAATGTATTTTAATCTTAAACTGTTCTTTCAAAGTTTGTTTTGCTTAGGATAGAGATACAAATGAGGCAAGCTATTATGTCTTTGAATTCCCAACAGGAAACTTTTGCTTAGTTTCAGGTTGTTATATTTTGCTATGAATCACCGAAAATTTCCACTGATCTGTGACATAATATTTTAATCCCATGGAGCTTTACAACTGCAACTTACAATATTTAGGTTAAAAGACTAATTTCAACAGAGCATCAAAATTGCATATAGATATTCTGTTAATTTTTTAAAAAAGCATACAAACTTATATCAAGTATTTTGTATATACAAGAGAAATTATGTAGGGGAAGTGACTTTCCTGTAGATTATTTAGATATATGCAGAGAAATAGATAATGTAGATCATAGACTCAAAAAATATTTCTTCTCCACCCCAGAGTATGTCTTTTTCTATCATTCCCACTTTATAACTCACTTTTGAAACTTACCTAAAGTATATTTTTTATTGGTACTTTTCTTTTGTTTGCTAATTCACATTTATCTAGCTTATTGATTTTGCTTCTCCTTTAGTGGTCTTTCCCCCTACTCCTGATCTCCTATCCTGTCTTCCTTACTTCTTCATTATCAATGAGTATGTTTTCCTTCCTCAAAAAGCTGTGAAAGGTAGACTTCCTAAGACAGTTTCAATTTATTTTTTTATTTTATTTAAGGTAACTTTTCTGAAAATTAAAAGAATTACATTCTTCAACATTTAAAATTATATAATGTAGCCAGTGGTACTTTAGTTATTTTTCTAGGTCTCCATCATCTTAATAGTATTTGTATCTAATTTAAATACAATTTATGACATTTCATAATTGTTCAGCTCGAGCTACCTGAACATCACTTGAAATTTGTGTAGTACAACTGAAGAACTGAATTTTAAACTAAATTTAATTTTAATTAATTTGAATATGAAAAACCACATATGGCTTGTAGCTACCATAATGAACAGTGAAGTTAAAAGATTAGCAAGGACTTTTCTAGCTTAGTTTAATTATACTTCTATGAAGGAATGCTGACCTATTTTCTAACACTGCACTATACTGATGAAACCTATAATCTGCATTTATCTACCTTTACCTGAGAAGACTTCCAGAACAACCTGGAAAAGAATGTTAAAACATTTATTAATAAATCAACCAGTAAATTTTCATATTTATAAAATGCCATCTCCTCCATGAGGCCATCTCTGACCTTTCTCATATTGTTCTCCTTTAGCTCAGCTCAGTGGTTCCTTCCCTTTTTTCAATTCATACAGCAATGTATTCCTCTTTCATAATTCTTATCAGAGTCTACCGTGTATTACTGTTATTTATGTACCTGTATTATCTCCTCTCCTAGGCATGATGAGGGTAAGAATCAAAACAGAAATCTGGTTGATCTCATGTCTCAGAGCACCTAGCAGAGTAATTGCTACAATCAGTACTGCTCAATGACTAGATGTATGCAATCTCTGTCTTCCTGTGGAGGCAACAACCTTATTGTGACCATCAGTTGGAGGTCTCCAGGAGTCTCCACTGTGAGGCCAGTGTTTGGATGAGGGACATGACCTCAGTCTGGAAACTGGACTTCTGTTCACAAGTGGTTCTGTTGGCTCTGACCGCACACTCATTTGACATTTCTGTTCTCTGTATCCAGTTTGAATGTTTCCTCTGCTTTGTTCTATTCCCCCCTTTTGCCATTTTTGTCTCTAAAACTCATAGCACTGTGGTGAGCCCTTGGCTTCTGAAGCAAATTACTTTTTGTGGGATAGCTGTTGTCTTCAAATTTATTTCTACAGAGGGTTATAGTAAACTGGTAGTGACCACAAGGACTCACTATAGGAAACTAAAGGAAATCCCATTACATTCTCTTTACTATTAAACCTTCAGCTAATTCTTTTTTGAACTGATACTTCAGTGTCTATTAAAGAATCTGTAGCAGTCATAAATTACATCACACTTGGGGAAAACAACCACACAGTGAATATAAAAGTTGCAGGCCGGGTGAGCATTGTTTAATGGCTTCTCTGTTGTGAATAGCCATAGTATAGTAAGATTACAAATGCAGCGATATTTCCATGTTCCAAATTGTCTCTGTGGAACATCTGGTGCTGAGAATTATCCATGCTCTGTTCCTCTGACCTGTTTCATTTGATCTGCTCTAATGGGAATTTTTTTAGCCACTAAATCTAAGTTCAGGGTGTGAATCACAGCAGGGTGATGATAGATAATTGGACAGGGAACTTACCAGGGGCATGAGAGCATCAGAGATCCCATGTTCTCAAAGGAAATCAGTTTTTAAAAAAGAGAAAGTAATATTGGGAAGGGATTTTTTTTCCTGGAGAATGTAAGTAGATTTTTCAAAGAAATTATCTTTTAAAAATGAATCAAATGTTTTAACAAACTGCTTAAGATTATGGAACCAAATAGTAAATCTTAGTATTTTCTTAACACTTAAATTAATAAGTCTTTTAAAAATACATATTAGGGAATTGAATGTGTGAAGGCTATGCCTGTCCTTCACCATGAGACACATTCTTGTGATGGAAATCACAGCACCCAGTAGCTACATTCTTACATGCATAATGGCTCTGTACAATTTTATTTTATCTTAATATCAGTACAATTTTAGAAAATAAAATTGATTAAACTGAAATTTTCCAATATTGTGGCACTGTCTTTTGGAACTATTACTTTTAAGTTTATAACTGTAATATGTAATCTCTTGATTGTGAAAAGCAGAAACAATGATTTTCTTTTTTTTTTTTGGCCCAACTGCAGAAAAGACTTTTTTTTCTCATCCATATTATCAAAGTGTATGCATTTAAAGAACATGCTTAACGTAAAAACCCTAGTAGCTCAGTCGATAAAGTATCTGCCTGAAATTCAAGGGACCCAGGTTTGATCCTTGGGTCAGGAAGATCTCCTGGAGTAGGAAATGGAAACCCACTCTGGTAGTCTTGCTTGGAGAATTCCATGGACAGAGTAGCCTGGTGGGGTCGCTAAGTTAGCACAACTGTGGGACTAACACTTTCACTTTAAAGTAAAATGTGTATTTGTCCCGCAAAGAGCACACTCCAAGCATGGTGAGACATGAATGGTTTTTTACAGTGTGCTGATGAACTTTTTACAGCAGAGTGGACAGAAAGTACTCTCTTAGATTCATTCAACAACTTGTTCAGCCTTGGCCCTGGTCCTGATATAGTAATATTGAACCCAGCAAAATAAACAGCATATTGGAAGATATCAGAGTGCTTCACACGTGTTTCAGTTTTATTTAGTAAATATTTGTGTAACTATTTGCAATTAAAAGTTCTGATAAAGATTATTAAAAAATTAAAGATTTTTAGCACTGTTAGCTATAGATTTACGATATGTATTGTAATGTCAGTTAGAACTCAAAATATTTTACATAATACTATCTTACTCAATTTCATGATGTTGCCAAGTGGGAAAAAATAAACTGCCTTAAAAATGGGGAATTTCAAATGGAAATATATTTCTCTGAAATTTGCTGAATCTTGTCTAGACTAGCTAATTCCTTTCCAGTCCTTTAGCCTCCTTTCTTGTTACTAGGAGAAATAATTAACATATGGCTTAAGGGCAGAGTTTGGTAAAATAATGACCTAAAGGGTTTCATTTGGCCCAACATTTAAAATGAGTCAACAGTGTGACACAGATGTTGAAAAAAATGAATCTTACATAGCATTAACAGAAGTATCATCTCCAGATGTTCTCACAGTACTATACTATGGAAACACTAAAATGGCATTGACAAAATGATGTTTCTACAAGAGGAGTGACCAAGAGGGTGGGATATTTATGTGCCTTATTATATGAACAATGGTTGATGGAACAGGACATATAAAACTCAGAAAAGCATAAATGTAAGTGGTTATAATTATGTATTCCAAATATGTATCTATATAATATCTATACTTACATCTTATCATATCTACATCTATGTCTTATGAATGGGAGAGTAGACTTACTCAACGTGGCTCCAACACAGAGAACAGGATCAGTGATTCACCTGAAGACAGGTATTTCAGCTGCATAGCTAAGGTTCTCTTACCCATTAGAGGTAGTAAATGAAAAGAAGCTCTTTAACTAGAAGTGAACTGCTGTTATGTTAGTGTTCTGGCAGAAACTTAGAAATTACCAGTTAGTTCCTTTATAGTAGGTATTCATATATTGGAAAACAGGTCATGCTTGATGATCTCTACTCTCTCAATTCTAAGATTTTACTAGGTTCTTTAATAATCTTATATTCATTATTTATTTCAGGTAAGTCTATTCCATTCATTTTATTAAGCTAAGAAAAACAAAATATCTAGACAGTCATTATTTATGAGACTGAATATTCAGTAAAACAATTTAGAACAACTGAAAACATGCTAAATTTGATGTATTTGTGTCTTTAAGTGTTTTTACTTCAAATCATGCCACTAAAGATTCACTTTATAGAACTATTTTTATCTCTGAGCCACTTTAGTTTTTTGTGCCAGAACTCTGAATGACTCTAAATTGGAGGTCTGGGTTGCTGCTGCTGCTGCTAAGTCATTTCAGTCATGTCCCACTCTGTGGGACCCCATAGACGGCAGGCCACCAGGCTCCCCCATCCCTGGAATTCTCCAGGCAGGAACACTGGACTGGGTTGCCATTTCCTTCTCCAATGCATGAAAGTGAAAAACAAAAGTGAAGTCACTCAGTCATATCCGACCCCTAGTGACCCCATGGACTGCAGCCCACCAGGCTCCTCCGTCCATGGGATTTTCCAGGCAAGATACTGGAAGTGGGGGTGCCATTGCCTTCTCCGAGGTCTGGGCTAAGAGGTTACAAATGAGACAGCAGGAATGGGGAGGGCAGGTATTCTGACCAGGTATGGTCTGGTTAGAATCCTGGAATGAAAGTTAGTCAGGCAAGCAATAGACTGAGCAAAATCACCAGAGAATAGGTACAAGGGCAGGGTCCCAGAGTCCTAAATCAGGAAGGAATCCTTTTGTCTCCATGAAAAAATTTCCTTGTTGCAACCCACAAGTGGAAGCAGGCAGTGCAGGAGCAGAGGCAGCAGCCCTGGGAGCTACCAGCCCATCCTGCCTCCATCAGTGCTGGCTGCCAGGTATTTGACAAATTATTTAAAACCAGGAATTCATAGGACTGCATCTTTATTCATACAATTCACAGTACCAAAGTCCTGCTGCTTTTTCCACAAGCAGCCGGACTACCCATGGTTTTCTGTGACACAGTCTTTTCCTTCAAGCATCCCAAATTGCAGTTAACAGCAGGTCTTGAGCAAAAACATTGCAGACAACTGGGATGTCAATGTGCTAAATGCTTTTAAACATTTCTAAACATGTCTAGTTCTTTTACTTGAACCTTGGGTAACTTTATCTTATATTTTATCAGTAGAGTCAATCCTGGATATCTACAGATCTGCATCTGTGAATATAACCAAAAGCAGGTCAAAGATTTGGTTGAGTCCACAGATGCAGAACCTGAAGGCATGGAGAGCTGACTTATATGTAGAACCAGAGAGAAAACAGAAATCATGGGCTCAAGATGAAAGGAGATTAAGACCTCATTTGACCCTTAATAATCAATTTTATTCATTGATATTATTTAGAATTAATCAATACTTTTTGTATAGTTTGTTTTCTCATTGGGTATCTATAGAGCTTTTTCCTCTTATTTCCTTTTTCAGTCCATCCTTTGCCATACAATTAAAGTTAATATTATAAAGGACAGATATAACTATGCCACTCTTTTGCTAAAAATCATCCATGGTTCCTCACTGCTTGGAGTCAAGTGAAGCAACACTTTTCTTCCACTTATCCCATGCTTCATGTCATCTACATTTTACTCTTGTTACACAAATACAGCATGTAGGTTAACAACCCTGTGTTTATTTTGTTCATGCTATTTTCTAGTCTTGGAATACCTTTTCCCTCTGGCTTTCTTCCCCAGAGGGAAGAAAGTAGAAAATCTTTCTACTCCACCTTTCTGCAGGATGCCTGACTAACATTTCATTCCATAACATATCTTATCCTTGTTAACTGAACAAAAATTTGCCTTCTCTAGGAAGCCAGAACTGACTTTAAAAGATTATTACCTCCTTCCTGTGCCTATGTCTATTCCTCTATCAGTGAATATGGTCATATTTTAGTATAATTTTGTTCCCTGTTAATCTTTCTTCCTCCCAGGATGTGAAATCCCTTAAAGTAGGGATAATGCCATTTACTTTTTTAGTTTCAATGTCTGGCACATAATACACAAAGTAACTTTTGAATGCCTACAACTTTTCAATTGTATCTTTCAATATTACCATTTCTTTGGTCCCCTTTGACTCTAAAATTCTGTGGTTTTCATTGGTACTTTGGAGATATAAATATTATTATACATAGGTTTCAGATGGAATTTGTACCAGTGAATGAAGTCTTATATATAAATGGCAAGTTAAATTGCCTTGTGGCTTGCAAAATAGGAAAAGCCAAGTCTGGAAACTACATGATTTTGGGTCAGTTTAACTTTGACTGGCTGCCAGAGTCTATGTGGCTTTTGTTAACAGGAGCTACCAGTCTTGTCCTTCTATGTAGGATCAGCTATGGCCTTTGTGGAGATATTTTGATAGGAATAACCATGAAGGCATATAAGGAGAATGGATGTACATTGTTTTGTGTGTGAGATTTTCCTCCTTGTTGCCTCCCTGACACATACTAGTGATACAAAAGCTGAGTATAAGCGTGGAAGGTATAGGAAGTCATTTGTCCCTTTTAGCAAAATGAATTCACTGTGAGTGGATATAGCGTCACAGCCATATGAATGAGCTTTGCTAATGTTGACAAATGTCTGTCTGATGTTTCATAATTTCATGTATTTATTAGTATTAAAAAAAAAAAAACATTCTTGACACTAGAATAACTCTGGATAGCAGCCTGGAAATGAACGTCACCATTAAAGTAAACATCAGGAAAAGATCATCTTGTGGCAGTTGGGAGTAGCCAGGGAAAATAAGAACCATTCTGACAGTCAGCATATATACATTAAGTCTCAGACACACAGGTATTTACTCTTTCCAGCATCCACGTTCTCTCAAAACAATAGGAAGGTCATATCTGACATCAAGTGTTTCCTCTCAGCTTTTGCTTAAGCTCCAACTTATTATTTCTGGCACTTCTCTCAGTGCCCAGTGGTTAGAAGAGCATGGTTTGGCCAACAGTGACTCTGGCCAATGGGTGTAGCTGGAATCAGGCACATAGGAAAGGGTTCATCTGTTTATCACAGTAGCACCCAACACTGGGCCTGTTAACATTTCCTTTCAAGACTGTCTTGCTGAGAGTTTTGAGGTTTGATCTTTTCAGTTTTCACTGGTTTAAAATTTGTCACCAGAGGTTTTTTTTTTTTTTTAATGCAAACTTGTCCAATGGAGAGGGCAAAAGAAACCCACTCCAGTACTCTTGCCTGGAAAATCCCATGGACAGAGGAGCCTGGTGGGCTGCAGTCCATGAGGTCGCTAGGGGTCAGATATGACTGAGTGACTTCACCTTCGCTTTTCACTTTCATGCATTGGAGAAGGAAATGGCAACCCAGTCCAGTGTTCCTGCCTGGAGAATCCCAGGGACGGTGGAGCCTGGTGGGCTGCCGTCTATGGGGTCACACAGGGTCATACATGACTGAAATGACTTAGCAGCAGCAGCAGCACACTTGTCCAAATTTTCAGAAACACTGTTTGGTAAATAATTCTTCAGTTGAGGTTTCAGGTAGGAAAAAGAAATAAGATATACTTAGACTTCATGTTTCTCTTTTGTGTGATTAAGATTATTACATTTATAAACATTCTGTCATTGTGTTACTTGGAAGGAATGAGTAGTGACCTAAGAAGAAGGTCAATTTTCTTAAAAGTTTATACCAAAGCCATTCTACATTCTGCTGGATAAAAGCTTTAAAATATATTCCTTGGTTATAATCTTGACTGTATAACCCTTAATTGACAACAGATCTGTTTCTTATTGCCTAAGGACCAGCACTTTTATGAGGCCTAATATTCTCATTGATATTAAAAAAAGAGATTTATAATGGTATTTCTCATTAAATTCTACAGGAATTTGACAGGCATCTTACACTTTTGCATGAGTCTAAGAGTAAATCCTGGTGTGTTCATTTCCAACAGGATTCATCAGTGTGGCTTTTGTTCTATGAAGAGAATATAAGATTCAGAAATAAGCAGCCCAGGTTCCAAAGTGAAAGTGTTAGTCCTCAGTCATATCTGACTCTTTGCGCCCCCATGGACTGTAGCCCACCAGGCTCCTCTGTCCATGGAATTCTCCAGACAAGAATACTGGAGTGGGTAACTGTTCCCTTCTCCACGTGAATCTTCCTGACCCAGGGATCAAACCCAGGTCTCCTGCATTGCAGGCAGATTCTTTGCCATCTGAGCTACCAGAGAAGCTCTCTAGATTCAAAACATCCACCAAAGAGTTCCTGTGTCTCGCTGAGTCCCAAAATCTTACATTTCTTTTGTTAAGAATGTCCTACTTGTGCACCTTATTTTATGAAATGGAAACATTCCTAAAACAGTTAATTTAAATTAAAAAAGCAAGAACTACCATTTATTGAGCACACTCACATGCATGGCATGGTATTAGACATTCACTTTTATTACTTTATTTCATCCTTATAGCACCCTATAAGATGCTGATATTATCCACATTTAGCAAATAAGTAATGTGAGAGGCCCAGAAACTACTGATGTGACTCAAGGTCATGGAGGGAATAAAATGAAGTCCTAAAATCAGAATCTCAGTGTGCTTGACTCGAAGTCCTGTGCTTCATCTTCCGTAGCCACTGCACATTGTAATATTTCAAATATGCCTGAGAAATTGACCATTTTCAGAAAGCCTAGCCCATTTTTCCTGAATAATAACCAAAATATTTTTGTATTAAAATGTTGCTTATTTATTTTAATCATTAAAATGTTGTACACTATCACTTCATGGCAAATAGATGGGGGAAAGTGGAAACAGTGACAGATTTTATTTTGGGGGGCTCCAAAATCACAGCAGATGGTGACTGTAGCCATGAAATTAAAAGACATTTGCTCTTTGGAAGGAAAGCTATGATAAACCTAGTCAGAGTATTAAAAAGCAGAGACATCATTTTCCCAACAAAGGTCCGTGTACAAAGCTATGGTGTTTCCAGTAGTCATGCATGGATGTGAAAGTTGGACTATAAAAAAACTGAGCACCAAAGAATTGATGCTTTAAAATTGTGGTGCTTGAGAAGACTCTTGGGAGTCCCTTGAACTACAAGAGATCAAACCAGTCAATCCTAAAGGAAATCAATCCTGCATATTCATTGGAAGGACTGATGCTGAAGCTGAAACTCCAACACTTTGGCCACCTGATGTGAAGTGCCAACTTACTGGAAAGGACCCTGATGCTGGGAAAGACTGAGGGCAAGAGGAGAAGGAGTCGACAGAGGGTGAGATGGTTGGATAGCATGCATCTCAATGGGCCTGAGTTTGAGCAAACTTCAGGAGATGGTGAAGGACAGGGAAGCCTGGTGTCCTGCAGTCCATAGGGTCCCAAAAAGTCAGACACGACTTAGCAGCTGAACAACAACAACACGTTCTAACAGATAATCTGTCTCCAGTATTCCTACTGTGCTTCCAAAAGAGTTTCTTAACTGGAGATGGATGGGCTTCATAGAATCAATGACATCCTCTGCAGTTGAAGGCACACTTTACATGTATTTGCAGAAATGCATTTTCTTATGAAGACAAATGCCCATCTTTCATCATATTCCTTGAGAAAACAAGTTTAAGTGTTATTGCTCTAAATAGTTAGAAAATAGTTAGAAGAAAGATACTTCGGGAAGATTTACACTACTTCAGAGTATCCCTTTTCCTCTTGAAACAGATGGGGATTTGGGAAAGAGAAAAGAGAAACTAGTAAAAGATGTGGAAGGAATTTTAAGATTACAATAGATGACGAGACCACCCAATTTAACCTGTAAGTTCTAGACATTAGGCTTTGTTACTGTGACCAACAAAGTTAAATTTCTGTATACTTATTTGTTCATTAGAAAGTTAGTTCCATACTTCATATACAGGCAGACCTGGGTAAGCAGTAAACACTTAGTAAAAGTGCTGTGTGCAACATTCACACTCAAGGATAAGTGAGGTTCTTTACTGCCTGTAAAGAAAGAACTGGGAGGGCGGTGGCTCAGCTGTGGGCTGTGGTTTAGATCAGGACCATTCCAGCTCCACGATTCTATTGAGTGTATAGAATGAAGCTCTCAGGGCCATGAGAGCATCAATAGTGTTATGGATGTCAATTTCTAAGACTTCAGTGTCCATATTTGATCATATTCCTAATATGAGTCAGTCTGAAGATTCACCTTCTAAGGAGACTCTCCTTTATCATCTCCCTTTTCAAAGTTATCTTTTCTACACTTTAACAAAAAGGAAAAGAGGACACAGTTTTCACTTATTCTTGCCAAGAAAGGAAGAAACAGAAATATTGCAGTTGGTAGTGAGAAAAGGAATGACCAACTATTATGGGGAATTTCTTTGAATTTAATTGTTTCCCAAGTATGTGCTTGCAATACAACTTGAGGAGAACCTAACTCAATTATTATATTACATCAAATAATTATTTTTGATAATTAGGTCATCCTGATTTTTTTTTGGCCTGTATCTGAGAAGAAATTTAGAGAATTGAAGAGTTCTACTACAGCATTATTTTTCAGCCCTATCTATCTTTTAAATAAACTTTTTACCCTAGTGTTTCCATTAAATAAAGAAAAAAAAAAGTAATAAAGTTCAGGCTGGGGTCAATCCCATTCTAGCTGTAAATAATATTTATCCTTGAACATATAAACTAATCTTAACAGCCCCATCTATTTTATAAAAAGATGCATTTCCAAATCATACATGTTTTGCATCAGAAGATGTTGTTTATAAATAATAATTATTTATATGTGTTATTTTGATCAACTGTCAACTACAAATAATAGTGGTGATAACCTAACCCAGAAAAAAATTCATTTAAAACTTAGAACCTTAAGATAATAGGAAAAAGTTAGATCTCTAATTTTAATTTTGATATATATTCTAGGACAGAAAAAAAAATGTGATAGAAGGAATATAAAAAGAATTTCAAGCTTAAAACATTATATTTGAATAAAATTCTCTGATAATATCAAAGAAAATATGAGTTCAGGAAGAAAATGCGATAATGTAAAACTTTTGTGTTTTAAAGAAGAGATTGTCTTGCATTTTTCAAGTGGTTAATAGTTGATGGGGTATCAATATTCTTAGTATAAGATTTAATTAAATGAAACAGTATTGTATAAAATGTTTATGTTTATAATACTTGATTTCTTCCTTTCTCCACAGTCAGTGGGTAGATGGTAAATTAGCAGCAAGTCTCCTAGAGGAGAAAAATATCCTGATTTGCAGTATTTTTTTCAAATTCCATACTGTAAATTTTTCTCACGTACAATACAGTTTGATACAATACAGGCTACAACACACGTCGGTTCAATCCCTGGGTCAAGGAGATTCCCTGGAGAAGGAAATGGCAACTCTCTCCAGTATTCTTGCTTGGAAAAATCCCATGGACAGAGGAACCTGGTGGGCTACAGTCCATAGGGTTGCAAGAACCCAGGTCTCCTGCACTGCAGGTGGATTCTTTACCAACTGAGCTATAAGGGAAGCCCAAAAGTCAGACACTCCTTAGCAAATAGCAACAAAAAAACTACCCATGGAACTTTAAAAATAACTAGATTCTAGGGCTCTAACTCACCTTCTAAAGTTAGAATCCCCAGTGATGGCGTCAGCCAGCTTTGCTTCAGTAAGCACCATGGGTGACCCTGAGGCAGCCCGTCCAGTACTCTTGCTCCACCAGGAAGTCCTGGCCAACGTTGTTTAGCTGCTAAGTCATGTCCATCTCTTTTGTGACCTCATGGGCTCTAGCCCCATAGGCTCCTCTGTCCATAGAATTTCCCAGGCAAGAATACTGGAGTGGGTTTCCATTTCCTTCTTGAGGGGATCCTCCCAATCTAGACCCAGGGATCAAACCTGCATCTCCTGCATTGGTAGGATTGTTTACCAGAGAAGTCCGTGGCTGCCCAACAGGATCAGGATAAGGGGAAAAGGAACTGACATGAAAGTCTTCTCTCAATTTAAGTGTACAGCAGTCAGAAAACTTCAACAAACCTAACTGTATTGTTCTCTTACTAGAGAATTTGGGTAAAGTTTTGGCCCCTTTATTACTTTCCCCACTGCACACGGCCAATCACATTAGGCAGCTATAAAAATTAAATGAAATCACATACCTGAAAGAGGTGCATAAAAGAACTGTATTTTACATATAAAAAGAACACAGTGTTATTTCAAATCCAAACTGAGATCAAAGAACAACAGTACATGTCCAAGCCTACATGTGTGCTGTGAGTTCCAGGCCTAGCTATCTCTGGAACCATGCTGTGGTCATTGGCTGATTGGCAAGAGCAGAGCTTTTCTAAAGGACCATGGGGTTGAAAGGTTGTTGTTGAATCTGGTTCCATAGCTGGGACCATCTGATTTTCAGTGGGGAGGATGGTTATCTCATCCTTTTTCTTTGCTACTGATTTATTACTAAGCCATTTATCTCTATCAGTTCAGTTCAGTTCAGTTGCTCAGTCGTTTCCGACTCTGTGACCCCATGAATCGCAGCACACCAGGCCTCCCTGTCCATCACCAACTCCCAGAGTTCACTCAAACTCATGTCCATCAAGTCAGTGATGCCATCCAGCCATCTCATCTTCTTTTGTCCCCTTCTCTTCCTGCCCCCAATCCCTCCCAGCATCAGAGGCTTTTCCAATGAATCAACTCTTCGCATGAGGTGGCCAAAGTACTGGAGTTTCAGCTTTTACATCATTCCTTCCAAAGAACACCCAGGGCTGATCTCCTTCAGAATGGACTGGTTGGATCTCCTTGAAGTCCAAGGGACTCTCAAGAGTCTTCTCCAACACCACAGTTCAAAAGCATCAATTCTTCGGTGCTCAGCTTTCTTCACAGTCCAACTCTCCCATCCATACATGACCACTGGAAAAACCATAGCCTTGACTAGATGGACCTTTGTTGGCAAAGTAATGTCTCTGCTTTTCAATATGCTATCTATGTTGGTCATAACTTTCCTTCCAAGGAATAAGCGTAAGCAACTGCTTTTCCCAAAACTCGAGTCTTTGAGTCAGGAGTCAGTGTTTGTCCCAAGATATACATCACATGCTTCCAAGTAAGGTCATAAAGCAGAGTAACACCTTTAAAAGCTCTAACATATTTTTTGGGGTCTTCTAAATAGTCTCTCAGATCCTCCTTGATTTTTTGTATTTCTTGATAAGAAAAAGGCTTACTAACTCTCATAGACTGATTATTTTTCCCGTGGGTATTTTATGAAGAGGCAACAGCTTGTGTGGCTGTTCCTCAGTTTCTTCGGCTGTTCTGTGCATGTGATCTCAGGGGTAGATTGGAGAAACCTGCTTTTTTTAAATCTCTTTGTTTTTTGTCTTTCAGTGGGTACTGCAGCCATGTAGTATCACATAGGAAGACCAGGTGTGTCTTCTTTAAGCCATGAGTATCAAATCTATCTCAGTTTTTCAGGATACAGTTCAAAGGAGTGAGGCTGGAATTGTTAGCTCCCAGGAGAAAAAAAGCGACCAGCACCATCTTTTTACCAGAGGCATCCTTCCCTGCTCTAGATCAGGGTGTAGACAGACTTTACACCAAAATATTTTCTTTCCTGGTTGGACTTAGTCCGTCCCTTACAGACACAGGCATCATACTCGTCCCTCCCAGTTCTACCACCAAGATGGGGTAGGGATGCACCAGGGGTAGACCTGATGGCATCCCTGACTGACGTCCAGCTTCACCATTAAAACCTTGCTTGTCTCTGATGCCACCCGGGGTGCAATCAGAGTAACCTTCCAGAATGTCTCCCAAGCTAAGACCGGTGGGGGAAACATTCGTCACCTGAGTGCCTGTGCATGGCCCTGAGTATATTCCTGACCACAATAAGACCGATACAAACATAAAACTGAGATGTTCCTTCTAACCGTCACCATACCAGTATAAGAGCCTCCTCTGGTCCACTAAGAGCCAGTGGTACCAAAGGAAAGAACCCATTGTAGTTCCAATCTGAGTAATCTTTAACCTCAGAGATGCTCTTGGAGCTAGAGCTCCATCTAGCTTCCAAACTTCTGATTCCTAGTGAGGCTAGGGGCTTCCTGACTACCAATCCAAGTTAGGGACCTAAGTCACAGTACACAGTAACAGCATAGATCACAAGTCCCTTGAAAATCTATGACCAAACAGATTAGGTTAGTACTTCTAATTCCCAAGGAGTTATGAAATGGTCAAAGAGACCAAAAAGTTTGACTGAGAAAGGAGAGTTCGGTCCATGTGCTTTGCCCATTCTAGTCAGTCTCCAAAGGAGACATTGTGTGCCTCCTGGCATTGGAAGGTCAGTATAAACCCCTGATAGGTTTCTGCCATAAGCCATATGAGATCACTGCAGAACCACAGAGCAGGGCTCCTCACTTGCTTCATGCAGGGCATTTCATTCATTTACACTAGCACACCATAGAGTTAGTAAAGTACAGCAGAAAACGTGTTCGCTAGGAGAACAAAGAACTAGAGCTCCAAGCATCTTTACCTTGTCCTGAAGGATCCTGGGACGAGCCCCCAAGATGAAAGGTTGTTGCTGAATGAAAAGACGTCAGGATTCTTGGACTCCAGAGGAGAAGAATTCAATCTGGGGCCAGAGACAAGGCTTGATCTCTCAGAGCTTTTGTGTAATAAAGTTTTATTAAAGTACAAAGGAGATAGAGAAAGCTTCTGACATAGGCATCAGAAGGGGGCAGTAAGAGTACCCCCCTGCTAGTCTTCAGCTGGATGATATACAGTCACTAGCAGTCTGTTAATGAAAGAAAGGAATGTCTTAAAACCCAGAATGGCACCAGGCCCCTCATCCATAAGATGTATTTTGGGATAATCTCAGCACCAGGCGATTCATCCTAGGCCATAAAACAATTGACTTGAATCATGTAGAAGAGCAGGTTACCATACAAATAGTTTCATTTACATAGATTAGGGGAACAATATCCGAGTATAACGTAATGGTTTGTCAAGTAGGTTCTGATCCATTAGGGGGAACCGACTTGAAGACAGAGTCTGGGATAAATGCATAGTACATTAACATAGCTTAAGACAAACATTTCCATAAGAAAAATGTATTGGTTAACTCAAGGTTTGAGAATAGTTAACTTCAGGTGAGACCAGGTGTCATTATGGCAACACAGTATTCTAAGAGAAACCTTCTTTTAAATTGTATAGAGAAGGAAAAAAAAATATCACTAGTTTGTTTCCTCCTGCTGCTTAAGAGAGATACAAATGTCTGATACTTGCAGCATATTTCCTCCATTTGGAGACCCCTGGGCTTCCTGCCTGTTACCTTCCCAAGGTCCTTCGGGTTTATTTTCCATGGGTTCTGTGCAACTCATTTAAAGGTCTTATCCTGGGCTATCCTGGGCTTTACTGGACATCCATGTTGTTCACTCACCATTTGGGACCTTAGTTTTGTGTCCTCAGTTATAATCTCTATCAAGTTATAATCTAGTCATGATGATGACTCCATTTCATTTATTATATTGTTTGAAGAGAAACATTAAATTTCAAAAAAAAACCCTGCTCTCTCCTTCTCCCACTTTCTTCACTAATCTCTGATCACTAGAGTAGGTTTCTAAACATATAGTTCTATTAATTAACCCAAACACAGGATGAAAAGCTCTAAATTGTTCCTGAGAGCATGAGAATGGTTCCTCCAAGACTTGCTCAGAGTGGCCACAGCCTTAGAGAATGGGAACCTGACAAATGGATAGGGCTTTCCACTCAAATTTCTTTTCTCAATCCCAGGAGGTCCTTGAAATATAAAATGCTTACTCATAATCACTATAGGAGGTTATATCCTTATTTCAGTCAGTTCAGTTAAGTTCAGTCTCTCAGTCATGTCTGACTCTTTGTGACCCCATGAATTGCAGCACACCAGGCCTCCTTGTCCATCACCAACTCCCGCAGTTCACTCAAACTCACGTCCATCAAGTCAGTGATGCCATCCAGCCATCTCATCCTCTGTCGTCCCCTTTTCCTCCTTCCCCCAATCCCTCCCAGCATCAGAGTCTTTTCCAATGAGTCAACTCTTCGCATGAGGTGGCCAAAGTACTGGAGTTTCAGCTTTTACACCATTCCTTCCAAAGAACACCCAGGGATGATTTTCTTTTGAATGGACTGGTTGGATTTCCTTGCAGTCCAAGGGACTCTCAAGAGTCTTCTCCAACACCACAGTTCAAAAGCATCAATTCTTTGGTACTCAGCTTTCTTCACAGTCCAACTCTCACATCCATACATGACCACTGGAAAAACCATAGCCTTGACTAGACGGACCTTTGTTGGCAAAGTAATGTCTCTGCTTTTCAATATGCTATCTAGGTTGGTCATAACTTTCCTTCCAAGGAGTAAGCGTCTTTTAATTTCATGGCTGCAGTCACCATCTGCAGTGATTTTGGAGCCCCCCAAAATAAAGTCTGACACTGTTTACACTGTTTCTCCATCTATTTCCCATGAAGTGATGAGAGAGTGCACATTAAAACATTTGTGTGGGCAATTACTATTATATATTTCCTGCTGAGATGTTCCCAGGTGCTGAAAAAGTTGTTTGCTGTGAGAAAGCATAATGTTCATTTTAATGTTTAGTGTCTTTTGTCTTAATAACTCAATGTCTCACAGCATAGTATAAACATACACAAAAGCACGGCCAATAACATAATACCCATATGTTTGTGGATACAATAAAACATTACAGATTTTATTGAAGGTCTGGTTTCACTTCTCACTCCCACAGAGGGAGTGACTCTCATGAAGTTGGTTCTTCTTATGTATGATTTTATATTTTCACTATACGTATATATTTCTATAAATAATATTATGAAGTAATGAATGATTTAAAGTTTTATATGCATTAATTGAGTACACCAATACGAATTTTTTCATATTGTTTAAAATATCTGTAAGTAACTGGTTTTATATAGTTTAATGTTATTTTTCTTTTTAGTTTTTTTTTCTTTTTTTCATATAGGTAGGTATATATTTCAATGTATTTATTTTCAATTTTTTCCCAAGTTTTTCACTACTACAAGAGTTTGTAAAATGAGTATTTTTGTATACATCTCCTTGTGTTCATATGTGCAGATTCTTCTAAGTTTCATACCTAGAAATGATATTCCTTGATACAGTCAACTTTACTGTATCAAAAAGATCTTTCAATATGTTACTTTGTTACTTTCTAAAAGCCTTACAGTTCCCTTGGCATTCTGACTTTTAATCAATCTAAAATTAATTTTCAGTGTTGTGTGAGGCAAGGACCATTATTTGTTCAACTCGGAAAATAATTTGTCCTTGAAAAATGCATTAACTAGTTTATCTTTTCCCCACTGATTTTTCCCTGGTTTTGTAGTATAAGGGGTTTCCACATTCCTGGATTCTCTACTCTGTCCCATTGGTGGTCCACTTCTGTGCCAGCACCATGTGGTGTTGCCTGTTCCACTTGTGTATGAATCTTGATAACTGATAGGCAGCTCATTCTTCTTCAAAATCATCTTAGCTATTCTTTGTCTTTTATTCTTCTATTTGAATTTTATCACCAATTTTTGAAGTTTTGTCTGTATTGCTACTAGGATTTTTATTAAAATTGTGTTAAATTGTAGAACAATTTTAGGGAAAACAAAACCTTCAGGTAAATTTTCTATTGTGTAGGATTATTTTTATATCCTTCAAAATTATTTTATTATAGTTTGTGCAGTAGATGTTTGGATGTATTCCTGCGCATCTCAAGGTTATTTTGTTATTGTCATTGTCTTTTCCTCCACCATCAAAATTGATTTTACTTTTCAGCATCTGATAAACTTTTTCAATCTGAATCTTGTGCCTTAACCCTTAGTTCTTAGAGTTCTTTGTTTATTTTTCACTATGTTTTAGAAGATTTTCTTGAATTTATCTTCAAGATAATTAATCTAGTCTTGAGGGATGACTATTATAGAATTTAATCAATGGAGGAACTGAATATTTTATTTCTGTAATCATGTATTTATTTTCCAAGAAGTTGTTCTCCTTTTATAAGTGATCTTTTATATTAGCATACTTTTTTTTTCTTTTATAGATTGAGTATTCTCTTGTAATCCCTAAGGGTACTATTAAGAATATTTAAACATTTTCTCTGTACTCTATATTTCTTTTCCTTCATAGCTGGGTATTCTGTTTGTTGATCTTTGCTTTTCCCTTTGATTTTTCTCAGGTATCTGATATCCCTTATTTGCTGTATTTTTGCATGAAGAATTTGGCTGATTGGGGTAGGTAGAGGGTATGAATTTTCTCAGCTATTTTGAATGTATAACTGGACAAAACATTACCTCATACAATTACCAAAATAAAAAGGTTCATTCAGTACAGAATCTCATGCACTTCCTTCATCGTTTTAGCTGTTTTGCCTTTTTCCCCTTCTTCAATTGCTGTCAAGACATAGAGTTGGATATTGACTAGACATGCAGAGCTTTGTAGCTACCTGAACTTGAATGAAAACTTTACCATGAATTAGCTGTGTGACCCCCAGGTCACTTGATCTCTCTGTTTCTCATTGAAATGGGGAAAGTAGCAGAATCTACCTTGTAAAGTTATGGTGAAGATTAAATGATCCAGTACATAGAACAGGGCCTGGCACATAGTAATGCTTTATTAATGTTAGGAGTTTTCAGTAATTATATCATTATCTCAATGTTAACATAAATTAGGCCCTGATAGTCTTTTTATTGAGGTATAATTGACACACAATATATTTGTTTCAGGTATATAATACAATGATTCAGTGTTTGTATACATCATGAAATAATCTCCTCAAGTAAGCTCAGTTAACATCATCACTGCACATAGTTGCATATTTCTTTTTTCTTGTGATGAGACCCATTATTCTTAAAAGAACAGTCTTCTGTGAAATTAAATGGATTTTTGGAACTAGGAGTTGGAATAGGAGCTTGCTCTGTCCACTCCATGCATCAACCTGGTATTGCAATACTTCCAGGAATGGTGCACCTCCTTTGGGGGAAAAGTACTGTTTTAAAAATAAGACTGAGTATTGACATTTCTACAGATAAGCTTGGAGAAGGAAATGGCAACCCATCCAGTATTCTTGCCTGGAGAATCCCATAAATAAAGAAGCCTGGTGGGCTACGGTCCATAGGGTCTCAAAGAGTCAGACACGACTGAGTGACTGAGTGCACGCATGTGCGCACAAGCACACACACACACACACACACACACACACACACTCCTGAGAAAATTAGCTTCATGTTTTAGAGAGCAGCTCTCAGGGATTCACCTGTATGTAAACAGTGCTGATTTGCTTAGTGGGAGAGGGGGAGGGACAACAGAGACAAAGCTGTTAGAACACCTTTTCAATTCTTTACCTTGAAATATCATTGAAATCTCTAGTAGTTTTTCTGTGTAGATTTTGACCCCTTTTTATTTATATCTATAATTTTTCTGTTCCACCAATTTGCTCTTAACCTTTCAGAAAATTTTCAAACTTACCAATTTATTTCACCCTTTCTCATTTCTTTTTTTTAATATACATTTATTTATTTTAATTGGAGGTTAATTACAATATTGTATTGGTTTTGCCATATATCAAAAGAGACACAGATGTATAGAACAGTCCTTTCTCATTTCTTAATTGGAGAAGGAGATGGCAACCCATTCCAATACTCTTGTCTGGAAAATCCCATGGACAGAGGAGCCTGATAGGCTACAGTCCATAGGGTTGCAAAGAGTTGGACACGACTGAGCAATTTCACTTTAACTTTTTCATTTCTTAATGAAGGTGTAGAGTTATCCTTTATGAAATGTTTTTATGTCATCTCAAGAATTATGTTTCAGGAAGGGAGTGAGAAAAATGTTTGTTCCATAACCTTAACTCAAATGCTGTTCTTTGGATTTTGCAAGAAAAATTGTGTGATCTTGGCTAGAGCATGTTTAATGATTCGATGGAAGGGATGCAGATTTTAGAAGGTTCAAAGGTGAGTAGTGGATGCAGATGTCACAGAGTAAGTATAGATGATTGCCTACACAGTGGTAACATTTCAAAATTAGATTATTATTTGCTATTTGACATGTGGCATGCATACCTGTACAATAAATGTAACAGAAATATTACACAATATTTCAGAGGAGCTGATAGCATAAAGGGCAGCATGTGCTTCTTAATGCTGGAAGTGCAGATCTTGAGCAGACAGTATAGATCTCAAGAGGCCAGAGGCTCTAGTTCCAACAGCTGTTCAAACACAAGTTTGTTAAGTCACTTTGAGTCAATTACTTTAGTTTTTCCAGAGTATTATTTCCTGTCCCCTACCCATCTCAGAATTGCTCTGTGAGTATTTGTAAGCAAAGCACTTAAGACTTTTTAGCTCATATATGTATGCCTGTGAAGGCTATACATTGATAGGCCTGTAATTGCTCAGTTACCCTTTGAGAACACATTCTCTAAGTCAGGGTTTCTGAGACCATGGCTCACCTACATTAAAATTACTTTATTTCATTATTTAAAAGATTCCTAGTAGCAGCCCAAGCCTACTGAACCAGAATTTCTATGGATGAGCCTGATAATCAGCATTTTCTCAGGCCAAGGTTATCAACTAAAGAGTTGGTTAATGTAAAATAAGTTACAGCTATTTTTATGTGAAAGAACAACCACAGTTTAAAATTTTTATAATTTTTAAATCAGCATAATTAAGATGTTCTTAAGTGATAGTAAACTTTTAAGGGAAAAATTGATTTGATCTGAAGTATCTATTTTGGATGAAAATATAAATATCTGCAAGACTGTCATACATTCCTTTCATCATCATTTTGGAATGTATTGCTACTACCTCAAATACAGTTTCTGAGGTAAAATTGGGTAGTTATAGGAGTCATACATGAGTTTTCTTTTTCCTTTGGATCCACTCTGCAGGAGGTCAGGGTGAGAAGGAAGTGAAGTCTCCAGGTCCTTCCATCTGTCACTGAAGACAAATGATAGGAAAGAGGGAAACTACTCCAGCCAAACAAAACTTGTAAAAGAGGCCCAGCCTTAGAAATCTCTGCGGTGATGGCCAATGTTCTAATTCATTGTAAGAAGCCTGGAGATTGGGACTCTGCAGACACGCAGAGGAAATCCTGTTTACCGTCCTGGGGTCATTCCCTGGAGCCAGGTCTCTAAGAGCTTGCCACTGCAGGCTGCACCCAGAGTCGACTTGGATACTTGATTCCCTGAGTGGTGGTCAGAGGCACAGAAATCCCGCTGCCTGACTGACTCCCTCACTGGCTGCCAGGAGGCTCTACATACTTGGAAGTTCTATCAATCTCAATATTTAAAAAAGCAGTAAATTGAGCATCCATATCCTTTGCTAAATATTTTCTCTGTCATATACATTATAATTTTGGTTCTAACACAATTCATTTCATGATAGCAAACAACTGCAAAAAGATCTCTTTTTTATTGAATAGGAAGTTTCTTTGAAATTATTATATTTAATTTATTGTTTTTATACCTTTTGAAATGCCTCATAGGAACAGTTTTACTTACTTTTCCTTTCTGTTTCTGTAATCAAGAGGATTAATACCATCTTGAAAGAAAAACCTTTTAAGCTAAAGCTTGTCTCTTTAGCTCTCTGTCAAAATCTTTTCAAATATGCTAATTAGGTCATTGGTATTTTTGAAATCACTATTTAATTCTGAACCAAAGCTAAACTCTACCATATATGAAACTGTTGGAGCTGCTGAAAGCGTCAGTGAGCCAGTGTACAAACAGAAGTGTAATTCTTAGCCATCCAGGAGCATCTGCATTTGGTGTTTTCCTGAGAACACATCATTGGAACCTCTAAATAGTTAAATATTTATTAAGTGTCAACTCTGATTTTAATATTTAGGACTACTATTTTTTTTTTTTTTACTTTACAATATTGTATTGGTTTTGCCATACATCAACAACTCTTATCTAATCAGATACTTTATTTCAACATTTTCCCAGGAATTATTCAGAAGTACTAATGAAGAAAGCAGATATTTTCATTCAAAGTAAAGCAGAGAGTTGAAGAGACTTAATATTTCAAAAGAACTTCCCCAGTGGGAAGTGGCTCAGTGGGTAAAGAATCCACCTGCAATGCACGAGACACAGGAGATTCGAGGTGGATCCTTAGCTTAGTAAAATCCACTGGAGGAAGAAATGGGGACCCACTCCAGTGTTCTTGCCTGGAAAATCCCATGGACAGAGAAGCCTGGTGGTCTACAGTCCGAAGGGTCACAAAGAGTTGGATGACTAAAAGATTAAGCACTCAGTAATTCAGAAAGAGTTGTTTATTTCAATGCTGAATACTAGCTTGTAACAATTAGCAAAATTTAACATCTGAATAAGTCAATCACATCTTTATTCTCATTTTCAGTAAAGGCAATAGACCTTAATGAGTATAAATAGATTAATTTTTTCCCCCAGCCTTCACTGTTCTTTCCAAACATTCATTAATGGTCTAGGTTTTATCCTCTTTCAGATAATGGACAACTAAGAGGGGGAAAAGGCACAAAATCAAATTATCAGGATGCTTGCTGAATCATAAAAATGTTTCATCTTTTTTTTGTGTGACAAATTACATTATGTATTTGATAATAATACTATTAGCATTTTAATTCTATATGTTAAAGAATCTGCCTGCCGATGCAGGAGACACAGGAGATGTGGGTTCAATCCCTGGGTTGGGAAGATTCCTTGGAGAAGGAAATGGCACCTCACTCTAGTATTCTTGCCTGGAAAATTCCACGGGCAGAGGATCCTGGTGGGCTACAGTCCATGCTGCTGCTGCTAAGTCACTTCAGTCCTGTCCGACTCTGTGCAGCCCCATAGATGGCAGCCCACCAGACTCCCCCGTCCCTGGGATTCTCCAGGCAAGAATACTAGCGTGGGTTGCCATTTCCTTCTCCAATGCATGAAAGTGAAAAGTGAAACTGAAGTCTCTCAGTTGTGTCAGACTCCTAGCGACCCCATGGACTGCAGCCTACCAGGCTGCTCCATCCATGGGATTTTCCAGGCAAGAGTACTGGAATGGGTTGCCATTGCCTTCTCTGGCTACAGTGCATGGGGTCACACAAAATTGGACACGACTGAGCACACACAAATGAAATGTGAGCTCCTTCAATGCACAAATCAAATTATATTTCTTCACTCTCTTCATACAGACTTGCTTTTTGCCCAACCTGGGGAGAAGGAGAACTCATGTCCAGAGACCAACTCCAAAGATTCTGCCCTGCCATGACAGTTTTTAAAGGGAAAAAAGGAAGTGGAGGGAAGAACCTCAGTGAATCATTGAGGCAGGAGGTAAGGTTCTGCATATTTCTCCATCACTGATTTGTTCTTCAGATATTATCTTGCCTACATGACCTGTCTGCAGAATTGCTAAGTGGGCTGTTGGGAAAGAGACCTAGTCATTTTTTAACAGCTTAATTCTGCATGCTTCTTCTCATCTGGAAAAAGAATTAACAGGTTAGACAATGGTGTGCATTTAGAGAGCATGTCAGGAATTAATTTCAGTTACTTTGTGATCTCATTGTTACAATTAGGTCCTTTTAAATTTAGAGGGGAACAGAAATGGGGCAAAAGAGCTGCTTTCATAGGTGCTGCAGAAGAGGATGGATGAAGCCCTTGAGGAACAAGAATTTGAAAGTGAGTTTTCTTCTCAACACAAGATTCATGATTAGTTCCTGGAGATTAAAGGAGCCTTACCTTTGAATGACTTGGCATGCTAAATTAGAAAAAGTAGAGGATTAATATTAATAAATCTAAAAATCTACAGAACCCATCTGGGGGTTGGGAGCCAAGAGGCTTGAGAGATATGATGCACAGATAACAGGTGTTTCCTTGAATAACAACATATTTTTATATTAGGAAAATTTTTCATGAAAGTCTAGAGTTTTAACTTCTCTTAGACTTCAATAGATTGGTCAACCATTGATAATAAATTCTTTGGAGCTGATATGAGATTACTCTCTTGCTGCAACCTCCGTTCTCCAGTCTAATATGCTAATCTGTAGTGTTTTATTTTCTTTAGATACTTGGGTTTGTAACCTCTCCGCTACTATAGACACTTAAAATTTGAAGTTAACCAGAACGAGTTGGATATTCTTGGCATTTAACAACATTTGCAAAGAGTTTCTGGTGAATTAAACTTGTTCTTTATTGGTACACCCACCAGGAACCTCAGGCCTATCTTGAGACCCCAACCAATAACCATCCCCAACAGTGAAATTCAAATATCACTCAGGAGCATCTGGTAAATAACCATCTTGACAGTGAGTCCCAACATTGTGTGAAAATATTAGGGTTCATCTTCTAATCATTTGTAGCTTCAAAGATATGATCCATAGTGTCAATGATATCATGAGAGTTATTGGTGAAGTGTGATGAGGTAGAGATGATATGTCTTTTACTGCCCTGATCCACAGCAAGACTGTTGGCTTTATATCCCACATTCGAGTAATTTTTTAAAAGACAGAAAAATCATTTTATGCATTATTTTAATTGTGGATAAAACATTTTAACATAGTTTTTGAGTGATCCTAAAGATTCACAGGATATAGTTATTTATAATTATGTAGAGGCTAGTCTTTGAAGACTGGTAGGAGCCATACAGGCCATATACACTCATATCACCATGTAGCATTGTTGTCCCATTTTTCTTTTTAGTATGTAATTTATGGCATATATCTTCATGACCAAGATAATCACGATGGTATGATCACTCACCTAGAGCCAGACATCCTGGAATGTGAAGTCAAGTGGGCCTTAGAAAGCATCACTACGAACAAAGCTAGTGGAAGTGATGGAATTCCAGTTGAGCTCTTTCAAATCCTGAAAGATGATGCTATTAAAGTGCTGCACGCAATATGCCAGCAAATTTGGAAAACTCAGCTGTGGCCACAGGACTGGAAAATGTCAGTTTTCATTCCAATACCAAAGAAAGGCAATGCCAAAGAATGCTCAAACTACCGCACAATTGCACTCATCTCACACGCTGGTAAAGTAATGCTCAAAATTCTCCAAGCCAGGCTTCAGCAATATGTGAACCGTGAACTTCCAGATGTTCAAGCTGGTTTTAGAAAAGGAGAAGAATCAGAGATCAAATTGCCAACATCCTCTGGATCATCGAAAAAGCAAGAGAGTTCTAGAAAAACATCAATTTCTGCTTTATTGACTATGCCAAAGCCTTTGACTGTGTGGATCACAATAAACTGTGGAAAATTCTGAAAGAGATGGGAATGCCAGACCACCTGACCTGCCTCTTGAGAAACCTATATGCAGGTCAGGAAGCAATAGTTAGAACTGGACATGGAACAACAGATTGGTTCCAAATAGGAAAAGGAGTACATCAAGGCTGTATATTGTCACCCTGCTTATTTAACTTCTAAGCAGAGTACATCATGAGAAACGCTGGACTGGAAGAAGCACAAGCTGGAATCAAGATTGCCGGGAGGAATATCAATAACCTCAGATATGCAGACGACACCACCCTTACGGCAGAAAGTGAAGAGGAACTAAAAAGCCTCTTGATGAACGTGAAAGAGGAGAGTGAAAAAGTTGGCTTAAAGCTCAACATTCAGAAAACGAAGATCAGGGCATCTGGTCCCATCACTTCATGGGAAATAGATGGGGAAACAGTGGAAACAGTGTCAGACTTTACTTTTGGGGGCTCCAAAATCACTGCAGATGGTGACTGCAGCTATGAAATTAAAAGACGCTTACTCCTTGGAAGGAAATTTATGACCAACCTAGATAGCATATTCAAAAGCAGAGGCATTACTTTGCCAACAAAGGTTCGTCTAGTAAAGGTTATGGTTTTTCCAGTGGTTATGTATGGATTTGAGAGTTGGACTGTGAAGAAAGCTGAGTGCCGAAGAATTGATGCTTTTGAACTGTGGTGTTGGAGAAGACTCTTGAGAGTTCTTTGGACTGCAAGGAGATCCAACCAGTTCATTCTAAAGGGAATCAGCCCTGGGATTTCTTTGGAATGAATGATGCTAAAGCTGAAACTCCAGTACTTTGGCCACCTCATGCAAAGAGTTGACTCATTGGAAAAGACTCTGATGCTGGGAGGGATTAGTGGCAGGAGGAAAAGGGGACAATAGAGGATGAGATGGCTGGATGGCATCACTGACTCAATGGACATGGGTTTGGGTGAACTCCGGGAGTTGGTGATGGACAGGGAGGCCTGGTCTGCTGCGATTCATGGGGTCGCAAAGAATCGGACATGACTGAGCAACAGAACTGACTGAAACAACTGATTCTAAGAAGTCACTGACTAACAAGCTGAGCAAGGCCAGAAGTCCTAAGTCCTTGAGGAGCAGTGTCCACCATGGGGCCCTAGGAATGGGGACTTCAAGGGCAAGTGACAGAATCAAAGCATCTCCAAACAGTATTGAAAGTGGGGCAAATGATTTGAAATGGTTCATTTCCCCAGCCTCACTCTCTCAAAAGTGCTGGTTGCTCAGTTGTGCCTGACTCTTTGCAACCCCATGGACTGACTGGACTCTGTTCATGGGGTTCTCCAAACAACAATCCTGGAGTGAGTTGACATTTCTTTCTCCAGGGGATCTTCTCTCTCAGGTTAGTGTCTGTTCTGATTTGGCAGTGAGACTACAGGTGAAGCTAAGGAAAACCAACTGAGCAGTAATGGGAGAAAAATCATATTCTTGGAGACATTTTTCTAAAAATTCAAAGGAGGAAATACACACTTAGTGTCATTTGTAATTCCTCCCTTAAGTCATGCTTATTTCCAGTCTATGAAGTAACTTATTTCTGTACTTTGTGATCAATAGCCAAGAATCTATCTTTTACTTATAAAGAAAACAATCAGAGATCAAATGGAAAATGGAAAAAGGTTGTGGGGCCAGAAAACCTTAATCATGCCCACTAAACCATTCCCAGTGTTCCACCCCATTCCCAAAGTGTAACCTTCCTTGATCCCAGATCCCATGGGACTGTGGCTCCACATGAAAGCAGGTCTTTGGGAAGAATGAATTTCTTTTCTTTCACACAACTCTGGTTATAATCCAATCATTTCTCTTGCTCTCCTCATTCCCTTTAGATTTTTAGCTTTTTCTGCTATCTCGATCAAACACAATTTAAGCTTAGCATCTTCATTTTTAAAGGATCAGCATTGACCCTTCACAAGAATAGTACTAAGAATGCTGCTGCTCTCCTCCATTCACTCAATTCTGACCTCTCATCTCATATTCCCCTGAAATACTAGTAGAAATTGAATGTGCTGATTTTTAACACTGTGTCTGATCCAAATATAGAGCTAATTCCAAAGATTATCTCTTATGTGTTAATTGCTGTTGTATAGCAAAGTAATTCAGTTAAATATACACATATATGTAATATTTATATGTTCTTTTTCATATTCTTTTCAATTATGGTTTACCACAGGTTATTGAACATAGCTCCCTGTGCTATACAGTAGGAACTTGTTCTTTATCCAGTCTATATATATGTCAGTTTGCATCTGCTAATCCAAAATGCCCAATACAACCCTGTCCAACCTCACTTCCCCTTGACAACCACTAGTCTACTGTCTATGTCCATGGTACTGTTTATGTTTCATAGATAGATATATTGTAGTTATCTTTTAGATTCCACATATGAGATATCATATGGTATTTGTCTTTTTCTGATTTCCTTCACTTAGTATGAGACTCTCTAGTTGCATCCATGTTACTGTAAATGGTATTAATTTGTTCTTTTCTTGACTGAGTAGTATTCCATTTTATATATGGTTTTGATATCATATTAATGTGCAGGTGATTTCCTACCTCTATTTAAGTTTGCCTTTACTGGTGAGCTTCTCCATTTGTAATTTTCTTGTTTCTAGTAGTGGGAATTTTTTACTGCTTAGAGAAATTTATTTGTCAAATCTGGTCTGAGGGTTCTGAGTTTTCTTAGCTTTTACTTGTCTGTAAAGCTTTTGATTTCTCTATCAAATATGAATAAAAGTCTCACTGAGTAGAGTATTCTTGGTTGTAGGTTGTTCCATTTCATCACTTTAAATATACCCTGCCCTCTGACTTGCAAAGTTTCTATTGAGAAATCAGCTTATAATCTAATGGCAGTTCCCTTACATATTAGTTGCTTTTGCTTTTCTGATTTTAATTTTTTTTGTCTTTAATTTTTGTCAATTTGATTACTGTATGTCTTTGTGTGTTCCTCCTTGGGTTTATTCTGCCTAGGACTCTGTGCTTCCTGATCTTAAGAGACTATTTCCTTTCCCACGTTAAGAAAGCTTTAAGCTATCATCTCTTCAAATAGAATTTTTTAGGTTCTTTCTCTCTCTCTTTCTCTCCTTCTTCTGGGACACCTATACTGTAAATGGTGGTGCATTTAATGTTTTCTCAAATACCTCTTAGATTGTCTTCTTTCATTTTTATTCTTTTTTCTTTATTTTGTTCCATGGCAGTGATTTCCACCATTCTGTCTTTCAGGTCACTTCTCTGTTCTTCCTGTTACTCTGTTACTGATTCTTTCTAGTGTATTTTTCATTTTAATTATTGCATTGTTCATCTCTCTTTATTTGTTCATTAGTTCTTCTAGGGCTTTGTTAAACATTTCTTGTATCTTCTCAATTTATGCTTTCATTCTTTTTTCCAAGATATTAAGTCATTTTCACTGTCATTATTTTGAATTCTTTCTGATAGTTTGCCAATCTCCACTTCATTTAGTTGTTCTTCTGGAGTTTTATGTTGTTCCTTCATCTGGGACATATTCCTCTGCCATCTCATGTTGTCTAACTTACTGTGATTTCAGTGCTGTTCCATATGCTGCAAGATTGTAGTTCTGGCTTCTGATTTCTTCCCTCTAGTGGGTGAGGCTGTCTAAGAGGCTTGTATATGCTTCTTGAAGTGAAGGACTGGCTCCTGTCTGCTAATATGTATAGCTGATTTTTTTCCCTCTGGTGGACAGGACCATGCTCAGGAACATTTTAAGCAGCCCATCTGCTGATGAGTTGGTCTGTGTTCCCACTCTGTTGGCTATTTGGCTTGAGGTATCCCAGCTTCGAAGCCTACAGGTTGTTGGTTGGGGTTAGGTCTCAATGGGAAATAGTATCCTCCATGAAAGCTCACACCAATCATCTGAGGTGCCACTGCAAATGTCTTTGTCTCTGAAGTGAGGCATAGCCAACCCTTGCCTCTGCAGGAGATCCTCTAATACTAGCAGGTAGATTCTGGTCCAATCTCTTTTTAGGTCACTGACTTTTTCTTTGGGTCTTGGTGTGCATTAGATCTTGTGTGGACTCTCCAAGAGTGGAGTTTCCTCCCCCCCCCCCCGACCCCCCACAGTCTTGTGGAATTCCTGTGACAAACCCCTCTGGTTTTCAAAGAAATGTTTCTAGGGTCTTCTGTTTCAGGTTCCAGTTGCCAGACCCTCAGGCTGGGGTGCCCGATGTGGGGCTTATGACTTTCACACCTGTGGGAGAACTGTAGTATAATTGTTTTTCAGTTTGTGGTTCACCCACCTGGCAGATATGTGATTGGACTTTATCAAAATTGCATCTCTCCTATCACCTCATTGTGGTTTCATCTTTGTCTTTGGCTGTGGGGTAGCTTTGTTGTAGTTTCCAGTGGTTTTATTTATTTATTTATTTGGTTGATGGTTGTTCAGTAGTTAATTGTGACTTTGGTGTTTTTGTAAGAAGAGGTGAGCTTATGTTCATCTACTCTGCCATCTTGCCAGCAAGTCCTTTACATTCTCTTTATGATATTTCATTATTGATATAAAGGAATGCAATAAATTCCTGTATGTTGATCTTGTATCCTGCTATTTTACTGAGTATCAGTTCCATTAGTTTTTGTGTGGAGTCTTTAGGGTTTTCTATATATAGTATCATATCATTTTCATGTAATGACAACTTTATCTATTCCCTTCCAATTTGGATAATTTTTATTTCTTTTTTTGTCTGACTGCTATAAGTAGGATTTCCAACACTATGTTGAAGAGAAATGGTGAGAATGGGCATCCTTGTCTTGTTCCAGATTTTCGCAGGAAAGATTTCAACTTTTCTCCATTCAGTATTATATTGCAATGCATTTACCATAAATAGCTTTCACTAATTTGACATCTGTTCCGTGTATACCACTTTGGTAAGAGTTTTTATTATGAATGGATGCTGAATTTTGTCAAATGCATTTTCTGCGTCTATTGAGAGGATCAAGTGTCTTTCGTCTTTTCTTTTGTTTATGCGGTGCAACATTTTGGTTTGTGTATGTTGTACTGTTTTTGTGAACTTGGAATGAATCCCACTTTGTCATGGCGTATGATCTTTTTTCATGTGCTGTTAGATTTAGTTTATTAATATTTGGCTGAGAATTTTTACATCTGTATTCATATTGGCCTTCAGTTTTCTTTTTTAGTGTTGTCTTTTGTCTAGTTTTGGTATGCAGATCATGGTGGCTTCACAGAATGTCCTTGGGAGTGTTTCTTCCTCTTCAGTTTTTTGGAAGAGCTTTTTTTTTTTCTTGATTCAGTTTTGGTGAAATGTATGTTTCTGTCCATTTCTTCTAGGCTGTCAAATTTGTTGGTATATATTTGTTCATAGAATTTCCTCATAGCCTTTGTATGTCTGTGGTGTCAATTGTTATGTCTCTTTTTTCATTTCTTATTTTGTTTATTTGTGTTCTTTTTGGTGAGCCCGGTCAGATGGTTGTCAAATTTGTTTATTCTTTAAGTGAAGTAGCTTTTGATTTTATTCAGTTTTTCTACTATTTCTTAAAACTCTATTTTCTCTCTGACCTTTGTTATTTCCTTTCTTCCTCGGACTTTAGGTTTTGTTTGTTCTGCTTTTTCTATATCATTTTAAAAGGAAGATAAGAATTTTTATTTGATAATTATTTTCTTTTGTTTCTTGAGGAAGATCCATGTTACTAAAACTCCCTGCTAATAATTGGTTTTGCTACATCTCATAGACTTTTTTTTTTTTTTGAACTCTGTTTTCATTGTAATTTGTCTCAACTTATTTTTAATTTCCTCTTTGATTTCATTGTTTACAATTGGTTTTTCAGTAGCATGTTGTTTAGTCTCCATGTAATCTGTTTTCCCCCGTTATTTCTTTTTCTGTGGCTAATTTCTAGTTTCTTGCCTCATTAGTCTGAAAAAATGCTTGAGATAATATATATACTCTTCAATTTGTTGAGACTTGTTTTGTGTCCTAGTATGTAATTAATCCTGGACAATGTTGCCTGTACACTTGAAAAGATAATGTATTTTGGGGGGGAGGGATGTAATATCTTTAAAATATAAATTTAAATTAACTCTTCTTTTGCATCATTTAGCATCTCTGTTGCTTTATTGATTCTTTGAAAGATCTATCAATTGATGTTAGTGGGGAATTAAACTTTCCTATTATTATTTCCTGCCAATTTCACCCTTCATGTCTGTTCAGTTCAGTTAAATTCAGTTCAGTCACTCAGTCGTGTCCGACTCTTTGCAACCCCATGAATCGCAGCATGCCAGGCCTCCCTATCCATCACTAACTCCAAGAGTTCACTCAGACTCACGTCCATTGAGTCAGTGATGCCATCCAGCCATCTCATCCTCTGTCATCCCCTTCTGCTCCTGCCCCCAATCCCTCCCAGCATCAGAGTTTTTTCCAATGAGTCAACTCTTCGCATGAGGTGGCCAAAGGACTGGAGTTTCAGCTTTAACATCATTCCTTCCAAAAAACAGCCAGGACTGATCTCCTTTAGAATGGACTGGTTGGATCTCCTTTAAGTCCAAGGGACTCTCAAGAGTCTTCTCCAACACCACAGTTCAAAAGCATCAATTATTCAGCACTCAGCCTTCTTCACAGTCCAACTCTCACATCCATACATGACAACAGGAAAAACCATAGCCTTGACAGTATTTGTTATATATATTTGGGTGCTCCTATGTTAAGTGCATACATGTTGACAAGTGTAAAATCTTCTTATACTGATCTTTGCAACAGTATATAGTGCCCTTCACCTTTATTTATGACCTTTGTTTTAAAGTATGCTTTCTAATATAAGCATTGCAACACCCACTTTCTTGTCACTTTTGCTTGCATACAGTATCTTTTTCCATTCCTTTACTTTCAATCCTTTGCCCTGAAGTGGTTCTCTTTCAGGCAGGATAAGGTAGGTTCCTGTTTTGCTTTTGTTTTTTAATCTAATCTTCCACCCTATGTCTTTTGATTGGAGTATTTCTTTCAACAACATTTAAGATAATTATTGATCAGTTCAGTTCAGTTCAGTTGCTCAGTCATGTCCGACTTTTTGTAACCCCATGAATTGCAGCCCGCCAGGCCTCCCTGTCCATCACCAACTCCGGAGTTCACTCAGACTCATGTCCATCGAGTCAGTGATGCCATCCAGCCATCTTATCCTCTGTCGTCCCCTTCTCCTCTTGTCCCCAATCCCTCTCAGCATCAGAGTCTTTTCCAATGAGTCAACTCTTCACATGAGGTGGCCAAAGTACTGGAGTTTCAGCGTTAGCATCATTCATTCCAAAGAAATTCCAGGGCTGATCTCCTTCAGAATGGACTGGTTGGATCTCCTTGCAGTCCAAGGGACTCTCAAGAGTCTTCTCCAACACCACAGTTCAAAAGCATCAATTCTTCAGTGCTCAGCTTTCTTCACAGTCCAACTCTCACATCCACACATGACCACTGGAAAAACCATACCCTTGACTAGACAGACCTTTGTTGGCAAAGTAATGTCTCTGCTTTTGAATATGCTATCTAGGTTGGTCATAACTTTCCTTCCAAGGAGTAAGCGTCTTTCAATTTCATGGCTGCAGTCACCATCTGCAGTGATTTTGGAGACCAGAAAAATAAAGTCTGACACTGTTTCCACTGTTTCCCCATCTATTTCCCATGAAGTGATGGGACCAGATGCCATGATCTTTGTGTTCTGAATGTTGAGCTTTAAGCCAACTTTTTCACTCTCCACTTTCACTTTCATCAAGAGGCTTTTGAGTTGCTCTTCACTTTCTGCCATAAGGGTGGTGTCATCTGCATATCTGAGAATATCGATATTTCTCCCAGCCATCTTGATTCCAGCTTGTGTTTCTTCCAATCCAGAGTTTCTGATGAGGTACTCTGCATATAAGTTAAATAAGCAGAGTGATAATATACAGCCTTGACATACTCCTTTTTCTATTTGGAACCAGTCTGTTGTTCCATGTCCAGTTCTAACTGTTGCTTCCTGACCTGCATACAGGTTTCTCAAGAGGCAGGTCAGGTGGTCTGGTATCCCCATCTCTTTCAGAATTTTCCACAGTTTATTGTGATCCACACAGTCAAAGACTTTGGCATAGTCAATAAAGAAGAAATAGATGTTTTTCTGGAACTCTCTTGCTTTTTCCATGATCCAGGGGATGTTGGCAATTTGATCTCTGGTTCCTCTGCCTTTTCTAAAACCAGCTTGAACATCAGGAAGTTCACGTTTCACGTATTGCTGAAGTCTGACTTGGAGAATTTTAAGCATTACTTTACTAGCGTGTGAGATGAGTACAATTGTGCCGTAGTTTGAGCATTCTTTGGCATTGCCTTTCTTTGGGATTGGAATGAAAACCGACCTTTCCCAGTCCTGTGGCCACTGCTGAGTTTTCCCAATTTGCTGTCATATTGAGTGCAGCACTTTCACAGCATCATCGTTCAGGATTTGAAAGAGCTGCACTGGAATTACATCACTTCCACTAGCTTTGTTCGTAGTGATGCTTTCTAAGGCCCACTTGACTTCACATTCCAGGATGTTTGGCTCTAGGTGAGTGATCACACCATCGTGATTATCTGTGTCGTGAAGATCTTTTTTGTACAGTTCTTCTGTGTTTCTTGCCACCTCTTCTTAATTATTGATAAAAATGTACTTACTACATTTTAAACCTTGGTTTCCTATTCGATTTTATATTTCTTCTTTTTTCTTTTCTTTTTCTTATTTTCCTTTTGTGGCTTGATGAACATTTTTTGTATATACTTATATTCTCTTCTTTTGAATTTATAAATAAATTCCATTTTTAAATTTGTAGGGACCTTGTTTTTTGAGTACATTAATGCCTTCTTATATTTACTATCTTTTAGACTGGAGGTCTTATAGGCTCAAACAGATTCTAAGGGAAATTTTATGTATTTTCTTACTTTCCTACCCCACATTTTATGATTTTTACATCCTGTTTTACATCTTCATCTTCATCCTATTGGTTTTAATTATGGTCATTATTAAATCCACACTTAAAATTTTTTTAAAATCTGTGTACTATGTGATTTATTTTCCAAATGTAATTTTTTTCTCTTCTATGGATTCTTTCTTCCTTTCTATTTAGAGAAGAGTTTTCAGTCATTTTTGTGGTTGTTTTAGTTCACTTGCTAGGTCATGTACGACTCTGCCACCTCATGGACTGCAGCACCAGGGTTCCCTGTCCTTCACTATCTTCCAGAGTCTGGCCAAACTCATTCCATTGAGTTGGTGATGCCATCCAACCATCTTATCCTCTGTTGCTCCCTTCCCCTCTTGAATTCAATCTTTTCCAGCATCAGGGTCTTTTCCAATGAGTTGGCTCTTGCATCACAAGGCCAAAGTACTGGAATTTCAGCGTCTGCATCAGTCCTTTCAATGAATATTCAAGGTTGATTTCTTTGAGAATTAACTGGTTTGATCTCCTGGCTGTCAAGACTCTTGTCTGAAACACAATTCAAAAGCATCAATTCTTTAGTGGTCAGCTGTCTTTATCATCCAACTCTCACATCCATATATGACTACTAGAAAAACCATAGCTTTGACTATACAGACAATTGTTGGCAAAGTGATATCTCTGCTTTCAATACTCTGTCTAGGTTTGTCATGCTTTCCTTCCAAGGAGCAAACATTTCTTAATTTCATGGCTACAGTGACCATCTGCAGTGATTTTGGAGCATAAGAAAATAAAACCTGCCACTGTTTCCACTTTTCCCTCATCTTTTTGACATGAAGTAATGGGCTCAGATGGCCATGATTTTAGTTTGTTGACTGTTGACTTTTAAACCAGCTTATTAACTCTCCTCTTCCACCTGCTTTAAGAAGCTCTTTAGTTCCTCTTTACTTTCTGTCATTAGAGTGGTATCATCTGCTTATCTGAGGTTGTTGATATTCCTGCCATCAATCTAGATTCCAGTTTGTGATTTATCCAGCCCAGCATTTCACATTAAATATTCTGCATATACATTAAATAAGCAGAGTACAATATAGAGCCTTGATGTACTTTTTTTCACATTTTTGAGCCAGTACATTGTTCCAGAGATCAAATTGCAAACATCTGTTAGATCATAGAAAAAAGAAGAGAGTTTCATAAAAACATACACTTCTGCTTTATTGACTACACCATAGCCTTTGACTGTGTGGATCACAGCAAACTAACTGAGAAAATTCTTAAAGAGATGGGAATACAAGACCACTTTACCTGCCTCCTGAAAAATCTGTAAGCAACAGTTAGAACTGGACATGGAACAATGGACTGGTTCCAAATTGGGAAAGGAGTATGTCAAGGCTGTATATTGTCACCCTGCTTATTTAACTTGTATGCAGAGTACATCATGAGAAACGCTTGGCTGGAAGAAGCACAAGCTGGAATCAAGATTGCCAGGAGAAATATTGATAACCTCAGATATGCAGATGACAAGACCCTAATGGCAGAAAGCAAAGAACTAAAGAGCCTCTTGATAAAAGTGAAGGAGGGGAATGAAAAACTTGGCTTAAAACTCAACATTCAGAAAATGAAGATCATGGCATCCGATCCCATCATTTCATGGCAAATAGATGGGGAAACAGTGGAAACAGTGACAAACTTTATTTTCTTGGCCTCCAAAATGACTGCAAATAGTGAGTGCAGCCATGAAATTAAAAGATGCTTGCTCCTTGGAAGAAAAACCATGGCAAACATAGATAGCTTATTAAAAAACAGAGACATTACTTTGCCGACAAAGGTCCATCTGGTCAATGGACTAGTAGTCATATATGGATGTGAAAATTGGACCATAAAGAAAGCTGAGTGCCAATGAACTGTTGTGTTACAGAAGATTCTTGGGAGTTCCTTGGACTGCAAGGAGATCCTAAAGGAAATAAGTACTGAATATTCATTGGAAGGACTGATGCTGAAGCTGAAGCTCCAATACTTTGGCCACCTAATGCGAAAAATTAAATCCTTTGAAAAGACTCTGATGTTGGGAAATATTGAAGGCAGGAGGAGAAGGGGCTGACAGAGGATAAGATGGTTGGATGCCCTCACCAACTCCCTGGACATGAGTTTGAGCAAACTCTGGGTATTGGTGATGGACAGGGAAGCCCGGCGTGCTGTAGTCCATGGGATCAAAAAGAATCAGACACAACTGAGGGACTGAAGTGAAATTAATTGATTGTTCCATTTCTTGTTCTACCTCTTGCTTCTTGTCTTGTATACAGGTTTCTCAGGAGACAGTTAAGGTGGTCTGGTATTCCTGTCTCTTTAAGAACTTCCCACAATTTATTGTGACCACACACAGTCAATTGCTTTAGCATACTCAATGAAATAGAAATAGAGATTTGCCTGAAATTTCCTTGTTTCCTCTATTATCTGATGGATGTTGGCAATTTGATCTCTTGTTCCTCTGCCATTTCTAAGTCAAGCTTGAACATCTGGAAGTTTTTGATTCACATACTATTAAAGTCTAGCTTGAAGGATTTTGAGCATTACCTTGGTAGCACTTGAAATGAGCATAATTGTGCAGTAGTTTTAGTGCTCTTTGACATTGCCTTTCTTTGAGATTGGAATGAAAGCTGACCTTTTCCAGTCCTGCAGCCATTGCTGAGTTTTCCTAATTTGCTGACATATTGCCTGCAGCACTTTTACAGCATCATCTTTTAGGTTTGAAATGCCTCAGCTGGAATTCCATCCCCTCCACTACATTTGTTCATAGTAATGCTTCCTAATACCTTTCTATTTCACATTCCAGGATGTCCAGCTCTAGGTAAGTGACCACACCATCATGATTATCCAGGTCATTAAGACCTTTTTTATAAAGTTCTTCTATGTATTCTTGCCACCTCTTCTTTATCTCTTCTGCTTCTCTTAGGTCCTTGCTGTTTTTGTCCTTATTTCTGCCCATCTTTGCATGAAGTTTTCCCTTGATATCTCCAATTTTCTTGAAGAGTTTTCTCTTATTGGAAAAGGGTGTTTGCTTTGGCCAGAGTATTGTCTTCACAAAACTCTGTTAATCTTTTCCTTGCTTCATTTTGTACTCCAAACCAAACTTGCCTATTACTCCAGGTATCTGTTAACTTTGTACTTTTGTATTGCAACCACTATGATAGAAAGGACCTCCTTTTTTGGTGCTAATTCTAGAAAGTCTTGTAGGTCTTCAGAGAACTCTTTGACTTCAGCTTCTTTGGCATTAGTGTTTGGGGCATAGACTTGGATTACTGTTATGTTGAATGGTTTGTCTAAAAGAAACTGAAATCATTTCTTTGTTTTTAAGACTGCACCAAAACACTGCATTTGGACTCCTTTGTTCATTATGAGGGCTACTCCTTTCCTTCTAAGGGATTCTTGCCCACAGTAGTAGGTATAATGGTCAGCTGAATTAAATTTACCCATTCTCATCCATATTAGTTTAATAGTTCCAAACATGTCAATGTTCACACTTGCCATGTCCTACTTGAAGGTCTCAGTTCAGTTCAGTCATGTAGTTGTGTCTAACTCTGCGACCCCATAAGTCACAGCACACCAGGCTTCCCTGTCCATCACCAACTCCCGGAGTCTACTCAAAGTCAATTTATGTTAATTGACTTAATTCCTTCAGTATTTTCATTACCTCTTTATTGAAACCAGTGTCAATTAGACTGAAGAGGTCTGAGTCTTTTTTTTTTTTTTTTTACCATTTTTGGTGCTAAGGTTTGCCCTAGATAACTCATTAGGTTTTCCTCAACTTGACCTACAAACAGAGAAGTGAGAAAAGATACACTGTGTTCTTTCCTTTTCACTGAATCTTGCTACTACATTGCTGTGTTCATACTGGTTTTCCATTTGAACAGAAGCTAATCTTTTAAGTGGTACATGAACTGTATCTATTTTCACTTAGAGGAAAAAGAAAAAAAAAAAGTTTGCTGAGGCTGTGTGACCTATAGACCAATTCCCCATGAAGATGTTGGCTCCACCCTAAGGCTGGCTGCTCAGGTTTTAATCCCTCCAGTAACATGTAAATTAAGGTGTTAGTTTACTTTGGTTATTTGTCTATTCTTCAGTCATCTTGTCCAGGAAAAACTATTAATTAATTCTCTACACAATTTTAGTGTAAATAAATATGTATTTTGATATACTTATTGATGACTAACTATCATTTAATCTGCAGTATTTTGGAAAAATTGGGTTCTTTTCCCAAGATACTTTTCTGGACTCTAGGTCTTGAATGGGGTGCCTTATTCTGAGCTTTCTCGCTACTGATAGACAAGAGCAAATAAAAAGCTGTTATGTGTGCAAATGCCCCAGCTTTAAAACTGAACAGAATGAGTATCAACTGAATTAAAATTCTTGTCTTTAAACAGGAAATGTTTCATTCCAGATAAGTCTCTCCATGAACCCCCAGGATCCTTCCTGGGTGGAAAAGGCCTGAAGCTTTCTATGGTGGGTGCAGGCATCCTGAGTCAGAGGGTTTGGAGGAAGGGTCCTCTTGGCTCAGAGAAGATGAGCATGCTCTTCTCTGGTCATGAGAAGGCACCCTACAGAGTGCTTGGACAAAGTTGAATATTTTTAAGGATGCTTTTCTTTCCCCCATTAGTGCAACTTCTGCAGAGAATTGCAGACTATTATAATGTCAGTTCAGTTTAGTTCAGTTCAGTCTCTTAATCGTATCTGACTCTTTGTGATCCCATGAATTGCAACACGCCAGGCCTCCCTGTCCATCACAAACTCCTGGAGTTCACTCAAACTCACGTCCATGGAGTCGGTGATGCCATTCAGCCATCTCATTCTCTGTCATCCCTTTTTCCTCCTGCCCCCAATCCCTCCCAGCATCAGAGTCTTTTCCAATGAGTCAATTCTTTGCATGACGTGGCCAAAGTACTGGAGTTTCAGCTTTAGCATCATTCCTTCCAAAGAAATCCCAGGGCTGATCTCCTTCAGAATGGACTGGTTGGATCTCCGTGCAGTCCAAGGGACTCTCAAGAGTCTTCTCCAACACCACAGTTCAAAAGCATCAGTTCTTTGGTTCTCAGCTTTCTTCACAGTCCAACTCTCACATCCATACATGACTACTGGAAAAACCATACCCTTGACTAGACGGACCTTTGTTGGCAAAGTAATGCCTCTGCTTTTGGGTATGCTATCTAGGTTGGTCATAACTTTCCTTCCAAGGAGTAAGCGTCTTTTAATTTCATGGCTGCATTCACCATCTGCAGTGATTTTGGAGCCCCCCAAAATAAAGTCTGACACTCTTTCCACTGTTTCACCATCTATTTCCCATGGGACTGGATGCCCTGATCTTTGTTTTCTGAATGTTGAGCTTTAAGCCACTTTTTCACTCTCCACTTTCACTTTCATCAAGAGGCTTTTGAGTCCTCTTCACTTTCTGCCCTAAGGGTGGTGTCTTCTACATATCTGAGGTTATTGATATTTCTCCTGGCAATCTTGACTCCAGCTTGTGCTTCTTCCAGCCCAGCGTTTCTCATGATGTATTCTTCAGATAAGTTAAATAAACAGGGTGACAATATACAGCCTTGTCATACTCCTTTTCCTATTTGGAACCAGTCTGTTGTTCCATGTCCAGTTCTAATTGTTGCTTCCTGACCTGCATATATGTTTCTCAAGAGGCAGGTCAGGTGGTCTGGCATTCCCTTCTCTTTCAGAATTTTCCACAGTTTATTGTGATCCACACAGTCAAAGGTTTTGGCATAGTCAATAAAGTAGAAATAGATGTTTTTCTGGAACTCTCTTGCTTTTTCGATGATCCAGCAGATGTTGGCAATTTGATCTCTGATTCCTCTGCCTTTTCTAAAACCAGCTTGAACATCTGGAAGTTCATAGTTCACGTATTGCGAAGTCTGGCTTGGAGAATTTTGAGCATTACTTTACTAGCATGTGAGATGAGTGCAATTGTGTGGTAGTTTGAGCATTCTTTGGCATTGTCTTTCTTTGGGATTGGAATGAAAACTGACCTTTTCCAGTCCTGTGGCCACTGCTGAGTTTTCCAAATTTGCTGTCATATTGAGTGCAGCACTTTCACAGCATCATCTTTCAGGATTTGAAAGAGCTCCACTGGAATTCCATCACTTCCACTAGCTTTGTTCGTAGTGATGCTTTCTAAGGCCCACTTGACTTCACATTCCAGGATGTTTGGCTCTAGGTGAGTCATCACACCATCATGATTATTTAGGTCATGAAGATCTTTTTTGTACAGTTTTTCTGTGTATTCTTGCCACCTCTTCTTAATATCTTCTACCTCTGTTAGGTCCATACCATTTCTGTCCTTTATCTAGTCCATCTTTGCATGAAATGTTCCCTTGGTATCTCTAATTTTCTTGAAGAGATCTCTAGTCTTTCCCATTCTGTTGTTTTCCTCTATTTCTTTGCATTGATCACTGAGGAAGGCTTTCTTATCTCTTCTTGCTATTCTTTGGAACTCTGCATTCAGATTCTTATATCTTCCCTTTTCTCCTTTGCTTCTTTTCTTTTCACAGCTATTTGTAAGGCCTCCCCAGACAGCCATTTTGCTCTTTTGTATTTCTTTTCCATGGGGATGGTCTTGATCCCTGTCTCCTGTACAATGTCACGAACCTCCATCCATAGTTCATCAGGCACTCTATCTATCAGATCTAGTATATAATATATAAAGAAGTTTATTATAGTCTTCTTTTCTTCTGGGCCTAACCCTGCACCTATGATATCCCCCAAATATATTTTTTTGAATTAGTAAGCAATGTTGCTGATTCTGCTCATTGTGCCAAGTGTATCACTGTTCATACTGTTCACTGAATTCATGGTAGGCAAGGCACAAGCTAAGAGGCTGGATATTCCCTTGGCAAGTAACACTGAACCTTGGATTTACATCTTGCAACAGCAGTAGCTACAACGTCAATAAACCCTATGCCAGGTATCTCCTGGAACTCATGTTGCAGCCCTCACTGGGCTAGAAGAGCCACCCATCTCATATGGAGTGCCATTATCTTCCATGGCCAAATCCAGTCCACAGTCTGTCCTTGTGAGTTTGCAGGAAGTCCTCCACAGGGGCAACTCCATTGCTATAGAGTTTCTCCTTGAGGACCTACAAAAATCCCCTACAGGCACCGGGCCCACCCCTTTAAGGGGGGAATTTCTGTTGCATTCACAGCCCACCCATGTGATTCCAAATGCTTTCACACAGTTCTAAGTATGCAAGAGAGTCAGAGGGTAGTATCACATCATAGAACAGCCATTATACACTGCTGCTAAATCTACATCACAGGAAAGGCCTTCACACAGATCAGCCCATATTTGCATCCATGTAACCCAGATGGGACCCTGGCAAGTTTGGGCTCCCTTTGGGGTAATCTTCACACTTTCAAAATGGTATCTTGCATGCCATCCCTCTACTTCTCTCAGTAAGGACCCGCAAAAACCCCATAGGTGCTGGGCCCACCCCTGTGTCCCAGAGTTGCAAAAGCCAAGCTAGCAAGGGTCCCCCTTGCATTTGCTGAAACTTCTTACCCAAGTCAACCAACTCCATCTGAGTATATGGTCGATATGTCATGAACTCAGTCATGTTGAGGGCCTTTGAGGATGTCCCTCCTGGGCCATAGGCTGCTCATGCTTCACTTTCTGCTGCACAATGTACCTTGCTGCCAAGTAGGGACCCACAGTCTCATAATGTTCATCATCACTGTCACTTACTGCCTTGCTGTCAGAGATGCTGGGTTCTTCAGGGCCACAAGGCTCTTGCTCTAACGTCAGTACACATTGCTCTAGTTCTTCCAAGCATCTCTGCACTTTGCACCCCAGTGCAGCATCTCATAGAGCACTAAATATATTCACCTTCAGGTAAGTCAGGAAAATCTGCCCCATGGTGCCAGTGGCAGTCTATGCTACTCTGTTCAGCAAATGGGAACTCACCACATGTAATGCCATTTCAATGCTATCCAGTGACCCATCCATCACCTCCCAGTCTTCCACCAGAGCCTGTGCGGAGAGGATGGCAGCCATGTGGTATCACATGTTATATGGTGGCCACTGGCTTCCTCTATCCAGTGGATCCTCAGGCTCCTCTACCTGTTGGATATCCTGCCAACTATGCCAATTTTATTTCTTCTCATCCTGCTTATGACAGCAGTGATGCCACCACTTTTTTCAGGTGGAGCTCATACAGGTGCACTGCACACAGTGACCCATGACCAAGCAACCACCTTGTGATGTGCATGCACAGTACTATAAATAATATCAGCTGTTACATAGTCATTATTTACAAAACATGATGGCAAGAGAGCCTGAAAATGCCATCTTGGCTAATTTGCTGTCTCCCCACATAAGCAAAATATCCAAATTATGTAAATTTCCATTGTGTGTACCATGAGAATAATGTTGAAAGATACATTTTCAGTTAATACAGGGTGGGGAATTCACTGGCCCACCTAAAGAGTTATTAGCTGAAAAATTGTAAAATTATTGCAATATTTTCAAAAAAGTTTGGAAACAAGCTCCCCTGCTTCCAGGGCTCCAGTCCCTGCCCCATCACTCAACCTCTCAGATGCATTCATTTAAGAAGGAAGAACAGGTCCAGCAGGAGGTCTGCACTAGCCATTTCTTCTAAATGGGCAGGTCTGGCGAGCAGTACCTGGACTAACATATTCTGAGTATACTCCTCAACTGTGTATGGGGGCGGGGGGTGGGGAAGAAAACATTGGAAAGGCGTATGATGTGAAGTATCTTATAATATATTTATTAATGTTTTTAAGATTTTGTTGTTTTCATAAGATTCAAGAGTACATTCTGAAAGAAAATAACTGAAAATAGGACTATCTGTGAAAATAAATCCTCTTGAGAAACCTATATGCAGGTCAGGAAGCAACAGTTAGAACTGGACATGGAACAACAGACTGGTTCCAAATAGGAAAAGGAGTACATCAAGGCTGTATATTGTCACCCTGCTTATTTAACTTCTATGAGGACTACATCATGAGAAACGCTGGGCTGGAAGAAGCACAAGCTGGAATCAAGATTGCTGGGAGAAATATCAATAACCTCAGATATGCAGATGACACTACCCTTATGGCAGAAAGTGAAGAGGAACTAAAAAGCCTCTCGATGAAAGTGAAAGTGGAGAGTGAAAAAGTTGGCTTAAACCTCGACATTCAGAGTACAAAGATCATGGCATCCGGTCCCATCACTTCATGGGAAATAGATGGGGAAACAGTGGAAACAGTGTCAGACTTTATTTTGGGGGGCTCCAAAATCACTGCAGATGGTGATTGCAGCCATAAAATTAAATGACGCTTACTCCTTGGAAGAAAAGTTATGACCAACCTAGATAGCATATTGAAAAGCAGAGATATTACTTTGCCAACAAAGGTCCGTCTAGTCAAGGCTATGTTTTTTCCAGTGGTCATTTATGGATGTGAGAGTTGGACTGTGAAGAAGGCTGAGCGCCGAAGAATAGATGCTTTTGAACTGTGCTGTTGGATAAGACTCTTGAGAGTCCCTTGGACTGCAAGGAAATCCAACCAATCATTCTGAAGGAGATTCAGGGAAATCCCTGGGATTACTTTGGAAGGAATGATACTAAAGCTGAAACTCCAGTACTTTGGCCACCTCATGAGAAGAGTTGACTCATTGGAAAAGCCTCTGATGCTGGGAGGGATTAGGGGTAGGAGGAAAAGGGGATGACAGAGGATGAGATGGCTGGATGGCATCACTGACTCGATGGAGGTGAGTTTGAGTGAACTCTGGGAGTTGGTGATGGACAGAGAGACCTGGCATGCTGCGATTCATGGTGTTGCAAAGAGTCAGACACGACTGAGTGACTGAACTGAACTGATGTTCTTTTTAAAAGTTCATGTTTTCCTGTGTTGTTGCAAGGTTTTCTATATGAATCTGGCATTGCATTAGTAGGGTTTCAAACAGTATGAGAAAAACAAATTATCAGACTTTATCAGAGGTGGGGAATATTTACAAATCCTTAATTAAATTTTCAGTAGTTTGTTACATGGAGACAAAAACATGAAATGCCTGAGAAAAATATTTGAGACAAGGAGAAAAAAATGAAAACTGTTAGTCATGGGCACTTCTGATGCATTTTGTACAGGTGTGACTTTCTCTACTACATTGTATTATTAATTATCTTGAAGTTTAAATCTTAACTTGTATTTTTTGTTTGGGAAGATGAAGAATGGATAAATTAGGAACACGCTTAATAGGTCAACTAAATAAGAAAGACACTCAAAGAATACTTAGAACCTGATTATGTAGTTTTGAGCTGTCTTTGAAGTATTGATACAACTAAATGAATAATCATTTTAAATCCTATTTTATACCATTGGTAAGAACTTATTTTATTGTAGAGGATTTCTTTTATAGACTGAAGCTTCAATATGTAACAGAATACTGAGTTTTATTAGGCAGCTAAAACCATAAAAAGAACACATGAGGTTATTTTTAGAGAATTGGGTGATGGAGTTCTTGTGAAGGTTTTATTAGCAACTGTCAGCTGAACGTGACAAATAATTTTGGCTAAGCATAGTAGGAAACTGGCCTGTTTTATCACAGGCAAAATGCTTTCAATAAAAAGTATCAGAGTACAAACAAATATATACATCCAAAACTGCTTTGCCTTGGGACAGGTCCAACCTTATTACTGTTAGTATTATGAATTTCAATCCTCCAAAATAAGCTTATAAAAACACAAAAAATAAATTTAAAAAGTAGGGTACTTACTAAAGGCATGAAACTTTGTGGGATCCTTATCATGTTGATTAAATGTGTTAGAAAAATCAGAGTTTTTTTTTGTAGTCATGATTTTTCTTAGACTCAGTCTGTGTTTTACCAAATGTTTTCTACATTTGCTACTTTTTTCCCCCAAATCTTGTCCTTTCTCTCTCTCTCTTCAAAATCTTCCTTAAATGTTTTACTAAAAAATTATTTCTATTAAAAATCAGTGTTAAGCATGCAACAGATTCTTAAAGATAACAAAAATTTTTGGAAGTCTAAATATATTCCACCATTAACAGTGTAACTTTATTTTCTTTTTAACTATTTTTTACCATATTTACAGAGCATCATTTGAGAAAGATATTTTGGAAGTAATTACAAAACATATTTCCATGTCAAGGATGAAGATATGTTAGTCAATGTATTCTTCTTATTTCAAAACTATTGTGTAATGAGCCATAAAATAATTAAAATTTCGCCTTTAAGAATCACAGTGGAAGGAGGTACCTTACTTATTAGAATTGGAAAAGACTTTAGAAATCATCTAGTCTATGCTCCTCACTTTATAAATGTGGAAACTGAAGTGCAGAGAGGATCAATGACTACTATAACAGCATGAAGCTGGTTAATGGCAAAACTAAAATATTTACCAAGGATTCCTGGCCCCAACTCCACCAGGGTATATTACACCATGTTGCTTCTTCTATATCAGCAAGAATGTAAGTATCATTACGGAACAACATATGTGCACACAAAACCACTACCCCTGTGTACAAACATCCTTAAAAAAGAGTATTTCTTAGAACATACCAATTAATAATGTGTAGATTTTTCAGATAATTTTTCTTTAGGTAGTCTCCATCTCCTCAGAAAAACATAAATATTTTAATGAAAACCTTTGACTTTGGGGGAAAAATCATCTCATAACTAATCCCAAATAAATTTTTAAAGGAAAGTAAGTTTTTGATAATGAGTAAGGCACATGATTATATAAACTCTCTGAAGAATAGACTGCAACTTTGATCACACTCAGACATGTCAGAGGACACAGTAGCTCCCCTGCACCCTTACAGGCTGGTTCTTTTTCTACTAGCATAGCATATCTTCATGTTAAATACTGATTTGGATGTGAGGGACCATCTTAAAGCCAATAAAGTATAACCTTGTGCTTTTCTACTGCAGACAAACTCCTTCATCTCTTCCAGCTTTCCCATCAGACCCTTCTGAAAATTCCTTGTTATTACTCTGCAAAACTCAAAGCTTGTATATTAGACATATGACAGTAATGTATACTTTATTTTCCAGATGGAGAAAGTCTTTGTCATATATATATATATATATATATATATATATATATATATATATATAACAGAGAGAGATAATATATATGTTAGCAGTGATTTGGAAATGATTCAAAGGAGAAACAAAGTTCTTTTCAACCTGAGTAAATACAAGTGATTCATAACATTTTCATTGGTGTTTGGATCAAAATATATAATTTACCTTCAGTTAATTGAAGTCACATAAGAGTGTAAGATAACTTTACTATTTGAAAGTTCGTAAAATATTTTATATTGTTATGTATTCAGTTCAGTTCAGTGTCCAACTCTTTGTAACCCCATGGACTGCAGCATGCCAGGCCTCCCTGTCCATCACCAACTCCCAGAGTTTACTAGACTCATGTCCATTGAGTTGGTGATGTCATCCAACCATCTCAACTTCTGTCATCCCCTTCTCCTTCTGCCTTCAATCTTTCCAAGCATCAGGGTCTTTTCAAATGAGTCAGTTCTTCGCATCAGGTGGCCAAAGTACTGGAGTTTCAGCTTCAGCATCAGTCCTTCCAATGAATATTCAAGACTGACTTCCTTTAGGATTGACTGGTTGGATCTCCTTGCAGACCAAGGGACTCTCAAGAGTCTTCTCCAAAACCACAGTTCAAAGGCATCAATTCTTGAGTGCTCAGTTTTTTTTATAGTCCAACTCTCACATCCATACATGACCACTGGAAAAACCATAGCCTTGACTAGACAGATCTTTGTTGGCAAAGTAATGTCTCCGCTTTTTAATATGCTGTCTACGTTGGTCATAACTTTTCTTTCAAGGAGAAGGCATCTTTTAATATCATGGCTGCAGTTACCATCTGCAGTGATTTTGGAGCTCCAAAAAATAAAGTCTCTCACTTGTTATGTATTGCCTAAGCTTATATTTCTATGTAGAACTAAAATGGTCAAGCTGTATTTTTTAATCTAGTTACATATTCAGAAAAACATTTCTCTCCAAATATCAATAGCCAAGTATGTTAATTTCAGATATCTTAAACTTGAAAATATTTTAAGGCATTTAGTGGTTCTATTTAACTCTCTAGGTGAGTGATCCATCATCTGTTGGATTATAGAAAAAGCAAGAGAGTTCCAGAAAAACATCTACTTCTGCTTTAATGACTATACCAAAGCCTTTGTGTGGATCACAACAAACTGCGGAAAATTCTTTAAAAGATGGGAATACCAGACCACCTTACCTGCCTCCTGAGAAATCTGTATGCTGGTCAAGAAGCAAGAGTTAAAACTGGACATGGAACAACAGACTGGTTCCAAATGGGGAAAGGAGTATGTCAAGGCTGTGATTGTCACCCTGCTTATTTAACTTGTATGCAGAATATATCATGCAAAATGCCAGGCTGGATGAAGCACAAGCTAGAATCAAGATTGCCAGGAGAAATATCAATAACCTCAGATATGCAGATGACATTGCCTTTATGGCAGAAAGCAAAGAAGAAGTGAAGAACATTTTGATGAAAGTGAAAGAGGAAAGTGAAAAAGCTGGCTTAAACTCAATATTCAGAAAATTAAGATCATGGCATCTCGTCCCATCACTTCATAGCAAATAGAGGGGGAAACAATGACAGACTTTATTTTCTTGGGCTCCAAAATCACGGTAGATGGTGACTGCAGTCATGAAATTAAAAGATGTTTGCTCCCTGGAAGAAAAGCTATAATCAATCTGACAGCATATTAAAAAGCAGACATTACTTTGCCAACAAAGGTCCATCTAGTCAAAGCTATGGTTTTTCCAGCAGTCATGTATGGATGAGAGATTGGGATCATAAAGAGAACTGAGTGCTGAGGAATTGATGCTTTTGAAATGTGGTGTTGGAGAAGACTCTTGAGAGCACCTTGGACTGACTGCAAGGAGATCCAACCACTCAGTCCTAAAGGATTCAGTCCTGAATATTCATTGGAAGTACTGATGCTGAAGCTGAAGCTCCAATATTTTGGCCACCTTGTGAAGAACTGACTCATTAGAAAAGACCCTGATGCTGGAAAATACTGAATCAGGAGGAGAAGGGGATGATAGAGGATGAGATGGTTGTATGGCATCACTGACTCGATGGGCATGAGTTTGAGCTAACCCTGGGAGTTGGTGATGGACAGGGGAGCCTGGTGTACTGCAATCCATGGGGTTACAAAGAGTGAAAAATGGCAAAGAGACTGAACTGAACTCATTTAACTCTCATGTCAAGCTAACATATGTTTAAAGTGTTTTTATATTTTAGGTCACAACTTTGATATCTTAAAATCTAAAAAGAATAACTTTTAAAAATCCAGTAGAAAAATTTCTGGGAAATAATTTCAGTGGAAGATAAAATATTCTAAGCCATTCAGATATACAGGAAAGGATATTTCAGTGCTTGGATTAAGAGTTGACTTAAAAATATGTATTTTAATATATAAAATCTATTTCAGAATGTTATTCAGTTTCATTATATAATAACATTGCTTTCAAAGCAAAACCAATTGTTTAATTATTTACTGTGCAAAAATATTAAAACAGTATAAATAAAAAATGTAATGAAATAAAATATGTAAGTGTTGGCTGATTTGTTTTTTCCAGTCTTTTAGCTATTTCAGATGGCTTACAGTTTAATAATTTAGCTTAAAAGTACCAATTAAACTCTTTCTCTATGTATCCAGTTTCTTTCTGACCAGTCACTTCTTGTGTTCTCTTAGATACAAGTTAACAAGACAAACCAGTGGAGAAACTGTGAGTTTCCACAGGCAGAAGGAAAAATACTCTAGAACATCTGCTTTGGGTAAAGCAACTTAATTGCAAAGCTCACTGTACTATTTTCAAAATTTGTTCAAGAGAAGTATAAGAAGCAAAAGAGGGCAGTGCAAACTCCTGACAATGTTCTTCCTTGTGGAATTTTATCATCAGCAATGAAGGCGCCAAGGAAATTCTATCCTCCTTTTTTTACCTTTGTATCAATTTCCTCTTCTGAAAAAGGAAGTCTAAAGTGCACTGGCTTTTGAAATTATATACATGTACATACATATATAGATATAGACATAGATTTCCTGGCTGTCCAGTGGTTAGGACTCCATGCTCTCACTGCTGGGGGCCTGGATTCAATCCCTTAGTTGGGGAACAAAGATCCTTTAATGTACTCAGTGCTGAAAAAAAAACAGAGAAAATAAGCATCCTCAAATCTGCTCTCCTCTGAATTAAAAAAAAAAAAAAAAAAAAATGAAGGGCTTCCCTGGTTAAGACTCTATAACTCTGAGGCCCACTCACTCCCACTGCATGGGGCACGGGTTTGATCCCTGGGGTGCCAACAGAGTGCTGCCAGAACCAGGATTTTTTGGAAGAGTCTGCTTGGTTTAAAAAAAAAAAAACAAACTTCAAAATATTTCAACCAAGACACAACTTTAAAAGAGTTCAGTTGCAGAATGTACTTCTACACTTTCCTTTAAAAAAGGGTTAACCTGGTGGCATTAAAAGTGTCCCACATATGCATTGCTATATTTATCTAAATTACAATTAGAAAATGAAAGGAGGCTTGTAAATTTTATTAACAATTAGTTAATGAAAAGAGGAAAAAGAAAATGATCAACTCCATTTGGGCTCTTAATTTGACTTAATTCTCCTATTCTGCATGAGTGTCTGATTCTGTGAGTCTGACTCTGTGCAACTCCATGGACTATAGCCCACCAGGCTCCTCTGTCCATGGGATTTGTCAGGCAAGAATATGGAGTGGGTTGCTGTTTCTTACTCTAGGGATCTTTCTGACTGAGGGATTGAACCTGTTGTCCTGCATCTCCTGCATTGGCAGGCAGATTCTTTACCATTAGCACCACCTTGAAATCCAACTCAGCCCATGTGCTCAGTTATATTGACTCTTTGCAACCCCATGGACTATAGCTGGCCAGGGTCCTCTGTCCACGGGATTTCTCAGGCAAGATTACTGGAGTGGGTTGCCATTTCCTACTCCAGGGGATCTTCGCAACCCTGAGATTGAACTGCATCTCTTGCATTCCTGCATTGGCTGGTGGATTCTTTACCACTCAGTCACCTGAGAAGCCAATTAATTTTTAATTAATATATTTGTCTGTTTCTTGTTTTCCATGTATTTCTACCATAGGGGATATACATATACACACACACACATATATATACATATATATACACACATACACATATATACATATACCTAATATATTTACATATCATATATAATATATACATGTATATAAATATAAATGCATAGATACATACCTACATATACATAATAAGCACACATTCCAGTTTCAGGTATATTTACATGTATTCTCTGAATTATGGTGGTGGTGGTTTAATCACTCAGTTGTGTCTGACTCTTGCAACCCTCTGGACTGTAGCCCACTAGGCTCCTCTGTCCTTGGGATTCTCCTTGCCTGTCCAGGCAAGAGTAATGGAGTGGGTTGCCATTTCCTTCTCCATCTCTGAATTATAGAAGCCGCCAATTTGACATTTTCAAGACTATATCAATTTACAGAATGACCAAGCATCATCATTATGAATGTCTAGGCTCAGGAACAGTGGTTCAGCTATATGTCTCTAAGGCCAACAATGAAAAGCCTTCCAAATAAGGCTTATGTTGAGTCATGGCTGATTGAGGAAGTAACACAGAATAGATTGTGATTTATGAAGAAATGGTGATTTATGTTACAAATTTACACAAGAAATCAACTGTTTTACATCAGTTTAGATACTCAGCATTACTAAATCTTTGAGAGAATAATGTTTACTGTGTGGCTAATTCATGAACATATTTCTTTAGCGATGGTGTTTGAAATACTAAATATTATGAACTGAGGGCACTGGCCATACTCACTGGGGCAGGCAGATAGGAACATGCAGTGGTGTCACAGCAAGTCCCCAGGGCTGCCCGTGTTGACCCTTCTCTTTCTCTATGCCCGTCTCCTTTCCTTTCAGATCCAGATATGAAACAAGAACAATGCTTTAAGTCAGAGATGAAGAAGCAAGGGAAATTTTATGATGCCATCTTCAGCAAAATTAAAACAGTAGACTATATGACAAGTTAAGCACATTCAAAACATGGATTAACAATGAGTCACACGTAGAGAATACTTCTCAACATGTATTCGAAGACACAGCTGAAGAGTTTTGAAGTCCATCTGAAGGGTTGCTGCTACTGCTGCTGCTAAGTCGCTTCAGTCGTGTCTGACTCTGTGCGACCCCAGAGACGGCAGCCCACCAGGCTCCCCCATCCTTGGGATTCTCCAGTCAAGAACACTGGAATGGGTTGCCATTTCCTTCTCCAATGCATGAAAGTGAAAGTGAAGTCGCTCAGTCGTGTCCGACTCTTCGCGACCCCATGGACTGCAGCCTACCAGGCTCCTCCGCCCATGGGATTTTCCAGCCAAGAGTACCCGAGTGGGGTACCATTGCCTTCTCCTCTGAAGGGTTAAAAGGGGTTAAAATGCATCCAGATATTCAAGTTTCTTCTTTTGTTCTTATAGGTCTGAAAGTCCTTGGACTTTTTTTTTGTATTTTGTATAACTGATGGTTACTTACTAAAACTGAAGTGCATTTATATATATATATATATATTTTTTTTTGGCTGACCTGGATCTTCTAAAGTTTCTGCACATAGGCTTTCCCTAGTTGTGGTGAGGGTCTACTCTTTGTTGCAGTGCGTGGGCTTCTCATTGAAGTGGTTTCTCTTGTTGTAGAGCACAGGTTATAGGAATGCAGGCTTCAGTAGTTATGGCATATGGGCTCAGTAGCTGTGGTGCATGGGTTTAGTTGTTCTGCAGCATGTGGGATCTTTCCAAACCAGGGATTGAACCTGTATCTTCTGCAATGACAAGAAGACTCTTAATCACTAGACCACCAGGGAACTCTGGAAATGCATTTTTGATAGTTGCTAACATTTGGTGAGAATAAACTAAAATTAGCATGATGCTAAAGTTTGTTGCACACTTTAACTTCATAACCTTAATAGAATTCCGTGATTCAGTAATGTTTAAAGCTCTTCCTGTACACTAGAGCTATTAAGTGGTGAAAGTTATAATTTGAAAATATCTCTCACACTAGTAGAAGGCCCTATAGTTCATTTAGCTGAATGGTGGAACCACAGAACAGAGTTTCAAATACCTCAAAGTCTGGAACAAGAGATTAAATCTAAGAAAAGGACATTTACTTAAGAGTAAAAATTGCATGATGTTAGACATAATTTTTAGATGCTATCTGTAAAATTTAGAATTAGATAGTCTTTGCTTTATAGATACTCATGAGGAACAATATCAAACTTTAGGAGAAACACTGATGAAGTTGAGTTTATGAAGGCAAGGGTGAATGGTCTGAGAAACATGTAGCGTTAAAAGAAGTAGCAATGTGCAGCTTAGTGGAGAAAGGCATTTAGAATAAATGAAATAGTTGTCAGAGAAGTCTGCGTTCTGTAGAGTTCTGTGACTTCGTTGTTAGACAGTTACATAAAAGAGTCTTCTGCATCTCAGTTTCCTAGTCTGAAAGAGGATATAATAATGATCTTTGTTCCAGGTACAATGAGGAAACTAATTAGCATCTGAAATTTCTGAAGAATGCAGTGGTTGCTGGGATGTACTTCCTAGATCCCCATTTTGAACAAAGAACCGGTTTTCTTAGCTGCGGGGGGTGCTGCTAACAGTTTCCATCTTTTGTGAGGTTGTGAAAGTGGTACATCTGGGAATTGGCACTTGTAGGCCTCGGAGACACAAGGAAGTTGCACGAGCAGGTAGCCCAGAACTCTGGGAACCTCATGTCAACTACCACTGGAGTCCCAGGGCCTCTGCCTCCACTCACTCCTATAGGCGTGTGAGGGGGACCCTCTTAAGAGCAAAGGAAGTGAGGCAACGGGCATATGACCATGAGATCTAGTGACTGTATCCTATCCTATACCCCCGGAAGTTATCAGACTGAGAGAGTAATCAGACTTGTTAAAGACATAGCTGAGGCAGCAGGTTGGTACCCCTCCAACCTAATCATTTAGAATGCAGTATACATACTAAATCAATGATTGTTATATTGTGGTGTGTCCTCCGTGAACAGAATTCAGGCCTAGTCCAAGAAACTAATGTCTTTCACCTGATACTGCCTCTACCTTGTCTCTTTGCATCTACTCCTAGGTGCTACATAATCCACTACATAAAGAGCTACGTGAATTTTTAATAACAGAAGTCAATCATGTTATTTCTCTGCTGAAAAGTCTTCAAAGATTTCCCATTGTCCTCACGTCCCCAAGCTACACACACCTCTGCTGTCAAACTGACTTTGGTAAAAGTGTTTGATATGCCTGGCCCAGATTTTAATTATGAACTTCCAGATGAGTCATTATTTTGTTGGGAACATTTATCCTACCTGTTTCTACCACTTCCTCTGGGGAGTTTAATCTAAATTCTGATAAGACCAAAAAGGGCAGAACTTGTTTTGTTCTTGTTATAAGTTAGCTTAAATGAGTTCATTTGAAGGTTTTCTTTTATTTGGAACACATTAATTCTGATTTTTAAAATTAAAGTAAGCTGTCAATACATAATTCAGTATTGACATCACAGTTCTTTCTCAATGGTACAAAGCACTGCTATTAACAGTGAAGTTCATGAGCATCCAAGCCTAACTATATGTGACTATAGACACTGTCCTGCCATTTGTATGTAGGAGAACTCATTGATTTACATTTTATTTAAGCAAAAGGATTTGATGAAATGTACAGCTAATCAACCTGTTGTTCATAGCCCAGTCGTGTCTGACTCTTTGTGGCACCTTAGACTGTAGCACGTCAGGCCTCTCTGTTCCTTACCATCTCCTGAAGTTTGCCCAAGTTCATGTCCATTGCATCAGGGATGCCATCCAGCCATCTCATCCTCTGATGCCCTCTTCTCCTTCTGCCCTCAATCTTTCCCAGCATCAGGGACTTTTCCAATGAATAAGCTGTTTGCATTAGGTGACCAAAACACTGGAGCTTCAACTTCAGCATCAGTCTTTCCAATGAGTATTCAGGGTTGATTTTCCTTAAGATTGACTGGGATCAACCCGAGAGTTCCTTTATTTTTTGTTTTGTAAGAATTCAGGTTTACTGTACATTCAATATCAAATGACCTTTCTCAGGAAATTCATAATTATAGAGAATTGCAAAAATAATTGGAAATTACTGCAGATCCCTCAGTCAGAGAGTTCTGGGCATGGTATATATCAAGCATTGTCTTGAGGGGACTCAAGTGACCTGGGTCAAGTCAGTATTCTTTGCATAGTTTCTTTGCATTTTTCCTCCCTCAAGGCAAGATGCTCTCTCAAGCACAGGAAGGCCTGGAGAAACTTCACCTCGGAGCTCACTGAGGTAGATAGAATAGTGGCCCACAAAGATGTCCATGCCCTGATGCCCTGAGTCTGTGAATATGTTAACTCATATGGCCAAAGGTACTTTGCTTATAAAATTAAGAACCTTGATTACCCAGGCAAGCCCAGTGTAATCATAAGGATCCTAACAAGAAAGGAATCAGGAGAAGTCAGATCAGGTGCTACACCACAAGCAGAGGTTGAAGTGATGTGACCATATGCCAAGGAATGACAGCAACTCTGAAAGTTGGAAAAGGTGAGAAAGTTATTCTTGGAAGCGTTCAGAAGTAACAGCATTCCAGACACCTTGATCTTAGCCTCCGGTAAGACTCATTCCAGACTTCAGGCCCCCAAAGTGGTGACGGGATGAATTTAGTTGTTTTAATCTACAGCATTTTTGATAGTTTGTTACAGAAGCAACAATAAACTACTATACTCACATTATCTTGACCAAAACTAGGGTGGAGCATGTAGCAGTTTCCTGAAAGCTACTTTGCTTGTGTTGGTTGCCAGAAAAAGCCTCCTTGTTGTGGTATAAATGTCAGGTTTACAAATAGAGACTATGTTAATAACAAATGGTTATTGAAAAATTTAGTTCCTGAGTACCTAGCATACCACAGGAACCACTGCAGGTGCAGCAGTTACTGCAGCAAAAAGAAATCATAATTACATAGCACATAGCAACAAAATAATTTTATTTCTTTTACTCATGAAATAATTTCTGAGTGGGAAAAGAGAATTCCACCAAGAAAAATAAGAGGAAAGAAAATTTTCAGTAGTTCTATGATGTCAGGAAGATAATGGAATAGGAAGACTCAGCACTTGTCCCTTCTGACAGAAGCAGTAATGAAACATTTGATAAATATATTTTATGAGGTAACCAAAATCCAGTCAAGAAGTTGCAGTACCTCAGATGAGAACAAAATTGAGAGAAGCCACTTTGAAATGGTACAGTAGAGCAGTTTCACTTTACCCATGTCACCCCCTTCCCTAAGCCAGTATTAGCTCAGTACTTAGAGAAATCCACTTTGCTCATGATTTCTTTATCAGAACAAAGAGTGAATAAGTCATGCATTTGACATCCCCAGTCTTTCAAGGTGCTGCCCAAGAAGCCTACTTTTATCCTACTTCTCTCAGAGTGCTGAGGAAGCACCATAGTAAGAACTGCTGGGAAGCTAACAAAGAAAAGGGGCAGGGGCACTCAGCAAATTCATGTATTGAGGGAAGGACCAGAGAGCTGAGGCTTCAGGGAAATATGTGGAACACACATGCAGCCTCTTGGCGTTCCAGTTCCAAGGCCCCAGGAAAGAGGGGCAGTCAGCTCTCAGCAACCTGAACTCCTTCACAGGATTGAGGCAAGGTGTACAATCCTGAAAGTTTTCACTCAGGAGAAAGAGAGAGAAGTAGAACTTACACCCACATCTGGGAATTTTAGTGCACTGCCTTATGCAAAAGGGGTAAGTATTTCTCAGTAGCCAGAACAGCTCTGTGGAATAAAGAAAAGGCACATACTCCATAATTTTCTCCTTCAGGAGGAAGGGACAGAAGTGGAGATTGTGTCCAACGTCCCAGCATTTCAGTGCACTATCCTAAGAAAAGGATCAGAGTGTTAAAATGTCCTGCATGGCTCTGTGAGATTGGGAGAAAGCACACAAACCTGAAACCTCTCACCCAGAAGGGGAGAAGAGGAATGGAGTGCATATATATGGAAAATGTCTGAGAGGCTCCCAGAATCTCTAGCCAGGCTTAGTAATAAAGGTCTTTGCCTGCTGAAACCAGCTCATAAAGATTGGAAGAGGTGGCTGCTTCTTTAAAAAGGCAGACACAAGTGCAAACAAGTGTTTGCTACCACAAACAGAAAGAATCAGGGAAATGTGACCCCATCATAGGAACAAAAGAAATATCTAGTAACTCATCACAAAGAAATGGAGATCTATAAATTGCCTGACAAAGAATCCTAAATAATCGTCTTAGAGAAGCCCAGAGACATAGATAAGGAAATAAAAATCAGGAGTATAATGCATGGAAAAATTTAGAACTATCAACAAAGAAATAGAAACCATAAAAAGCACCAAACAGAAATCCTGGAGCTGAAAAAAATAATGACTGCATTGGAAAACTTAAAAGAAAGTTTTGATGTCAGACTCTATCAAGCAGAAGAAAGACACAGTGAATTCAAAGATGCCATTAAAGAGTCTGACATCAAAATTCTCTATTAAATTTATCAATAGTTATTATTTTCTTCAGTTCCAGGATTTCTGTTTGGTATTTTTTTATGGTTTCTATTTCTTTATTTCTTTTTTGATAGTCTTATGTTTTTCATATATTGTATCCCTGACTTTGTTTTTCCTATATCAAATCAGAAAAGTAAAAGAATAGCAAATTAAAAGAATAAACAAAGTCTATGAGACTTATAGAATAAAACAAATTGATATATGCATCATGGGACTCCTAGCAAAAGAAGTGAGAAAAGGGCAATAAAACTGACTTAAAGAAATAATGTTATAATCTTCCCAATTTTGGGGAGGGAAAAGGACATCCAGATTCGTGAAGCCCATAAGATACAAACAGGAAGAAACTTAAGAACTTTAAAAAGTCTATACTGAGACACATTATAATCAAATTGTCAAAAGCTGCAGGAGAAAAATAACTCATCAGGTACAAGAAGAGCCTTTACCACATAAGACTATCAGAAGATTTCTTAACAATAACCTATCTGGCAGGACAGAAGAGAGGGATGATATATTCAAAGTGAGGAAAGAAAATAAAAGCCAATCAAAAATAATGTACTCAGCCAAACTCTCCTTCAAAAATGATGACAAGATACATTCCCAGACAAACAAAAGCTGAGAAAATATGTAACCACTAGATCTTGTTTGCAATAATGCCATAGGGAATTTTTCAAGCTGAAATGAAAGGATGCTAAAACAGAAACATTAAGAATGTTTGTTAATGGATTCATATTATAAATTTTTTAATGGATTCACAATATAAAAATGTAAACTTTGTTATCAATAACATGAAATATATAGGGAAAGAAATAAAAGTAAAGAGTTTATATTTATAATTGTCACTGAATTTTTATCAGTTTAAAATAGACTATTATAACTATACTACCTTTTATGTAATCCTCATGGTATATGAGGCATCCCTGATGTCTCAGATGGTAAAGAATCTGCCTGCAATGTAGGAGACCTGGGTTCTATCCCTGGGTCAGGAAAACCTTTTGGAGAAGGAAATAGAAACCCACTCCAGTATTCTTGCCTGGAGAATTCCATGGACAGAGGAGCCTGGTGGGCTATAGTCCATGGGATCACAAAGAGTCAGGCATGATTGAGCAACTAACACAACACTTTCATGATATATATGTGCTCAATCACTCAGTTGTGCCTGATTCTTTGCAACCCCAGGGACTATAGCCTACCAGTCTCCTCTGTCCATGGAATTTTCCAGGCAAGAACACTGGAATTGGTTGCCATTTCTCCTCTAGGTTATCTTCCCCACCCAGGGATTGGACCTGTGACACTTGCATCTCTTGCATTGGCAGGCAGATTCTGTACCTTTGAGGCACCTGGGAAGCCCCTTAATCCTCATGGTAGCCACCATATAAATGATACAAAGAACATTGACAGAAAAAAATTAACAAAGCACATAGGAAGACAAAAGAGGGAAAGAGGAGCAAAAGAACTACAATACAGATGGAGAACAATTAAAAATATGGCAATAGTAAATCTTTTCCAATCAATACTCACCGTAAACAAATGAACTAAACTATTCAATCAAAAGTCATTGGGTTATTCACTTCATTTTGCAGCAGAAATTAATACAATATTGTAAAGCAATTATACTTCAATAATTTAAAAAACATTAAGAAACAAAGTGGATAGATGAATAATAAAATAAGACCACATTATATGCTGTCTATAAGAAATTCACTTTAAAGTTAAGGACATATATGCATTTAAAGTGGATGGATGGAAAAATATTTTCCATGTAAATGGTAACCAAAAGACTGTGGGAGTGGCTATATTTATAAAAGACAAAATAGACTTTAAGTCTAACATTGTCATATGGTACAATAAAGAATATTACATAATGATAAAATATATAAAAGGTATATATATATGTATATATATATATATGTATATATATATATATATATATATGTCAGAGAAGGCAACGGCACTTCACTCCATTGCTTTTGCCTGGAAAATCCCATGGATGGAGGAGCCTGGTGGGCTGCAGTCCATGGGGTTGCTAGAGTCGGACACGACTGAGCAACTTCACTTTCACTTTTCACTTTCATGCATTGGAGAAGGAAATGGCAACCCACTCCAGTGTTCTTGCCTGGAGAATCCCAGGGACAGGGGAGCCTGGTAGGCTGCTGTCTATGGGGTCGCACAGAGTTGGACACGACTGAAGCGACTTAGCAGCATATATATATATATATATATATACACACACAAATATATCTTCCAGTTCATCAGAAAGATATAATAATTATAAATATATATGTACCCAACATCAAAGCACATAAATATACAAAGCAAATATTAACAAAACTGACAAAACTAAAAGGCGAAATAGCAATACATTAATAGCAGATTACTTAAATACCTCAATTTAAACAATGGATAAAATATCCAGACAGAAAAATCAATATGGAAACACCATACTTGAACAACACTATAAACCAAATGGCCTAACAGACAAATACAGGACATTCCACTCAACAGCAACAGAGTACATGTTTTCCCCAAGTACAAATGGGATATTTTCCAGAATAGACACATGTCAGACCACAAAACAACCATTATCAAATGTAAAGTTGAAATTATACCAAATTTTTTTTCTGATTGCAATGGTATGAAACTATAAGTCAATAACAGAAGGAAGATTGGAAAACTAATAAATATGTGGAAGTTAAGTAACATACTCTAAACAACCAATGGGTCTAAGAAGAAATCAAAAGGAAAATCAGAAAATGTCTTGAGAGAAATGAAAATAAAACCATAATAAATCAAAACTTATGGGATTTGGCAAAGGCAGTGCTAAGAGGGAAATTTATAGCAACAAATGATTACATTAAAAAAAAGAGAATAGGGACTTCCCTGGTGATTCAGCAGTTAAGAATCCAATTTTCAATGCAGGGGATGAAGGTTTGATCCCTGGTCAGGGAAATACGATCACATATGTTAACAATGAAGCTCATGCATCACAATTACAGAGCCCAAAGGTTTGGAGCCCACATGTACTGCAACTAATGAGCCCACATGCTCTGGGCCTACACAGCATGACTAGAGAGAAGCCTGCGCACCACAATAAAAGATCTTGTGGCACCACAAGGAAAACCCCACGTGCCACAACTAAGACCCAAAACAGTAATAAATAAATAAATATTTTTTTAAAAAAGAAAATAAATCTCAAATTAACAACCTAAACTTATACCTCAAGGAACTAGAAAAAAGCAAAATAAGCTCAAAGTTAGCATAAATAAATAAATAATAAATAAAAGATTAGAAATAAAACAGAAACTAAGAAAACAATAGGAAAAGACAATATAACTAAGACTGTCTTTTGAAAAGATTAAACAATGGACAAACCTTCAGTTAGACTAAGAAAAACAAAGAGGAGATTCAAATTAACAAAATCAGAAATGAAATAGGAGACAGAAAAACCGAGACACAGAAATTTAAAAATGATGTTAAGAAACCACATGATTAATTAGAACCCAAAATTGGATTACCTAGAAGAAATGGATAAATTCCTAAATACATCTAACTTATAAAGATTTAATCATGAAGAAATAAAAACTCTGAAAAGAGTAAGAACACTGAGTTAGTAATCCCAACAAAGGAAAGGTCAGGACCAGATGGCTTCACTGGTGGCTAATGGTTTAAAGAAGAACTTATGTCACTCCTACTCTGCTGCTGCTAAATTTCTTCAGTCGTGTCTGACTCTTTGTGACCCCATAGACTGTAGCCTGTGTCAAGTACAAATTGGCACTTACCTGGAGCATTGCCAACAACTGAGCAACAATGGCATTTGCCATCTGCCTCTAATGGAGATTGAACCCTGTGCTGCTATAGCTGTTGAGCTTCAACTGCCCCTGAGGGAGCTCAGGGTGGAGTGAGGCACTCTGTGTTCCAGGGGTTCTGGTGGGACAAGTCTTTAGATAGTTGGATGTTTTTAGGAGCAGATTTTATGATCTCAACCCTTGCATCTCCTTACATCTAGAGAAGCACTAAATTCCTTCATGGTGACATCAGATCTTCATGAGCAACAAGAAACCTTTTGTAAAATGAGTGTTTAATAGTACTGAACATCCCCTTCACCAAAACCTTATATATTGACCTTCCCCCCTTGCCCCCCATCACTTTGGAGCAGTCTCTCAGAGATATCTGAGATGCTGTCACACAGGTTGCAGTCCCCATTTTGCCCCAAATAAAACTTAATTCTCAACTCTCATGTTGTGTAAATTTTCAGTCTTCATCTGCCATGCTCCTCTGTCCATGGATTCCTCAGGCAGGAATATCAGAGTAGGTTGCCATTTTCTCCTCCAGGGGATCTTCCCAAGCCAGGAGTCAAACCTGCATCTCCTGCATTGCAGGCAGATTCATTACTGCTGAGTCACCAGGGAAGCCTGTCAATCCTATGCAAACTCCTCCAAATATTTGAAGAGGAGGGAACAGGTTAAGCTCATTTTATGAGGCCAGCATTCAGTCAAGTTCAGTGCATTGCTCAGTCGTGCCCGACTCTTTGCGACCCCATGAACCACAGCACGCCAGGCCCCCCTGTCCATCACCAACTCCCGGAGTTCACTCAGACTCACGTCCATTGAGTTGGTAATGCCATCCAACCATCTCATCCTCTGTTGTCCCCTTCTCCTCCTGCCCCCAATCCCTCCCAGCATCAGAGTCTTTTCCAATGAGTCAACTCTTCACATGGGGTGGCCAAAGGACTGGACTTTCAGCTTTAGCATCATTCCTTCCAAAGAACTCCTAGGGCTGATCTCCTTCAGAATGGACTGGTTGGATGTCCTTGCAGTCCAAGGGACGCTCAAGAATCTTCTCCAACACCACAGTTCAAAAGCATCAATTCTTCAGTGCTCAGTCTTCTTCATAGTCCAACTCTCAAATCCATACGTGACCACAGGAAAAACCATAGCCTTGACTAGAGGGACCGTTGTGGGAAAGCAATGTCTCTGCATTTGAATGATGAACTATAGAATGAGATTCGTGACATTGTACAGGAGACAGGGATTAAGACCATCCCCATGGAAAAGAAATGCAAAAAAGCAAAATGGCTGTCTGGGGAGGCCTTACAAATAGCTGTGAAAAGAAGAGAAGCAAAAAGCAAATGAGAATAGAAAAGATATAAGCATCTGAATGCAGAGTTCCAAAGAATAGCAAGAAGAGATAAGAAAGCCTTCTTCAGCGATCAATGCAAAGAAATAGAGGAAAACAACAGAATGGGAAAAACTAGAGATCTCTTCAAGAAAATTAGAGATACCAAGGGAACATTTCATGCAAAGATGGGCTCGATAAAGGACAGAAATGGTATGGACCTAAGAGAGGCAGAAGATATTAAGAAGAGGTGGCAAGAATACACAGAAGAACTGTACAAAAAAGATCTTCACGACCCAGATAATCACGATGGTGTGATCACTGACCTAGAGCCAGACATCCTCGAATGTGAAGTCAAGTGGGCCTTAGAAAGCATCACTACGAACAAAGCTAGTGGAGGTGATGAAATTCCAGTGGAGCTATTTCAAATCCTGAAAGATGATGCTGTGAAAGTGCTGCACTCAATGTGCCAGCAAATTTGGAAAACTCAGCAGTGGCCACAGGACTGGAAAAGGTCAGTTTTCAGTCCAATCCCAAAGAAAGGCAATGCCAAAGAATGCTCAAACTACTGCACAGTTGCACTCATCTCACATGCTAGTAAAGTAATGCTCAAAATTCTCCAAGCCAGGCTTCAGAAATACATGAACCGTGAACTTCCTGATGTTCAAGCTGGTTTTAGAAAAGGCAGAGGAACCAGAGATCAAATTGCCAACATCCACTGGATCATCGAACTAGCAGGAGAGTTCCAGAAAAATATCTATTTCTGCTTTATTGACTATGCCAAAACCTTTGACTGTGTGGATCACAATAAACTGTGGAAAATTCTGAAAGAGATGGGCATACTAGACCCCCTTGACCTGCCTCTTGAGAAATCTGTATGCAGATCAGGAAGCAACAGTTAGAACTGGACATGGAACAACAGACTGGTTCCAAATAGGAAAAGGAGTACGTCAAGGTTGTATACTGTCACCTTGCTTATTTAACTTCTATGCAGAGTACATCATGAGAAATGCTGGGCTGGAAGAAGCACAAGCTGGAATCCGGATTGCCAGGAGAAATATCAATAACCTCAGATATGCAGATGACACCACCCTTATGGCAGAAAGTGAAGAGAAACTCAAAAGCCTCTTGATGAAAGTGAAAGTGCAGAGTGAAAAAGTTGGCTTAAAGCTCAACATTCAGAAAACTAAGATCATGGCATCTGGTCCCATCACTTCATGGGAAATAGATGGGGAAACAGTGTCAGACTTTATTTTTGGCGGCTCCAAAATCACTGCAGATGATGACTTAAAAGATGCTTACTCCTTGGAAGGAAAGTTATGACCAACCTAGATAGCATATTCAAAAGCAGAGGCCAGCATTACCCTGATGCAAATTCCAGATAGAGACACTATAGGAAAAATATTATAGGCCAGTATATCCCTGATAAATGTAGATGCAATGTTCTCAAAAGAAATACTAGTAAACTTAACTCAACAGCACATATACCATGATCAAGTAGGATAAATTCCTGGAATGTAAGGACAGTTTAACATAAAAAAAAAATCAATATATGTGCTACACCAGAAGACAGAATGGTAGGGAAAAAACATATGATCATCTCGATAGATGCAGAAAAAGCTTTTGACAAAATTTGGCATACTTTTGGGAGAAATACCTCAACAAATTATGTATAGAAATAATGTACCACAACATAATAAAGGCCACACACTTTAAGCCCATAGTTGACATCATACTCAATGATAAGAAGCTGAAACCTTTTTCATTAAGATTAGGGATAAGGTTAAGGATACCCTCTCTTGCCACTTCTATTCAATATAGTACTGTGAAACCTAGCCAAAACACTAAAAATAAGTAAAAGGCATCCAAGTCGAAAAGAAAGTGCAAATGATCTGTTTGCACACGACATGATCCTATATGTAGATAACTCTAAAGTAGTTTTTTATGGAGACAAAAACCCAACTGTTAGAATTAACAAGCAAATTCAATAAAGTTTTATTTTATTTATTTTTTTTAAATTTTATTTTACTTTTAAACTTTACATAATTGTATTAGTTTTGCCAAATATCAGAATGAATCCGCCACAGGTATACATGTGTTCCCCATCCTGAACTCTCCTCCCTCCTCCCTCCCCATACCATCCCTCTGGGTCGTCCCAGTGCACTAGACCCAAGCATCCAGTATCGTGCATCGAACCTGGACTGGCAACTCGTTTCTTACATGATATTTTACATGTTTCAGTGTCATTCTCCCAAATCTTCCCACCCTCTCCCTCTCCCACAGAGTCCATAAGACTGTTCTATACATCAGTGTCTCTTTTGCTGTGTCGTACACTGGGTTATTGTTACCATCTTTCTAAATTCCATATATATGCGTTAATATACTGTATTGATGTTTTTCCTTCTGGCTTTCCTTCTGTATAATAGGCTCCAATTTCATCCACCTCATTAGAACTGATTCAAATGTATTCTTTTTAATGGCTGAGTAATACTCCATTGTGTATATGTACCACAGCTTGCTTATCCATTCATCTGCTGATGGGCATCTAGGTTGCTTCCATGTCCTGGCTATTATAAACAGTGCTGCAATGAACATTGGGGTACACGTGTCTCTTTCCCTTCTGGTTTCCTCAGTGTGTATGCCCAGCAGTGGGATTGCTGGATCATAAGGCAGTTCTATTTCTAGTTTTTTAAGGAATCTCCACACTGTTCTCCATAGTGGCTATACTAGTTTGCATTCCCACCAACAGTGTGAGAGGGTTCCCTTTTCTCCACACCCTCTCCAGCATTTATTATTTGTAGAGTTTTGGATAGCAGCCATTCTGACTGTGTGAAATGGTACCTCATAGTGGTTTTGATTTGCATTTCTCTGATAATGAGTGATGTTGAGCATCTTTTCATGTGTTTGTTAGCCATCTGTATGTCTTCTTTGGAGAAATGTCTATTTAGTTCTTTGGCCCATTTTTTGATTGGGTCATTTATTTTTCTGGAGTTGAGCTGTAGGAGTTGCTTGTATATTTTTGAGATTAGTTGTTTGTCAGTTGCTTCATTTGCTATTATTTTCTCCCATTCTGAAGGCTGTCTTCAATAAAGTTTTATAGACTACAAATAATGTACAATGTACAAAAAACAGTTGTATTTCTATACAGCAACAGTGAATCATGCAAAAAAGAAAATTTTTAGGAAACTAATCTTATTTACAGTAGCACAAAAAGGAAAAATTTTTAGGAACAAAGCTAACCAAAGAAGTGAAAGACTTGGACACTGAAAACTGCAAAACGTTGATGAAAGAAAATAAAGAAGACACAAGCAAATGTAAAGACACCTCCTCTTCATGGATTGGAAGACATAATATTATTAAAATACCCACATGACCAAAACCATCTATAGACTTAAAGCAATTCAACTTCCAAATGTCATTTTTTAAAACAGAAATAGAGAAAAAAATTCCTAAAACTTATACAGAATCACAAAAACAACCTTGAGAAAGAACGAAGTTGGAAATGTCCCACTTCCTAATTGCAAAATGTATTACCAAGCTACACTATTTAGAACAGTATAGCACTGGCATAAAGGCATACATAATAGATCAATAGAACAGAGAGCCCAGAAATCAATCCCCACACATACAGTCAACTGATTATTGACAAGGGTGCCAAGAATCCATAATGGAGAAGGGATAATCTCTTCAACAACTGGGGTTACAAAAACTGGATATTCCCATTGCAAAGCAATAACTTGGATTTTTATTTTACACCATACATAAAAATCAACTGAAAATGGATTAAACACTTATATTTAACATCTAAAACTATAAATTGCCTAAAAGAAAACAGAGGAATTTTTGACATTGATCTCGACAATGATTTCTTGGATATAACACCAAAAGCACAGACAATAAAAGACAAAATAGAAAAGTGGGACCACATCAAACTAAAAAGCTTATGTCATAGCAAAGGAAACAATGAACAGAGTGAAAAGGTGGGAGCATCATGGGAGAAAATATTTTCGTATCATGTATCTGATACAGGGTTAGTTTTTAAATATATAAGGAACTAGTACAATTCAATAGCAAAACAAAAACAAAAAAACCTAAATAACCTTATTACAAAATGGGCAATGGACCTGACCATATTTTTTTTTTTAAGAAAACATACAAATGGCCAAAAGATGCTCAACATCACTAATTTTTAGGGAAATGCAAATAAAAACAATGAGTTGTTGCACACCTGTTAGGATGGCTATTATAGAAATAAAAGATAACAAGAGTTGGCAAAGACGTAGAGAAATTGGAACCTTTGTACACTCTTCCTGGAAATGTATGATAAAATAGTACAACAGTTGTGGAAATAGTATGGACATTCCTCAAAAAAATAAAATTAGAATTACCATGTGATCTGGAATTCCACTTTTGGTATATCTAAAGAATTGAAATAAGGATATTGAATAGATGTCTTCATGTCCATGTTTATTGCAGCATTATTTACAAACAACTAAGATATGGAAATGACCCAGTTGTCTATTCACATATGAATAGGCAAAGAAAATAGTATATATATACAAATGAAAGAATATTGTTCAACCTTTAAAAAGAAGAAATTTCTGCTGTTTGTGACAGGATGAATGGACCTGGAGGACATTAAGCTAAGTGAAAAAACCTGCTTAGAGAATGATAATTCATTACTTCACATATATGAGGTTTCTAAAGTAGTCAAATTCATAGTAGTAGAGAATAAAATAGCAATTGCCAAGACTGCAGGTGGAAGAAATGAGTTGTTCAATGGGCATAAGCTTTTAGTTATACTAAGTGAAAAAATTCTAGTGATCTGCTTTGCAGCATAACACCAAGAGCTAACAATACAGTATTGTGCACTTAAAAAAAAAAAATATGTTGAGAGTAAAACTCAAATTAAGTATTTTTACCATCCAAAACAAAAATAAACACAGGGGTCCAAGAAAACTTTGGGAAATGTTGGATATATCTATTATCTTGATTGTGGTGATGCATGGGTGTTTGCATATGTCCAAACTCAAAAAATTGAATACATTGAATATGAACAATTCTCTGTATCTTAATCATATTTCAATAAAAAATATTAAAAAAAGAAATTCTATCTAAAATAATGAAATGTTTAACAGTGGAAATGTATACAAAAGTAGTTGTGATATTTCTTTAAATTTAATGCTGACCACAATACTTTGTAATTTTCCTTACAAAAACTGGATTTTCCCAGCATGACACCCAGTACTGGCATCAGTAACAGACACTTGAAAACGCTCATGCCAAGGAGTTAACAGGAAATATCTTGGCAAATTCAGAGTCAAAAGGAAAGCACAGAATTGTCAGAACACATATCGTGTTTCTCAGAATTATCTGTGTCATGTTGGAAGTTTTTATACGGAAGTGTGTGTTGACACTAATGATTAAGGCCAGGATTCCTACAATTGACAGGAAAATGACCTATAAATAATGACCCGTGATGGACTTGTCATACAGTCATTAAGTGAAATATTCTAGTACCAGTTTCCTCCCTTTGGTATCCCAGTTTCCGGCTTCTGTGAAGTACTTTTCCTTTGTAAAGATCACTCATTTTATCTGAGACCATCAAGTTTTCTTTGGGCTTTATCAAATGATAATTTCATTCTCTCTTTTAGTAGATAACAATATCAAATGGAGTTTCTTGAGCCTTTCTGGAACACATTTTGCTTGCACAGAAATTTTCTCTGGAGAGCTTCTTGTTTCTCTGTTTATAAAAAGCAAAATAAATTCTTGAAATGTTGAAAGTTTATTTTTTTAAGTTTAAGATAAAAGCTAATTGTTATGCATTATTAAGCAATGAGTTTGCCAATTATTTCATGTAACACAAATATTTTTCTAATAAATTAATTTTAGTGTAACTTCTTAGAAAATGGTATTCAGAAATGATTCACTATTAAAATTCCATTATTTTACCATGTATGTTGCATGTGTGTGTTTGTGTGTTAATGAAATATAAATTTCTGGAAAAATCATTTTATTAAGTAAACACTAGGTCAGAGTTTCTCCAACTGAGGACTGCAACTGTCAAGGGTCATAGGGCAGTAACATTAGGGAAATGAAGGAAGATGTCATTCTCTTTGAGTCCTTAGGAAGTGCAACAGGCTTCTCCTCTCCTTTGTAATTGCTCCTTTTCATCCCAAAAGGCACTTTTGTGGACCAGTGGTATACTCTTTTTTCTTCCTTCCTTCCTTCCTCCTTCATCCTTTTCTTCCTTCCCTGTCTTCATGTTTATGTTTGGGGGATTAAGTGGAAAACTAAGTGATAAGCATTATCTTCTAAGTCCACAAGCAAGATGCTATGTATTTAGGCATGGGGGAAAAAATGGGGAATTGTAAATCATCTCACTATGATCACATTATGCTAATTCAGAGTATGATGTGATAAGAAGTGGCATGTAATTAAGCCTGAGGAATGCTTACAGAAATCACTCTAATACCAGAGAATTAATAGCCTATAAATTCTACATTCAATAATTTATTTGCTGTTCATTCTAAATGATAATATTGAGATAATTCCTTTTTAAAGAACACAAAATGACCAGTTTTAAGACTCCTTTGTGAAAAGGAAAAGTGAAAGTCGTTCATTCATGTCTGACTCTTTATGACCCCATGGAATTCTCCAGGCCAGAATGCTGGAGAGAGTAGTCTTTCCCTTCTTCAGGGGATCTTCCCAACCCAGCGATTGAACCCAGGTCTCCCACGTTGCAGGAGGAATCTTTACCAGCTGAGCCACAAGGGAAGCCCCCTCTGCAAATAACCTCATATTAAGTGATATCTAAGAAAGAAAGAACATGCTGGTTTTGTGTCAGTATTTAGAAGTTCAGAGGTTAAAGTCACCTTAGAAACATTTCACTTTCAGTGAAATTTGTGAGAGTGAATTTGAGAGAATTTAAGGCAAATAAGACTTGACTATGTCTGTATGGCCAAAACTAAAACTAATCTGTAAATGAGTGAGATTCTGATGCAACATGTGTGTCCCATAAGATAATATGAATGATGAAGTTAGGGTTGATATTTCCCTGGTATTGGCCATTTCTGTTCTCTTTCTGCCATCTCTCTACATTCTCTTTGGACTACTTGTATATAGATGGATATTGCTAGGTGATTTAGCCTAGAGGCTGGAAAACATGAAAAGAGCAATAAGTCATAGCCCATCATTTTAAAAAATACAGTTATGATGAAGAGACAACATGAGTGAACTGGAAAAAGAAGACACAATACCAGGCGGTGAAGTCCAGTCCCTTCCAGCTGAGTTCCAATTGGTGTCTCTCTCTCCTGTATCTTTTTGTCTTGAACCATTCTCGTCAAGGTTGAATAAAAAACATATAGAGCACCTCTTTGAACTATACTTTTTCACTACTTGAAATTATCAATATGTATCCCTTCAGAAAGAGTCTAGAGGCAATTAGTCAGGTAAGCAGCACTAAACTAAAGTAAAATATGATCCTTCCTTTCGCCCATCCTCCAAATTTTTTTTCCAGCTTTATGTCTCACTGTTCATCTATATTCAGTTAAACTACATGGCCCACTACTGCCTGAACATGATTATTTTAAAAAATTTGCCTCATGCTCTTGATTATGCCACGTTATGTTGGATGACTTCTCTTTATCTCTGTCTATAAAAATTTTGCCATGAACCACAATGTAGGTTAAATGGTGCCCTTTTTATAAAGCTTTATTGTTAAGTCAGGAGTGATCTTATGGTTCCCAGAACATCTTTAGAGTTATAGTTACATATTTTGAAACACTTGGCATATTTCCCCCTTAACTATATTTCTTTTATTTCTCCTAATGTAATGTATGCTCACTAAGAACTGGAAATATCAATCTCTCATTCACTCATATTATTTGGAAAAATACCTAGTATAGGTTTCATCATAGAAAACTTGGAAACTAATTTTTAAAGTATTAGTTAAGAAGTTAATACTTATCTGGTCAAACTTCTTATTCAATAAATTCAGTAAAAAAGCAAGAGGATATTTTGAGCAGTTATAATCAAAGAAAATCTTTAGGTAAGCAGCATTAGGTAAGCAAAAATTTTTAAGAATGAAAAAATGAAATATGAGCCATACAAATTTCTTTTTTTTTTTTTTTACAGTTGGTTGTCTTTTTTTAAATTAATTTATTCTTTTATTGAAGGATAATTGCTTTATAGAATTTTATGGTTTTCTGTCAAACCTCAACATGAATAATCCATAGGCATACATGTAGTTTTAGTTGGATATAATTTAAAAAAAAATTACTCTGCAAAGGAGCAAATGAAATGTCAAGCTACAGCCTGGGAGGTGGTCCTAAGATGGTGAAGGAATAGGACAGAGAGACCACATTTTCCCCTACAAATTCATTGAAATATCGTTTGAATACTGAGCAAATTCCACAAAACAACTTCTGAACACTGGCAGAGGACACCAGGCACCCAGAAAGGCAGACCCTCTCACTGGCGGGTCTGTGGGGAGTTTTGGAATCTCAGAGGGCAACATAACTGGGAGCAAAAAATAAATAAATAAAACCCACAGATTACACGCCTAACCACAACTCCCAGTGGAGAAGTAACCCAGATGCTTGCATCTGCCACCAACAAGCGGGGGCTGAACAGGGAGGCATAGGCTGCATTGCTTAGGGTAAGGGCCAGGCCTGAATGCCCTGAGGACAATCTGAGGGAGTTAACATGTAGCAACCCAAACCATGGGATAGACAGAAAAATAAATAAATAAATAAAGAGGGAGAGAGAGAGAGAACTTTCCTGTGAAAACCTCTAACCTAAGGCACTGCTAGGCATGCTCACAGAACAAAGAAATGAACGAATACCAGAAGAAAGCTAGCCAGCTGTGGATCGGCCCATCCCCCGCCAGAGACAGGGAGGCAGCCAAAAGCCAGTGAGAGGCATCCTCTACCAAACTGCAAGCAGGCTTTCAGTTGCTAACCAAGTCTTCCTGGGATCCTGGACTGTTGACATCTGCCAGGAGAGTTGCAGTCAGAGATCATCTCCCTAGAGGAGACATACGGCACATCTGAGACAGTGCTCTCACTGCATACCCAGGAAACCGAGTGGCTGGGACCAGGGCGGTGATAAGATGCACTGCACCTAAGGAAAGTGTGCTCACCAAGCACCTGGTCGCCTAACCTGCTCAGACCTGGGAAGGGCACAAAGTGCAGGCCCAACCAACTGTGCCTTTGTGAAGTACCTGAGAACCTGAACCCGAGTGGTTTAGACCTGGGAAGTGCATGCAACCCAGGGCCCACTGTAGACAGTTCTCCTGCAGAGCAACCTGGAGCTTGAGCAGTGCAGACTGAGTAAGCACACATGCCGTGAGTGGGGGCAAACCCAGTGTGGCCCAGACACTGCGAGCACTCCCCACACATGCCAGTGATATTTGTTTGCAGTGTTCTTCCCCACAAGACAACTGAACAAGTGAGCCCAAATAAGTGACCACCTCCAACCCTTTGTGTCAGGGTGGAAATTAGACACTGAAGAGACTTGCAAACAGAAGAATCCAAAGTAAACAGAGGGAACTGCTTGGGAAGTGACAGGTGCAACAGATTTAAACCCTGTACTTAGCACCAACTACTTTGGAAGGGGCCTATAGACCTCGAGAAGAAGTATAAGAAGTATAAGCTGGAACTATCTGAGACAACTGACCCCCACACTGCATACAACAGCTCCAGAGAAATTCCTAGATATATTTTACTATATACACACATATATGTATTATTTACTACTCCACTAATTTTCATTTTTATAACCTACTATTACCTTGCAAAAAAAAGAAAAAGACCTCATTTTTAAAGCAAATTTCATATATATATTTTTTATATTTTTGTGAGTTTTTTATTATTGTATTTTTGAGAGTCTAACCTCTATTCTAGATTTTTAATATTGAATTTTGGTATTTGTTATCAATTTTGTACCTTTAAGAATCCAATCTTCAGTACTAATTTTTACTTAGGAGTGTGATTACTGGCTTGATTGCCCTCTACACCTTTTGACTTTCCTTTTTCTCCCTCAGGTCACCTCTATCTCCTCCCTCCCCCTTCTCTTCTCTACCCAATTGTGTGAATCTCTTTGGGTATTTTGGGCTTTGGGGAACACTTAGGGAACTGATTATTAGCTAGGTCTATCTCTCTCTTTTTGACTTCCCCCTTCTCCTCCTGGTCACCTCTATCTCCTTCCTCTGTCTTCTTTTCTCTATGTAACTCTGTAAACCTCTCTGGGTGTTCCAGGCGGTGGAGAGCACATAGGGAATTGATTACTGGCTAGACTGATCTCTCCCCTTTTGATTCCCCCTCTTCTCTTCTTGGTCACCTCTATCTCCCGCCTCCCTCTTTTCTTCTCCATGTAACTCCGTGAACCTCTCTGGGTGTCCCTCACTGTGGAGAATCTTTTCTCAATTAACCTAGAGGTTTTATCATCAGTGCTGTATGGATGGAGAAGTCTTGAGGCTACTGTAAGAATAAGACTGAAAACCAGAGACAGGAGGCTTAAATCCAAAACTTGAGAACACCAGAACACTCCTGACTCCAGGGAACATTAATTGACAAGAGCTCATCCGAAAGCCTCCATACCTACACTGAAACCAAGGTCCATCCAAGAGCCAACAAGTTCCAGATCAAGAAATACCATGTTAATTCTCCAGCAGCGCTGGAACATAGCCCTGAATATTAATATACAGGCTGCCCAAAGTCACACCGAACCCATAGACACCTCAAAACTCACTACTGGACACTTCAATGCATTCCAAAGAGAAGAGATCCAACTCCACCCACCAGAATATTGACACAAGCTTCCCTAACCAGGAAACCTTGACAACCCACACTTGTAACCACAACCCACAGGGAGAAACCTCCACAATAAAGAGGAACCACAACTTCAAGCATACAGTAAGGCCATCCCAAACACAGCAATCAAAACAAGATGAAAAGGCAGAGAAATATTCATCAGGTAAAGGAATATGATAAATGCACACCAAACCAAACAAAAGAGGAGGAGATAGGGAGTCTATCTGAAAAAGCATTCAGAAAAATTATTGTAAAAATGATCCAAAATGTTGAAAACAAAATGGAGTTACAGATAAATAGTCTGGAGACAAGGATTCAGATAATGCAAGAAATGTTTAACAAAGACATAGAAGAAATAAAAAAGAGTGAATCAATAATGAATAATGCAATACTGAGATCAAAAACTCTGGAGGGAACCAACAGTAGAATAACTGAGGCAGAAGATAGGATAAGTGAGGTGGAAGATAGAATGGTGGAAACAAATTAAGCAGATAGGAAGAAAGAAAAAAAGAATTAAAAGAAGTGAGGACAACCTCAGAAATCTGTGGGACAATGTCAAACGCCCTAACATTCGAATCATAGGAGTCCCAGAAGAAGAAGACAAAAAGAACCGCTATGAAAAAATACTTGAGAAAATAATAGTTGAAAACGTCCCTAAAATGGGGAAGGAAATAGTCACCCACTTCCAAGAAATCCAGAGAGTCCCAGACAAGATAAACCCAAGGCAAAATACACCAAGACACATTTTAATCAAATTAATGTAGATCAAACACAAAGAAAAAAATATTAAAAGCAGCAAGGGAAAAACAACAAATAACATACAAGGGGATTCACATAAAGATAACAGCTGATCTTTCACTAGAAACTCTTCAGGCCAAAAGGGAATGGCAGGGCATACTTAAGGTGAAGAAAGAGAAAAATCTACAGCCCAGATTACTGTACCCAGCAAGGATCTCATTCAAATATGAAGGAGAAATCAAAAGCTTTACAGACAAGCAAAAGCTGAGAGAATTCAGCACCTCCAAACCAACACTTCAACAAATGCTAAAGGATCTTCTCTAGACAGGAAACACAAAAAGGGTGTATAAACTTGAACCCAAAACAACGACGTAAATGGCAATGGGATCATACTTATCAATAATCATCTAAATGTAAATGGGTTGAATGCCCCAACCAAAAGACAAAGACTGACTGAATGGATACAAAAACAAGACCCCTCTATATGTTGTCTATAAGAGACCCACCCCAAAACAAGGGACACAAACAGACTGAAAGTGAAGGACTGGAAAAAGATATTTCATGCAAATGGAGACCAAAAGAAAGCAGCAATAGCAATACTCATATCAGATAAAATAGACTTTGAAATAAAGGCCATGAAAAGAGACAAAGGACACTACATAATGAACAAAGGGTCAATCCAAGAAGAAGATTTAACAATTATAAATATATATGCACCCAACATAGGAGCACCACAATATGTAAGACAAATCCTAACAAGTATGAAAGGGGAAATTAACAGTAACACAGTAATACTGGGAGACTTTAATACTCCATTCACACCTATGGATAGATCAACCAAACAGAAAATTAGCAAGGAAACACAAACTTTAAATGACAAAATGGACTAGTTATACCTAATTGATATCTATAGGACATTTCACCCAAAACAATGAATTTCACCTTTTTCTCAAGTATACAGGGAACCTTCTCCAGGATAGATCACATCCTGGGCCATAAATCTAGCCTTGGTAAGTTAAAAAAAAAAATTGAAATCATTCCAAGCATCTTTTTCTGATCACTGTGTGATGATTAGATGTCAACTACAGGGGAAAAAAGCTATTAAAAATACAAACATTTGGAGGCTAAACAGCAAACTTCCGAATAACCAACAAATCACAAAAGAAATCAAAATATGCATAGAAATGAATGAAAATTAAAACACAATAACCCAAAACCTATGGAACTCAGTAAAAGCAGTGCTAAGGGGAAGATTCATAGCAATACAAGCTTACCTCAAGAAACAAGAGAAAAGTCATATAAATAACCTAACTTTATACTTAAAGCAACTAAAAAAGGAAAAAATGAAAAACCCCAGGGTTAGTAGAAGGAAAGAAATCATAAAAATTAGGGCAGAAATAAATGAAAAAGAAACAAAGGAGACCATAGCAAAAATCAACAAAGCTAAAAGCTGGTTCTTTGAGAAGATAAATAAAATAGACAAACCATTAGCCAGTCTCATCAAGAAAAAAAGGGAGAAGAATCAAATCAACAAATTAGAAAGGAAAATGGAGAAATCACAACAGACAACACAGAAATACAAAGGATCACGAGACTACTATCAGCAATTATATGCCAATAAAATGGACAACTTGGAAGAAATGGACAAATTCTTAGAAAAGTATAAATTTCCAAAACTGAACCAGGAAGAAATAAAAAATCTTAACAGACCCATCACAAGCACAGAAATCTAAACTGTAATCAGAAATTTTCCAGCAAACAAAAGCCCAGGACAAGATGGCTTCACAGATAAACTACCAAAACTTTAGAGAAGAGCTAACACCTATCCTGCTCAAACTCTTCCAGAAAATTGCATAGGAAGGTAAACTTCCAAATTCATTCTATGAGGCCACCACCACCCTAATACCAAAACCAGACAAAGATGCCACAAAAAAAAAGAAAACTGCAGGCCAATATCACTGATGAACATAGATGCAAAAATCCTTAACAAAATCCTAGCAAGCAGAATCCAACAACACATTAAAAAGATCATACATCATGACCAAGTACACCTATTCCCAGGGATGCAAGGATTCTTTAATACCCACAAATCGATGAATGTGATACACCACATTAACAAATTGAAATATAAAAAACATATGATTGTCTCAATAGATGTAGAGAAAGCCTTTGACAAAATTCAACATCCATTTATGATAAAAAAAAGCAGGCAGAAAAGGAACATACCTCAACATAATAAAAGCCATATATGATAAACCTACAGCAAACATCCTCAATGGTGAAAAATTGAAAGCATTGACACTAAAGTCAGGAATAAGACAAGGTTGCCCACTCTCACCACTACTATTCAAGTTTAGCCACAGAAATCAGAGAAGGAAAAGAAATAAAAAGAATCCAGATTGGAAAAGAAGAAGTAAAACTCTCACTGTTTGCAGATCCTCTACATAGAAAACCATAATGACTCCACCAGAAAATTACTAGAGCTTATCAATGAATATAGTAAAGTTTCAGGATATAAAATTAACACACAGAAATCCCTTGCATTCCTATACACTAACAATGAGAAAACAGAAAGAGAAATTAAGTAAACAATTCCATTCACCATTGCAACGGAAAGAATAAAATACTTAGGAATAAATCTACCTAAAGAAACAAAAGACCTATATACAGAAAACTATAAAACACTGACAATAGAAATCAAAGAGGACACAAAGAGATGGAAAAATATACCATGTTCATGAATCGGAAGAATCAATATGTGAAAATGGGTATACTACCCAAAGCAATCTATAGATTCAATAAAATCCCTATCAAGCTACCAATGGAATTTTTCAGAGAACTAAAACAAATATTTTCACAATTTGTATGGAAATACAAAAAACCTTGAATAGCCAAGGCAAACTTGAGAAAGAATGGAACTGGAGTAATCAACCTGCCTGACTTCAGGCAGGTTATACTACAAAGCTTATAGTTTATACTATACTTCAAAGCTACAGTCATCAAGACAGTGTGGTACCGGCACAAAGACAGAAATATAGATCAATGGAAAAAATAGAAAGGCCAGAGATAAATCTATGCACCTATGGATGCCTTGTCTTTGACAAAGGAGGCAAGAATATACAACGGAGAAAAGACAATCTCTTTAACAAGTGGTGCTGGAAAGACTGGTCAACCATTTGTAAAAGAATGAAACTAGAACACTTTCTAACACCATACACACACCCAAAAAACCTCAAAATGGATTAAACGATCTAAACGTTAAGACCAGAAACTATAAAACTCCTAGAGGAGAACATAGGCAAAACACTCTCTGACATAAATCACAGCAGGATCCTCTATGACCCACCTCAGAGAGCAATGGAAATGAAAGCAAAAATAAACAATGGAACTTAATTAAACTTAAAAGCTTTTGAACAATGAAGGAAACTCTAAGCAAGGTGAAAAGACAGCCTTCAGAATGGGAGAAATAATAGCAAATGAAGCAACTGACAAAGAATTAATCCCAAAAATATACAAGCAGCACCTGTACCTCAATTCCAGAAAAATAAATGACCCAATCAAAAAATGGGCCAAAGAGCTAAATAGACATTTCCCCAAAGAAGACATACAGATGGCTAACAAACACACGAAAAGATGCTCAACATCACTCATTATCAGATAAATGCAAATCAAAACTACAATAAGGTACCATCTCACGCCAGTCAGAATGGTTGTTATCAAAAGTCTACAAACAATAAATTCTGAAGAGGGTGCAGAGAAAAAGGAACCCTCTTGCACTATTGGTGGGAATGCAAACTAGTACAGCCACTATGGAGAACAGTGTGGAGATTCCTTAAAAAAACTGGAACTAGAACTGCCACATGACCCAGCAATCCCACTGTTGGGCATACACACTGAGGAAACCAGAATTGAAAGAGACATATGTACCCCAACGTTCATCACAGCACTGTTTACAATAGCCAGGACATGGAAGCAACCTAGATGTCCATCTGCAGAGAAATGGATAAGAAAGCTGTGGTACATATACACAATGGAACATTAGTCAGCTATTAAAAAGAATGCATTTGAATCAGTTCTAATGAGGTGGATGAAACTGGAGCCTATTATACAGAGTGAAGTAAGCCAGAAAGAAAAACACCAATACAGTATACTAACGCATATATATGGAATTTAGAAAGATGGTAATGATGATGCTATATGCGAGACAGCAAAAAAAGACACAGATGTAAAGAACAGTCTTTTGGACTCTGTGGAAGAAGGGGAGGGTGTGATGATTTGAGAGGGTAGTGTTGAAACGTGTATATTATCATATGTGAAGTGGATCCCCAGCCCAGATTCGATGCATGAGATAGGGTGCTCGGGGCAGGTACACTGGGATGACCCTGGGGGATGGGATGGGGAAGGCAGGTGGGAGGGGGGTTCTGGATGGGGAACAGATGTGAGCCTTTGGCTGATTCATGTCAGTGTATGCAAAAAGCCACTACAATATTGTAAGGTGATTAGCCTCCAATTAAAATAAATTATTACTATTATTTTTTAAAGCTACATCCTGAAAGAAACATTCATGACACACATCTGATAAAAGACTTGAATCCAGAATATAGTAAGAACTCTCACAATTCAGCAAGATCACCCCAAAAAGGGGAAAGGGATATTTGAACAAACATCTCACAAATAGCTAATATCCTTAGTGACAGATGTTAAACTTCATTAGTCATCAGGAAAATGCAAATTAGAATCACATAAGATACTACTGTATACCTGCTTATTGTTGTTCAGTTGCTCTGTCTTGTCCAACTCTTTACAACTCATGGACTGAAGTATACCAGGCTTCCCTGTTCTTCACAACCTCCTGGAGTTTTCTCAGTGTCATCCAACTATCTCATCCTCTGTTGTCCTCTTCTCCTCCTGCCTTCAATCTTTCCCAGCATTAGGGTCTTTTAAAATGAGTCAGCTCTTCACATCACGTGGCCAAAATGTTGGTGCTTCAACTTCAGCATCAGTCCTTCTAATGAATATTCAAGGTTTATTTCCTTTAGTATTGATTGATTTGATCTCCTTGCTGTTCAAGAGACTCTCAGGAGTCTTCTCCAACACCACAGTTTGAAGGCATCAATTCTTCCGTGCTCAGTCTTTTTTATTGTCCAGCTCTCACCTCCATACATGACTACTGGAAAAACTACAGCTTTGACTATTTCGACACTTGTAGACAAAGTAGTCTCTGCTTTTGAATATGCTGTATAGGTTTGTCATAGCTTTTCTTCCAAGGAGCAAGCATCTTTTAATTTCATGTCTTCAGTCACTGGCCATAGTGATTTTGGAGCCCAAGAAAATAAATTCTGTCACTGTTTCCATTGTTTCCCCGTCTATTTGCCATGAAGTGATAGGACTGGATACCATGATCTTAGTTTTCTGAATGTTAGGTTTTAAGCCAGATTTTTCACTCTCCTCTTTCATCTTCATCAAGAGGCTTTTAAATTACATTTTGCTTTCTGCCATAGCAGTGGTGTCATATGCATATCTGAGATTATCAATATCTTTCCCCACAATCTTGATTTCAGGTTGTGCTTCATCCAGCCCAGCATTTCGTATAATGTACACTGCATAGAAGTTAAATAGGCAGGGTGACAATATATAGCCTTGATGGACTGCTTTCCCAATTTTGAACCAGCTAGACAAGCTAAAATTATTTAAAAGACAAACAAAACAAAAGCTTAACAATACCATGTGTGTTGAGTATGTGGAGCCATGAGAACTTTCATATATTATTTGTGGGAGTGTAAATTGGTAAACTAGCTTAGAAAACAGTTTGGCAGTTTCTTATAGTTAAATGTACACTTTCTGCTTGAGCTCATTTATGTCACTTCTAGATATTTACTAAAAAAAAAAAGATGAAAATATATACCTAGAAAAATAATTGTACACCAATCTTTACAGAAAATTTACTCATCATAGCCCAATGTGAAAAGAAACCAAGTGCCCATAAACAGAGAAATAGATAAACTGAAATATTCATATAATGGCATATTACTCAACAACTTAAAAAACTAATAGATGCAACTTCTTACTAATACATGTAAGAAGTAGAGGAAATCCCCAAATCATGAACCTGAGTTAAAGAAACCAGAAAGAAAGCACATATCACATAATTCTATTCTATTGTGTCAGAAATGGTTGTCATTCTGAGGCATAAAGGGGATCAACTGCCAAAAGGCCTGAAGAAACTTTCTGGTGTGATGGGGATGCCCTGCATTTTGATTGTTGAACTCTTATGACTTTATAGTATAAAAGACCACATTTGCCCCCCAAAAGGGTAAATGCTCTTTCCTTGAAGTCTAATTATTTATATGTACATAAATAAATAATTAAATGTCTCCTTATTTCTAGTTAACTTTAAATATATTGAAATAGTGAAAATTTACTATATAAGCTGAGGATAGCTTTGGTATTACTGCAACAGTACTGAACATGAAAGAGAAATACATAGTTTTAAAGTTCATTTTCTAAAACTCTTTGAACAGATGTACTTGGTATTCAGAAATTTTAGGATAAGAATGTGATGCATGTACCATATATTACACAGCAGCTGCATTATCCCTTTAATTAAAGTATTAAGTTTTCTGTAGTGAAATACAAAAATTCATACAAAGTAAATTAAAAACTATTTATAGCCTCTTTTCAATTCAGGTTTGCTTTTAAGCCAAAATCAGTTTTAGTATGATGAAATTTCAGTTTCTAAGGATTTTTGGATTTTGATGCTGTAAATAAGATACTGTGTACCTGAAGTTCAATTTACCAATAATTATTAAGATGATTTAACAAAGAACATGCCTGCTGTTTTTCCAGGTTATAGAAGTGGTTGTAATGAACTGGGGGTACTTTTGTCACTTATAGGAATCTTGGCCAACATTACATTTCTGGCACTGTTCTTTGAGTGAGGAAATAAAATCCCAGTCAAAAATAAAGTTTCTGTTTTTAGTGGCTTTACTATGAGGATGAAGTAACATTTTTTACTTAAATGTAATATCCTTCTGCTATTAATTTTCTTCTTTATATTTGTACCTATTTCACAAAACTGCAAATGAATGAAGAATCTTTCTGCAGAAAATACAGCTTTCTTTGCTAAAATGAACAAACAAAAAGTTCAACATAAATTGAACGCAAAAAAAAATTAAAATTTTCATTAGAATCATTTCTAAGTTCTCATTCAACTGGGTCTGATTTCTTCTATATTCTGCCCATTGCTTATTGTCATGTGTGTGTTAGCATGTGTGTATGTATACACATTTGACTTCCATCCCTAAGAAAACACTGGCAAATATGGTATTGTACAGAGGTAATGTGATATAGTACCAAGAGCATGGGGATGTGATTTAGTAAAACTGCTCTTGTATTCCAGGTGCTTCTTTAAAACCTTGTGACAGAAGATAATTTAGTTTTTGTAAATCTAGGTTTTATTATCTATAATTTGAGAGCTGTAAATTAAACTTCAGGATTATTTTTAGGATAACATGAGATACACTGTCAATCATCCAATTAATAATAAGTGGTATCTATAATAATAAGTTCACTACTTTATTATTAAAACCTTGACAGAGAAATCTATGTTTGATTGAAAAGGGAAGTATAATTGTGTTAGAGATAAGCTTAAAACCTTACCTTATGAAAATATTACTCTGCTCTTCTTTACAAGACTATTATTTGTTTTTACCACTAGAATTTGGCAAGAGCTTATTTGATACTGTTTGATGAAACCATACACTCTCTACTATTTTACAATATCTACTACAAAGCCTATGGTCAGGAATTAACAATTCTACTAGTGTAAAAAAGGTTCAGAATTCTAAGGGGACAGAAGAAAATTTTCTCACTCAGCAGGAAACAGGTAAATTGCAAATGGAAGTCATTAAAAATTAAGTCTCTGATTGAACTTTGGCCTGGTGAATGAAATTTAACTTTTTCTAAGAAAGTTTGGCTATATTATCTGACAATGCAGATGAGGAAGGGTATCTTATATCAAAATATCAACTACCTACAATCAACTAGAGTCTATTAAGCCATTTATTATTTAAATAATTATTTCAGATTGATTACTTAAGTATCAAGGGCAGTTAAGCAACAGACTTAATTCTCTTTTACTTACTAATTTTTTTTTCACTACTTAGTTCTTATGGGAAATCCTATCCAGGTCATCATATCACAATTGAAAACAACTGATAATGAAAAGAATGCTAATTGGTTTCCTCTCTCTTATCACTGATTCATACACAAACTATTATTTCCACATTCTTCCTCTTGTTTGTACTCAACTTCTATATCTAGACTTTAAAGTTTTTTGGAGTAATTAGGAACTAGCATAGCATTGGTAAACTATATTGAGTCTTAGGATGATGAATGTGAACTAGGAATAATGTATTTAAAGCTACTGATCAAATATTTATTTAACAACCATTGAACAAAGTGCTAATGACAAAAAGACAAGTTTCAGTTTTTGCCCTTTTGAAACTCAGAGTTTAGTAGAGATTTGTAAACAAATTCAACACAGAATGATATGTTCAATAACAGATTGTAGCCAAAGTAATAAACATTTAGACAAATAATAAGCATGCTGGCCAGCAGAAAGGGGAACATTACATCACTCAAAGTCCTGTGTTCTGTTCTGAACCTTCTGAGGCCAAAGCAACATTGCCTCAAGTTGGGTGGTGAGCCAAGAATTATAGGTCAGTCTTTCAACTCTACCTTCTTCAAAGAGAATGTCAGGACTAAATTCATGAATTCTCAGGCTTCTACTTTCTGTTTAATTTCACCAATATCTAAAGTCTCAGTGCTCTCTTTAAAAAATAGCATCAGTTCAGTTCAGTCGCTCAGTTATGTCCATTTCTTTGCAACCCCATGAATTACAGCACAGGCCTCCTTGACTATCACCAATTCCCAGAGTTAACTCAAACTCCTGTCCATTGAGTCATTGATGCCATCCAACTATCTCATCTTCTGTCATCCCCTTCTCCCCCTGCCTTCAGTCTTTCCCAGCATCAGGGTCTTTTCCAGTCAGTTCTTCTCATCAGGTGGCCAAAGTGTTGGAGTTTCAGCTTCAACATCAATCCTTCCAATGAACATTCAGGACTGATTTCCTTTAGGAGGGACTGGTTGGATCCCCTTTCAGTCCAAGGGACTCTCAAGAGTCTTCTCCAACACCACAGTTCAGAAGCATCAATTCTTTGCCACTCAGCTTTCTTTATAGTCCAACTCTCACATCCATACATGACTACTGGGGAAAAAAAATAGCATAATTTATTGCAAAAAATCTGCTTTCTACTGCATTATGCTGTTTACCTTCCTGAGACGACGCCCAGCACCTCTTCCTTCACCTTTTTTCCCACTTATGCCACAGTGTTCCCTAAAAAATCTATTCCATAACATAAGAATTCCTCTGTACCATCAACTTCTATTCAGGACGTTTTGCCTGCCTCTGCCTCAATTGGATCCTAACTTTCTTGAGAGCTTAGTTTTTACCTCTGGCCTTAGTATGTGGCTTTTATTTTCTGTCACCTCCATACTTTAATAATGAGCAGTAAGATGAGCAGATTTCACAAATTTCTTTCCCACTATCCACTGAGCACTCCCACTGTTGGGAAGCTTGCTTCTCAGTCCAGTCACTCACTCCCATCCCTTATGAGTGGCAGATACCAACCATTCACTGAACATCTTGACACTTGAGTCACAGATAGGCCTTCGCTTCAGCCAAGATTCCTGCTGCTGCTGCTGCTAAGTCACTTCAGTAGTGTCGCACTCTGTGCAACCCCATGGATGGCAGCCCACCAGGCTCCCCCATCCCTGGTATTCTCCAGGCAAGAACACTGGAGTGGGTTGCCATTTCCATCATCCTATAAAATATCCAAGTTCATGATTTTCCAGTCCTATTCAAGACTCTAACCACTTGTTTCCAATGTTTTCCTCTGTTTCATTCTGATACATATTCTTAAAGCCATAATATGGACTGGCCATAATCTGAAGTGAATAAGTTTGAAATCATTTTTCAGATTTTTCAGTTACTCTTACATTGACTACCCTGCAACTTTTTCTTTGTCCCTTCCACACTCTCTACCTTTACTCTAACCTTAATATTGACCTAACCATAACCATAATCAAGACTATAAACATAAAGACAATCATAATCCTTCTTTCCTGCCTTCCTGTTCAATATAGATTCCATAGCTCATTTTTTTTTCCCCTGGTGAACTCCAATTTCTTCTGTTATTTCATTGCATTCATTTAACAAAATCAAATTCTGAAGGAATCCATTTTCTATGTCTTGGGCAATGAATTATACTGGAAAAAATAACAAACAGAGCAAAGTAACACTATAAATTTATCATCACTGACCTCATGTAGATAATTAACAAATCTATCACTGGCATCAATATTTCAAATCATCTATACTTTTCGGGCTTCCCTGATAGCTTAGTTGGTAAAGAATTCTTCTGCAATGCAGGAGACCTGGGTTTGATCCCTGGGTTGGGAAGATTCCCTGGAGAAGGGAAAGGTTACTCACTCCAGTATTCTGGCTTAGAGAATTCCGTGGACTGTATAGTCCATGGGGTCGCAAACAGTCAGACACAACTGAACAACTTTCACGTTCACTATACTTTTCTCAACATCTATTTATACCACACCAAACCCAAAATTGTTCAGGCCCATTATTTCCTAAAAGAGAAAAATAGAAGCTATCATATGTGGTTTAGTTTAGACGCTAAGTCTTATCTGACTCTTTTGTGACCCCAGGGATTGCAGCCTGCCATGGCATTTTCCTCTGTCCATGGCATTTTCTAGTCAAGAATACTTGAACACCCTTAATTTCCAGACACCCATTTTTATTCTTGCCATACTCTGATAAGCCTCGTGTTCTACTGCTCCAAAACAGCTCCCATTATCATCAACAATAACCTCCATATCAGTAATCAAAAAACCTATTTCATGGCTTACTTTTCTCTGAGTGGTGCTGGCCACCTGTGGTTAGAAATTAGTATAAAGTAGTTGCTAAAACTGTGGGCTCTGGAGTCAGACACCCTAGGATAGATTCCTGGATCTGCCAGTTACTAGCTGGGACTTAAAGCAATTAATTGAAAATATCTCTATGCCTCAATTTCCTTCTCTATAAAATAGAAGTAAAAGTAGTACTTATCATGGAAATGTAAAAATAAGGTAAATGCATATTTTTACAGTTCTTGGGCTTCCCTGGTGCTAACACAGTAAGGCGTCTGCCTGCAATGTGGGAGACCTGGGTTCAATCCCTGGATTGGGAAGATCCCCTGGAGAAGGAAATGGGAACCCACTCCAGTATTCTTACCTGGAAATTACATGGACAAAGGAGCCTTGTAGGCTACAGTTCATGGGATGGTAAAGAGTTACACAGGACTGAGCAACTTCACAGATCTTAGAGCATAACCTGACACCTAGTAAGCTCTCAATAAATGTTTCTATTAACTACTCTTCCCTTCTTGAATATAAACTCTTTTTGACTCCTAAACTTCATACTCTTTTGGTTTTGGTAGAAGGGCTATTTAAGTGTGTCCTGGAGACCATACAAAAGGAAAATAACATGATCAGGAATTTAATAATTTCAACTCAAATTCTTGTCATCCCCCCCAAAAATCTTACTTTTGTATATTCATATTTATTTTTATCTGTTTGGGGGAGGGTAGAAATGGCTGACATTTAAATTATTTTAATACTTATATATTTATAAATATTTATATATTTAAATATTATAGAATAAAAATGTAAGGTCTTTTCATAGACTATTCAAATATCCTTAAGTGGAAACTAAGGCATTGATTAGGAGGAGTGAGGATATTTGGGAAGACATGAATAAAGATGAAATTTTTGAATCTACTTTAAGCCTTCTTTCAATGAGGTACTGATTGTCTTCAAGATTTATCCCTATCACCTTTATTGTGTCTAGACCTATAACTAGAAAGTTCTAAATATATCCCAACAGAGATAAGTAAAAATTCAACCTAGGAAGAAATAGGCTACACTCCAAAAGATTACAATATATTCGAAGTTATATTGGCGTAAACCAAAGGGATATATGTGAGAGTATATTATTTCAGTTTTAGACCAAGGGGATGGAATATTGGATCAGGAAATATTAATCAATGTGAGGGTACTTATTCCTGAATTAATATATGATAGGTTGAACAAATAAAATTGCTCTCTTTGTGCTTAATTTTTTTTCTATATGTCTCAAGGCTCAGTTCTGTTTCCTAATAGTTCTCCAGATGATATTAACAATAAATGGTTTTAAATACTGCTTATTTTCTTATGAGTCTCAAATATGCATTTCATGTCTGTTTTTTTCTCTGAGAACCTTAGATTTCAAGCAATCACCTCATAATGCCCATTTGGATATATGAGAGAGAAAAAATTTGAACTGTATATATCTAAAACTAAACTCATAATTTATCTCCTAAAGACATTTATTCTAAAATGTTTCTCTAATGTAAATGGATAGATTATTCATTCACTTACACAAGTGAGAAACCTGGGATTGACTCTTGACACCTATTTAAACTCCATTGCCAGTAGCCAATAATCAAGTCTTATCTTTTACCCTCTAAATAGCTTTCCAAATCATCCACTGCTCTTATTTTCACATTTCCTCATTCCTTAAAATATTTCAGCACCTGACTCACCGTTACTCTTTAACATTCCAATATCTATGTAAATCACCTGTCAATATGGTGACTGAATTCCTTAACTCCCTCTCAAAGATTTTTTTTTTTTTTTTGCCCCCTATCTCAGATATTTACTTTCAGGATTCTGCTCTTATCTTTGCAAATGGAAGCACTGAAATACAACCATAATTTTCATTTCAATTTGCATTTCATCATATTCTCCAAGCAGCACTTCCTATCATGGCAACTCTAACAATCCTTTCACCATTCTGGCACATCAGCACATCAACTCTCACATCGTTGCTCTCCCTTTGTGCCCTTTCTCCTTATCCAGTTTAAATTCATGGTCAGTCATAATCATTCCTCACATATGTTCTGAATTCCTTTGATCTTCCCTCACTTTCGTGGTACTGTTACAAAATGATGACCCCAATTAAACTCTTTGTTTAGTCTCTGCTTACTTTGATAGACCAGGTCTTTCCCTTTCAAAGAAACTGGCTAACAGTTCACCAAACCTATTTTCCTTTCCCCCAGTACAAAGCTAGACAATATTCTCAGTCTTTGCCGATTTAAGGTGTAACTATGGGTTTGAATTTTAGCCAATTAATGTGAGTAGAAATGATTCATATCAATTCTAAGATTGGCATATATAAAATTTTGAGATCTTCCATTGTCTCCATTCTCTAACTTTCCAGCTGTGTATCAAAGTCCAGGATAATCTTGGAAAACCTGTGCTGAGCTTCTATTCACCAGGAGCACTGAAAGATACAGATGTATACCCTTGGATTTCACTTCTACTGCTATGTCCCACTACCAACAAGACTTCAGGTTACTAATATATAAATTTCTACTGTGTTAGGCACTAAGATTTGAGGGTTAATCTGTTACAGCAGCTAGCATTGTGTTCAAATCACTATAGAAACGTACCTGTAGAAAACACACAGCTACACCGACAGATATCACTTTTAAATTCATGATCGCAAACCTTGTCATCTAACATTAACACGTGTACGACTCTTTGCGATCCCATGGACTGTATAGCCTAGCAGGTTCCTCCATCCATGGAATTTTCCAGGCAAGAGGACTGGAGTGGGGTGCCATTTCCTTCTCCAGGGGATTTTCCTGATCCAGGGATCGAACCCAGCTCTCCAGCACTGCAGGAAGATGCTTTACCTTCTGCGCCACCAGAGAAGTCCAACATTAACACTAGATTTCCCTACTTTATTCAGTATCCTACTCTCCTAGATAATAATTCGAACTTTTCCTCAAAACTCATACCTGGTCTATCTACAATCTCATTACTAATACCTTCAAAATATATTCAGAATTTAACAGTTCTTCACTCTCAGGCCCATGCTCTCTATTTCTGCTGACTAAGAGGTCTCTAATGTCAGCAGCCAGGTGATCCTATTAAAATTCAAAGCAAATTATTCCAGACCTCAAAACCCTGCAATGGCTTTGTATTTTTAGGGTATAGTCAAGAAACTAGAAACTATATTGGATATTTCAAATTGAGGGTCTTCTTACATAGGTGCTGGATGACTTTAAAGAGCAAAGGGAACTGTGGGCAAGAACGCCAGCACTGGATCAGAGAGCAAAAGGGAAAATGTAGGTTACCAGAACCTGGGAGCTTAGGAGAAGGAGTCCACCAGGCTAGTTCTCATACTTCTGAGGGAGGAGCCGGAGTGCTGCTTTTCCTCTAAGATTGTGCCCCAGAGCTGTGCTGGAAATATCATAAAACACTAGAGGTTAGAACTAACTGCTGCTTCTGAGCAGTGTTGGCAAAGAAAAGGAAAATAGAAGGAAGTCTCTTCCTCTGCCTTCTTCCTATGTATCCTGCAGGTAGAATCTACAAGGAAACCAGCTGGCAAACGGAACTGGAAATGTAATTTCCCAACTCTGAGCCTCAGTCTCACCATCATAAAGCCACCAGCTTTGGCTACTCAGCACTCATAAAACCCCTCTACACATATTTTTACTTCCACAGAACAATATTAACAAGCATCCTTCTACACAGCAGGGTCTGACTCTCTCCTTTATCCAAATGAAATCACTCTTACACTTTTTCCCTGTAAAGCAGACTCAAAGTTCTAACATTTACCAAATCCCATCTCTAGAGGATGTTAAATCTTGTTCAGTCACAATTTAACTAAAATTGTTAGACAAAGTAATATGGATAAAATAAAAGATGAAGTAAGTTAGGAATTCCTCTGGGCTCAGATGGATTTATTCATCTGTCTGTGGTCAGTTGCTGGGATGGTTGTTCTGGTCTTTGGACTCTCTTATGTGTCTGAGGCTTTAACTATAATGCTTTGTCTCTGTTCCATGTGCTTTTTCATCTTCCAGATGGCAATGACAAGCTCTTTTATGTAGCAGTTGCAGGCTTCCAAAAGAAAGAGCAGAAGGATAAAAAGTTTCTTGAGACCTGGGCTTACGATTCACTCAATATTACTTCTGCCCTATTTTATTGGCTAAAGCAAATCACAAGGGCAGCTCATTTCAATACATGGGAAAATAGATTTACCTCCTGAAGGGAGAAGCTGCAAGAATTTCTAGTTTGCAGTACACAACATAAGAATTAAAGGAAGCACAGAGCTCTCTTTTTTCCCCACTACAAATCACCCTTTAACTGGCCCACTGTAACATGGATTTTCTAATTTAAATGCATTTCTGATTTAAATCCATTTTGCCTGGGCTTCCCAGGTGGCACACTGGTTAAGAATCCATCTGCCTATGCAAGAATAGTGTCTGGCATATATTTAATATTCAATAAGTAATTTCTGAATTAATGAATATCTACTAACCTAGTCCTAGTATTCCCTGGTGGCTCAGATGGTAAAGCATCTGCCTGCAATGCAGGAGACCTGGGTTCGATCACTGGGTTGGGAAGATCCTCTGGAGAAGGGAATAGCAACCCACTCTAGTATTCTTGCCTGGAGAATTCCAGGTACAGAGAGGAGCCTTGTGGGCTACAGTGCATGAGGTTGCAAAGAGGTGGACATGAATGAGTGACTAACACACACAACCTAGTCCTAGTCATAGTTAACTCAAGGAAATATCCAATATTCTAACTACTATCTCTTCATCCATTCTTAACCTCTGTTAATTCACTGTCAACAGTGCTGCTACTGTAATTTTTTTTTTTAATTAGTTATATGCTTGACTAGATTACAACAACTGGAGGATGAGCCCTGTACTATATATAATTACGTCTATTTATAATTACATCTACCCCAATCCCTATATCTAAAATTGGCTGACTTAGGTAAACTTTCATCATTGGAATACCTTTATTCATTTAGATGATGCATATTTCTACAAATGGCAGCTTTATCAATAATTTTTCACTTGACATTTGGTCTTAATAATCTTGTTTATAAATCTTTGCAAAATCACTTTACCTAACTTGACTTTTCATACCACAGAAACTAAGCAAACAATTCTTAATATGATCTTTGTTAAATAGACACAGGATAGGAACATGTATACCTTATGAAACACAGAAGTTATGACTGTGAAAAGTTATCTATGAACCAACTTTAGGTTTTTACCTCAAAAAAGTTTATAATAAACTGAATATGCATTCTTTTGGAAAATCCTTTGGTAATGAGACATAACAAATATCTCATTTAAGATAAACACCCATGTAAAAGACAAAAGTGCTCTAAGTCACAAGTATGAATGTATATATGGCTTTTGGCATAGTTGTTTAAAGGTGTAAAGGTGCTAGTCATTTATCAGAAGGTCTATCAACTTTTCTCTTATTTCTAAAACAGAGCATGCCCTTTTTGGTATTGGACAATACCAAATACCAATATTTTTGTGCTCTCTGTAAAAGCTGCACACTTCGAAATGAACAAGTTGAGCTAGTTTGATGGAATGATAAGATGCAATGAGGAACTGGGTTCAGCATAACCACCTAGTTGTTTCTCTTTAAATTTAAATTTAAAAAGCTCAAATCCTTTGAGCTTTGCTTACACCACTCTGGTTGTCACCTGTGTATGCCTTCTCTTCATGGATTGCAAAGGCCCAAGTTTTATTCATTTCCTATTACACAGAAGTCTTTACAGGGTAGGTACTGAAATCGGGTGATATAATCAAGTAAAAAATCAGACACATAAAGAAGTAAATTTAGTAACTCTATACAACATCAATTGAACTTCTAAACTTAATATATGTTTTTAGATTCAATTCAAAGAATAAATGCCCAGTTTTATCAGTTATGTGAAATTTGGTGTTCCATGCAATGAACAAGGATCTTAGCTCTTGTAAGTGAATGAGTGTATATTTAACAGTTCAAGTGAAGTTGAAAAGAGGGTTTTGATTTTCAAAAAAATGCTGGCTTATTTTCTTATTGTATTTTTAAACGAATACAAATTGATGTTCTGCTTGAACTACTATGTCTGAATATAAATGCATGCATGGTCATTCCTACCTTTGTCTTACTCTCTGCAGATCTTGGTCTTAGGACTTTGTAGAGCTGTCTTTCCTGTGGGCTCAGATTTCTCCCTTGCTTCCATTGGAGCACATGCTATGCAACATCTTAAAAAGCAAATTCCCTATTTTGGTAAGAGTGATTTATTTATGTGACTGTCTTAATCTCCAAGGAAAATGTAGAGTCATATAAAAAATATAGACAAACAGTTGGAGTACAGGTTGATGTCAATGAAACAGAACTTTTTTTTTTTTTAATACTGGAAACTGTGAGTGGAGTTACCCTTTATAAAACTTCCTTGCTGTCAACACAGCACAGCATGCAGCCTGATGAGACTGCATAAGCTATATTTTCACAGAGACTATTGTTAAAATGAGCCAGTCTAATCTTTACAAAATAACAATGCCTCTAATGCAAAAAATAAATCCTCCCTATCTAATGATAGAGTTGCAAAAAAATTACCAGAGGGAATTTGTTTGAAATTCGGTGCTGCCAAAACATATAAGAATATACTTACTTCTTGTCTCAAAATTGCTTTCATTGATTTATCTTTACTGTAATTATTTTTTAGTCTCATTATTTAACTTTGGCTTTTACAGGATCTATCTGGTTGGACAGCAGCTAATATTTATATGTTCCTTTAAAGTTTGCTGAGCCCTCAGATATATATTTTCTTACAAAGTAGGTATTCCTCTTATTCCCATTTCACAAATGTTTGATGATTGCTTTTGCAGATGTTACCCAAAGATGTTAAGATAAAATCTAAAGATCTAAAAATCTTAGAATATCTTCGGTAGTTTTAAATTAACAATCAGATGTTTGTATAATAAAATAAATACATTAAAATTTATTAGTGTAAACCAGCTAAAGAAGGAGAAATAATAAATCGAATTTATCTGTTACATGTAAAATCACTATTTTCATCATTGAAGAGATGTGGTTAAGAGTTATATTTGCCTACTAGTGATGGTAGTTTAAACAAGAGACATTGAGCTCTGTTTCATGTTAAAGGAATCTGAAGCTATAAAACAATGTGGCTGAGGGAAGTATATGTATGTATGTATGTATGTATGTATGTATGTATGTATATGTCTATCTGTATACTCTCTCTCTTTCTCTTTATATATATATATATATATATATATATCCCTGTATACAGGGAACTATGTTGCTTCTGCTTTGCTGTACTCAGCACATGTTTTCTGTTTTCATGGGCACAGGGTGGTTTCTGGAGCTCTAACCATCATATCGCTGTTTCTGTTAGGCTACAGGAGAAAGAGAAAGAAAAAAAAAAAAAAAAGCCTTTCCAAAAGTCCCATCAACCAGTCATCCTAGTCGCCAGAGGGCATGGGAAAGGTGGAGTCTTGGTCAGCTCATCACTACAGGGATAAAACTAAAATTTGTTACTAAAAAGAAAGAGAGAAAGGATTACAGCACATTCTTTCTGTTTTTGTTGTTCATCGATAAAAGAACAGTTTTCCTACTTTTAAGGATGATATATTTCAATCACTCCACATGTAAAAGAAATGCTCCACTAATGGGTTAAAAGGGTCCTTAATAATTCAATCCTTTGATCAAATCCTTTGCAATCAGAGGAAAAAAATTGAGTTTAGTAAGTGAAGGTGACAGTTGAAAATGTAAAATTATCTACACTGGTTCAAAGGATTACATGATGGCAGTAAAAAAATTAACTAGAAATAGAAAATGTGAAATTATTAGCAGTCATGAGTGCATGGTGATTTACATGTAAGTTCCAGTACTCTTGCCTGGCAAATCCCATGGACGGAGCAGCCTGGTAGGCTGCAGTCTATGAGGTCGCTAAGAGTCGGACACGACTGAGCGACTTCACTTTCACTTTTCACTTTCATGCAGTGGAGAAGAAAATGGCAATCCACTCCAGTGTTCTTGCCTGGAGAATCCCATGGACGGCGGAGCCTGGTGGGCTGCATCTATGGAGTCACACAGAGTCGGACACTACTGAAGTGACTTAGCAGCAGCAGCCTAGTGAAGAACAGTTTTGTTAAATGCAATTTTCTCTATTAAGGAGTTTGCAGTACTATTAACAAATAGCTGTTCCAATGAAAAACATATTATTTTTAAAGAAAATAAATAGCTATAACTTATAGCTCATTAATAAACTTTTTAAAAAAAACTATACTATTTTTCACTATATTTCCTGAAAGTATCTTGGGACCATTATGGAACCATATTTAAATTACACCTATTTCTTTTTTTTTTTTTTCCTGAAATTCTAAAAGCTAGAAAAAGTAACATCACTTCCTAGAGCCTTATTTAAGACTTAAATTGAAGAAAGCAGTGAAAACCACAAAACCATACAAGTATGATATAAATAAAATTCCTTATGATTATACAGAGGAAGTGACAAACAGATTCAAGGAATGAGCTCTGATAGACAGAGTGCCTAAAGAACTACAGACGGAGGTTCATGAATTTGTATAGGAGGTAGTGATCAAGACCATCCCAAAGACAAAGAAATGCAAAAAGGCAAAGTGATTGAGGAGGCCTTACAAATAGCTGAGGAAAGAAGAGAAGTGAAAGGCAAAGGAGAAAAGGAAAGATATACCCGTTTGAATGCACAGTTTCAAAGAAAAGCTAGGAGAGACAAGAAAGCCTTCCTCAGTGATCAATACAAAGAAATAGAGGAAAACAATAGAATGGGAGAGACTAGAGATCTCTTCAAGAACATTAGAGATACCAAGGGAATATTTCATGCAAAGATAGTCACAATAAGGTCCAGAAACGGTATGGACCTTACAGAAGCAGAAGATGATAAGAAGAGGTGGCAAGAATACAACAGACGAACTATACCAAAAAAGATCTTAATGACCCAGATAACCATGATAGTGTGATCACTCGCCTAGAGCTGTACATCTGGAATGTGAAGTCAAGTGGGTTTTAGGAAGTATCACTATGAACAAAGCTAGTGGAGGTGATGGAATTCCAGTTGAGCTATTTCAAATCCTAAAAAATGATGCTGTAAAAGTGCTGCACTCAATATGGCAGCAAATTTGGAAAACTCAGCAGTGGCCACAGGACTGGAAAAGTTCAGTTTTCATTCCAATCCCAAAGAAAGACAATGCCAAGGAATATTCAAACTACTGCACATTTACACTCATCTCAGTTCAGTTCAGTCGCTCAGTCGTGTCTGACTCTTTGCGACCCCATGAATCACAGCACGCCAGGCCTCCCTGTCCATCACCATCTCCCGGAGTTCATTCACACTCATGTCCACGAGTCGGTGATGCCATCCAGCCATCTCATCCTTTGTCGTCCCCTTCTCCTCCTGCCTCCAATCCCTTCCAGCATCAGGGTCTTTTCCAATGAGTCAACTCTTCGCATGAGGTGGCCAAAGTATTGGAGTTTGAGCTTCAACTTCAGTCCTTCCAATGAACACCCAGACTGATCTCCTTTAGGATGGACTGGTTGGATCTCCTTGCAGGTCAAAGGACTCTCAAGAGTCTTCTCCAACACCAAAATTCCAAAGCATCAGTTCTTTGGCGCTCAGCTTTCTTCACAGTCCAACTCTCACACCCATACATGACCACTCATCTCACATGCTAGCAAAGTAATGCTCAAAGTTCTCCAAACCAGGTTTGGAACCAGAAAAGGCAGAGGAACCAGAGATCAAATTGCCAACATCTGTTGGATCATCAAGAAAGCAAAAGAGTTCCAGAAAAACATCTCCTTCTGCTTTATTGACTATGCCAAAGCCTTTGACTGTGTGGCTCACCAGAAACTGTGGAAAATTCTTAAAGAGATGGGAATACCATACCTGACCTGCCTCCTGAAAGGTCTATATGCAGGTCAAGAAGCAACAGTTATGAAACAACAGACTGGTTCCAAATTGGGAAAGGAGTACATCAAGGCTGTATTTTGTCACCCTGCTTATTTGACTTATAGGCAGGGTACATCATGAGAAATGCTGGACTGGATGAAGCACAAGCTGAAATCAAGACTGCATACACCCGTGGCAGATGCATATTGATGTATGGCGAAACCAATAAAATATTGTAAAGTTAAATAATAATAATAATAGATAATAAAAAAATATATAAAATCCTTTAGACTACTGACATAAGACATTTAGAAAAATAGTAAATTACTGAAAATAACATTAACTCACAACCTCAAAATTTATGTAAGAAACATGAAAATATGCTTGGCCACACTGGCAATATAGTACCAGCAGGTTAAACAATACATTTTACCAAGAACTGGTTAGCAGAAGAATATCAACACTCTCTTTCATTACTTGAAGAACAATTGACAAAATCTTTTGAAAAGATATATATGCATACACATATATGCACTTTAGCCATATATGAATGAGTATAAATATGCACAGAGAGTATTAAAATGACCATATTTAGCATAATTACATTTCTGTAAATCTATCTTAAAGAAATAATCCTAAATACTGAAGAAGAAAAACATTTCATCCACAATCTTCAAGGTATCAGTATTTAGAAGTGAGAAAATTTATCTATTACTTCTTCAGCTGGCTTCCCTTGTGGCTCAGTGGTAAAGAATTCTTCAGTGTGGGAGACTGGGATTTGATCCTTGGGTTGGGAACCACCTTTGGAGTAGGAAACGCAATCTACTCCAGTATCCTTGCCTGGAGGATCCCTTGCACAGAGGAGTTACAGTCCATGGGGTTTCAAAAGAGTAGGATACAAGTTGGTGACTAAACAACAACTGTTCAACATGGGATAATAACTAAGTAACTAATGGTACCTACTGAGGTACCACATTGTAGCTTAGTAATGTAAAAGGCTCCAAAAGGTAAGAAAAGAACTTTAAGACATCACAGGATACCCACTACTGGGAGGTGCTATCACACTTGTGGCTGGGATCACCAAGGGAAGAAATTAGATGTACTAATCTTAGTATCTTAGTACTTCTGTTTTCCTTGAAGCCCAGAAAAGGCAGCCCAGCAAGTCCAAACTGATGCCTTTTTTTTTTAATTTATTTATTTTTTATTGAATGATAATTGTTTTACAGAATTTTGCTGTTTTCTCTCAAACCTCAACATGAATCAGCCGTAAGTATACATGTATCCACTCCCTTTTGAAACCCCCTCTCAACTCCCTCCCCATCCAACCCCTCTAGGTTGATACAGAGCCCCTGTTTCAGTTTCCTGAGCCATACAGCAATTTCCTGTTGGCTATCTATTTTACATATGGTAATGTAAGTTTCCATGTTACTCTTTCCATACATGTCCCCCTCTCTTCCCCTCCCCCCATGTCCATAAGTCTATTCTCTATGTCTGTTTCTCCATTGTTGCCCTGTAAGTAAATTCTTCAGTATCATTTTTCTAGATTCCATATATATATGTGTGTGTTAGAATATGGTATTTATCCTCCTCTTTCTGACTTATTTCACTCTGTATAACAGGTTCTAGGTCCATCCACCTCATTAGAACTGACTCAAATGTGTTCCTTTTTATGGCTGAGTAATAGCTGACTCATTTGAAAAGACCCTGATCCTGGGAAAGAATGAAGGCAGGAGGAGAAGGGGACAACAGAGGATGAGCTGGTTGGATGGCATCACCGAATCAATGGACATGGGTTTGGGTGAACTCCAGGAGTTGGTGATGGACAGGTAGGCCTGGCTTGCTGAGGTTCAAGGGATCACAAAGAGTCAGACGCGACTGAGCTGCTGGACTGAACTGAACTGAGTATTCCATTGTGTATATATACCACAACTTCTTTATCCATTCACCTGTCAATGGGCATCTAGGTTGCTTCCACATTTTAGCTATTGTAAATAGTGCTGCAGTGACAATGGGATACATGTGTCTCTTTCAATTTTGGTTTCCTCGGGGTATATGCCTAGGAGTGAGATTGCTGGGTCATATGGTGGTTTTCAGGCTGATGCTTTTGAGGTGGAACGTTTTTCTTAATTGGCCCTCCACTCTTCCTAAGGCTCCCCTCTTAACAGAGGGTAACAGTATTCTCACATGCAGGAGGGCATCAGTTTTCTTTGCCTATCTCCATGGTCACCTTAGCACACTTAGCAGTTTCTAGGGCTCCTTGCTTCCATAAAATGGAGAGCAAGGTGGGGTGGGGTAAGTTTGTGGTGCTCCCAGTCTGAAGAACTTAACAGAAGCCTGTGCCAACCACAGCTATCAGGTTCTACCTTGTATACTACATCAGACAGCAAGTACTCAGGGCTGGATGCAGAGGGGTGCACGTGCACCCCACCATCACAAAACTGAGTATAAGAGGGCAATTTGGAGATGAGAAATGGGATCCTAATAATTGACACACTCTTTGTTTACTGCTTGTTTTTCCATCTAGGAAATAAACTCTTTTTTTTTAATTTAATTTTTTAACTTTACAATATTGTATTGGTTTTGGCATATATCAAAATGAATCCGCCACAGGTATACATGTGTTCCCCATCCTGAACCCTCCTCCCTCCCCATACCATCCCTCTGGGTCGTCCCAGTGCACCAGCCCCAAGCATCTAGTATCATGCATCGAACCTGGACTGGCGACTCGTTTCATATATGATATTATTTAGAAAGATAGTAACAATAACCCTGTATACGAGACAGCAAAAGAGACACTGATGTATAGAACAGTTTTTTGGACTCTGTGGGAGAGGGAGAGGGTGGGATGATTTGGGAGAATGGCATTGGAAATAAACTTTTAAAGGATAAGGCAGTTCCAGTTCTTACAACAGTGCCTGGCCAGGACAGGTGCTCCATAAATAGTACTGAATTAACTCTGAATTATTGAAGAAAGGGGGAAATATGAGAAAAATTATCTATATCTGTGCCTTTTAGATTTTCCTGGTCCAAAAATTGCCCCTGCAAATGAAAGGCATACACCAAGGGGGCACCACCTTTCTCAGTCACCATATTCCATCTCTTTTTAATTATATGTGATGTCCTTAGGAAGTTACTTAACTTTAGCAACCCCATTTACATTATCTTAAAAGTAGAAACAACATTTATTTTAATATGTCCTTTTAAGGATTGATGCTGATCCAAAAAGGGTACATATTTGTCCAGTCAGTTCTATTATTGAAGCCACAATATACATTTCTACGCCCTGCAACTTTCAACCGCTGTGCATTTGTCATCATTTATAGGTAAGTATAGTTTCTGAATAATGATATAAACTAACATGGAACATTTATATTTGTGACATACACTAGTATAAGTGTTTTGCCTGTATTAACTTTAATGCTTCCAACAACTGAATAATTCAGGTCAGTTCAGTCGTTCAGTCATGTCTGGCTCTTCACAACCCCATGGACTGCAGCATGCCAGGTTTCCCTGTCCGTCACCAAGTCCTGGAGCCTGTTCAAACTCATGTCCATTGAGTCAGTGATGCCATTCAGCCATCTCATCCTCTGGCATCCCCTCCCTCTCCCGCCTTCAATCTTTCCCAGCATCAAGGTCTTTTCTAATGAATCAGTTCTTCGAATCAGGTGGTCAAAGTATTGGAGCTTCAGTATCAGTCCTTCCAATGAATATTCAGAACTTATTTCCTTTAAAATTGACTGGTTTGATATCCTTGCAGTCCAAGGGACTCTCAAGAGTCTTCTCTAACACCACAGTTCAAAAACATCAATTCTTCAGTGCTCAGCTTTCCTTATGGACCAACTCTCATATTCATATATGACTACTGGAAAAACTATAGCTTTGAATAAATGGACATTTGTTGGCAAGGTAATGTCTCTGCTTTTTAACATGTTGTCTAGGTTAGTCATAGCTTTTCTTCCAAGTAGCAAGCAACTTAATTTCATGGCTGCAGTCACCATCTTCAGTGATTTTGGAGCCCAAGAAAATAAAATAAAACCTGTCATTGTTTCCATTGTTTCCCCATTTATTTGCCATAAAGTGATGCAACCAGATGCCATTCATTTTTTGAATATTGAGTTTTAAGCCAGATTTTTCACTCTCCTCTTTCACTTTCATCAAGAAGCTCTTTAATTCCTCTTTGCTTTCTGCCATAACGGTGGTGTCATCTGCATATCTGAGGTTATTGATATTTATCCCAGCAATCTTGATTCCAGGTTGTGCTTCATCCAGCCCAGCATTTCTCATGATGTACTCTGCATATAAGTTAAATCAGCAGGTTGACAATATACAGCCTTGATGTAATCCTTGCCCAATTAGGAACCAGTCCATTGTTCCATTTCTGGTTCTAACTGCTGCATCTCCCATCCAAGTACTAACGAGGTCTGATTCTGCTTAGCTTCTGAGATCAGGTATGTTAAGGGTGGCATGTCCATAGACTAACTGCTGCTTCTTGACCTGCATACAGATTTCTCAGGCAAGGTGGTCTGTTGTGATCCACACAGTGAAAGGCTTTAGCATAGTCAGTGAAGCAGAAGTAGATGATTTTTTTTAAATTCTTTTGCTTTTTCTATAATCCAATGGATGTTGGCAATTTGATCTCTGGTTCTTCTGCCTTTTCTGATTCCAGCTTGAACATTTGGAACTTCTCGGTTCATGTACTCTTGAAGCCTCATTTGGAGCATTACTTTTAGAGCATGTGAGATGACTTCAAGTATGTGGTAGTTTGAGTATTGTTTGGCATTGCCTTTTTGGGGGATTGAAATGAAAACTGAACTTTTTCAGGTATGACACCAAAAGATGAACTCCCCAGGTTGGTAGGTGCCCAATATGCTACTGGAGAAAAGTGGGGAAATAATTCCAGAAATAAGGAAGAGATGGAGCCAAAGCGAAACAACATCCAGTTGTGGATGTGACTGGTGATGGAAGTAAAATCTGAGGTTATAAAGAAAAAATTTGTATAGGAACCTGAAATATTAGGTCCATGAATCAAGATAAATTGAAAGTGGCCAAACAGGAGATGGCAAGAGTGAACATTGACATTTTAGCAATCAGTGAACTAAAATAGACCAGAATGGGCAAATTTAATTCAAATGACCATTGTATCTACTACTGTGGGCAAGAATCCCTTAGAAGAAATGGAGTAATCCTCATAGTCAGCAAAAAAGTCTGATATGCAAATACTTCAATGCAGTCTCAAAAATGACAGAATGATCTCTGTTCATTTTCAAGGCAAATTATTCAATATCAGTAATCCAATTCTATACCTCAACCACTAATGCCAAAGAAGCTGAACAGTTCCATGATGAGCTACAAGACCTTCTAGAACTAACACCAAAAAAAGATGTCCTTTTCATCATAGGTGACTGGGATGCAAATGTAGGAATTTAAGAGTTACCTGGAGTAACAGGCAAGTTTGGTGTTGGAGTACAAAATGAAGCAAGGCAAAGGCTAACACAGTTTTACCAAGAGGACGCACTGCTCATAGAAAACACCCTCTTCCAACAACACAAGGGAAGACTCTACATTGGACATCACCAAATGGTCAATATTGAAATCAGACTGATTGTATTATTTGCAGCCAAAGATGGAGAAGCTCTACACAGTCAGTAAAAAAAAAAAAAAAGACCGGGAGCTGACTGTGGCTCAGATCATGAACTCCTTATTGCAAAATTAAGACTTAAATTGAAGAAAGTAGGGAAAACCACTAGACCATTCATGTATGAGATAAATAAATCCCTTCAGATTATACAGTAGAAGGACAATAGATTGAAGGGATTAGATCTGACAGATAGAATGCCTGAAGAACTATGTACAGAAGTTTGTAACCTCAGGAGGCTGTTATCAAAACCATCCCCAAGAAAAAGAAATGCAAAATGGCAAAATGGTTGTCTGAGGAAACCTTAAAAATAGCTGAGAAAGGAAGATAATTGAAAGACAAAGGAGAAAAGGAAAGATATATCCATCTGAATTCCGAGTTCCAAAGAATAGCAAGGAGAGATAAGAAAGCCTTCCTTAGTGATCAATGCAAAGAAATAGAGGAAAACAATAGAATGGGAAAGACTAGAGATCTCTTCAAGAAAGTTAGAGATAACGAGAGAACATTAAATGAAAGACGGGCATAAAGGATAGAAATAGTATGGGCCTAACAGAAGCAGAAGATATTAAGAAGAGGTGGCAAGAATACACAGAAGAACTATACAAAAAAGATCTTAGTAACTCAGACAACCACGATCACTCACCTAGAGCCAGACATCCTGGAGTGTGAAGTCAATTGGGCCTTAGGAAGCATCACTGTGAACAAATCTAGTGGAGTTGATGGAATTCCAGCTGAGCTATTTCAAATCCTGAAAGATGGTTCTGTGAATCTGCTGCACTCAATATGTCAACAAACTGACAGCTCAGCATTTTCCACAGGAGTGGAAAAGGTCAGTTTTCATTCCAATGCCAAAGAAAGGCAATCCCAAAGAATTTTCAAATCACCACACAATTTAAGAGGTAGATGCTCTTATTTTTCCAATTTTACTGAAGAGGAAATTAAGACACATAAAATTAAATGATTGATTCTAGGTTACAGAGCTAGAAGGGTTTCCCTGGTCTCTCAGCTGGTAAAGAATCTGCCTGTCATCCAGAAACCTGGGTTCAATCTCTGGGTTGGGAAGATCCCCTGGAGAAGGGAAAGACCACCCACTCCAGTATTCTGGCCTGGAGAATTCTAAGAACTGTATAGTCAGTGGGGTTGCAAAGAATCAGACAGGACTGGGCAACTTTCACTTTCACTTTATATAGCTAGAAAGTGGCTAAGCAACTAGCCACTTTGGATTTGAATCCAAATAATCTGGATTTGAATCCAGATACTCTGGCTCTAGAGACTGTCTGCTTGGCCACTGTATTTCTTAAATTAGATTGCTAATTTTATTCTTAATGCTAATTCTGGATGTTTGCATGTCTGTCTTTTGTGATTATTAACAGGAACTTCACCTATTCAGTTAAAATTTCTTAGGAGAATCTTTGGCTTAGAAAAATCACATGTTAATGAATTGAAGACACCAAGAATAGGGAGAAGAAGTGTCTCCTTTTATCAGGCTGTCTGGACAAAGCTTAAATTCAGTCAGCCTAATTGTAAACTGTTATCACTCTCTTATGAAGAAAACCCTACAATTGGATACAGGAAAATCCTATGTGAAAGCTTGTTCCTAGGGCAAGTTTTACCACTGGTCTCAGAAGCCCAATTAAAATTGATCAAAACTGTGTGAAAAAGAAAATATAGCTTTAAAAAAAAGATTGAAGGGAAATACATTAATGCAGTGGCCTTTGGATGATAATACAATGTTTTTTGTTTGTTTTCTGTTTATTTTAAAAAATTTTTTCGAAAATTTTCTAAATAAAAAATATTCTAAAAAGAATGTTTATTTTTAAGTTTGAGAAGAAACATTAAAAGCAGAAGACTTAGATAAACAAAAAGAATTATAATCATACTGCTGTATGTTAAATTTTTGCCATTTTCTTCTAAATAAATGCATACATATGTCATACTTTACAATATATTTATTTGTGTTATTTCCTCCATTGTTTGATATTTAGATGGGCTCTGTTTTATATTTTATTTAACTAATATAGCCCCAAACTTATACATTTGTTTTTTTATAATCTGTCTGATTAGTTCCTCAGAATAAATTACAAAAATGTAAATACTGGGTTAGTGAGTATATACTCTCTAAGCGAATAATGACTGACTGTCCTCCAGAAAAGTGGCTCCAGACAATTCTTTTACCCAGTGGTATGTTAGAATACATACCTGTTTCCTTACAGACACACGATGCTCCTTGGCATCTTTCTCAGCAAGACAAGCTAGACAAAATCAATAGATATTGTTTATATTTCTTTGATAACTGCTGAGATTCATGTGCATTTGTCATTTGTGTTTCTTCTTATGTGAATTGCCTGTCTTTGTCCTTTGCCCATTTTATTCACTGAATTGCTATTTTTTTAAATTTCATTTTGTTTTGATTTTTATTTACTGATTAAAAGAGTTATCTTTATTTAATATCTTGCCAAAGCTTTTACTGGTTGGTGAATTAATAATGTATGAAAATTCCTATTCACATGTACTTCATACATTGCATTTTAAAGAAAAGAAAAATTGCATAACTGAAAGACTCCTGGGGTATACTAGATGCCAAGGAGAAATGTGAGCATGAAGAGACTCTCCCAGCTTAGCACCAAAGTTACAGGAAGAATCCTGGTCTCATGATAGACTCTCAGGAATAAAAGTCTAGAATTCATTCTGGATGAGAACTATTCCCTCAGCCAGAGGGAGATTTCTCACCACCAGTTTCTTCATGAAATAAACTAGAGCTTGAGATCAAGCTTCCTAGCATATGCTTTCCAGCTCCTTTCTGCTGGTCAGGGTTACTCACCTCCCAGATCTCAGCTCAAGCACCACTTCCTTAAGGAAGTTTTCTCTGACCTTGCCCGCTAGGTCAAACTTCCCTTTTTATGTTCATAAGACAGTGTACTATTTTACAGCTTTCCACATGGTTGTAATTTTATCTGATTTTAGTGACCTGATTATTTGATTCATGTCTCTGTCACCAGAATGCATACTCCCTGAGGGAAGAAACTGTCTAATTTTGCAACCTTTCATTTCTGTCCACTTAGCTTGTCACACAGGAGATGCATGACTAAGATTTGTTGGGTAAATTGATCGCATGTAAATATGCATTGTAAAGTATAATTAACATCCCTAGAGAGTGAATACTTTGACATTTTCATGAAGTATTGACTGTAAGAGACACTTCAGATATTATTAAATAGAAAAATATAAACTGGGAAGATCCAATTTACCAGCAAAATGTACATTCTGATGCCCTAACTGAGCAAAACAATTTTTTTCTCTCTATAGTCCTTAAGTAAACAAGGTTATTTTACATAGAATGCGTGTGTGTGTGCTCAGTTGCTAAGTCATGTCAGACTGTTTGCCACTCCATGGCCCATAGCCTCTCTGTCCATAGGATTTCCCAGGTAAGAATACAAGAGTGGGTTAAGTAGATGACTTTCCATTAAATTCACTGTAACTTTTTAAAAAGGCCATAGATTAGACACACAGAGGCCTAAGGTTTATGGAAAAAAAAAAAATCTGTATCTATGCAGTCCAATATGATAATTACCAGCTACATATGACTATTGAACAATTTAAAGACAGCTAGTCAAAGTTGAGGCTCTATGTGCAAACTATCCACAGGATTTCAGAGACTTGGTATGAATAAAACAGTGAAAAAATTTAAATAATTTTATACATTGAAATTTTATTTTATTGTATTGGCTTATATAAAACATATTATTAAAATTGATTTCTTCTTAATTAATAAGGTCTAGCTTTTATTCGGTCTAGTAGGAGATTTACAGTTAAGCATGTGACACAATATATTTCCATTGGATGGTGCTGTTCTTTACTATAAATCACAGGTACAAAACAACTTGAGCTAACTAAAGTAAGCTTTATACTTATTTACTACTTATTTGGGCTTCCCTGTGGCTCAGCTGGTAAAGAATCCACCTGCAATGCAGGATACCTGGGTTAACTACATATAATAATTGAGAAACTAGAATTCTACAAAAGATGTTTGAGTAATAGAATCTGTTTTAAAAATTGAAGACTAAAATGTGCTCAATGAAAATCTTCAAATTTCCACCCAATATTCTGTTGTCTCTTATTTTACCCACAATTTTTAACAAATACAAAGGGGTTGTATTCCCTTTCTGAGGTCAAAGAAATAATCAAGTGTTGAGAAAGGTAACCAATAGCAAGCACATTTTTTTCTAACGATTCAAACTCTTACTCCTTCACATCTTGTTAGGCTGCAATCTGTTAACAATGACATTATATAAAATGATACTATGAAAAGCAGATAGACCTCAAACCTACATTGTGGGGGAGCCACGTAGTGTGCTTTGTGCAGGAATAAGTGTTATACCCTCTATAGTCTCTGAGGACTTTCTAATATAGCTCAGTATAGTTATTGATGCTAGGAAAAGTTCAATGGGCATGCTGCATTTAAAAAAATACAGGATGAGTTCTATCCAAAATTATGAAAATAAAATATTAACTTTTGGTGATTTTCTCTACTAAGAACAGCTATTCTCTAACATAAAGGGGAAAATAACAGATGGAGAAAAGTAACAGAGATGAGAAGAAAAGGGGTTATATTCTGGTTAGTCCAAGTTTTATTATAAAGGAAATTTCTTTTAAAATTTGCCATCTTTTATTATATAACATAAAAAACTTTAAGACAAATACATGTCAGGTAAACAGAATGTTGTGAAACGCCACCATAATATTGATATCAGTTATTGTAACCAAACTATTAGGAAAATGTTCTGCCTTTCCTCCTGTGCCAAATGCCATCCTCTGTGTACTTTTATGACAAGACTTTAATGGCACCTTTGGATTATTATATGCTTTGGCCTAAGCTGGTGAATGACTGTTAGGTCCGTTCACTGACTTCAAATCACATGTTATCAGTGAAACCTTCACTGCTGAGTTTCCTTTCATTGTATCTCCAGGCTGACCATTTCCTGTCAATGTCCCTTAGAACAGAGAATATACTGAAAACTGGGGTCAGCCACTGTGCTGCTAACTCTACACTTCTGGCTTAGGAAGATAAAGCAGTTTTTATTTTGTTTTGTTTCAAAATATTATTTCTTTCTTTTTTTTTAAAAAAATAGATTTTTTTGTGATTTGTTTCTTGTTTAAAAACAACAAGGTATGTTTTCAAAAGTATATGGTAATGTTCAAAGATTCACTCACTGCAAAATGAATTAATTCCTTTTGTGCACATTATGTTTCATTCAGGGATTTGTATGCTGTGTCCAGCTCACAGCCTTTGAGACTGTACAGTAGGAACAATTAATATCTGAATATACACTTGTAATATGGGAACTCATGAAAACCTAGCAAACAATCTATAATGATAATCTCATGGAAACCAGCTTTTTCTTAAAGCTCACTGTATATTGGTTAGAACTGTAATGAATATCTTTCAGATATCCATCTAAAACTTTGTGTTCCAATCTTGTGCTCTTTAAGAATAAATTTCACAGGCTACTTTTCTTATTTCTTCATCATTTTATCTTTGAAAACATAATCTAGTCATTATTTTGACCATGTCAAGGAAAATGAGTACATCAAAATATAAAAGGTAAGTAACCCCCCCAAATATAAATATCAGAATAAGAAGATTTTATTGTGCCAGGTGACCAGAGGACAAGAGTACAGCTGCTTGGAAGTGTGACAATGATCTTTGCCCTTTGGATTTTTCACATTATTATTAGACTGGCTAATGACCAAAGTGTGAGGGCTTAGAATTCTGAGCCCTTAGTAATTAGCAACATGTAACATATTTTGATTGAAATTACAGAGGGAGGTGGAGGCCACTTCTGTGTGGGTAGAAATAAGATGGAGCAGGTAGTTAACTGCATATTCCTGAAAAGGCTAATTATTGTGCTATTCTCATTGCTGCTATTTGAATTTCTTGTCAGCCCCAGACCCTGTTTCCCCAGCAGAAAGCTATCCTCATGAACAATACAATCAACTGATAGTTGTATAAAGGGGAAAGAAATCACTTATATCAAGAGGTAAAATTATTTAATCATTTTGTGCAGTCACAGGACAAAAGATATCCTTAGTCGATATCTTCAATGTAATCATTTGGCAAAAATCAGGGCTGGGTTCTCACATGGATAGGATAATGTAATTTTGAGAGATATAAGGGAGGGCTGTCCCCTGCAGAGATGGCCTTGACAGGAAAGGCAAATCTCACCCAAGGGAACAGTGTACTTACAATAAAGGAAGAGAGAAGAGGATAACAGACAGTCAGTGAGGACCTGAAAAAAAGATGTCTTGTGGTTTGTTTTAGTTTTGATTAAACCTTTGAGCAGGAGTGAGATAGGAAGGAAAATATATCAGTGAGTAGTTATCTTCAATTTTTTTTTATATTAGTATTTTTTTTTTTCATTTTGATGGTTCACTATTTTTTTGTTGGTTGATGTTTTAAACTAAGCCATGACTCAGCTTCCTCACTGGTTGAATGCCAGTTGAACCACTTTTAGCTTCTAAATGGAAAGTTCTGATTTTCTTTCAAATATTCATACTAGTGTGATTTCTCTCTTTTTTCCAAATCCCAGGGACAGATGGCAATGAAGATACCACCTGTCTGACATAAGACACCACCTGGTTGGTGCTGTGCTGGGAAACAGTGGCTGTCCCCAAGGAAGCATTAACTGTTACCTTATTGGAGATTCCAGCACTTGATGGTGCTTTGCTTTGCTGTTGATTGTGTACTGTTTTATATTTTTATATTTGATGTATATGTCTCTACAAACTGTTAACCCCTAGAGGACAAAGACAGTGCTTTTATAACTTCCAAATAACAAGAAACACAGGAGAATTAAACAAATATTTGACAAATTATATTCAACACTGGACAGGAGCTATAACAGGCTGAGCAAAACATGTTACAGAGATAGAGGTTTTTTTTTTTTTTCCCCTTCGAATTTAAAGTATAAAATGATCAAAACTGTATGCTGTGAATTTCACAAAGGATAATATTACTTGACCAGAAAATAGAAGCTAATCTTCTAAACAAAACACAGGGATGTGTCTAGTCCTTCTATCCTTTGGTGAGACAATTGGGAATTGTGAATGGGTTTGTGGAACGGTCACATATATCATGTCTCTAAAGATTTAAAAGTATAACTAGGTCTATCTGAATTTCTCTGACTGCCAGTATTTTTGATCACAGGCCAATGAGATAGAGGAAGACTTCTGAGAGGATATACCTTCAGGGGACCTCAGCAGCACATGTCCAGAGCAGTTTTTCCACTCCATTCCTCTTGCCCTTCACTGCAGCCTCAACCTCAGCTGACAAGACAATTCATGATTTTTTTAAATTAATTTATTCATCTACTGAACAAATATTTGCAAAACACTTAACTATATGTCAGGAGCTGTGTTAAGCATTGGAGATATAATGGTGAGCAACATGGTCATAGCCCTGGCACCTGGAGCACTGGACTCACACAAAGCTCACAGGTTTCACCCACAACCTGTTACACACATGATCCCTTCTGTTCTCTTTATACACACACTGAATTCAAAGTTAGGTGTCTTGCTTAGGCATTCTTGTATCTCCTGCTTGGTACATGACATGTTCATTAGTATTTGCTGAATGACTGGCTGAATGAATGTTCATCATATGTTCTTCTTTTCCTTGAGGGGGCTTACTATTTCTCAGGATGTATCCATTGCTCCTCTAATTCATGTTCATGTCCTGTATTTTAAGACCTCTTGCTGGAAAACCATAGTTTCCTATGCCATAAGATTGCTTTGACTACTCATAATCTTCTTTACCATTGTTTGGTACTGCAAGTTCCCAGCATTCTAATTCAAGATAGCTTTATTAAAATCAGAAAAAATACACAGAAGGAACAGCTGCCCTACATTTCTTAAGATATATATTTTTTCATCTCTCTCTCTCTGCCCACTACTTGTAACTATAGCTAGAAACTTTTATCACTCCTCTATAGTACATAATAAAGTTGTTAAGAGAGTAGATCCTAAGAGTTATTATCACAGGGGGAAATCAAGTAGATCCTAAGAGTTTTTTCTTTTTCTTGTATCTGTATAAGATGATATATGTTAACTAAACCTATTGTGGTAATCATTGCACAATATATGTAAATTAATCCATCATGCTATACACCTTAAACTTATACAGGGATTTATGTAATTATTTCTCAATAAAACTGAAATTAAAATTCCTTTTAACCTATAAGTTTACAACTTAGGTCTCCTATCACAATGATTTTCCATTAATAGAAATATAACAGTTAAATGAATGTGCCTTTAAAATTTTTCAATCTTTCTTTTCTGAAGGCCATCAAGCCAGTATGGGATACTTGTTCTTCATCTTTAGAAGCAATTACAACCAATCAATTGATCTGGAGAGTTTTCAATTTTAAAAGTTCTGATTCTATTATTATCCCCTCTAAGATTCTGAAGACTATCCTATGAAATGCCTGAAATATTTTTCTTTTAAACATGCTTTTCACCCTAATCTACAAATCTGACTTCCTGAAATAGTTTGTGAATACACTTCTTTTTGTTTCCCAGTTAATTACAAAAGAAGATAAAATAATTTATCTTGGAATAACTTTGAGAACTTTCACAAAATTACAACATAGGTTGCAACTTGACTTCAGTCCCATCCTTCTGCCTAATCCATCTGTTTGGCCCCAGCCCTCTAGGCCTATCTGGAGTCCAAACATCTTATTCTGAGCTATTATTAAATAGCTGGAGAAGGTGTTGGCTGGTAACTTAAATTCTATGGTGCCTAGTAATATATTTTATCACAGGATTTTATAAACATAATATCCTTGAATATGGAGCAGAATTATTGCTGGTGATGATGCTTCTTGGGGCAATATTTTAAAGTCACCTATGGTGGCCACATAGGTGGCCTTCTTCCTTGGAGAAGGAAATGACAACCCACTCCAGTATTCTTGCCTGGAGAATCCCATGGACGGAGGAGCTTGGGATTGGGCTACAGTCCACGGGTCGCAAAGAGTCAGACACGACTGAGAGACTTCACTTCATTATGGTGGCCACATGTTCCAGTCAGACACATGAACAGACAGTTTAGGGACTGCACTGTTGATAGGATTGGATAGATTTTGTAACAAAAGAAGGCACAAAGCAGGTAAAATCAGATAAATTTCTTTGTTATTTCCCCAAAAGTTTTTTAAAAAACAAAAACGTCCCCTGCAAATTGCCTACATATATGCCTCGAGATCTTTAGAGGGTTTGTTGTTGTTGTTCAGTTGCTCAGTCCTATCTGACTCTTTGTGAGCCCATGGACTGCAGCACTCCAGGCTTCCCTGACCTTCACCATCTCCTGGAGATTGCTCAAACTCATGTCCATCAAGTCAGTTGATGCCATCCAACCATCTCATCCTCTGTCATTTCCTTCTCCTGCCTTCAATCTTTGTCAGCATCAATGTCTTTTCTAATGAGTTCTTCGAATCAGGTGGCTAAAGTATTGGAGCTTCAGCATCAGTCCTTCTAATGAATATTCAGGACTGATTTCTTTAAGGTTGACTGGTTTGATCTACTTGCAGTCCAAGGGACTCTCAAGAGTCTTCTCCACTTACACAGCTCAAAAGTATCTATTCTTTGGCATTCAGCCTTCTTTATGGTCCAAATCTCATATTCATGTATGACTACTGGAAAAACCATAGCTTTGACTATACAGACCTTTGTTGGCAAAGTAATGTCTCTACTTTCTAATATGCTGTCTAGGTTTGTCATAGCTTTTCTTTCAAGGAGAAAATGTCTTTTAATTTCATGGTTGCAGTCACCATCTGCAGTGATTTTGGAGCCCAAGAAAATAAAGTCTGTCACTGTTTCCATTGTTTCCCCATCTATTTGCCATGAAGTGATGGGACTGGATGCCATGATCTTCATTTTTCGAATATTGAGTTTTAAGCCCACTTTTTCACTCTCCTCTTTCACATTCATCAAGTGGCTCTTTAGTTCCTCTTTGCTTTCTGTCCTTAGGGTGGTATCATCTGCATATCTGAGATTTTTGACTTTTATCCTGGCAATCTTGATTCCAGGTTGTGCTTCATCCAGCCTGGCATTTTGGATGATGTACTCTGCCTGTAAGTTAAATAAAAGCAGAGTGACAATATACAGCTTTGATGTACTCCTTTCCCAATTTGGAACCAGTCCATTGTTTTGTGTCTGGTTTTAGCTGTTGCCTCTTGACCTGCATACAGGTTTCTCAGGAGGCAGGTCAGGTGGTCTGGTATTTCCATCTCCTTAAGAATTTTCCACAGTTTATTGTGATCCACACAGTCAAAGTCTTTAGTGTAATCAATGAAGTTGAAGTAGATATTTTTCTGGAATTCTCTTGCTTTTTTGGTGATCCAATGGATGTTGGCAATGTAATCTCTCATTCCTCTGCCTTTTCTAAATCCAGTTTGAACATCTGGAACTTCTTAGTTCATGTACTGTTGAAGCTTAGTTTGGAGAATTTTGAGAATTACTTTGCTAGCATTTGAAAAGAGTGGTTGTGTACATAAATAGGATAGGTTATAAAACCACCCTTCAGAGGGTGGTTATGTACATAAATAGAGTAGGTGGGTTATAAAAGAAGCAAAAATAAGGAAGGGTTCGCTGATATGTGTCCAACAACAGTGAGAACAACTACCAGACTGTAGAAGTTCAACCAGTATTCTGATGGAGAGACTTCATGTAGCAAGGCCCCTAAACATTTTATAAGTCTACAGTTTGCTGACTCACCAGCTGTACAATAATGTCTTGGACCAAATGACCTAGACTTTACATTTCAAGTCTTCAACTTTTCTAGTTGAAAATTGAAGAATGCCTTTGTAATTTTTAAATAATTTGTGTCATATTATGAGGCAGTTTCTTAAAATATTTTATACATATATTTTACTAATACAGTTATTCTTAATTTGTGTGTTTGCACATTTGCAACTTTCATGTGTACTCACTATGATTACTGCCTTTTTAATCATAAAAGTTTTAAAACACTTCTACTATATATATATATATATATATATATATATATATATATATATATATTGACTTCATAGATCACAGCCTTCTCTTGCTGAAGGGGCTTGCATAACTCAATGAAGGTATGAGCCATGCCATGCAGGGCCACCCAAGATGGATGCGTCCTAGTAAAGAGTTCTGAAAAACCATGATCCACAGGAGGAGTAAATGGCAACTCATTTCAGAATACTTGCCTGGAGAACCCCATTGACTGTATCAAAAGACAAAAATATATGACACCAGACTATGAGTCCCTCCAGGTCAGAAAATGTCCAATATGCTCCTGGGGAAGAGCAAAGAGCAGTAACTAATAACTCCAGTGAGAATGAAGCAGCTAGGCCAAAGCTGAAATGATGCTCACCTGTGGATGCATCTGGTGGTGAAAGTAAAGTCTGATGCTGTCAAAACAATATTGCATAGGGACCTGGAATATTAGGTCTATGAATTAAGGTAAATTGGACATGGTCAAGGAGGAGATGGCAAGATTGAACATTGGCATCTTAGGAAACAGTGAAGTAAAAATTACCAGAAATGTGTGACCATTATATTTACTAGTATGGGCAAGAATCCCTTAGGATAAATGCAGTAGTCCTCATAGTCAACAAAACTGTCCAAAATGCAGTGCTTACGTGCAATCTCAAAATTAACAGAATAGTCTAGGTTTGTTTCCAAGGCACACTATTCAATACCACAGTAATCCAAGTCTTTGCCCCAACCACTGGTGCCAAAGAAGCTAAGGTAACTCATTCTATGAAGACCTACAAGATCTTCAGGTCATCTAGAACTCACACACACACACAAAATGTCCTGTCATCGTAGGGGATTGGAATGCAAAAGTAGGAAGTCAAGAGATACCTTGAGTAACAGGTAAGTTTGGCCTTCAGTACAAAATGAAGCAAGGCAAAGGCTAACAGAGTTTTAGTAAGAGAACATGCTGGCTATAGCAAACACTCTTTTCCAACAACTAAGGAGACTACACATTAACATCACCAGATGGCCAATACCAAAATCAGATTGATTATATTATTTGCAGCAAAAGATGGAGAAGGTATGCAATCAATATAAACAAGACCTGGAGCTACTGTAGCTTAGATAATGACCTTCTTGTTGCAACATCCACTTTTTAAGTTGGCAAGAGTAGGGAAAACTAGGAGATCATTCAGTTCAGTTCAGTTCAGTCGCTCAGTCGTGTCTGACTCTTTGTGACCCCATGAATCACAGCACGCCAGGCCTCCCTGTCAATCACAAACTCCCGGAGTTCACTCAAACTCACCTCCATCGAGTCGGTGATGCCATCTAGTCATCTCACCCTCTCTTGTCCCCTTCTCCTCCTGCCACCAATCCCTTCCAGCATCACAGTCTTTTCCAATGAGTCAACTCTTCGCATGAGGTGGCCAAAGTACTGGAGTTTCAGCTTTAGCATCAGTCCTTTCAATGAACACCCAGGACTCATCTTCTTTAGAATGGACTGGTTGGATCTCCTTGCAGTCCAAGAGACTCTCAAGAGTCTTCTCCAACACCACAGTTCAAAAGCATCAATTCTTCAGTGCTCAGCTTTCTTCACAGTCCAAATCTCACATCCATATATGACCACTGGAAAAACCATAGACCTGACTAGACGGACCTTTGTTGGCAAAGTAATGTCTCTGTTTTTGAATATGGTATCTAGATTGGTCATAACTTTCCTTCAAAGGAATAAGCGTCTTTTAATTTCACGGCTGCAATCACCACCTGCAGTGATGTTGGAGCCCCCAAAAATAAAGTCTGACACTGTTTCTTCTGTTTCCCCATCTATTTCCAGGAAGTGATGGGACCAGATGCCATGATCTTCGTTTTCTGAATGTTGAGCTTTAAGCCAACTTTTTCACTTTCCTCTTTCACTTTCATCAAGAGGCTTTTTAGTTCCTCTTCACTTTCTGCCATAAGGGTGATGTCATCTGCATATCTGAGGTTATTGATATTTCTCCCAGCAACCTTGATTCCAGCTTGTGCTTCTTCCAGCCCAGCGTTTCTCATGATGTATTCTGCATAGAAGTTAAATAAACAGGGTGACAATATACAGCCTTGACGTACTCCTTTTCCAATTTGGAGCCAGTCTGTTGTTCCATGTCCAGTTCTAACTGTTGCTTCCTGATCTGCATATAGGTTTCTAATGAGGCAGGTCAGGTGGTCTGGTATTCCCATCTCTTTCAGAATTTCCCACAAGTTATTGTTATCCACACAGTCAAAGGCTTTGGCATAGTCAAGAAAGCAGAAATAGATATTTTTCTGGAACTCTCTTGTTTTTTGATGATCCAGTGGATGTTGGAAATTTGGTCTCTGGTTCCTCTGCCTTTTCTAAAACCAGCTTGAACATCTGGAAGTTCATGGTTCACATATTGCTGAAGCCTGGCTTGGAGAATTTTGTGCATTACTTTAGTAGCGTGTGAGATGAGTGGAATTGTGTGGTAGTTGGAGCATTCTTTGGCATTGCCTTTCTTTGGTATTGGAATGAAAACTGGCCTTTTCCAGTCCTGTGGCCACTGCTGAATTGTCCAAATTTGCTGCCATATTGAGTGCAACACTTTCACAGCATCATCTTTCAGGATTTGAAATAGCTCCACTGGAATTCCATCAACTCCACTAGCTTTGTTCATAGTGGTGCTTTCTAAGGCCCACTTGACTTCACATTTGAGGATGTCTGGCTCTAGGTCAGTGATCACACCATCGTGATTATCTGGGTCGTGAAGATCTTTTTTGTACAATTCTCCTGTGCATTCTTGCCACCTCTTCTTAATATCTTTTGCTTCTGTTAGGTCCATACCATTTCTGCCCTTTATTGTGCCCATCTGTGCATAAAATGTTCCCCTGGTATCTGAAATTTTCTTGAAGAGATCTCTAGTCTTTCCCATTCTGTTGTTTTCCTCTATTTCTTTGCATTGATTACTGAAGAAGGCTTTCTTATTTCTCCTTACTATTCTTTGTAACTCTGCATTCAGATGCTTATATCTTTCCTTTTCTCCTTTGCTTTTCACTTCTCTTCTTTTCACAGCTATTTTTAAGGCCTCCTCTGACAGCTATTTTGCTTTTTTACATTTATTTTCCATGGGAATGGTCTTGATCCCTATCTCCTGTACAATGTCACGAAGTGTGCTGGCTATGAGGGACCACGCAGAAGCACATTGGCTGTGATCGGACGGCACAGAGGCGCTCTGGCTGTGACGGACCACACAGAAGCATGGCTGAGAGGAGCTACCCCTCACCCTAAGTCAGGGGCGGCAGCTCAGAGGAGCAACCCCATGTCCAGGAGCGGTGGCTGCACGGGCACAGGAGGGCCAAGAATAGGTACTCCACGTTCAAGGTCAGGAGGGATGGCTGTGAGGAGATACCCTTCATCCCAGGTAAGGAGCAGCAGCTGCACTTTGCAAGAGCAGCCATGAAGAGACACCCCATATCCGAGGTAAAAGAAACCCAAGTAAGATGGTAGGTGTTGCGAGAGAGCATCAAAGGGCAGACACACTGAAACCATGATCACAGAAAACTAGTTAATCTGATCACGCAGACCACAGCCTTGTCTAACTCAATGAAACTAAGCCATGCTGTATGGTGCCACCCAAGACAGGCGGGTCATGGTGGATAGGTCTGACAGAATGTGGTCCACTGGAGAAGGGAATGGCAAACCACTTCAGTATTCTTGCCTTGAGAACCCCATGAACAGTATGAAAAGGCAAAATGATAGGATACTGAAAGAGGAACTCCCCAGGTCAGTAGGTGCCCAATATGCTACAAGAGATCAGTGGAGAAATAACTCCAGAAAGAATGAAGGGATAGAACCAAAGCAAAAACAATACCCAGTTGTGGATATGACTGGTGATAGAAGCAAGGTCCAATGCTATAAAGAGCAATATTGCATAGGAACCTGGAATGTTAGGTCCATGAATCAAGGCAAATTGGAAGTGGTCAAACAGGAGATGGCAAGAGTGAATGTCTACATTCTAGGAATCAGCGAACTTAAATGGACTGGAATGGGTGAATTTAATTCAGATGACCATTATATCGACTACTGCAGGCAGGAATCCCTTAGAAGAAATGGAGTAGCCATCATGGTCAACAAAAGAGTCCAAAATGCAGTACTTGGATGCAATCTCAAAAACGACAGAATGATCTCTATTTGTTTCCAAGGCAAACCATTCAATATCACAATAATCCAAGCCTATGTCCCAACCAGTAAAGCTGAAGAAGCTGAGGTTGAACAGTTCTATGAAGACCTACAAGACCTTTTAGAACTAACACCCAAAAAAGATGTCCTTTTCATTATAGGTGACTGGAATGCAAAAGTAGGAAGTCAAGAAACACCTGGAGTAACAGGCAAATTTGGCCTTGGAATACACAATGAAGCAGGGCAAAGGCTAATAGAGTTTTGCCAAGAGAATGCAGTGGTCATAGCAAACACCTTCTTCCAACAACACAAGAGAAGATTCTGCACATAGACATCACCAGATGGTCAACACCGAAATCAAATTGATTGTATTCTGTAGCCAAAGATAGAGAAGCTCTATACAGTCAGCAAAAACAAAACTGGGAGCTGACTGTGGCTCAGATCATGAACTCCTTATTGCCAAATTCAGACTGAAATTGAAGAAAGTAGGGAAAACCACTAGACCATTCAGAAGTCAAATCCCTTATGATTATACAGTGGAAATGAGAAATAGATTTAAGCGACTAGATTTGATAGAGTGCCTGATGAACCATCGATAGAGGTTCTAGGCCATTCAGGTATAACCTAAATAAAATCCCTTATGATTATACAGAATACATTCAAGTGGTTAGACCTGGTAGACAGAGTCCCTGACAGACAAAGATTAGTAACATTTTACAGAAGCCAGTGATCAAAACCATCCTAAAGACAAAGAAAAGGAAGAAGGCAAATTTGTTGTCTGAGGAGGCTTTACAAATAGCTGGGGAAAGAAGAGAAGTGAAAGGCAAGGGAGAAAGGGAAGATATACCCACCTGAGTACAGAGTTTTAGAGAATAGCAGGGAGAGATAAGAGGGCTTCCTTAAATAAACAATACAAAGAAACAGAGAAAAATAATAGCATGGGGAATATGAGAAATATCTTCAAGAAAACTGGAGCTATATAATAGGGAATATTTCATGCAAGGATGGACATGATACAGGAGAGAAACATCAAAGACCTAACAGAAGCAGAAGAGGTAGCAAGAATACATAGAAGAACTATACAAAAAAGACCTTAAGTATCCAGCTAACCACAATGATGTGGTCAATCATCTAGAGCTGGACATTCTGGAGTGTGAAATTAAGTAGGTTTTAGAAAACATGACTATGAACAAAACTAGTGAAGGTAATGGAATTCCACCTATTTAAAATCCTAAAAGATGATGCTGTTAAAGTGAGGCACTCAATATGTCAGCAAATTTTAAAAACTCAGCAAGTCTGAAAAAGATCAGTTTTCATTCCAATCCTAAAGAAGGGTAATGCCAAAGAATGATCCAACTAATGTACAATTGTGCTCACTTCACATGCTAGCAAAATTATATTTAAAAACCTTCAAGTTAGGCTTCAACAGAGCGTGAAACAAGAATCTCCACATGTACAATCTGGGTTTAGAAAAGGCAGAATAACTAGAGATCAAATTGCCAACATCTTCTGCTTCATTAACTACAGGAAAGCCTTTGACTGTGTGGATCACAATGAGCTGTGGGAAATTCCCACAGCTAGGAGTCCCAGACACTCTTACCTGTTTCCTGAGAAACCTGTATGTGTGTCAAGAAGCAACATTTAGAAAGACATGAAACAATAGACTGGATCAAAGTCAGGAAAGTAGTACAAGGCTGTGTATTGTCACCCTGCTTATTTAACTTATATGCCGAGTACATCATGTGAAACATCAGTCCTGATGACTCATGAGCTGGAATAAAGATTACCAGGAAAAATATCAACAACCTCAGGTACATAGATAATACAATTCTAATGGCAGAAAGTGACAAGGAACTAAAGAACCTCTTGATGAGGGTGAAAGAGGAGAGTGAAAAAGTTGGCTTGAAACTCAACATCATAAAACTAAGGTCATGACATCCAGCCCCATCACTTCATAATAAATAGAAGGGGGAAAAGTGGAAGCAATGATGGATTTTCTTATTTGGGCTACGAAATCACAAGGAAATCTATGACAAACCTAAGCAGAGAATTAAATAACAGACACATCACTTTGCCAATTAAGTATAGTCACAGCTATGGTTTTTCCAATAGTGATGTATGGATATGATAATTGAACCCTGAAGAAGGCTAAGCACTGAGGAATTGATGCTTTTGATTGTTAGTGCTAGAGAAGACACTTGGGAGTCCCATGAACTGAAAGGAGATCAAATCAGTTGATCCTAGAGGAAATTAACCCTGAGTATTCATTGGAAGGACTCTTGCTGAAGCTGAAGCTCCAATACTTCAGGTATCTGATTTGAAGAGCTGACTCACTGGAAAAGACTCTGATGCTAAAAGATTGAAGGCAAAATGAGCAACAACAACTATCTATGTATACCTATATCTATACACGTGAATATATATAATAAAGGAAATATTCATAAGTGTATATGATAAATACAAGTTCCATGCAAGTTTTGTTGTTGCTTAGTAGCTAAGTTGTGTCCAACTCTTTGGGACCCCAAGGACTGCAGTGCCAGGCTTCCCTGTCCTTCACTAACTCCCAGAGTTTGTTAAAACTCATATCCAAGGAGTTGGTGATGCTACTGAACATCTCATCCTCTCTGGCCTCCTTCTCTTCCCGCCTTCTATCTTTCCCAACATCAGGTCTTTGCCAGTGAGTCAACTCTTCACATCAGGTGGTCAAAATATTGGAGCTAAGCTTCAGTTCTTCTCATGAATACTCAGGGCTGATTTCCTTTAGGACAGACTGATTTTATTTCCATGCAATCCAAGGGACTCTCACCAGTCTTCTCTATCACCGCAATTTAAAAACATCAGTTCTTCAGTGCTGAGCCTTCTTTATGGTCCAACTTGCCCATCCATACCGGACAACTGGGAAAAACATAGGTCTGACTCTATGGACCTTTGTCAGCAAAGTGATGCTTCTTAATATTCTGTCTGGGTGAATGGCATCACTAACTCAATGGACATGAGTCTGAGCAAACTCCAGGAGACAGTGAAGAACAGGGAAGCCTGGTATGCTGCAGTCCATGAAGTTATAGAGTCAGATGTGACTAAGTAACTGAACAACAAACAGCAACTAGCTTTGTCATGAGGTTTCCTTCCAAGGAGCAAATGTCTTTTAATTTCATGACTACAATCACCATCTGCAGTAATTTTGAAACCCAAGAAAATCTCTCACTCTTTCTACTTTTTCACCATCTATTTGCTATGAATTGATGGGACCAGATGCTATAATCTTAGTTTTTTAATGTTGAGCTTTTTAAAATTTTACTTATTTATTTTTATTGTAAGATAATTACAGTAGTGCACCCATGGCTGATTCATATTGATACATGATAAAATCCATCACAATATTATAATGTTGAGTTTTGAGCCAGCTTTTTCATGCTCCTCTTTCATCTTCATCAAGAGGCTCTTTAATTTCTTTGCTTTCTGCCATTAGAGTGGTATCATCTGCATATCTGAGGTTGTTGATGTTTCTCCCTGAAATCTTGTTTCCAGCTTGTGATTCATCCAGTCTGGCATTTTGCATGATGCACTCTGCATATAAGTTAAACAAGCAGAGTGACAATATACAGCCTTGTCATACTCCTTTTCCAATTCTGAACCAGTCAGTTGTTCCATGTCCAGTTCTGTTGCTTCTTGACCCACATGCGGGTTTCTTAAGAGACAGGTAAGGTGATGTGTTATTCCCATCTGCTTAAGAACTTTTCACAGTTTGTTGTGATCCACACAGTCAAAGACTATATCATAGTCACTGAAGCAAAATAAGATATTTTTCTGTAATTCCCTTGCTTTCTCTATGATTCAGTAACTTGTTGGCAACTTGATTTCTTTCCTCTGCTTTTTATAAATCCAGCCTGCACATCTGGAAGTTCTGGGTTCATGTTCTGCTGAAGCTTGAAAGATTTTGAACATTACCTTGCTAGCATATGAAATGAGTACAATTGTATGGTAGTCTCAACATTCTTTGAAATTGCCCTTCTTTGGGATTGGAAATAACAGAACTTTTCTAGCCCTTGGCCACTGCTGAGTTTTTTAAATTTGCTGACATATTGAGCACACTACTTTAACAGCATCATCCTTTAGGATTTTAAATACCTCAGCTGGAATTCCATCACCTTCACTAGTATTTTTCATAGTAATGATTCCTAAAGGCTGCTTGACTTCACACTCCAGGATGTCTGGCTCTAGGTGAGTGACCACACCTCGTGGTTATCCAGGTCATTAAGTTCTTATGTGTATTTTTTCCTTAATATATATGTATTTTATTGAAATATTGTTGACTTACAATGTTTCAGATGCACAGCAAGGTGATTCAGTTGTACATATACACATATATTATTTTTGAAATTATTTTCCATTTTAGGTTATTGCAAGATATTGACTATAGTTCCCTGTGTTATATAGTAAAGCTTTGTTGTCTATTTATATTTTTAACTAGAAATCTAGCATTCTATTCATACTAACTCAAACAAGCAGAATCAAAATGTCACAATTTTTTTAGTTAAACAAAGATTCATAAGTTTTCTAAAATATGTTTTTTATACATATATGTTATATATACACATAAAAGCTTTTCTACTACACTTGGTAAAGGCTTGATAAAGAACTTTAAAAAAAGACCAGATGGAGATATTTGAAAACATAAACTAAATGAAATGGGAGCACTGAATATGAAATAGAAAAAAGAGAAACAAACTAGAGAAAAGTAAAAAATCATCATTAGTCTAGTTGTTTTAAAACCTCTTTTAAAGCTTCTTATTAGACACAATTTTATTTTCCAAAAAATTCCAAAATAATTCTGAAATGCATCTGGAATTTAAAAGTGATTACAGGTTTTTGTTTTTGTTTTTTTATTAGGTGGTTGTTTGGTGATATAGAATTCTATAATTTTTCTGTTGACCTATCTTGATACAATGGTATTGTGAGTAATAGTTACATAATCACAATAGTAAAAGATGTCGATCAGTTTTCACAGACAAAAGTAAAAGATAATTACAGTTGCAAGGGAACATGATTAACCTAACAATAAAAAATAATTACATACAATTTGGGGGTTCAGGTAGAGTGATATGATAACTGGAAATGCATACATGCACATGTTTTCATCCACTCAGTCAGTCCATGTCTTTTGGTTGGTGCATTTAACACATTTACAATTGAGGTAATTATGTGGCTCAGATTGTAAAGAATCTGCTTGCAATGCTGGAGACCTGGGTTTGATCCCTGGGTTGGGAAGATCCCCTAGAGGAGGTCATGGCAACCCACTCCAGTATTCTTGCCTGGAGAATCCCTGTGGACAGAGGAGCTTTGTGGGCTGTAATCCACAGGGTCACAAAGAGTTGGACATGATGGAGTTAGCACAGCACAGCACATGATCCTCTTACCATTTTCTTAATTGTTTTGGGTTTATTTTCTGTAGGTCTTTTCCTTATCTTGAGTTCCATGCCTATAGAATTTCCTTTAGCATTTATTGTGAAGTAGATTTGGAGGTGTTGAATTCTCTTAATTTTTGCTTGTCTAGAAGACTTTTGATTTCTCCATAAAATCAGAATGAGAGTCTTGTTAGGTAGAGAATTCTTGGTTGTAGATTCTCCCTTTTCATCACTTTAAATTTATCATGTTGTTCCCTTATGGCGTAGAGTTTCTGTTGAGAAATTAGGTGATAACCTGATGGGACTTCCCTTGTAGGTTGTTTGTCACTTTTTCCTTGTCGCTTTTAATATTTTATCTTTGTCTTTAATTTTTGTCAGTTTGGTTGCTATGTGTCTCAGTGTGTTCTTTGGATTTATCCTGCCTTGGCTCTCTGTGTTTCCTGGACTTGATTGAGTTTTCAGCTATTATCTCTTCAATATTTTCTCAGGTCCTCTCTTCTTCTTCTGGTATCACTAGAAGGTGAATGTTGGTGCATTTAATGTTGTCCCAGAGATCTTTTAGGCTGTCTCTTTTGTATATTCTGTTCTGTGCTAGTGATTCCACCATTATGTCCTCCAGATCATTCATTTGTTCTTCTGCCTCAGTTATTCTGCTATTGATTTCTTCCAGTATAGTATTCATCTCTGTTTGTTCTTTAGTTCTTCTAGGTCTTTGGTAAACATTTCTTGGATCTTCTCCATTGTTTTCCTGGATCATTCGTACTATCATTATTCTGAATTCTTTTTTCTGGTATGTCTGGAATATCTCCACTTCATTTAGTTGTTTTCATGGGGTTTTATCTTGTCCCTTCATCTGGGACATAAGTTTCTATTTTTTCACCCTGATAAGTTTTCTGTAATGTGGTTTTTGTTCTTCTTGCTTCTTGAGGCTAAAAGGCTTGAGTAAGCTTCCTGATGGGAGGCACTGGCAGTGAGAAAAACTGAGTCTTGCTCTGTTGAGCAAGATCTTGTTCAGTAAAGCTTCAATCCAATCATCTGCTGATGGGTGGGGTTGCACTCCCTCTGTTAATTGTTTGGCCTGAGGAAATTCAACCCTGTGGTCCTAAGGGCTCTATGGTGGGGTCAATGGTAAACTCTGAGTGAGTTTATACCAAAGGGGACCTTCCAGAACTGCTGCTGCCAGTGCCCCTATCCCTGTGGTGAGCGTCTGCTGACCCACACCTCCACAGGAGGCCTTTCAACACTAGTAGGTAGTTTTGGTTCAGTCTCCTGTGGGGTCACCACTCCTTTCCTCTAGGTCTTGGTGCAATAATATTTTGTTTGTGCACTCCAAGACTGGAGCCTCTGTTCCTCCCAGTCCTGCGGAAGTCCTATAATCAAATCCCACAGCCTTCAGGGTCAGATTCCATAGGGATTCCCAGTCCACTTTTTGGATCCCCAGGCTGGGAAGCCTGTCATGGGATTCAGAACCTTCACAACAGTGGGAGAACTTCTTTGAAATTATTGTTCTCCAGTTTGTGGGTCACTGACCCAGCAGGTGTAGGATTTGATTTTATCATGATGGCACCCTTCCTACCATCTCACTTCCCTGGTGGCTCAGACAGTAAAACAGTGTCCTCCTGTTGAAGGCTGTTCTACAACTAGTTGTGATTTTGGTGCTCTCACAGGAGGAGATGAGCATACATCCTGCTCCTCTGCTATACTGAACTGTAAGCCCTCTTCTGTGTATTCTTGTCACCTCTTCTTAATCTCTTCTGTTTCTGTTAGTTATTTAGCGGTTCTGTCCCTTATTGTGCCCATCCTTGCATGAAATGTTCCCTTGATATCAACAATTATCTTGAGGAGATCTTTAGTGTTTCCCATTCTATTGTTTTCCTCTGTTTCCCTGCATTGTTCATTTAAGAAAGTTTTCTTATCTCTCCTTGCTATTTTCTGGAACTCTGCATTCAGGTGGATATATCTTCTTTTCCTTTCTTTGCCATTTGTAAAGCTTCCTCAGACAACAACTGTGCCTTCTAACATCTTTCTTTTCTTTGGGATGATGTTGGTCACTGCCTTTTGTACAATGTTACAAACCTCTGTCCATGGTTCTTCAGGCACTTTGTCTACCATTTCTAATCCCTTGACTGCATTCCTCACCTCTACTGTATAACCACAAGGGATTTGATTTAGGTCATACCTGACAGACCTAGTGGTTTTCCCTACATTCATAGACTTAAGCTTGAATTTTGCAATAAGGAGCTGATGGTCTGAGCTCAGTCAGCTCCAGGCCTTGTTTTTACTGACTGTATACAGATTTTATTCCTCAAAGAAAATAATCAATATGATTTTGGCATTGACCATCTGGAGAGGTCCATGTGTAGAGTGGTGTCTCGTGTTGTTGGAAGCGAGTGCTATGTTCAGCATGTTCTAGTGCAAAGCTTTGCTAACCTTTGCTGTCCTCATTTTGTACTACAAGGCCAAATTTGCTTGCTTCTCCAGATATCTCTTGACTTCCTATTTTTGCATTCCAATTCCCTATGAGGAAAAGAAGATCTTTTTTAACATGCAAGTTAAAAATACCTAATATTTAGAAATCTAGGTTATTATGTAAATAAATAATGACATCTCCATTTGTTTTCCCTGTCATTCAGTAAAAATACTCATTGTTGTTGATCAGTTGTTCAGTTGTGTCTGACTTTTTGCAATCCCATAGACTGCAGCATGACTGGCTTCCCTGTCCTTCACTATCTCCCAAGGCTTGCTCAAATTCATATCCATTGAGTCGATGATGCCATCCAACCATCTCACCCTCTGCCATCCCCTTCTCCATCTGCCTTCAACCCTTCCCAGCATCAAGGTCTTTTCTAATGAGTGCATTCTTTGCAACAGGTGGCCAAAGTATTGGAGCTTCAGCATCAGTTCTTCTAATGAATATTCAAGACTGATTTCTTTAGGATTGACTGGTTTGATCTTCCTGCAGTCCAAGGGACTCTCAAGAATCTCCTCCAACACCACAGTTCAAAAGCATCAATTCTTCCACACTCAGCTTTCTTTATGGTCCAGCTCTCACATCCATACATGACTACTGGAAAAACCACCACTTTGAGTAGATGGACCTTTGTTGGCAAAGTAATGTCTCTGCTTTTTAATATGCTGTCTAGGTTGGTCATAACTTCGCTTCCAAGGAGCAAGCATCTTTTAATTTCATGGCTCACCATCTGCAGTGATTTTGGAGCCCAAGAAAATAAAGTCTATCTTTGTTCCACTGTTTCCCCATCTATTGGCCATGAAGTGATGGGACCAGATGTCATGATCTTCATTTTTTGAATGTTGAGTTTTAAGCTAGCTTTTTCATTTTCCTCTTTCACCTTCATCAAGAGGCTCTTTAGTTCATCTTTGCTTTCTACCATATGAGTGGTGTCATCTGCATATCTGAGGTTATTGATATTTCTCCTGGCACTCTTGATTCCAACTTGTGCTTCACCCAGCCTGACATTTTGCATGATGTATTCTGCATATAAGCTAAATAAGCAGAGTAACAATATACAGTCTTGACATACTCCTTTCCCAGTTTGGAACCAGTTCGTTGTTCCATGTCCCATGAAATCCCAAAATAGAAAAGCAAAGACTCAAAATTATTTCTGTCCTCTCAGGTTTAAATTCTGCTTTTTCATCCACTTAAGTAACTCTTACTATGTTTTATTTTTTTCTTTTTCATCTTGAAGTTATATTTAGTATTCCAAAGAAAACATGTGAGATAGATTTAATTTACAAGGCATTATTAACTTAGTGAATGACCATGTACCCAAAACATCTGGGCTTTTTTCTATCCAGTCTTCCTTCCTCACCTTCTAAGCATAACCACTACTCTGGATTTATGTTTGCATTCTCCCTCAATTTTTATTTTTTTTTTAATTTTTTACTTTACAATATTGTAAATTTTACTGTGTATGTATACAGTGCTAAATGCTTTATTGTTTTTTCTTCAGCTCAAAGAATATTATCATACAATATGGAATTTGCTTTTTTCATTCAACATTAGATCTCTAAGATTCTTTTTGTACATAAAGGATTTATAGTGTTTTTTACATGCTGATACCATAATATATTTTTATATTGTTCTGTTGGTGAACATTTGGGATTTCCAAGTTTTTTGATACTATGAACTGGTGCTGTGAACATTCTTTTACGTCTAGTGCCTATGTATAAGCATTTTTAAAAAAATAAGTATTGGGGAGAATTGCTGATTGTAGTGTATGAACACTGTATATTGTCACCCTGTTTATTTAACTTGCAGAGTACATCATGAGAAACGCTGGACTGCAAGAAGCACTAGCTAAAATCAAGATTGCTGGGAGAAATATCAATAACCAAGGATATGCAGATGACACCACCCTTATGGCAGAAAATGAAGAACTAAATAGCCTCTTGATGAAAGTGAAAGAGGAGAGTGAGAAAGTTGGCTTAAAGCTCAACATTCAGAAAACTAAGATCATGGCATCCAGTCCCATCACTTCATGGCAAATAGATGGGGAAACAGTGGCTGACTATTTTTCTGGGCTCCAAAATCATTGGAGATGGTGATTGCAGCCATAAAATTAAAAGATGCTAACTCCTTGGAAGGAAAGTTATGACCAACCTAGACAGCATATTAAAAAGCAGAGACATTGCTTTGTCTAGTCAAGGCTATGGTTTTTCCAGTGGTCATGTATGGATGTGAGAGTTGAAAGAAAACTATAAAGAAAAGCTATAAAGTTTTCTATAAAGAAAGCTGAGCACCTAAGAATTGATGATTTTGAACTGTGGTGTTGGAGAAGACTCTTGAGAGTCCCTTGGTCTGCAAGGATATCCAACCAGTTCATTCTAAGGCAGATTGGTCCTGGGTGTTCATTGGAAGGACTGATGCTGAAGCTGAAACTCCAATACTTTGGCCACCTGATATGAAGAGCTGATTCATTTGAAAAGACCCTGATGTTGGGAAAGATTGAAGGCAGGAGGAGAAGGTGACAACAGAGGGTAAGATGGTTGGATGGCATCACCAACTCAATGGACACGAGTTTGGGTAGGCTCTAGGTGTTGGTGGTGAACAGGCCTGGCATGCTGCAGTCCATGGGGTCACAAAGAGTCAGACACGACTGAGCGACTGAATTGAACCGAGTGTATTGAACATCTTGTTTAGTAGAAAATGCTAATTATTCATTAATTTTATTATTTAAAATGATAATAAAATTAACGTTCATTTTCTAAGTTTCTTACATTATATGTCTTTACCAATATTTGGTATCATCATACTTCATAATATTTTCCAACTTAAAGAATAAAAGAGAGTATCACTATGTTCTTAATTTGCATTTCTCTGATCATTAATGATATTGATTCCTTTTCATGTGGCATCCCAGGTGGCTCAGTGGTAAGAACCTGCCTGCCAAGCAGGAGATACAGGAGATGCAATTTTGATCCTAGGGTTTGGAAGATCCCCTGGTGCCGGGGACCAGCCCCGGCTGATCCAGGGTATTCGAAGGAGAGATGGCATAGGCGAAGATCAGGAGACAATTGCTTAATTAAATGTTAATTAAGGATATAAAGAGTAATAGAATGAGGATAGCTCAGTGAGGAAATTTAGTGGAGAAAAGCGGCTGAAATAAGGATAGCTCAGTAGGAAAATTCAGTGAAGAAAAGAGGCTGAATAAAATTCCAAAGCAGGGAATTAATGTCACCTACGAAGGCCACAGGCATCCTCCCGTTCTCCCGAAGGAGAGGAGACACTAAGGCCTCCCCGGTCGGATCTTAGAAGCCCAGGCAAAATTAGTAGGCTTGACGAGCTTCCCCGCCTCAGAGGAAAAATTCAGCCAGAAGGTGAAAGAAAGGACGACATGGGGAGACCAAATTCCGGTGAACAAAAGGACATACTTTATTTTCCAAAGCAGTTTTATACCTTAAGTTGTGCATAGAGGATAATGGGGGAAGGGGTAGAGGCATGCAAAGACAGCAGTTCCTGATCCTTATCGAAGTCAGGCTTTCAAACTTATCATATGCAAAAGTTTAGGTGATTTACATCATCTTCTGGCCAGGAAGCCTGTTAACATTTTAAGAAACTTATTTTTCTCTAAAGGTGATTATTCTAAAGTCAGGCGCCAGCCTCCAAAAAGCATTGGAGAAAGTTGCATTCTTATAGGGCAAAGGTGAGGTGGGCTCAATCAAGAAAAGAATTAACTCAAGGGTCCAAGATTACAAACATTGAGGCTACTACTTACATTTCTATACACCCATTATATCAATCAATACACTGCCAAGGACACAGTAGGTAAGGGATATGGAGACTTAGCAGCAAACATTGGCCCAACAAGTGAAAAACCCTTCACCAATACAATTTCTAATCAATCTTTTAACTACTCAAAGGAATCTGTGTTTAGACAGTTTAGAACATCTCCTGCCTCTCACAGTTGGGAGGCTCTGAACAATCACATGTGGCCGGAAAAAACCTATTCAGGCAGGCTAGAGGACTTCCAAAGGAGTTTGTAGGTTGAAACACTGTCACACCCAAGAATTATTAACTGGAGCTGTAAGCTAACTCTTTTTTCAGAGAGAGGTAGTGGGGGACAGCCCCCCATAAAGTCAGAGGTGTAGCTGAAAGCACAAAGCAGAAAGTAGGCAGACTCTGGTTTTGGGGGTAGATTGCTCGAAAATTTCCAGGGAGACTCCTGAGGCTTGATCCCGCCTTTGCGTATGCCAAGCCTCCTTCCTCATGACCTTTGCCAGGGATGGAGCTCGCTCCCCGCACCCTGGAGGAGGAAATGACAACCCACTCCAATATTCTTGACTGAAAAATAATATGGACAGAGGAGCCTAGCTGGATACAGTCCATGGGCTCACAAAGGGTCAGACATGACTGAGTATGCACACATCTTTTCACTATTCTTGTTTCTGTTCTGAAAAAATGCTAGTAGATATGGTTTTCTTATTTTTTAATTGCATTATCTATATTTTACTGATTTATAGGATTTCCTTACATATTTTGCACACTGTTTATTGGTTGTGTGTTACAAATGCATTCTTATAAAATGTGGCTTGTTTTTCACTTTATTTATGGTATTTTCTTTTGAATACAAATTCTTAATTTTTAATGTAGCATATGTTATCAGTCTTTACTTTTGTAGTAGCATTTTTTCTAGCTTCTTGAAGAAATACTTCACTAAGATAATTGAATTTTCCCATAGTGAAATTTACCTATTTTTGCTCTAAAAGTTTTAAGTTTGTCTTTCACAATTAAATCCTAATTTAATCTATCTGATAATTATTTGCATATGTATTGTGAGATTGAGATCCAATTTCATTTTCTCTCCATATGTAAACCTAACTGTCCCAGCACCATTTATTGACTATCTTTCAACAGTTATTAAAAATGCTCCTTGTACTGTATAGCAAATGTCCAAATAATCTTGTGTATGGTAATGGGTTATCTAGTGTTTCACTGGTTAGTGTTTATACTTCTGTGTCACATAATATTTTTAAAATTAGTGTAGCTTAAGAGTAAATCTTGGTAATCATAATGCAGAGGCCTCATATTATTTTTATGCTCAGGACTGTTTTCCTTGTTATTTGTTTTTATACATAAATTTTAGAATCATCCTGTCGAATTCTCCAGAAAACTCTAAGGATTTTGATGAAATTTACATTAAATTATCAATAAATTTGACTAATAATATAAATTTCATGATATTGAATTCCACTGGCAATAAAAATATTTATTTCCCATTTGTTTAGATCTACTTTAAATCCTTTCCTAAAGTTTTATAATTTTCTTGATAAAATATTTTCACAACTTTAATTAGAATTATTCTTAGGTATATAATATATTTTCCTACTGTATATTGCAGTAGTCTTAAAGTCTGGTTTTCTTAGTATATAAAGAAATATAATGATATTTTATTATTGATCATATCTCCAACCAGCTTACTAAATTTGTGTTTCTAATAAACTGTAAATTTGTGGGTAAGCTTTGTAAACAATTATAATTTGAGAAAAATAATTTCATTTCTTCAAGTGTGGACAACTTTTATTTCTTCTTCTTGTATTACAATGTTGGCAAAGACTGCCAATACCATGTTTAATAGTGTAGCAAGATTATATGTCCTTAACTTGTTCATGATTTTCAAAGGAAATTTCCAACTGTTTCACCTTGTTTCCTTTAGCCTTTTGGTGGAAACCTCTTATCAGATTAGAGGATACCCCTTTTAGTTTGCTAATCTTTTTTTATCTTTTGCAGTGCTTCATTTTGTCAAATTTTGTTTTGCAAGTAGTTAATACTTGATGTGGTGAATGATCTTTATGGATTTTAACATGTTAAACCATTTTTGGATTCCTGGGATAGCTACAATTTGATCATTTGTTAATTTTTTTTAATCCACTGCTGTGTATTAATTCCAGAGAAGGCACTGGTGACCCACTCCAGTACTCTTGCCTGGAAAATCCCATGGATGGAGGAGCCTGGTAGGCTGCAGTCCACAGGGTCGCTAAGAGTCGGAAGCCACTGAGCGACTTCACTTTCACTTTTCACTTTCATGCATTGGAGAAGGAAATGGCAACCCACTCCAGTGTTTTTGCCTGGAGAATCCCAAGGACGGGGGAGCCTGGTGGGCTGCCGGGTGCACAGAGTTGGACACAACTGACTCAACTTAGCAGCAGCAGCAGCAGCAGCAGTGTATTAATTCAGGCCTATTGAATTTTTTTTGTTACTGAAAATGGCCTGTGATTTTCCTTTCTAATATAAACCTGATGCTGGCATCAAGGTTGTTTTGACTTGAAAAGAGGAATTGGAAAGTGTTTTTTCTTCTTGAACTATTTAAAAATATGTATATAAGATCAAAACATTCGGTATATTGAATGTTTTGTGAAACTACTAATGGCCCATGTTTATTGTATGCATATTTTAACTACTGATTCAATGATTAGCATATATTTAGATTATTTCTCTTTTTCAAATCAGTTTTATAAGTGTTATTTTTCTCAGAATCTGCTCATTTTAGATACATTTTCAATAATATTGTTTTTCTTGGTATTTCTTTACAGTATTTTAATCTTTGTTGTAACTCTAGTCTTTTTAATTGCTATGATTGGTTTTTTGTGTTTTCTTTCCTTTTTCTTTTTTTTTTAAGTCTTTTTCAAAGAAAGTAGATTTTATTAAAAAATGGTTAGTCAGATATTCCCATTATGCTGTCAATATCACTCTCCTCCAAACACAAAATTGCTTTCAAAGACAGAAAATAAAAGATACATATTATTAAGAATAAATCCATATATATGAAGAACACTTTTCTTTATCATAAGAGCATCCTTTCAAGGTTTGCTCTTGTTATTTTACAAGCTTCAGGAAATTCCAGTGAACAATGAAAATCTAGTTTTTATTAGTCATTTTCTCCCTGAGGCTATTTCTCCACATCTATAATAGAACAGCAGGTAAGGAAATCTCAAATTCCATGATTCAGTACAACTCTTTTATACTGTCTGTTCAACATGATTGGAAAAATGTACAGACCCCTGCTGATGGATTTAAACTTAAATTTATGATTGCTAACTTCGGTGATCCAGTAGTGCTCCATTCAGTTTTATTATATTTACCCAGTCTTTTGACACACTTCCATACTTTTTTGCCCTTAATTAGATCATTTCCATCATTATTCAAGTATGCTGTAGCTGCATTTTAAATAGCTTCTCATTACCATTGAAGATGGGGAAACAGTGGAAACAGTGTCAGACTTTATTTTGGGGGGCTCCAAAATCACTGAAGATGGTGATTGCAGCCAGGAAATTAAAAGACACTTACTCCTTGGAAGGAAAGTTATGATCAATCTAGATAGCATATTCAAAAGCAGAGACATTACTTTGCCAACAAAGGTCCGTCTAGTCAAGGTTATGGTTTTTCCAGTGGTCATGTATGGATGTGAGAGTTGGACTGTGAAGAAAGCTGAGTGCTGAAGAATTGATGCTTTTGAACTGTGGTGTTAGAGAAGACTCTTTAGAGTCCCTTGGACTGCAAGGAGATCCAACCAGTCCATTCTAAAGGAGATGAGTCCTGGGTGCTCATTGGAAGGACTGATGCTAAAGCTGAAACTCCAATACTTTGGCCACCTCATGTGAAGAGTTGACTCATTGGAAAAGACTCTGATGCTGGGAGGGATTGGGGGTAGAAGGAGAAGGGGATGACAGAGGATGAGATGGCTGGATGGCATCACTGACTCGATGGATGTGAGTTTGAGTGAACTCCGGGAGTTGGAGATGGACAGGGAGGCCTGGCATGCTGTGGTTCATGGGGTCGCAAAGAGTCAGACATGACTGAGCGACTGAACTGAACTGAACCATAGAAGACTTCTCTTGTTGTTGTTCAGTCACCCAGTTGTGTCCTGACCCTGTGGACTCCAGCACACCAGGCCTCCCTGTCCCTCAGCATCTCCCTAAGTTTGGCAAGTTCAAGTCCAATGCATACAATCCAGCCATCTCATCATCGGACACCCTCTTCTTAAAGCCCTCAATCTTTCCAAGCATCAGGGACTTTTCCAATGAGTCAGCTGCTCACATCAGATGACCAAAATACTGGAGCTTCGGCTTCAGCATCAGTCCTTCAAACCAGTATTCTATTACCACAGACTTCTGTAGATATTGCTTAATATCACTATTCTTTTTACAACAAAACCTATTATAAGAATTGTCAATGTTTGTCTTCATTTGATTTATTTCTATTTTCTAACCAAATGCAACAAAATTTACTCTCACTGTTAATTCTCTCTTCCAGGTTGTTTTGACTGTGAAAACCAAAGGTAATTTTTAGCCTCCTTACTCTATCAGCATTTGATAGAGTTAATTACGCCTTGTTAGATGGTTTCTTCACATGGCCTCCAGGAATCACTCTCTCCTAATCCTCCTCTTACTTTACTGACCTCACTCACCTGAATTTTGTAGGTCAAAGAAGACCAGGGCTCAGTCCTGGATTCCTATCCTAGTCAACTCGCTGTAAACAACCTCTATGTCTCATGATTTTATATTCCATCTATTTCTGAGGGTGAAAAATTAACAGACAGAGTTTTGGCTTAAAACTTAACATGCAAACATCTTCAAAGACCATTGGATTTCTAAGCAGTATTTAAAAATTCACATGTAAAACGCACAAAAGGTTATTGTAAAGATGGTAACAATAACCCTGTATGCGAGACAGCAAAAGAGACACTGATGTATAGAACAGTCTTTTGGACTCTGTGGGAGAGGGAGAGGGTGGGATGATTTGGGATAAGGGCATTGAAACATGTATAGTATCATATATGAAATGAGTCGCCCGTCCAGGTTCGATGCACGATACTGGATGCTTGGGGCTGGTGCACTGGGACAACCCAGAGGAATGCTATGGGGAGGGAGGAGGGAGGAGGGAGGAGGGTTCAGGATGGGGAACACATGTATACCTGTGGTGGATTCATTTTGATGTATGGCAAAACCAATACAATATTGTAAAGTTAAAAAATAAAAGAAAAGAAAAAAAAAAAAAAACGCACAAAAGGAACTACTTGGTTTGGATTCCCACTGATCCAGAAAGTAACTGCTTTGTTTGTCTTCCCCATCTCCAAAAACAAAAACTTCGTTCTGCCATTTGCCTTGACAAAATTGTTTACAATGCGCTGATTCTTATTTCTTTAATTTTTTATTGGTGTGCAGTTGATTTAAAATGTTGTATTAGAGTCTGCTATACAGAAAAGTGAATCAGTTATACATATACATACACTCTCTTTAAAATTCTTTTCTAATATAGGTTATAAGAGAGTATTGAGAACAGATCCCTGTGCTAAACAGTAGGTACTTATTAGCTATCTATTTTATATATATAATAGTGTGTTTATTTCAACCCGTCTCCCAATTTATCCCTTCCCAACTTTCAACCCTGGTAACCATAAGTTTATGTTCTACATCTGTGAGTCTATTTCTGTTTTGTAAGTGATATCATGTATTTTTCTTTCTGACTTACTTTACCCAGTATGATAATCTCTAGGTCTATCAGTGTTGCTGCAAATGACATTATTTCATTATTTTTTTTAGATAGCTGAATAATATCCCCTTGTATATATGTCCCACTTCTTTATCCATTCCTCTGTTGATCGACATTTATGTTACTTATATTTCCTAGCTATTATAAATAGTGCTGCAATGAACATTGGGGTGCAGGATGTTTTTTTTTCAAAATATGGTTTTCTCTGGGTAGATGCCCAGGAATGGGATTACAGGATCATATAATAGCTCTATGTTTAGTTTTTCAGAGGAACCTCCATACTGTTCTCCATAGTGGCTGTATCAATTTACATTCCCACTAACATTGTAAGGGTTTACATTTTCTCCACACTCTCTCCAGCATTTATTCTTTGTAGATTTTTTGATGATGGATATTCTAACTACTGTGAGATAATACCTAATTGTATTTCTGATTTTCATTTCTCTGATAATTTATGATGTTGAGAATCTTTTCATGTATTTTTTTTGGCCATCTGTATGTCTTCTTTGCAGAAATGTCTATTTATGTTTGCCCATTTTTTATTGATTTTTAAAATTTTTGTTATTGAAATGAACTGTTTGTATATTTTGAAGATTAACCCCTTGTTGGCCGCTTTATTTGCCAATATTTTCTCCAATTCTATGGATTGTCTTTTTGTTTTGTTTCTGGCTTCCACTATTGTACAAAAAGCCTTTGAGTCTCTAGAAAATGGATCAAAAAAGATCTTCCACTATTTATAGCAGAGACTGGTCTGTTTATGCTTCCCCCTAAGAATTTTAGTGTCTAACCTTATATGTAGCTCTTAATCCATTTGTTAAGTTTTATTTTAATCTATTTTTCAGTTTATTTTTTGTATGGTGTTAGAGTATGTTCTAATTAGAGAATGTTCTAATTATACTTTTTTACAAGTAGCTGAAGACTTTACCCAGCACCACTTATTAAAGAGACTGTCTTTTCTCCATTGTCAGTTTTTGCCTACTTTGTCATAATTAAGTGACAATAGGTGCTTGGATTTATCTCTAGATTTTCTAACCTGTTGCATTTATCTGTGTTGCTGTTTCTGTGCCAGTACCACCCTGTTTTGAAGATTATCGATTTCTAGTATAGTCTGAAGTTAGAGAATCTGATTCCTTCAGTTCATTTTCTTTTCTCAAGAGCACTTTGGATATTTGGGATTTTTGTGTGTCCATTCAAATTATAAATTTTTTGTTCTAATTGTGTGAAAAATGCCTTTGGTAATTTGATAGGGAATGCATTAAATCTGTAGATTGCTTTGAGTAGTATAGCCAGTTTCACAGTATTGATTCTCACAATCCAAGAACATGATATATCTCTCCATCTCTTTTGTCATCTTTGATTTCTTTCTTTGGTATCTTACAGTTTTTGAAGTAATGATCTTTTTCCTCTTTAGGTAGGTTTATCCCGATATAATTTTAAATTGTTGATGTCATGGTAAATGGGATTATTTCCTTAATTTCTGTTTCTGATCTTTCATTGTTAGTGTATAGAAACGCAACAGATTTCTATGTATTAATTTTGCATCCTGCAACTTTACCAAAATTATGATAAGTTCTGGTAACTTTCTGGTAACATGTTTAGGATTTTCTATTATACATATTTTATACATATTGTGTCATCTGCAAAAAAAAAAAAGTGACAGCTTTGCTTCTTTTCCAATCTAAATTCTTTTTATTTCATTTTCTTCTCTGATTGTCATGGCAAGTCATAGTTTTTGACTTCAAAAACTATGTTGAATAAAAGTGGTGAGAGTGGACACCCTTGTTGTGGTCCTGGTCTGAGAGGAAATGTTTTCAGATTTTCACCAATGAGAGTTATGTTTGCGCTGGATTTGTCATACATGGCCTTTAATATGTTGAGATAAGTTTCCTCTATATCCACTTTCTTGAGTTTTTTTTATATATTTTTTTTTTATCATAAATGGATGTTGAATTTTGTCAAGAGTTTTTTATGTATCTCCTGAGATGATTGGTTTTTGTTATTCTTCAATTTGTTAATGTGGTGTATAACATCAATTGATTTGCATATATTGAAGAATCCTTGCATCCCTAGAATAAATCCTTCTTTCTCAGGGTATATAATCTTTTTAATGTGGCGTTGGATTCTGTCTGCTAGAATTTTGTTGAGATTTTTTGTACGTATGTTCATTCCTGATATTTGCCTGAATTTTGTTTTTTCTGTGTGATCTCTTTGTCTGGTTTTGGTATCAGGGTGATAGTGGCCTTGTACAATGAACTTAGAAGTGTTTCTTCCTTTGCAATTATTTGGAAGAGTTTCAGAAGCAGCACTGTTAACTCTATGAATGTTTGATAAAATTTGTCTTTGAAACCATCTGGTCCTGACCTTTTGCTTGCTTGGCTTTTTTCAAATCACAGTTTCAATCTTATTACTTGTGATTTGTCTGTTCATATTTTCGTTTTTCTTTCTGCTTCAGTCTTTAAAAGTTGTAGCTTTAAAAAACATTTCCATTTATTCTAGGTCGTCTCTTTTATTGGCATATAATTGCTAGTAGTAGTCTCATTTGATCCTTTGTATTTCTGTGATTTAAGTTGTAACTGCTTCTTTTTAATTCTAATTTTATTGACATGCGTTTTCTCTGTGTTTTCCTTGATGAGTCTAGCTAAAGGATTAGCAATTTTGTTTATCTTCTCAGAGAATTAGCTTTTCATTTCATTGTTCTTTGGTATTGTCTTTTTCATCTCTTTTTTATTTATTTCTGCTCTGATTTTTATAATTTCATTCCTTTTATTGACTTTGGATTTTCCTTGTTCTTCTTTTTATAGTCTTTCTCTAGTTGCTTTAGATATATGGTTAGATTGGTTATTTGAGATTTCTCTTGTGTCCTGAGATAAGATTATAATGCTATAAACTTCCCTCTTAGAACTATTTTTGCTGTATCCCAAAGGTTATGTATCATCATGTTTTTGTTGTCATTTATTTCCAGATATTTTTTGGTTTCTTCTTTGATTTCTTCTGTAATCCATTGATTGTTTAGTAACATTGTTTAGTCTTTATGTGTCTGTGTTTTCTTTCTTTTTTAATAGTTTTTTCCTTATAATAGATTTCTAATCTCATAGCCTTGTGGTTGGAAAAAATGCTTGATATGATTTCAATTTTCTTTAATTTATCAAGGCTTGATTGTGGCAATATGTGATCTATCCTTTCAAATATTCTTTGTATACTTGAGAAGAACATGTGTTCTGTTGTTGTGAGATGAAATATTTTTAAAGTGTTAAGACTATGGGTTGTCTTGTGTCACTTAAAGTTTGTGTTTCCTTATTAATTTTCTGTCTAGATGATCTGCCGCTTGGTGTAAATAGAGTTTTAAGGTCTGCCACTATTATTGTGTTAGTGTTGACTTCCCTTTTTTATGGCTATAAGCATTTAGCTTATATATTAAAGGGTTCCTATTTTGGTAGCATATATATTTACAATTGTTCAATCTTCTTGGAGTCATTCTGTCATTATTATGTATTGTCCTTCTTTGTCTATTAAAAGTCTCTATTTTAAAGTTTACTTGTCTGATATGAGTATTGCTAGCCCAGTTTTTCTTTGACTCTCATTTTAATGGAATCTTTTTTTCCATCCCCTCACATTCAGTCTGTATGTTTCCCTAGGTCTGAGGTAGGTCTCTATGGCCAGCATATGTGCTGGTCTTGGTTTTGTATCCATTCATGTAGTCTATGACTTTTGGTTGGAGCATTTAATCCATTTACATTTAAGGTAATTATTGACATTTTTGTTCTTATTGTCATTTTCTTAATTGTCTTGTGTTTACTTTTCTAGGTCTTTTTCTGTTTCCTTACTCTTTTTTTTTTTTTTTTTCTCTTCTCCTGTGGTTTGACTATCATTTCTAGTGTTTTCCTTTTTTATTTGTATCTATTATAGTTTTTTGATTTGCATTTCCAATGAGATTTGATATAGCAGTCTAGGTATATATATAAGATTTTATAAAAAACTTGGTCTTTTAATTTCAAGCACAATTTCCATTTCCTACATTTGTACTCTCCTCTTCTCAAGGTTGTTGGTTTTGATATCACATTTGTGGTGAATAATTTCCTATATTAACTCTTTTTTTTTTTTTGCCTTTAAAAGTGAGGTTTTCCATTTGTTAATTTCTTGTTTCTAGTTGTGGCCTCTTTTTTACCTTGGAATAGAGAATTTCTTTTACATTTGTTATAAAGCTGGTTTGTTTGTGATGAATTACCTTTTCTTATTTATAAAGCTTTTCATTTCTTCATCAAATATAAATGAGAGTCTTTCTGGGTAGAGCAGACATGGTTGTAGATGTTTCCCTTTCATCACTTTAAATATACTGTGCCACTCCCTTCTGGCCTGCAGAATTGCTGCTGAAAAATCAGTTGATAACCTTATGGGTATTCCCTTCTATGTTGTTTTGCTTTTCCCTTGTTGTTTTATTATTTTTTTCTTTGTATTTAATTTTTGTTATTAATATGTGTCTCTTGTGTTCCTCCTTCAGTTCACTTCAGTCACTTAGTCCTGTTCAAATCTTTGCAACTCTGTTGACTGCAGCACTCCAGAATTCCCTGTTCATCACCAACTCCCAGAGCTTGTGCAAACTCATGTCCATTGGGTTGATGATGTCATCCAACCATCTAATCCTCTCTACCCACCTTCTCCTCCTGCTTTCAATCTTTCCCAGCATCAGGGTCTTTTCAAATGAGTTAGCTCTTTGCATCAGAGGGCCAAAGTATTAGAGATTCAGCTTCAACATCAGTCCTTCCAATGAATATTCAGGACTGATTTTCTTTAGGATGGACTGGTTGGATCTCCTTCCAGTCCAAGGGACTCTCAAGAGTCATCTCCAACACCACAGTTCAAAAGCATCAATTCTTCAGTGCTCAGCTTTCCTTATAGTCCAACTCTCACATCCATACATGACTACTGGAAAAACCGAAGCTTTGATTAGACGGACCATTGTTGGCAAAGGATCATCTCTGTTTTTTAATATGCTATCTAGGTTTGTCAAAGCTTTTCTTCCAGGGAGCAAATGTGTTTTAATTTCATGACTAAACTCACCATCTGCAGTGATTTTGGAGCCCCCCAAAATAAAATCTCACTGTTTCTGTTGTTTCCCCATCTATTTGCCATAAAGTGATAGGAAAGGATGCCATGATCTTCGTTTTTTGAATGCTAAGTTTTAAGCCAGCTTTTTCACTCTCCTCTTTCACTTTTTAAAGAGGCTGTTCAGTTCCTCTTTGCTTTCTGCCATAAGGGTGGTGTCATCTGCATATCTGAGATTATTGATATTTCTCCTGGCAACTTTGATTTCAGCTTGTGCTTCATCCATCCAGGCATTTCCCATGATGTACTTTGTATATAATTTAATTAAACAGGGTGACAATATACAGCCTTAATGCACTCCTTTCCCAATTTTAAATCAGTCTGTTGTTCCATGTTCGGTTCTTATTGTTGCTTCTTAACTGCATACAGATTTCTCAGGAAGCAGATAAGGTGATCTGGTATTCCCATGTCTTGAAGAATTTTCCAGTTTGTGTTGATGCACACAGTCAAAGGCTTCAGAGTAGGCAATAAAGCAGAAGTAGGTGTTTTTCTGGAATTCTTGTGATTTTTTGATGATTCAACCAATGTTGGCAATTACATCTCTGATTCCTCAGTTCAGTTCAGCTCAGTTGCTCAGTCATGTCTGACTCTTTGCAACCCCATGGACTGCAGTACACCAGGCCTTCAATTCCTCTGCCTTTCTAAATACAGCTTGAACATCTGGAAGTTCTTGGTTCATGTACTGTTGAAGCCTGGCTTGAAGAATTTTGAGCATTACTTTGCTAGCCTATGAGATTACTACAAATGTGCAGTAGTTTGAACATTGTTTGGCATTACTTTTCTTTGGGACTGGAGTGAAAATAGACCTTTTACAGTCCTGTGGAAACTGCTGAGTTTTCCAAATTTGCTGATATATTGAGTGCAGCACTTTCAGAACATTATCTGAATTTGAATTCAAATTTGAAATTGGATTTGAAATAGCTCAACTGGAATTCCATCACCTCCACTAGCTTTGTCCATACTGACGCTTCCTAAGGCCCACTTGACTTCGAAATCCAAGATGTCTGACTTTAGGTGAGTGATCACACCATTGTTGTTGTCTGGGTCATTAAGATCTTTTATTTATTTAAAAAAATTTTTTTGCATAGTTCCTCTGTGTATTCTGCCACTTCTTCTTAATATCTTCTGCTTCTGTTAGGCCCATACTGTGTCTGTCCTTTATTGTGCCTATCTTTGCATGAAATGTTCCCTTGATATCTCTAATTTTCTTGAAGAGATATCTAGTCTTCCCCATTCTATTGTTTTGTCTGTCTTGTTGCATTAATCCCTGAGGAAGGCTTTCTTATCTCTCCTTGCTATTCTCTGTGACTCTATCAAATCGGTTTATCTTTCCTTTTCTCCTTTGCCTTTCACTTCTCTTCTTAAATATTACAAAATGATCACCACAATGAGTCTAATTACCTTCTGTCACCATACAAAGCTATTTTATAATTAAGTTTGTACCTCTTAATATACCACACCAATTTCATTCATTCCCCTGGCTCCCTTCCCTCTGGCAACCACCAGTTTGTTATCTGTATCTTTCTCTGTTGTGTGTCATGTTAATTCATTTGTTTTGTATTTTAGATTCCACGTATAAGTGAAATCATGGAACATTTGTTTTTCTCTGCTTGAATTTCTTCATTTAGCACAGTATTTTCAAGGTCATCCATGTTGCTGCAAATGGCAATATTTCATCTTTTATGGCTAAGTAATATTCCATCAAGGTATATCTTTATTCATTTATTTACTGATGCTTACACTCAGACTCACGTCCATCGAGTCAGTGATGCCATCCAGCCATCTCATCCTCTGTCATCTTCTTCTCCTCCTGCCCCCAATCCCTCCCAGCATCAGAGTTTTTTCCAATGAATCAACTCTTCGCATGAGGTGGCCAAAGTACTGGAGTTTCAGCTTTAGCATCATTCCTTCCAAAGAAATCCCAGGGCTGATCTCCTTCAGAATGGACTGGTTGGATCTCCTTGCAGTCCAAGGGACGCTCAAGAGTCTTCCCCAACACCACAGTAGGTGATGGACAGGGAGGCCTGGCATTCATGGGGTCGCAAAGAGTCGGACACGACTGAGTGACTGAACTGAACTGAACTGAGGTTGCTTCTGTATCTTGGCTATTGCAAATAATACTGAAATGAACTGAAAGGTTCATATACTTCTTAAAATTAGAATTTTTGTTTTCCTTGGACAAATACCCAAAAAATATAAGTGATGGATTTTACTGTAGTTCTATTTTTAATTTTTTGAGGAATCTCAATATTGTTTTCACTATTGAATATATCTATTTACAATTCCACTCACAAGGCATGAGGATTCTTTTTTCTTCAGTCCTCCTAGTAATTTTTGTTGTTTTTGTCTTTTTTGATAATAGCCATTCTGACAGGTGAGAGGTGATATCTCACTGTGGGTTGATTTGCATTTCCCTGATGATTAGCAATGTTGAGTGTCTTTTCAGGTATTTGTTGGCCATCTGTATGTCTTCTTTGGGAAACTGTCTCTTCAGGACTTCTCTGTTATTTAACCAGGTTGTTTGTGGGTTTTTTATTTGTTCTTGTTTGTTTTGGGTGTTGAATTGTATGAGTTATTTATATATATTAATCCCTTATTGGATGTACAATTTGTAAATATCTTTTATTCAGTACGCTGCCTTTTTGTTTTGTTGATAGTTTCCTTCACTCTGTGAAAGCTTTTTAGTTTGATGTAGTCCCATTTGTTTATTTTTGCTATTGTTTCCTTAGCTTGAGAAGATTAAAAAAAAAAAAAAGCTTAGAATGTCAGAGAACATGTCTATGTTTTCTTCTAGGAGTTTTATGGTTTTGTGTTTTATATTTACGTCTTTAATCTATTTGGCATTTGTTTTTGCACATACTGTAAAAAGATATTCTAATTTGATTCTTTTGCTTTCCCAATACCATTTATTGAAGAGATGACATTTTTACCTCCTTTGTCCTAGATGAATTGACCATATAAGTGTGGGTTTATTTCTAGATTTTCTTTACTATTTCATTGTTCTATGTCTCTGTGATGACCTTAAGCTGATGATCTCTTAAGTTGAACTCATTCTAACAGCTCTGCAATTTCACTTCCCATTGCCACATACAGTTTTTTGATGTGTTTTACATCTTTTTGTACCTCTTAATTATCTATTGTTGGTATAGATAATTTTACTATTTTTGTCTTTTAAATTTCTTTACTAGTTTTACAAGGGGTTGATCATCTACCTTTATTATGTGCTTGCCTTTACCATTTGAGACATTTTCTCTTGCAATTTACATATTTCTAGTCATGATCTTTTCTACTTAAAGAAGTTCCTTTAAGTAGAATTTATAGGAATTTATAAGGTCAGGATAGTGGTGCTGAACTCTTGCTGCTCTTACTTGTGTGTCAGTTCAGTTCAGTCACCCAGTCATGTCCAACCCTTTGCGACCTTATGGACTGCAGTACGCCAGGCTTCCCTGTCCATCACCAACTTCCAAGGCTTGTCAGACTCATGTCCATCAAATCAGTGATGCCATCCAGCCATCTCATCCTCTGTTGTCCCCTTCTCCTCCTGCCTTCAAACTTTCCCAGCATCAGGGTCTTTTCCAATGATGATTTTTGCATCAAGGCCAAAGTATTGAAATTTCAGCTTCAGCATCAGCCTTTCCAATGAGTATTCAGGACTGATTATCTTTAGAATTTCTAGTTTGATTTCCTTGCCATCCAAGGAACTCTCAAGAGTCTTCTTCAACACTATAGTTCAAAAGCATCAGTCCTTCAGTGCTCTGCTTTTTTTATACTCCAGCTCTCACATGCATACCTGACTACTGGAAAAACCATAGCTTTGACTAGATGGACCTTTGTTGGAGTAATGTCTCTGATTTTTAATATACTTGTGTATAAAACTATTTCTTCTTTAAATCTGAGTGAGAACTTCATGGGTAAAGTATTCCTTTTTTTTTTTTTTTTAAACTGGTATGTTTTATTTATTGATTGATTTGAGTACAAAATTTAGCCTCTATTTTTCATGGTTCAAGTATTCTTGATTTGTAGGTTTTTTACTTTTATCATTTAAAATATGTTATGTAAGTCCCTTCAGACCTATAAAGTCTCTGCTAAAAAGTCAGCTGATAATCTTAGAAGATTTCTATTGTATATACCTATTGCTTTTCTCTAACTGCTTTTAAAAGTCTTCCTTTATATTTAATTTAATTTTTTTAATTACAATATGTCTTTGTGTGGACCTCTGTGCATTCAACATTTTTGGAAATTTCTTTCCTACCTGAACTTGGATATCTGTCTCCTTTCCCAGTTTTTAAGGAGGTTTTCAACTATTTTGTCTTCAAGTAAGTTATCTGCCTCTTTTCTATCTGACTCCTCCTGGTATATCTATAATGTGAATGCCTGTTATGATTCAGAGTTTTCTTAAACATACTTTTTTTTTTCATTATTATTTCTTTTTTTCTGTTCAGCTTGAGTATTTTCCACAATATTGTCTTCCAATTTGTGGATTTATTCCTATGTATAATCTAGTCTACTCTTGATTCCTTCTAGTGTACGTATATATATTTTTCAGCTATTGCATTCCTCAATTCTGTTTGGTTCTTCTTTATGTGTTCTAACTCTTTGCTAAAATTCTCCCTGTGTTCACCCATTCTTTTCCCAAGTTTGTTGAGCATCTTTATGATCATTTTTTGTACTCCTTATCAAGTAGATCATTTATCTCCACTTTGTTTTGTTCTTCTTCTAAAGTCTGTCTTATTCTTGTGTTTAGAACATGTTCCTCTATCTCCACATTTTCCCTAATTCTCTGTGTTTATTTCAATGCGCTGGGTAATTTGATTATATCATTCAATCTTAGAGAAGAGATGTTATATAATAGGAAATAGTCTATGGGGCCCAGCAGCACACTACCCTCTTGTCAGCAGGATTATATGCTTTAGGCATGCCCCCTATATAGTCTGTGTGGGTTCTTCTGTTGTGACAGGGCTGATAAGTGCTGTGAGTCTGGCCCCTGGCCCTGTGAGCATGTGAGGTTTCTGCATGAACCCCTTAGAAGCAGTATCTCTGCTTCCCATAGCGTTATGGTTTCTCATAAACAACCTGTCTGGCCTTTAAAGCCAGATGTTCTGCAGGCCCATCTTCCTAGCACAGGACCCCATGGCTGGAGAGCTCATTGTGGGTCTCACACCCCTCACTCCTTATGACTATCCTTCTGCTTGTGGATTGCCCACTTGGGAATGTGGGCATCTCCACCCTTCCTATTCATTTTATTTTATTTCTTCCTTCATACCTTTAAGTTGTGGAAATTTTTTTCTCCTAGTCTTTCTCCTATATCTTCTCTATTCTTAGATATAGTTGTTTTCTAAATAGTTTTAATTTTGGTGTGCTTATGGCAGGAGGTGAGCTCAGGGTCTTCCTACTCTTCTATCTATAGAGTATCAAAGGTTACACTTGTCTTTTGAGGCCAGGCATTGGTTTCTCTCCTCTAGCTATGAAAGTCATAGGTGGCATCTTCTTCCAACATAAAAAATCTTTTATCTATATCAAAAATTTGTTTTGTGTAGCCACCTTCATTTGTATCTGAAATAGATCTGGATAGCAGATCTATTGCAGCTTCTATATCAGCAATTGCTTCTTCATCTTGTACTTCTTTGTTTTAAAGGTGGTTTCTTTCCTTAAGCCTCCTAAGTCAAATTCTACTAGGTTCATTTTTTGGGGGAGGGAGAGTGGTCGAAATTTCCTCACCTCACTAAACCTTCATGGAATTGAAGGCAGTTAGGGCTGTTCTGGATTAAACTTTGACTTAAGAGAATTTTGTGCCTGGTTTCATCTTCTACTCATAGCACTCAAACTTTCTCATATCATCAATAAGGTGTTTTGCTTTCTTATCATTCATGTAGTAGTACTTTTAATTTCCATCAAGAACTTTTATTTTGCACTCATGACTTGACTATTTGACATATGAAGTCTAGCTTTTAGCCTAGCTCAGCTTTCAACATGTCTTCCTCACCACACTTACCCTTTTCTAGCTTTTGAATTAAAGTACAGAGATATGCTGCTCTTTCTTTCACTTTATAAAGGCTATTATAGAATTTTTAATTGGGCTTATTTCAATATTGTTGTGTCCCACAAAATAGAGTGGCCTGAGCAGAAGGAGAGAGACAGGGAACAACTGATTGGTGGAACAGTCAGAATACACACAACATTTACTGATTAAGTTCACCTTATTATATGGGCATATAATAGCTCAGTTGGTAAAGAATCTGCCTGAAATGTGGGAGATCTGGGTTCAGTCCCTGGGTTGGGAAGATCCTCCAGAGAAGGGAAAGGTTAGCTACCCCAGTATTTTGGCCTGGAGAATTCCATGGACTCTATGGTCCATGGGGTCTCAAAGAGTCAGACACAGATATGACTGAGCAACTTTCACTTTCACTTCATTATATGGGCAGGGTTCTGGGCAACCCAAAACAGTTACAACATGCATGCTTAGTTGCATGCTCAGTCATGTCTGACTGTGACCCATTTGACTGTAGACCACCAGGACCTGTCCTATCTGTCCTTAGGATTTTTCAGGCAAGAATACTGGAGCGGGTTGCTATTTTCTTCTCCAGAGGATCTTCCTGATGCAGGAATAGTGCTCACATCTCCTGTGTCTCCTGCATTTCAGACAGATTATTTACCAGCTGAGCCATCAGGGAAGCCCTTAAAAAATTACAGCAGTGACATCAAAGATCACATTACAGATCACCATGTAATAGTTGGAACATTTAAAATATTGGGAAAATTATCAAAATGTGGCACAGAGACATAAATTGAGTAAAAGCTGTTGGAAAATGACTCTACTTCCTCAATGTTGGTTTTCCACAAACCTTCAATTTGTAAAAAATGAAATATCTGCAAAGCATGATAAAGTAAGGTATGGCTGTATTTAGGAATGTGTGTTTGGATTGCAAGGATACATTGTTATTGTTGCTTTTAAATCATGTTTTAGTTTCAGTGTCTAGAGTACATGGTCTCATAAAATGATTTTTAAAATTTCCTTGTGTGATGGTGATTTAGTCACTAAGTTATGACGGGCTCTTGCAACCCCATGGACTGTAGCCCGCCAGGCTCCTCTGTCCATGGGATTTTCCAGGCAAGAATATTAGCGTGGGTTGTTATTTCCTTCCCCAGGGTATCTTCTTGACCCAGGAACTGAAGCCACATTTCCTGCACTGCAGGCAGATTCTTTACCACTGAGCCTCCAGGGAGGCCCAAAATTACTTTAGACTGGACTTTTGCTTAATATATGGTTAATTCTCTCTTTTTCTAAACTTTGTTAAAATATTTTCAAGATAATTTTATTTTTTCATGAAATCATTGAAGCAAAAACTAGACTTTGCTGCAGTAAACCAGAAATAGGTTTTTTACATGAGTCTGGTTAATTCTTAAAAATGCTTTATGTATACATTAGATAATGTGTATTCTCTAATTGTTGCACACAGAAACAAACCTCCATTGCTATCTTATAAATAAATTCTTCAATATCATTTTTCTAGATTCCATATATATGTATTAGAATACAATATTTCTCTTTCTCTTTCTGACTTATTTCAGTCTGTATAATAGGCTCTGGGTTCACTCACCTCATTAGAACTGTCTCAAATGTGTTCTTTTTTATGGTTGAGTAATATTCCATCATGTATATGTACCACCACTTCTTTATTCATTCATCTGTCAATGGACATCGATGTTGCTTCCCTGTTCTAGCTATTGTAAATGGTGCTGCAATGAACAGTGGGATACATTTGTCTTTTTCAGTTTTGGTTTCCTCAGGATATATGCCTAGGAGTGGGATTGCTGGGTCTTATGATGGTTTTATTCTTATTTTTTTTAAGGAATCTCCATACCGTCTTCAATAGTGGCTGTTGTATCAATTTAGACTCCCACCAGCAGTGCAAGAGTGTCCTCTTTTCTCCATACCCTCTCCAGTGTTTATTGTTTGTAGACTTTTTGATGCTGGCCATTCTGGCTGATGTGAGGTGACATCTCATTGTAGTTTTGATTTGCATTTCTCTAGTAAGGAGTGATCCTGAACATCTTTTCATGTGTTTGCTAGCCATCCATATGTTTTCTTTCGAGAAATGTCTGTTTAGGTCTTTTCCCCACCTTTTGATTAGGTTGTTTGCTTTTCTGGTATCGAATAGTATGAGCTGCTTATATATTTTTGAAATTAATCCTTTGTCAGTTGTTTCATTTGCTATTATTTTCTCCCATTCTGAGGGTTGTCTTTTCACCTTGCTTATAGTTTCCTTCACTGTGAAAAAACTTTTAAGTTTAATCAGGTCCCACTTGTTTACTTTTGTTTTTATTTCTGTTCCTCCAAGTGGTGGACCATAGAGGATCTTGATTTGATTTATGTCATTGAGTGTTCTGCCTATGTTTTACTCTAAGAGTTTTATAGTTTCTGGTCTTACATTTAGGTCTTTAATCCATTTTGAGTTTATCTTTGTGTATGGTTGTAGGAAGTGTTCTAATTTCATTCTTTTATATAGCTGTCCAGTTTTCCCAGCACAATTTATTGAAGAGGCTGTCTTTGCCCTCATTGTATATTCTTTGTCAAAAATAAAGTACCCATAGGTGCATGGGTTTATTTCTGGGCTTTCTACCTTGTTCCATTGGTCTATATTTCTGTTTTTGTACCAGTACCATACTGCCTTAATGTATGTAGCTTTGTAGTATAATCTGAAGTCAGGGAAGGTTGATTCCTCCAGCTCCATTCTTCTTTCTCAAGACTGCTTTGGCTATTGAGGGTCTTCTGTGTTTCCACATGAACTGTGAAATTTTTTTTCTAGTTCTGCAAAAAATGACATTAGTAATTTGATAGGGACCAATCACATTGAATCTTTAGATTTCACTTGGTAGTATAGTCATTTTCACAATATTGACTCTTCCTACCCAGGAACATGGGTATCCATTCAGCCAGTCTGTGTCCTTTTGGTTTCTGCCCTTTAAGGTTGGTCCAGTGGTTTGTGTAAGCTTTGTATAGGGTGAAATTTGTGCTTAGTCTTTTTGTTGTTGTTGTTGTTTGTTTGTTTTTGTTTTTCTTCTGATAGGCAAGCCTGAGTGAGATGGTAATCCTGTCTGTTGATGATTGGGTTTGTATTTTTGTTTTGTTTTGTTTTGTTTGTTCTTTAAATGGGGCATTCTGCATAGTGTGCTACAGGTGGTTGGATGATGCTGGCTCTTGTATTCAAGTGGTTTCCTTTGTTTGAGTTTTCACCATTTGATACTCCCTAGGGTTAGTTCTCTGATCATCTAGGGTCTTGGAATCAGTGCTCTTACTCCCATGGTTCAGGGCTTGATCTCTGGTCAGGAACAAAGATTCCATAAGTGGTTTTTTATGGCATTAAGTGAGATTAAAACAAATAACCCAAAACAAGAAACCAAAGATACATCCCAGACAAATGGCAGTTACAAAATCAGGCAAATATTAACTAAAATAATGGAATATACACATATACACCTATAAGCAAGATCAAAACAGTCCAACAAAATTAAGTACAGTAGATTGACAAGATGGACAAAGGAAATAAAAAAGTATATCTACCAGTTAAGAATAAAACTAACTAAAGCACAAACTACAGCCCAAAGTTTTGTTTAGAAAACAGAACTAAAGCAAGGTGTCAAATGGGGATTAAAGCAATGAAAATAAAACCAACTAATATGGTGAGAGGAAAAGAAAAAAAGAATAGATATGCAAAGTTAAATACAGGTAGATAAAGAAGATTTATATGCATTAAAGATTAACTGCAAGGGGAAAAGAACAGTAGGAAAAGCAAACAAATGAATAAAGGTAGAAAAATAATAATAAGCTTTAAAAATTAAAAAAGAGAAAAGAAAAAAAAAGGAGTAAGGAAGAAGAAATAGAAAGAAAAAAAGAGGAAAACTCCACAGAATTGCAAAAGCCCAACATAGAAGCAGAGGTTTATAACAACAATAAATTTGTGACTGAAATACACATATACATATACACCCATAAGGAAAATCAAAACAGTCCAACAAAAATAAACTATAATAGACTGACCTGGCAAACAAAGCAAGCCAAAAATTATATCTACTAGCTAAGAACAAAACTAACTAAAGCACAAACTGGAAAACAAAACTAAAGTAAGGTGGGAAGTGGGAAATAAGGCAATGAAAACAAAACTAGCAAATATTTTATGAGGAAAGGAAAGAAAGAAAAGAAAGAAAGTATAGATATACAAAGTTAAATAGAGGTAGATGAAGAAGATTTATATGCATTAAAAATTAACTGCAAGGGAAAATAACAGTAGGAAAGGCAAACAAAGGAATAAATATAGAAAAAATAATAACAGGTTTAAAAAAATTAGAAATTAAAAAATTTAAAAAAGAGAATAAAAAGGAAGAAGAATAAGAAGAAAAAAAGGAAAATTCCACAGAACTGCAAAAGCCCAGCACAGAGGCAGAGATTTATAACAACAATAAAAAAAGTGACAGAAAAAAATAAAACTCAAAAGCTTAATTAGATTTCATAGTGCCAATAAAATCAAGAACTGCAATGGGGTGTTGGGGGGGAGGAAAAAAGAAATAAGTAAAAAAATTTTCAAAAGAATCTACAGAACAAGTCAAAGTATAAGAATAATAAATGTTTTTCTTGAGTCACTGCTGTCAGAGTCCTTTCCCTTGCTGAGAGTCACAGTCCACCTCACCTCCCTAGGATGCCCTCCAACACTGTGCTGGACTCTGGACCTGCTGTGGGGGCAGCTCAGATTCTAATCTGATCCTACTCCTGTGTGTCCTTGCCTCCAATGCCCACAGCTGTCAGAACTAGTGCGTTTTATTTTGTGGGAGCTCTCAATGTCCTTTTATATAGTCACAGAGTCTTCCTAGTTGATTGTGTGGATTTAATCTGCAGCTTGTACAGCTGGTAGGAGGGCTTTAGGTCTTTCTTAGCCATCTGCCCTGGGGTTCAATTGTGGTTTTATTTCCACCTCTGCATGTGGGTTGTCCACTGGGGTTTGCTCTTGAGGCTGCCCTGGAGGACTTGTGTCTGCCCCAGTGAGGGCCAGGTGTGGAGGTGGTGCAACTGCTTGGCTCGCAGGGGTTCTGGAGGCACCAGGTACTCAAGGGAGTTTGTGGCTAGGGCAGCAGGAAATATAGTGCTCTAGAAGGGCATGACAAGCAATATTGGTCAATACACTCCAGTATTCTTGCCTGGAGAATCCCCCTCCCTGACAGAGAAGCCTGGCAGGCTAAAGTCCACATGGTCGCAAAAAGTTGGACATGACCAAAGCAACCCTGCGTGCATAGGTGCAAGACTTTTTTGTCTGTGGCAGCTCTGCCACAGTGATGATTGAGTATGAAAGTGGCATAGCTGCTTGGCTTGTGGGGACTTTGCTGGCCCTGAGTGTGCAGGGACATGGACGGCCTCCATTGCAGAAGTTATGGCCCTGTCAGAAGTTTTGTTTGTTTGTTTGTTTTTAAGCCTCTTGTAACCTGGAGAATCCCAGGAACGGGGAAGCCTGGTGGGCTGCTGTCTCTGGGGTCGCACAGAGTCGGTCACGACTGAAGCGACTTAGCAGCAGCAGCAGCAGCTGGTGATCAGAAGGCCTCTTTGGCCAATTTTCTCTCTTGGGCAGCCCATTCAGGTATTTAGAGGGCTCCGTTGCCTGGAGTCCTTTTCTGTTGTTTGGCACATCAAGCACATAGAGGGTCCTCCCTGGCTGGGGTCCTACTCTGTAGGTCAGCCACTTAGAGGAGCACCCTGGGTGGGATCCTACTCTGAATTTCAGTGCCTCAAGCATTTGATAGGCCAGCCTCTCTAATGTTCAGCTGCCAATGTTTGCCTGTGGGGAGAGGCTATATGGTGATGGCTTCACCCCCTACACATGACTCAGTAATATCACCTTGCTTCCATGACTGCCTGGCTTTCCTCCACAGGCATTTCCCACCACAATCTCCTCCCTCACATCACCTTGATCCATCTCTCCACAGTCGACAGCAGCCCTCACCCTAAGATTGCTCCACAGTCCCTAAACTCCAGTTCCCAGCTGGTGCGCCTTCTAGGGGACCTGCATTTCTGTCTGGGCTGCAGCAAGGACTGTCCGATTCTCATTCCATTCAGGCTTCCACAGATCAGTTCTTTCACTCTCAGCCTTAAGTGTTTCTCCTCTGACTCAGACGACTGTCCTGATGTGGGGACCAGAGCCCTGCTTCAGTTCCCCCATCCGGCAGGTCCATTCCTAACACTCCTGTTTTTCGCCCTAGTTCCTTCATCGTACCGAGTTTTGCAGGGGTCTATATATTTTTTTCTGCTCGTCAGGTACTCCTGTCTGTTCTCAGCTGGTGTTCTGCATGTACTTCTGTGTCTGAAGGTGTGTTCCTGGTGTATCTGTGGAGAGAGATGTACTCCACATCCACCTACTCCTCCACCATCTTGTTCCTGATCCTTTTCTCATCCTTAATGATGATTTTGTTTTAAAGTCAATTTTTTCTGATATAAACCTAGATAGCCTCATCCTTCTTTTGACCATATTCCTTTGATATATCTTTGCTGTAACCAGCTTTCACAATGCCCCTCAATGGTCCCTGTTGTCTAGTAATCACATCCTTGAAAAGTTCCCTCTCATAATAAATAGGACTAACCTGCATAATCACCAGCATGTTGCTTAAATGGCATTGTGTTGCTTCAGACCCAGGTTACAAAAGGCACCATGGCTTCTTGGATCACCTATTCTGAGAGAAGCTAGATACATTGTTAGGGTACCAGGCCTACAAGAGGTCCTTCAGCCCCAAACAGGCCTTGAGGTGACTGCAGTTCTAGCCTACATCTTGACTGAAATCTCTTGGGAAATCTTGGGTCAGAAAGGCAGTTAAGCACTTCTAAATTGCTGATCTATAAAAAAAATATGAAATAATGATTGTTCATTATAAGCCATTAAATTTTGAGGGAATTTTCTATGTAGCAACAAATGCATATTGATAGATACATAGATAGATAATAGATAGAAAGTACAAAAGAAGTGTATCATTTTACTTAGCTTTCCTATGTTCTTGTACTAGGCATAAATAGTGTATAGAAATATTTAAAAATTCAATCCTTTGTTCTGTTTTTTTTAATTAGGAAGTTTATTGATTTGCTATGATTATTATTTCTACCATTTGGTTTTAAAAAAATTACCCCACGTTTTAATGCTTCTTTTCTTTTTCCTCCATTTAAAATAATTGGCTAAATTATTTCTTATTTCATTTTTCTTTCTATAGTGTTAACATTTAGATTTTGTTACTTTTTAGTGTTTTTATAGACAATGTTTTCATTTATGACTAATTTATAATGTATAAAGGTATCTGAAGTCCTGTCAAAATATTATCCAGCTATGAAAATTTGACTATAGCTACACTAGTTCAGCACTTCCTGAGTATTCTCCCATTCACTTAATTTCCAAAACTTATTAAGTAATAGGTCTTCATTCTCTTGACACATTTAAAAGTTTCTCTTTGTTTTAGGTTTTCTGCAGTTTTGCCAAAACACATCTAAGTGTGAATTTCTTTTTTACCTATCTTGCTTTAATTTATTTATTGTTTTCTGGATCTGCAAATTTACTTCTTACAATTTATTTTGCAAATCTTCAGCTATTAGCTATTCACATAGTTCCACCCTCCATTATCTCCATTCTGTCCAGCTATATATGTTGTAGAGCTTCTCAGTAAATCTGATTATATATATATATATATATATATATATATATATCAATCTGTTAATTTTTTTATATTTACTATTTTTTCTATATACATATAGAAATAAATATATTCTATCTATATTTTGTATTTCTCTATTTCTTCCTACTGGTTAAATAATTCTAGTTAATTTCATCAGATATATCATCAACTCACTAATTAGTTACTCTCTTTGTCTAAAGTGAAAGTGAAGTTGCACAGTCGTGTTCGACTCTTTGCAACCCCATGGACGGAGCAGCCTGATAGGCTGATAGCCTGGTAGCTGATAGCCTGATAGGGATTTACCAGGCAAAAGAACTGGGATGGGTTGCCATTTCCTTCTCCAGGGGATCTTCCCAACTCAGGGATCGAACCCTGGTCTCCCGCATTATAGGCAGATGCTTTTTCCGCCTGCACCACCAGGGAAGTCTGTGTCTAAAAAGCTATTTAACTGGTTTAAGGAGATTTTTTAAATTTCAAAAATTATATTTTTAATTTCAAAAAAATTCAGCTTTTTTTATAGTCTTTCTGACCACCACTGAAGGTTGTGTATTGCTTCCTCATATTTGTAGTTATATATTTTATTTTCTTAAGAATTTATGATATAGTTTGTAGTAGGTATAATAATGTCCACATTTTAATCACCAAAGCTTGTGATTATGTTAAGGTACAGGGAAAAGAAAATGAACCAGTCTGATCATATGGACCACAGCTGAGACTAATTCAATGACATACGAGCCATTCCATGTAGGGCCAGCCAAGATGAATGGGTCATGCTGGAGTTCAGACAAAACGTGGTCTACTGGAGAATGGAATGACAAACCACTTCAGTATTCTTTCCTTGAGAACCCCATGAACAGTATGAAAAGGCAAAAAGATAGGATACTGAAAGATGAACTCCCAAGGTCGGTAGGTGCCCAATATGCTATTGGAGATCACTGGAGAAACAATTCCAGAAAAAATAAGAAGACGGAGCCAAAGCAACAACAATACCCAGGTGTGGATGTGACTGGTGATGGAAGTAAAGACCCATGCTGTAAAGAGAAATGAGGCACAGGAACCTGGAATGTTAGGTCCATGAATCAAGGCAAATTAGAAGTTGTCAAACAGGAAATGGTGAGAGTGAACGTCAACATTTTAGGAATCACCAAACTAAAATGGACTGGAATGAGTGAATTTAACTCAGATGACCATTATATCTACTACTGTGGGCAAGAATCCCTTAGAAGAAATGGAGTAGCCCTCATACTCATCAAAAAAGTACAAAATGCATACTTGGATGCAACCTCAAAAACGACAGTATTATCTCTGTTCGTTTCCAAAGCAAACCATTCAATATCACAATAATCTAAGTCTATGCCCAAACCAGTAATTCTGAAGAAGCTGAAGTGGAACAGTTCTATGAAGAACTTAAAGTTGTGCTAGAATGAACACTCCTAAAAATTGTCCTTCTCATTATAAGGGGACTAGAATGCAAAAGTAAGAAGTCAAGAAATACCTGCGGTAACAAGCAAACTTGGCCTTGGAGTACAGAATGAAGCAGGGAAAAGGCTCATAGAGTTTTGCCAAGAGAACGTACTGGTCATAGCAAACACCCTCTGCCAATAACACAAGAGAAGACTCTACACTTGGACATCACCTGATGGTCAATACCAAAAACAGATTGACTATATTTTTTGCAGCCAAAGATGGAGAAGCTCTATACAGTCAGCAAAAACAAGATTAAGTGTTGACTGTGGCTCAGATCATGAACTTATTGCAAAATTCAGACTTAAATTGAAGAAAGTAGGGAACACCACTAGACCATTCAGGTATGACCTAAATCAAATCCCTTACGATTATATAGTGGAATTGAGAAATAGATTCAAAGGATTAGATCTGATAGACAGAGTCCCTGAAGAAACTATGGATGGAGTTTTATGACATTGTACAGGAGGCAGGGATCAAGACGATCCCCAAGAAAAAGAAATGCAAAAAAGCAAAACGATTGTCTGAGGAGATCTTACAAATAGCTGTGAAAAGAAGAGATGCAAAAGGCAAAGGAGTAAACAAAAGATATACCCATTTGAATACAGAGTTCCAACGAATAGCAAGGAGAGACAAGGATGCCTTCCTCAGTGCTCAATGCAAAGAAATAGAGGAAAACAAAAGAATGGGAAAGACTAGAGATCTCTTCAAGAAAACTAAAGATACCAAAGGAACATTTCATGCAAAGATGCGCACAATAAAGGCCAGAAATTGTATGGACCTAACACAAGCAGAAGATATTAAGAAGAGGTGGCAAGAATACACAGAAGAACTATACAAAAAAGAGCTTCATGACCCAGATAATCATGATGGTATGATCACTCACTTAGAGCCAGATATCCCAGAAAGCAAAGTCAAGTGGGCCTTAGGAAGCATCACTATGAACAAAGCTAGTGGAGATGATGGAATTCCAGTTGAGCTATTTCAAATCCTAAAAGATGAGGCTATGAAAGTGCCACACTCAATATGCCAGGAAACTTGGAAAACTCAGCAATGGCCACAGGATTGGAAAAGGTCAGTTTTCATTGCAATCCCAAAGAAAGGCAATCCCAAAGAATGTTCAAACTACTGCACAATTGCACTCATCTCACACACTATCAAAGTAATGCTCAAAATTCTCCAAGCCAGGCTTTAACAGTATGTTAACCATGAACTTCCAGATGTTCAAGCTGGATTTAGAAAAGGCAGAGGAACCAGAGATCAAATAGCCAACTCCATTAAATCATCTAAAAAGCAAGAGAGTTTCAGAAAAACATCTACTTCTGTTTTATTGACTATACCAAATCCTTTGACTGTGTGGATCACAACAACCTGTGGAAAATTCTTAAAGAGATGCAAATACCAGACCACCTGACCTGCCTCTTGAGAAATCTGTATGCAGGTCAGGAAGCAACAGTTAAAACTGGACATGGAACAACAGACTGGCTCCAAATTGGGAAAGAGTACATCAAGGCTGTATATTGTTATCCTGCTTATTTAACTTCTATGCAGAATGCACATCATGAGAAACACTGGGCTGGATGAAGCACAAGCTGAAATTAAAATTGTGGGGAAAAATACCATTAACCTCAGATATGCAGATGACATCACCCTTATCATCCTTATGGCAAAAAATGAAGAACTAAAGAGCCTCTTTATGAAAGTGAAAGAGGAGAGTGAAAAAATTGGTTTGAAGCTCAACATTCAGAAAACTAAGATCATGGCATCTGGTCTCATCACTTCATGGCGAATAGATGGGAAAACAGTGGAAACAGTGAAGACTTTATTTTGGGTACTCCAAAATCACTGCAGATGGTGACTGCACCCATGAAATTAAAAGATGTTTTTATGACCAACCTAGACAGCATATTAAAAAGCAGAGACATTACTTTGCCAACTGAGGTCTGTATAGTCGAAGCTATGGTTTCTCTATAGTCATATATGGATGTGAGAGTTGGACTATAAAGAAAGCTGAGCATCAAAGAGTTGATGGTTTTGAACTGTGGTGTTGGAGAAGACTCTTGAGAGTCCCTTGGCCTGCAAAGAAATCCAACCAGTCCATCCTAAAATCAGTCCTGAATACTCTTTGGAAGGACTGATGCTGACATTGAAACTCCAATATTTTGTCCACCTGATGTGAAGAACTGACTTATTAGAAAAGAACCTGGTGCTGGGAAACTGAAGGCGGGAGGAGAAGGGGATGACAGAGGATGGGATGGTTGGATGGCATCACTGACTCAATGAACATGAGTTTGAATAAACTCTGGGGGTTTGTGATGGACAGGGAGGCCTGGCGTGCTGCAGTCCATGGGGTCACAAAGAGTTGGACACAACTGAGAGACTGAACTAAACTGAACAGGGGAAAGTAGAATTTAAAATGCATATGTAGTTAAAATTACTAACCAGCAGATAGGGAAATTATCCTGATTATGTGAGCCCAATATTATCACAAGGATCACCAAACGTGGGAAAGAGAGGCAGAAAAAATGTCAGAGGAAGAGATGTGACAATAAAAGCAGGATCAGATACATGCGACATGATTGGCTTTAAAGATGGAAAGACAATCATGATCTAAGGAATTTAGTTGGTCTCTAGAAGCTGGAAAAGGAAACATGTAGATTCACTTCTTGAAGTCCCAGAAAGGAAGAGCCCTGCCAGCACCTTAATTTTATGACACCTAAACTCTCCGAGTTTGTGTTGTTTCAAGATACTAGTTTTGTGGTTATTTGTTATGGCAGCATTAGAAAACTAACACATAACTATTTATTAATATATTCTACATCTGACTATTTCAATATCTGAAGTCCCTAAAAATGAGAAAATTGTTTCCCATATATGGCCTTATTCTTCATGATACTTATATTTTCAATTACATTTTTTAATATTAATTTGCATGAATTCTCTGGACCTCAGTGAAAATGTTTTCCTCTACTTCTACCAGAGAACTAGGGGCAATAAAATCCAGGAAATAAATTTAATTTTCAGGATAAGTGATTTTTTTATATACAGATGCAGTTTTCAAATATTTCTTTAAAGGAAAAACAGTATGTTATACATGTACATCATTTGAAAAAAAAAAAACAAAAAACTTTTAAACTCCTTATTCCAGTTTTCACATTAAAAGGGTCAGAGGTAAAATTGAAAACAAAAAATATTTTTTCTCTTCAATTGAAAAGTATATGCAACAAGATTAAGGACTGTAATATTTATCTATAACATGTTTACATATGCCAAAAGGAAAACTTGATTAAGTTGAAAATCAGAGTAATTTGACCCTGTATATATTATTTACTTCAAGACTTTTGTGTGTGCTTATATTTCTTTCTTAGTTAGGACTTAATTCTGTAGCACTTGGTTGTATAAACTATAGATACCAATTTCTTCAACTTTAGCCAGTTGTTTTCATTTATACTTCCATGAGATTTAAAGAGTGGAAAGTAAAACTTGAAAAGCAATATGAACAGATAAATTTTGCCATGACAGTCAAAACCATTTGCAAGAAAAAAATGAAAAAAGACCAAATGGTTGTCTGGGGAGGCCTTACAAACAGCTGAGAAAAGAAAAGCAAAAGGCAAAGGAGAAAAAGAAAGATATACCCATCTGAATGGAAAGGTCTAAAGAATAGCAAGGCAAGATAAGAAAGCTTTCCTAAGTGATCAAAGCAAAGAAATAGAGGAAAACAATAGAATGGGAAAAACTGGAGATCTCTTCAAGAAATCAGAGAAACCAAGGGGAGATTTCATGCAAAGATGGGCACAATAAAGGACAGAAGCGGTATGGACCTAACAGAAGCAAAAGATATTAAGAAGAGTTGACAAGAATACACAAAAGAACTATACAAAACATCTTAATGACCCAGATTACCACAATGGTGTGATCACTCACCTAGCGCCAGATATCCTGGAGTGTGAAGTCAAGCAGGTCTTTGGAAATGTCACTATGAATAAAGCTAGTGGAGGTGATGGAATTCCAGTTGAGCTATTTCAAATCCTAAAAGATGATGCTGTGAAAATGCTTCAGTCAATATGCCAGCAAATTTGGAAAACTCAGCAGTGGCCACAGGACTAGAAAAGGTGAGTTTTCATTTCAATCCCAAAGAAAAGCAATGCCAAAGAATGTTAAAAGTACCACACAATTGCACTCAGTTCACAAACTAGCAAAGTAATTCTCAAAATTCTCCAAGCTAGAATTCAACAGTACATGACATGAGAACTTCCAGATGTTCAAGCTGTACTTAGAAAAGGCAGAGGAACCAGAGATCAAATTGTCAACATCCATTGGATCATAGAAAAAGCAAGCTAGTTCCAGAGGAACATCTACTTCTGCTTCTTTGATTTTGCCTTTGTGTGAATCACAACAAGCTGTGGAAAATTCTTCAAGAGATGGAAATAGCCGACCACCCCGCCAGCCTCCTGAGAAATCTATATGCATGTCAAGAAGTAACAGAACCAGACTTGGAACTGTGGATTTGTTCCAAATTGAGAAAGGAGTGCATCAAGGCTGTATGCTGAACTGAACTGAACTGAACCATAAACTTGGATAAAAAACTTGAAAGGAAGAATTTTAATTTCAGTGATGTACATCAGATTATTTTATCTCTGGTTTTCACCAATCCAAGTTATTCATATACCTTTTCTTCACAAATAAGTAAAATTATTTGCATTTCATATCAACTCATCTTCTAACTCTGCCCCAAGAGAAACACATTAAAATTGTCAGGACTATATCTTTTGTTTAGACCATGATTTACTATGAGTTCAAATTGTGGGAATCTCTGAGAAATAATTTACAAGTGCATGAGATAGGACTTATTTATTTTAAAGTACATGAATTTATTCTAAGGTCAACATTAGTCTCCTCACCAATGACTAATTCAGTAATGGGCAGTTTAACTCTATCTTGCCAATAAGACAGGAAAGCGTAGGAGAATGTCACACGAAAAGCCATTCCTCTGACATTTTTCTTTTCAGCAGAGATACTTGGAATAGCTCCAGGCCCTTTTCCAGAACTTTATGGTGAAGCTAAGGGTCAGGGTGTCAGAACCAAGAATTGAAAAAGCTGTGATCTTTGATGACCTTTGTTGTTGCTCAGTCACTAAGTCATGTTCAACTCTTTACAGCCAACTTCATCTTCTTGGTTTTTCTTAGCTCTTGACTAAGGTGTGCGTCCCTGTCCTTCCTGAAATTTTCCTTCAGTTTGTTCATGGGCAGTGTGATTTTTTTTTTTCCACTCCTTATACTGCTGAGATTGCTCCTTTCTCTTCGGTTGGAATTTCCTGATCTTTCCTTCTCATACAGACATGGATGCCTTAAGTCCTCTCTTTATCCCTCTTTTGTCTTAGTTTTCTGACAGTATCTTCTTTGTCACACACATTCTTTTATTTCATAGATGTATAGAGAAACAAGCAATACATCTGTGAGTCTTTGATCTATTTCCTGTGAAATAGTGGCAATGGCTATTGATACATGAATCCTTCAGAAGACCGTAGAGTTTTGCCAAGAAAATGCACTGGTCATAGCAAACACCCTCTTCTAACAACACAAGAGAAGACTCTACACATGGACATCACCAGATGGCTAATATAAAATTACACCAGAGGAGTTAAACCTATCTAAATTCATTAGTGAACACTATTCTGATGGATGGAATTTTCTAAAAAACTAAACTGTCGCATGATAGTCTTAAAATCTAATTTTATTTTCTGGGACCTTTTCTGGTATGATGCATTACTCAGTCAGTTCAGTCACTCAGTTGTGTCTGACTCTTTGTGACCAATGGACTGCAGCATGCCAGGCTTCCCTGTCCATCACGAACTCCTGGACCATACTCAAGCTCATCTCTATCAATTAAGCCATGTCATCCAACCATCTCATCCTCTATCATCCCCTTCTCCTCCTGCCTTCAATCCTTCCCAGCATCAAAGTCTTTTCCAATGCATCAGCTCTTAACATCAGGTGACCAAAGTATTTGAGTTTCAGTTTCAGCATCAGTCCTTCCAATGAATACTCAGGACTGATTTCCTTTAGGATTGACTGGTTTGATCTCCTTGCAGTCCAAGGGACTCTCAAGAATCTTCTCCAACACCACAGTCCAAAAGCACCAATTCTTTGGGGCTCAGTTTTCTTTATGGTCCAACTCTCACATGCATACATGACTACTGGAAAATAACATAGCTTTGACTAGATGGACCTTTGTTGACAAAGTTATGTCTCTTCTTTTGAATGTGCTATCTAGGTTGGTCATAGATTTTCTTCCAAGGAGCAAGCATCTTTTAATTTCCTAGTTTCAGTCACCATCTGCAGTGATTTTTGAGCCTACAAAAATAAAGTCTCTCATTGTTTCAATTGTTTCTGCATCTATTTACCATAAAGTGATGGGACCAGATGCCATGATCTTAGTTTTCATTGAATGTTGAGTTTTAAGCCAACTTTTTCACTATCATCTTTCATTTTCATCAAGAGGCTCTTTAGTTCTTCTTCGCTTTCTGCCATTAGGGTGGTGTCACCTGTGTATAGGAGGTTATTGATATTTTCCCAACAACCTTGTTGGCTTCCCTTGTGGCTCAGTTGGTAAAGAATCTGCCTGTAATGCAAGAAACCCAAGTTTGATTCCTGGGTCGAGAAGATCCCGTGGAGAAGAAAATGGAAACACGTTCCAGTATTCTTGCGTGGAGAATCCCATGGGCAGAGAAGCCTGGCAGGCTATAGATGATGGGGTTGCAAGAGTCAGACACAATTTAGCAACAAAGCCACCACAACCACTGACAATCTTGATTTCATCTTGTGCTTTATCCAGTCCAGCATTTCACATGATGTTCTCTGCATATAACTTAAATAAGCAGGGTGACAATATGTATCCTTGACATTCTCCTTTCCCAATTTGGAACCAGTCTGTTATACCATGTCCAGTTCTATGTGTTGGTTCTTGACCTGTATATAGATTTCTCAGGAGGCAGGTAAGGTGGTCTGGTATTCTCATCTCATGGAGAAATTCCCACAGTTTGTTGTGATCCACAGAGTCAAAGGCTTTGACAGAGACAATACATCAGAAATAGATGTTTTTTCTGAAGCTCTTGTCCTTTTTTGATGATCCAACGGATGTTGGTAATTTGATCTCTGGTTCCTCTGCCTTTTCTAAATCTAGCTTGAACATCTGGAAATTCATGGTTAACATACTGCTGAAGCCTGGCTTGGAGAAATTTGAGCATTACTTAGAAAGCATGTGAGATGAGTGCAGTTGTGTGATAGTTTGAACATTCTTTGGCAATGCCTTTCTTTGGGATTGGAATGAAAACTGACCTTTTCCAGTCCTGTGGCCACTGCTGAGTTTTCCGTTTCCTGGTATATTGAGTGTGGCACTTTCACAGCAATGTCTTTTAGGATTTGAAATAGTTCAACTGGTATTCCATCATCTCCACTAGCTTTGTTCATGGAGATGCTTTCTAAGGCCCACTTTATTTCGCTTTCCAGGATGTCTGGCTCTAGGAGGGTGATCAGACCATAGTGGTTATCTGGGTCATGAAGATCTTTTTTGTATAGGTCTTCTGTGTATTCTTGCCACCTCTTCTTAATACCCTCTGCTTCTGTTATGTCCATACCATTTCTGCCCTTTATTGTGCCCATCTTTGCATGAAATGTTCCCTTGGTATCTCTAGTTTTCTTGAAGAGATCTCTAGTCTTTCCCATTCTTTTGTTTTCCTTTATTTCTTTGCCGTGTTCACTGAGGAAACCTTTCTTGTCTCTCCTTGCTATTCTTTGGAACTCTGCATTCAAATGGGTATATCTTTTGCTTACTCCTTTGCCTTTTGCTTTTCTTCCTCTCCCAGCTGTTTGTAAGGTCTCCTCAGACAATCATTTTGCCTTTTTGCATTTATTTTTCTTGGGAATGATCTTGATCCCTGTCTCCTGTACAATATCATCAACCTCCGTCCAAAGTTCTTTAGGGACACTGTCTGTCAGATCTAATCCCTTGAATCTATTTTCAGGTCCACTCTATAATCATAAGGGATTTTTATTTAGGTCATAACTGAATTGTCTATTGGCTTTCCCAACTTTCTTTAATTTAAGTCTGAATTTTGCAATAAGTAGCTCATGATCTGAACCACAGTCAGCTCCTGGTCTTGTTTTTGCTTACTGTATAGAGCTTCTCTATTTTTTTTTTTTTGCAAAGAATATAATCAATCTGATTTTTGTATTGATCATCTGGTAATGTCCATGTGTAGAGTCTTCTCTTGTGTTGTTGGAAGTGGCTGTTGGCTATGACCAGTGCATTCTCTTGGCAAATTCTATTAGCCTTTGCCCAGCTTCATTTTATACTCCAAGGTCATATTTGCCTGTTAATCCAGGTATCTCTTGACTTGTTACTTTTGCATTCCAGTCCCCTATAATGAAATGGACATCTTTTTTGGGTGTTAGTTCTAGAAGGTCTTGTAGGTCTTCATAAAACTGTTCAACTTCAGTTTCTTCAACATTACTGTTCAAGGCACAGACTTGGATAGACTTGGATTATTGTGATATTGAATGGTTTGCTTCGGAAATGAACAGAGATCATACTGTCGTTTTTGAGATTGCATCCAAGTATACATTTCAAACTCTTTTGCTAACTATGAGGGCTACTCCATTTCTTCTAAGGGATTCTTGCCCACAGTAGTAGATATAATGGTCATCTGAGTTAAATTCACCATTCTAGTCCATTTTAGTTTACTGATCACTAAAATATTGATATTTACTCTTGCCATCTCCTATTTAACCACTTCCAATTCATCTTGATTCATGGACCTAACATTCTAGGTTCCTATGCAGTATTTTTCTTTACAGCATCAGACTTCACTTCCATCACCAGTCACATCAACAACTGGGTGTTGTTTTTGCTTTGGCTCTGTCTCTTCTTTCTTTCTGGAGTTATTTCTCAACCTGGGGAGTTCATCTTTCAGTGACATATCTTTTTGCCTTTTCATACTGTTCGTGGGGTTCTCAAGGCAAGAACACTGAAGTGGTTTGCCATTCCTTTCTGCAGTGGACCACATTGTGTCAGAACTCTCCACCATGACCCGTCCATCTTGGGTGGCCCTATGTGGCATGGCTCATAGTTTCCTGAGTTATACAAGGCTGTGGTCATGTGATCAGTTTCATTTGTTTTATGGGATTGTGATTTTATCTCTCTGATGGATAAGGATAAGAGGCTTATGGAAGCTTCCTGATGGGAAAGACTGTCTGTGGAGAAATGATCTTTTCACTTCTCTGGTAGCTCTGTTGGTAATGATACATGATTAGTAATTTTCATAAACATTATATTCAACAGTAAGAAATAGCATTGATATTGGCAAAATTTAATATATATTATTATAGTACTTTGAGATTTAAACATACTGTTATATGTTTGAGATTAGATATGAATTCAGGGACTATTAGGTTCATATAGAAAAGGAGCCAAAATCTAAGCTAACAATTTTATAGTGCTTGCAGCAACAACATGCATCCTGGGAGATGTTTATTTTCTGTGAAACAATGAAAGCTTCTATAAAACTTTGCTTGTTTTCTGTTTCTCTATTGGAATCCAATTAACTTTTTTTTTTTACATATTAAGTATTTTAGATGAAATAAAATCCTACTCATAGAACAATTTCTATTTTTTGAAATCACTTATTGTGATTCACCATATTCACACACACACTGTCCAGACAAGATGATCTTTTAAAGACCCCTAGAGAAAAATATTTTAGAACTTAACTTTTTGATGACTTATTCCCCACAGAAAATAATTTCTCATCTAATCTGAATATTTCATGCTAGGCTTAAATGTTCTATTTTACTCTGTCTTCACTGACAATATCTATTAATGAACTTTAAAATGCAAAACCATTTTTAAAAATTATTCCTTGACAAGTTTATTTATTCTAACTCATCTTTTAAAAATTAATCATAAATCATTTCTGAGATACTGAGAATGTTTTCCAATTTAAGTTCACATTTCATCTAAATTTTAAAAATTATGTTATATGGAATTCACTTTTACTGATATACAGTTCAGAACATCCTATATTGTATTTATTTAAATATACATGATTATGAAATATATGCATTTAGTTACACTTACAAAAAATACTTTTTGAGCATACCCTCCATCAAATTTACACTAGTAACAACAAAAAAAGATTGTCTACATTTTTTTTTTCTTTAAATTTTTTTTCAGTTCTTTTCAACTTCCTGACTTTTGTGGCTATTGTAACTCTTAAGTAAGATTATCACAGAGTAACATAAATAAGAGATTAACTTTACAATCACCCTCCATTCACCATAAAACTCCTTGGCCTACTCAAGTCCAGTAGGGTCAGCGTTTTCTTTGGACAGCTTGAGTCTTTGGCTGTAGTAACATGGGGCTCATGCCATAGAATACTGTCAGCACAAGGGATATCCTTTGGAAAACAAGGCAAACTCACCCTCTTTTTTGCATACAAAAGTAGGGAAACTATCATTCCTTAATTCATTAGTGTCAAAGAGTCTAAAAAAGTTTGTAAGGACCCAGCTAATTAACCATTGTGTTGTAATCATAATCAAGATTTCCAAAGTACTTTTTGTGCCAGGTAGTACATAGATTGCACAAAAGACAATTTCTGCTGACAAATTTTCTGCCAGCCCTGTGTCTCAGGTCTCAACAGTTGATCTCTTTGTGCCAAAGACTTCTGATTAATTAGGAAAATTCAACAAGCCGTTATGAAAATAACTCTCCAAGTCATTTAGCCACAAGGTAGTGTTTTCCTGTTATATTTCAAGTAAACAAAAGGATATTGGTTGATTGTTGGAAGGGAGTTGATTATAACCTTTTGGCTTTAAATAATGAGCCTGTATCTTAATTCCATTTAGTGGTTTGGAATTCCAAAACTATAGAGTTCATTAGGGAAGCAGAGGAAGTAAACACATGAAAAATAGGGAAGGAGGCCCACTGAATCTCTATCCACTTCCTTTCCCTAACATTAACTTGCAGGTGGACTAAATCCATAGCCACTTCTAAATAGCACAAACTAACTTTTAGATGTCCCCATGCTATTTTTCAGCAAAGAATCTGGCTGTGCTTAAATAAATTGACAAGGGGAGCGGTCCTGAGAGATTTTGAACTACTCATGAATAGAATTACCAAGAAGTTGATAGAGATGGATGTTTTCAGTTACAGTTTTAACTGGACATAATGGCTCCCCCACAGGAAAGCTCATGGATCCATAAACCTAGTTCTGCCCCCTTACAGGAAAAGAACTGTTTATTACTGCAGCTCATGCCACCTGCTCAGTCACCAAATGTACATTTGTTCTTTTGGGAACAGTAGGGTGGGATAGTTACTAGAAACAGGGCTAAGAGCCAGCAGTATCCCACTTCCAAATTCTGGCTGACTCCTCTAGCGAACTCTGTCTAGTCCCCTCAATAAAGCTAACTACTGCTTATTTAAAACCAGAGCCAGATATGCTGTGCCTTAGGAAATAGCCACACCCCACTGGGATTTCTTTGGCACAGAATGCATTCAAAATTGCCCCATCACCAGCAACTATTTATTGGACATTTTCTATTAATGCATAATAAATGAGTCAAAGAGCTTAGAGTACACCTGGCTTTATACGATGTGCTTCTGAAAGCCAAGTGTGTAATAAAAGGGATTATTTTATACATGATTTTATAAAGCACTGGATTTAAACATATAGAATTCTTGTAAGTTTATCCATCTAAGATATCTGTAAATTGAATCAGCTCAGCAGCAGCTGATTGTTAGATGTTATCCTAACTACATAAAATTAATTTTAAAGATAACCATCTGTGACAAAACAGAACACAAATTTCCCCATACAAAAAATCAGAATGCTAATATACAAAATAAATCATTCTATTATTTTTGGATTAGAATAAAAGAACTTACTCTCCTTGGGACTATGCATTTGTACAACTAGAATCATAAGGGTATATAATGACAAAATATTCTTTCTGCCCTCTAACGTAGGTGACAACTCCTGATACCCCATAAACAGCCCAAGTGACAGAATACCCATAGCAGTAGAATTCACTGGCAGCTGACCAACTTGACTGTTTTTGTACTATCCTTGATTGCTATAATTGACAAAGACAGAGAGGAAAACGTTCAAGAAATTTGGTATCTAGAAATGGAAGATGAGGGAAAAGAAATACTTCTCTCACACACTATTAAGCATTGGAAACAATTTAGTGATTATGCCACAGATCCCAGATGTTTTAGAACTACAAAAGCTAGAAAAATCTCTTGGTGTTTTAAAATGCAGACCACTTAGCATAGTCTCTTTTTGAGAACTTTGGTGTTAGTTTACAGTATTAGAAAAACAAACAGCAATTGTCACAGTGAAATACACTTACAAGTTCATGAAAAGGTCACTCATGAAAACAACCTGGGTCCTGCTAAGGTAGCTCTGGACAGTAGCACACAGCCAAGCACCTACCTACTGCTATTGGAGTTCTTTTTTTTTTCACCCAAATTTTTATGAAATTATTTAGCTGGAATCGAAGGTGGAAGAGAACAAAGAGGTAGAAGCACAAAACATTAGGATCTTGGCTTCTGAGCAACTAGTTTTTCTATAACTCAGTCGCCCTTTTGAGAACAAGACCACTATATATACATTTATAGTACATTTGTGTCATATATATATATAATATTTTATATTATATTTATATATTATAAATATTTACATATTATAAAAATATTTATATATTATATATAAGCAAAATATTAAGCAATGCATATACATATATAGACCATGTATATATGCTTCCCTGGTGGCTCAGATGGTAAAGAATCCCCTGCAGTGTGGGAGACCTGGGTTTGATCCCTGGATTGGGAAGATCCCCTGGAGGAGGGCATGGCTCCCCACACCAGTATTCTTGCCTGAGAATCCCCATGGACTGAGGAGCCTGGTGGACTACAGTCCCTGAGGTCTCAAAGAGTCAGACATGACCTAGTGACTAAGCACACAATACACAGATATATATGTATATATCAGTTCAGTTCAATACACATATATAAATACACACTATTTATTTATCACAGATAACTTGCTATTGATAGTCTTGGCTTTCTTTTCCAATTTGGGTTACTTGTATTTCTTTTTCTTCTCAGATATCCATGGATAGGATTTCCAAAGTTGTGTTGAATAAAAGAGGCAAGGGTGAACATCCTTGGCTTGTTCTTGATCTTAGAGGAAATGTTTTCCATTTTTTACCATTGAGAATAATATTTGTTGTGGGGTTTGTCATATATGGCATTTATTATGTTGAGGTTGGTTGCCTATAAGCTCAATTTCTGGTAGGCTTAACTTTGGAGAGTTTTTACCATAAATGAATGTTGAATTTTGTGCATCTATTGACATGATCATACGGTTTTGTTTTTCTGCTTCTTAATGTATTATATCACATTGGTTGATTTATGCATATTGAAGAGTTATTGTATCCCTGGGTTAAATCCCACTTGATAATGGTATATGATTATTTTAATGAGTTGTTCGATTGTTAGCATTTTGTTGAGGATTTTTGTGTCTATGTTCATCAGAAATATTGGCCTGTAATTTTCTTTTTTTGTGATAACTTTGATTTTGGTATCAGGGTGATAGAGGCCTCACAGAATGAGTTTGAGAGTACTCCCTCCTCTGAAAGTTTTTGGAATAGTTTCAAAAGCATAGCTATTAACTCTTCTCTAAATGTCTGCTTAATCAGCCCTTTAAAATCATCTGGTCCTGGACTTTGTCGGAAGATGTTTAATAAGAGTTTCAATCTTACTACTTGTGATTGGTCTGTCAATATATTTTTTCTATTTCTTCCTGGTTCAGTATAGGAAGTTTGTATCTAAGAACTTTTCCATATTTTTGTAGGTTGTCCATTTTATTGGCATATAGTTTCTTGTAGCAGTTTTTTATTATTTTTTTTTTATTTTATTTTTTTCCCTTTTTTTCTAAATTTTATTTTATTTTTTAACTTTACAATATTGTATTGGCTTTGCCATATATCAACATGAATCCGCCACAGGTATACATGTGTTCCCCATCCTGAACCCTCCTCCCTCCTCCCTCCCTGTACCATCCCTCTGGGTCGTCCCAATGCACCAGCCCCAAGCATCCAGTATCGTGCATCAAACCTGGACTGGCGACTCATTTCATATATGATATTATACATGTTTCAATGCCCTTATCCCAAATCATCCCACCCTCTCCCTCTCCCACAGAGTCCAAAAGACTGTTCTATACATCAGTGTCTCTTTTGCTGTCTCATATACAGGGTTATTGTTACCATCTTTCTAAATTCCATATATATGCATTAGTATACTGTATTGGTGTTTTTCTTCCTGGCTTACTTCATTCTATATAATAGGCTCCAGTTTCATCCACCTCATTAGAACTGATTCAAATGTATTCTTTTTAATGGCTGAGTAATACTCCATTGTGTAGCAGTTTTTTAAGATCCTTTCTATACCTGTTTTGTCCCTTTGTAACTTACCTATTTTCATTTCTAATTTTGTTGATTTGAATTTAATCCCTCTTTTCTTGATGTGTCTGACTAAATGTTTATCAGTTTTATCTTCTCAAGGACAATCTTTGATTTCACTGATATTTGCTATTGTTTTCTACATTTCTATTTTATTTATTCCTACTCTTATCTTTATGATTTCTTTCCTTCTTATAACTTTAGGTTTTGTTTGTCCTTCTTTCTCTAGCTGCTTTAGCTTAAGGATAGGTTGTTTGAGATTTTTCTTGTTTCTTGAGGTAGAATTATACTGCTGAGAACTTCCCTCTTAAAAGTGTTTTGCTGTGTCCTATTGGTTTTGGATCATCATGCTTCTGTTGTCATTTTTCCTATGCATATTTTATTTCCTCTTTGATTTCATCAGTGATCCATTGATTATTTAGTGGCACATTGTTTACAGAGTTTGTGTTTTCTACACTTTTTTTTGCTGCAATTGATTTTTAATCTCATAGATGTTTGGTATTTTTTCTTTTTTTTTTTTTTAATTAGCAATCCTTAATTTGTGACCCAAGATGTGGGCTATCCTGGAAAATGTTCTCTGTGCACTTGAGAGGAGAAGGAAATGGCAACCCACTCCAGTACTCTTGCCTGGAAAATCCGATGGACGGAGGAGCCTGGTAGGCTGCAGTCCATGGGTCGCTAAGAGTCGGACACGACTGAGCGACTTCACTTTAACTTTTCACTTTCATGCATTGGAGAAGGAAATGGCAACCCACTCCAGTGTTCTTGCCTGGAGAATCCCAGGGATGGGGGAGCCTGATGGGCTGCCGTCTATGGGGTCGCACAGAGTCAGACACGACTGAAGCGACATAGTAGCAGCAGCAACAGTATGCACTTGAGAAGAAAGCGTATTCTGCTTGTTCGGGATGCAATGTCCTATGTTGTTGTTGTTGTTGTTTAGTTGCTAAAACGTGTCCAACTCTTTTGCAAACCCATGTACTATAGCCTGCCAGACTTCTCTGTTCATGGGATTTTCCAGGCAAGAATACTGGAGTGGGTTGCCATTTCCTTTTTCAGGGGATCTTCTTGACTTAGGAATTAAGCCGTGTTTCCTGCATTTCACAAGGGCTTCCCTTGTAACTCAGTTGGTAAAAAATCTGCCTGCAGTGCAGGAGACCTGGGTCCTATCCTTGGGTTGGGAAGATCCCCTGGAGAAGGAAATGGCAACCCACTACAATATCCTTGCCTGGAAAATCTCATGGACAGAGGAGCCTTGTGGGCTGCAGTCCATGGGGTCGCAAAGAGTCTGGCACAACTGAATGACTAACACATCCTTACTTACTTCCTGCTTTGCAGGTGGATTCTTTACCACTGAGCCATGCCACTTGGGAAGCCCATGAATGTCCTATAAATGCGAAATAAGTCTATCTGGTTTAATGTGTTATTTAAGTCTTGTGTTTCATTATTCAGAGAAGGCAATGGCACCCACTCCAGTACTCTTGCCTGGAGAATTCCATGGATGGAGGAGCCTTGTTAATTTTCTGTTTGGCTGATCTATCTTTTAGTAGAAGTGAGTGTTAAAGTCCCCCACTATTATTGTGGTACTGTTGATTTCACCTTTTAAAACCATTAACATTTGTCTTATACATTGAAGTGCACCTATGTTGAGTGTATATATATTTACAGATTTTACATATTCTTCTTGGATTGATCCATTGATCATTATGCAAGTGTTATTCCTTGTCTCTTCTATCAGTTTTTATTTTAAACTCTGTTTTGTTTGATATGAGTGCTGCTACTACAGCTTTTCCTTTTTTATTTTTTTTAATTTTATTTTTTAACTTTACAATATTGTATTGGTTTTGCCATATATCAACATGAATCCACCACAGGTATACACGTGTTCCCCATCCTGAACCCTCCTCCCTCATCCCTCCCTGTACCATCCCTCTGGGTCGTCCTAGTGCACCAGCCCCAAGCATCCAGTATCGTGCATCAAACCTGGACTGGCAACTCGTTTCATATATATTATACGTGTTTAAATGCCATTCTCCCAAATCATCCCACCCTCTTCCTCTCCCACAGAGTCCAAAAGACTGTTCTATACATCAGTGTCTCTTTTGCTTAATTTATTTATTATAATTGGAAACTAGTCACTTTATAATATTGTAGTGGTTTTTGCCATACATTGACATGAATGGCAATGCACATGTGTCCCCCTGTCCCCAGGCCCCCTCCGTATTGGCACCCCCAACCTCCTTCCCCGTTCCATCCTTCTGGGTTGTCCCAGTGGACTAGCTTTGAGTGCCCTGTTTCATGCATCGAACTTGGACTGGTCATCTATTTCATTTATGATAATATACATATTTCAATGCTATTCTCTCAAATGATCCTGCCCTCACCCTCTCCCACAGAGTCCAAAAGTCTGTGTCTATTTTGCTGTCTCGCATATAGGGTCATCGTTACCATCTTTCTAAATTACATATACATGCATTAATATACTGTATTGGTATTTTTCTTTCTGACTTACTTCACTCTGTATAATAGGCTCCAGTTTCATCCATCTTAGAACTGACTCAAATGCAGATTTCTGTTTACATGGAATATGTTTTTCCTTCTCTTGTTTTCAGTCTGTTTGTGTCTTTAGGTCTGAAGTGGATATCTTGTAGACAGCATATCCATAGGTCTTATTTTTGTATCCATTCAGCCAATTTGCATCTTTTGTTTGGAACATTTAATGTTTACATTTAAGGTAATTATCGATATATATGTTTCCTATTGCCATTTTCTTCACTTCTTTGGGTTTGTTTTTGTAGGCCTTTTATTCTTTCTTCTTGTGTTTTCCCCCTAGAGAAGTTCCTCTAGCATTTGTTATAAAGCTAGTTTGATGGTGCTGAATTCTCCTAGTTTTTTCTTGTCAGTCAAGCTTTTCATTTCTCTGACAAATCTGAAAGAGATCCTTGCTGAACAGAGTAATCTTCACTGTAGATTTTTTCCCTTTCATCGCTTTAAATATATCCTGACATTCCTTTCTGGCATGCTGACTTTTTCTGAAAAATAAGCTAATAACTTCCCTTGTGTGCTATTTGTTACTTTCCCTTTGCTGCTTTTAATACTTTGTATTTAATTTTTGTTAGTTTGATTAATATGTGTCTTGGTATTTTTCTCTTTAGATTTATCCTGTATGGGACTTTTTGTGCTTCCTGAACTTTGGTGGTTATTTTCTTGCCCATGTTAATGAAGTTTTCAACTATAATCTCTTCAAATATTTTCCCAGACCCTTTCTCTTCTTCTCAGACTACTATATTTCAAATGTTGCTGTATTTGATGTTTTCCCAAAAGTCTGAGACTGTTCTCATTTCTTTTCATTCTTTTTTTCCTTTCTGTTCCACAACACTTATTTTCACTATTGAATCTTCCAGCTCACTTACCCATTCTTCTGCATCAGTTATTCTGTTATTGATTCTTTCTAGAGTAAAAAATACTTTTAATATCTTATTTTTAGTATTTTATATTTTACTATTTTACTTCTTTCAGTCATTTTACTTTTTATCACTATTCGCTTTATTTAGTTCTTTAAGTCTTTGTTAAACACTTCTTGTATCTTCTCCGCTTAGACCTCCATTCCATTTCAAGTATCTTGGATCACATTTATTGTCATTACTCTGAATTGTTTATCAGATAGATTGCCTGTTTCCTCTTCATTTATTTGATCTTAGGTTTTGTCTTGCTTCAAGTGCATTCTTGAGGCTGTTCTATGAAGGAAAAGTACTGGTCAGTGGGCAGCATAGAGCTAGCAATTGATGCATTGCTGATACTGTTGCCAAAAATCACATGTAAAATCAGACGTTTAGGTTGATACATTGGCTTAGTGTTTGCTTGCAAGTGTAAGTGATTTTCAGAAATAAATCTATTTTTTGTTACATTGACTTTAGAATATCACAAATCTTATAAGCAAAGCAGTAGAAGATTTATTGTGATTATTTTTAAGTTACTATTCCCCCTACAGCTTTTGACATTTATAAGAAACTCAATTCTTTCCTAAGAATATCTAGGTTTGGCATTGCACTTCTTCTTGGCATAGCATCATGTCACTATTTTTTTTTAATGAACATGATAATGTAGATATGGAAATGGGAGCTTAGAACCAAATCAAAATTCAGAATCAATTGGAAGAACAAACAGGCTGACAGGGAAGCTTGGCATGCTGCAGTCCAGAGGGTCGCAAAGAGTTGGACATAAATAAGCAACTGAACTGAACTGAACTGAACTGAATTGAACAGGCTGGCACTCAAATATTAATGGATCCCTTATTCACATTTTCTCATTGCAGTATTTATTATAAAAATCTAAGTTACTGTCACATTAAGCAATATCAGTTTAATTCCCATTCAGGAAACATTCATAAATGCTTTGATTTTAATTTTACTTACCTCCTAATAACTTTATCCTTGAACGTATCCTTTAAAATCAATGCTACTCAAATATTTATCATCACTCATCTTTCCTCTTCATTAAAAAATTTAAGACCAGGAGAGACTGTACAACTGTTAGATATCATTACATAAAGTTAACAAAAATATTTGAATTTCTGAGTTGCTCTTTTATTTATATATTTAATCCATTTTGAGTTTATTTTTGCATATAGAAGTGTTCTTTGTTGCTAAGTCACTTCAGTCGTGTCCGACTCTGTATGACCCCATAGACAGCAGCCCACCAGGCTCCCCTGTCCCTGGGATTCTCCAGGCAAGAACACTGGAGTAGATTGCCATTTCCTTCTCCAATGCATGAAAGTGAAAAGTGAAAAGGAAGTCGCTCAGTCATGTCAGACTCTTCACGACCCCATGGACTGCAGCCTACCAGGCTCCTCTGTCCGTGGGATTTTCCAGGCAAGAGTACTGGAGTGGGGTGCCATCGCCTTCTGCGAGAAGTGTTCTAGTTTCATTCTTTTACAAGTGGTTGACCAGTTTTCCCAGCACCACTTGTTAAAAAGACTGTCTTTTCTCCATTGTATATTCTTGCCTCCTTTGTCAAAGATAAGGTGTCCATAGATGCGTGGATTTTTCTCTGGGCTTTCTATATCTTTCCATTGATCTATATTTCTGTCTTTGTGCCAGTACCATACTGTCTTGATGACTGTGGCTTTGTAGTAGAGCCTGAAGTCAGGCAGGTTGATTCCTCCAGCTCCATTCTTCTTTCTCAAGATTGCTTTGGCTATTCAAGGTTTTTTGTATTTCCATGCAAATTGTGAAATTATTTGTTCTAGCTCTGTGAAAAATACCGTTGGTAGCTTGATAGGGATTGAACTGAATCGATAGATTGCTTTGGGTAGTATGCTCATTTTCACTGTATTGATTCTTCCAATCCATGAAATATGGTGTATTTTTCCATCTATTTGTGTCATCTTTGATTTCTTTCATCAGTGTTTTATAGTTTTCTATGTATAGGTCTTTTGTTTCTTTAAGCAGATTTATTCCTAAGTATTTTATTTTCATTTCAATGGTGAATGGAATTGTTTCCTTAACTTCTCTTTCTCCTAGAGGAAAACATAGTCAAAACAGTCTCTGACATAAATCATAGCAGGATCTTCTATGACCCACCTCCCAGAGTAATGGAAATAAAAACAAAAATAAACAAATTGGACCTAATTGAACTTAAAAGCTTTTTCACAATGAAGAACACTATAAGCAAGGTAAAAAGACAGCCTTCAGAATGGGAGAAAATAATAGCAAATGAAGCAACTGACAAAGAATTAATCTCAAAAATACACAAGCAACTCCTGCAGCTCAATTTCAGAAAAATAAATGACCCAATCAAAAATGGGCCAAAGAACTAAACAGACATTTCTCCAAAGAAGATATACAGATGGCTAACAAACACATGAAAGGATGCTCAGCATCACTCATTATCAGAGAAATGCAAATCAAAATCACAATGAGGTACCATCTCACACCAGTCAGAATGGCTGCTATCAAAAAGTCTGCAAACAATAAATGCTGGAGAGAGTGTGGAAAAAAGGGAACCCTCTTACACTGTTGGTGGGAATGCAAACTATTACAGCCACTATAGAGAATATGATTCAGCAATCCCACTGCTGGGCATACACACCAAGGAAACTAGAATTGAAAGAGACACGTGTACCCCAATGTTCATCAAAGCACTGTTTACAATAGCCAGGACATATAAGCAACCTAGATGTCCATCTGCAGAGGAATGGATAAGAAAGCTGTGGTACATATACACAATGGAACATTAGTCAGCTATTAAAAATAATGCATTTGAATCAATTCTAATAAGGTGGATGAAACTGGAGCCTATTATACAGAGCGAAGTAAGTCAGAAAGAAAATACCAGCACAGTATATTAACGCATATATATGGAATTTAGAGGGCTTCCCTGGTGGCTCAGACGGTAAAGCGTCTGCCTGCAATACAGGAGGCCCAGGTTTGATCCCTGGGTTGGGAAGATCCCCTGGAGAAGGAAATGGCAATCCACTCCAGCACTCTTGCCTGGAAAATCCCATGGACAGAGGAGCCTGATAGGCTACAGTCCATGGGGTCGCAAAGAATCAGACACGAATGAGTGACTTCACTTTCACTTTCATGGAATTTAGAAAGATGGTAATGATGACCTCATATACAAGACAGCAAAAGAGACACAGATGTAAAGAACAGAGTTTTGGACTCTGTGGGAGAAGACAAGGGTAGGATGATTTGAGAGAATAGCATTTAAATATGTATATTGTCATATGTGAAATAGATTGGCAGTCTAGGTTTGATTCATGAGACAGGGTGCCCAGGGCTGGTGCACTGGGATGACCCAGAGGGATGGGATGGAGAGGGAGGTGGGAGGGAGGGTAAGGATGGAGAACACATATACACCCATGGCTGATTCATGTGAATGTATGGCAAAAACCACCACAATATTGTAAAGTAATTAGCCTCCAATTAAAATTTTTTAAAAATACCAAAAAAAAAAAAAAAAAAAGATTCTAAGTTTATATTACAGTCTAGATATCCATACTTGATTTTTCTCAAGCTAAGCTACTTATTCCATCCAAGTGGAACAGTTATTTTAACATGTAACTGGAAAAACCGTTCTGATCAAGTTTGCAGGGAAAGACATGGACTCAGACAAGTTAAATCGATCCCAATTGTTAGCTAATTTAGGACTCTTTTCATTGTACCATAGTACATCTTCCCTGAAACAGGTTGTTTAAAATTTCAGGTTGACAAAGATCATTGACAAAGATCGTCAACAATATGTGGATATTTATATTTGTTTCTTACACCTAGACTTTTGTGTTCTGAAACTAATGGTTGAAAACAAAAGTTACTCCTCACAAATCCAGAGATTTTAGTTTTTAAGAAGGGGTTATTTTGTAAGGGAAGACATTTTGTTTTCCTTAACACCCAGAGGGAGGCCTAGATTTGAAGAATCAGATACCATCCCCATTAACACTCCCTGACACAATCACACTGCAAATCAGGAAAGCACATGCTGAGTCCTGTTTCTTCCAGTTCATGCATGGCAAAGAGGATGACATGGGAACAATCACCTCTAAACAGAAGATACAGTTTTTCAAGTAATTTTTCATGAATAGTGTGATAATTCATTTTATTCAGTACTTTACACAGTTTCAGCAATTTAACAACCCATGACCATTTTCATCCAGAAATTGAGTAAATTGCCTTATATCATATAGTTATTGAAGATAGGAGTCAGAAATTAAAACCCAAGAAGGTCACTTTCTGAGCACAAGTGTTTAAATCTTACTCTAGTTTTTGTCTCCTACTCCAGAATTGGTGATATCAAAGGTCATGGTCTCAGTGACCTTATTTAATATCTTTTATGTTTTAACATCTCTATATATGTTCTATATATTTACATCATAATTATGACAACATATTTTAAGATAAACCAACTACTTCTTTTATAAATTTATGGAATTTAGGCAAATAAATTAATTACAATCTTCGATTAATAACACATTAGAATTATTGGCTGATGTTTTTGTTATTCAGTCATTATTTCAGGTCCGACTCTTTGTGACCCCATGATCTACAGCAGGCCAGGTTCCCCTGTTCTCCATTATATCTGGGCATGACTCAAGTTCATGTTCACTGAGTCAGTGATGTTTCCTAACCATCTCATCCTCTGCTACCTCATTCCCCTTTTGCCTTCAATTTTTCCCTGCATCAATGTCTTTTCCAATGAGTTGGCTCTTTGTGTCAGGTGGCTAAAGTATCGGAGCTTAAGCTTCAGCATCAGTCCTTCCAATTAATATTCAGGGTTGATTTACTTTAGGATCGATTAATTTTATCTCCTTTTCATCCAAGCAACTCTCAAGAGTCTTCTCAGCACCATAATTTAAAAGCATCCATTCTTCCATGCTCAACCTTCTTGATGGTACAACTCTCACATCGGTACATAACTACTGGAAAAAACACAGATTTGACTATAAGGACCTTTGTCAGGAAAGTGATGTCTCTACTTTTAAATATTCTGTCTAGGTTTTTCAGAGTTTACTCTCATCACTGCAGCCATCATCTGCAGTGATTTTGAAGCCCAAGAAAATAAAATCTGCTTTTCCTCCCTCTATTGGCAATGAAGAGATCATGGAGAAGAGAATGGCAAACCACTTCAGTATTCTTTCCTTGAGAACCCCATGAACAGTATGAAAAGGCAAAAAGTTAGGATACTGAAAGAGGAACACCCAGGTTGGCAGGTGCCCAATATGTTACTGGAGATCAGTGGAGAAATAATTCCAGAAAGATTGAAGGGATGGAGCCAAAGCAAAAACAATACCCATTTGTGGATGTGACTGGTGATAGAAGCAAGGTCCGATGCTGTAAAGAGCAATATTGCATAGGAACCTGGAATGTCAGGTCCATGAATCAAGGCAAATCGGAAGTGGTCAAACAAGAGATGGCAAGAGTGAATGTCAACATTCTAGGAATCAGCGAACTAAAATGGACTAGAATGGGTGAATTTAACTCAGATAACCATTATATCTACTACTGCGGGCAGGAATCCCTCAGAAGAAATGGAGTAGCCATCATAGTCAACAAAAGAGTCCGAAATGCAGTACTTGGGTGCAGTCTCAAAAAAGATAGAATGATCTCTGTTCGCTTCCAAGGCAAACCATTCAATATCACAGTAATCCAAGTCTATGCCCCAACCAGTAATGCTGGAGAAGCTGAAGTTGAACAGTTCGATGAAGACCTACCAGACCTTTTAGAACTAACACCCCCAAAAGATGTCCTTTTCATTATAGGGGACTGGAATGCAAAAGTAGAAAGTCAAGAAACACCTGGAGTAGCAGGAAAATTTGGCCTTGGAATACGGAATGAAGCAGGGCAAAGTATAATAGAGTTTTGCCAAAAAAATGCACTGGTCATAACAAACACCCTCTTCCAACAACACAAGAGAAGACTCTGCACATGGACATCACCAGATGGTCAACACCAAAATCAGATTGATTATATTCTTTGCAGCCAAAGATGGAGAAGCTCTATACAGTCAACAAAAACAAGAACAGGAGCTGACTGTGGCTCAGATCATGAACTCCTTATTACCAAATACAAACTGAAATTGAAGAAAGTAGGGAAAACCACTAGACCATTCAGGTATGACCTAAATCAAATCCTTTATGATTATACAGTGGAAGTGAGAAATAGATTTAAGGGACTAGATCTGATAGAGTACCTGATGAACTATGGACTGAGGTTCGTGACATTGCACAGGAGACAGGGATCAAGACCATCCCCAAGGAAAAGAAATTCAAAAAAGAAAAATGGCTGTCTGGGGAGGCCTTTTAAATAGCTGTGAAAAGAAGAGAAGTGAAAAGCAAAGGAGAAAAGGAAATATATGAGCATCTGAATACAGAGTTCCAAATAATAGCAAGAAGAGATAAGAAAGCCTTCCTCAGTAATCAATGCAAAGAAATAGAGGAAAACAACAGAATGGGAAAGACTAGAGATCTCTTCAAGAAAATTAGAGATACCAAGGGAACATTTCATGCAAAGATGGGCTCGATAAAGTGCAGAAATGGTATGGACCTAACAGAAGCAGAAGATATTAAGAAGAGGTGTCAAGAATACACAGAAGAACTGTACAAAAAAGATCTTAACAACCCAGATAATCACGAGGGTGTGATGACTGACCTAGAGCCAGACATCCTGGAATGTGAAGTCAAGTGGGCCTTAGAAAGTATCACTACGAACAAAGCTAGTGGAGGTGATGGAATTCCAGTTGAGCTCTTACAAATTCTGAAAGATGATGCTCTGAAAGTGCTGCACTCAATATGCCAGCAAATTTGGAAAACTCAGCAGTGGCCACGGGACTGGAAAAGGTCAGTTTTCATTCCAATTCCAAAGAAAGGCAATGCCAAAGACTGCTTGACCTACTGCACAATTGCACTCATCTCACACACTAGTAAAGTAATGCTCAAAATTCTCCAAGCCAGGCTTCAGCAATACATGAACCGTGAACTTCCAGATGTTCAAGCTGGTTTTAGAAAAGGCAGAGGAACCGGAGACCAAATTGCCAACATCTGCTGGATCATCGAAAAAGCAAGAGAGTTCCAGAAAAACATCTATTTCTGCTTTATTGAATATGCCAAAGCTTTTGACTGTGTGGATCACAATAAACTGTGAAAAATTCTGAAAGAGATGGGAATACCAGACCACCTGACCTGCCTCTTGAGAAATTTGTATGCAGGTCAGGAAGCAACAGTTAGAACTGGACATGGAACAACAGACTGGTTCCAAATAGGAAAAAGTACATCAAGGCTGTATATTGTTACCCTGCTTATTTAACGTATGTGCAGAGTACATCATAAGAAATGCTGGACTGGAAGAAACACAAGCTGGAATCAAGATTGCTGGGAGAAATATCAATAACCTCAGATATGCAGATGACACCACCCTTATGGCAGAAAATGAAGAGGAACTAAAAAGCCTCTTGATGAAAGTGAAAGAGGAGAGTGAAAAAGTTGCCTTAAAACTCAACATTCAGAAAACGAAGATCATGGCATCTGGTCCCATCACTTCATGGGAAATAGATGGGGAAACAGTTGAAACAGTGTCAGACTTTTTATTTTCTGGGGTCCAAAATCACTGCAGATTGTGGCAGCAGCCATGAAATTAAAAGACGCTTACTCCTTGGAAGGAAAGTTATGACCAACCTAGATAGCATATTGAAAAGCAGAGACATTACTTTGCCAACAAAGGTCCGTCTAGTCAAGGCTATGATTTTTCCAGTGGTCATGTATGGATGTGAGAGTTGGACTGTGAAGAAAGCTGAGCACCAAAGAATTGATGCTTTTGAACTGTGGTGTTGGAGAAGACTCTTGAGAGTCCCTTGGACTGCAAGGAGATCCAACCAGTCCATTCTGAAGGAGATCAGCCCTGGGTGTTCTTTGGAAGGAATGATGCTAAAGCTGAAATTCCAGTTATTTGGCCACCTCATGTGAAGAATTGACTCATTGGAAAAGACTGATGCTGCGAGGGATTGGGGGCAGGAGGAGAAAGAGATGACAGATGATGAGATGGCTGGATGGCATCACTGAATCGATGGACATGAGTCTAAGTGAACTCCCGGAGTTAGTGATGGACAGGGAGGTCTGGCGTGCTGCGATTCATGGGGTCGCAAACAGTCGGACATGACTGAGCAACTGAACTGAACTCAACTAAACTGATGGAACCAGATGCCATGATCCTCATTTTTTAGTGTTGAGTTTCAAGATAGCTCTTTCACTGTCCTCTTTCACCATCATTAAGAGGCTCTTTAGTTCCTCTTCACTTTCTGCCATTAGAGTTGTGTCACCTGCGTATCTTAGGTTGCTGATATTTCTCCTGGCAGTCTTGATTCCAACTTGTGATTCATTCATCCCTGCATGTCACATAAATAAAATAAGCAGGTGACCATCTTATTGTATGCCTTTCCCAGTTTTGAGCCAGTCAGTTGTTCCATGTCTGTATTCTAACTGTTGCTTCTTGACCTGCATACAGGTTTCTCAGGAGACAGGTAAGGTGGTCTGGTATTCCCATATCTTTAAGAATTGTCCACAGTTTGTTATGATCCACACTGTCAAAGGCTTTAGCTTAGTCAATGAAGCAGAAGTACATGTTTTTTCCTGGAATTCTCTTGCTTTCTCTATGACCCCATGGATGCTGACAATTTGATCACTGATTCCTCTGACTTTTCTAAACCCAGCTTGTATATCTGTAAGTTTTTGGTTTGCATACTGCTGAAGGCTAGCTTGAAGGATTTTTGAGCATAAACTTACTAGCATGTGAAATGAGCACAATTGTATGGTAGCTAGAACATGTTTTGGCATTGCCCTTCTTTTTTTTTAATTTTTTTTTAGTTGTAATTTTATTTATTTTTTTAATTTTATTTTATTTTTAAACTTTACAATATTGTATTAGTTTTGCCAAATATTGAAATGAATCTGCCACAGGTATACCCGCATTCCCCATCCTGAACCCTCCTCCCTCCTCCCTCCCCTACCCTCCCTCTGGGTCGTCCCAGTGCACCAGCCCCAAGCATCCAGTACCGTGCATCGAACCTGGACTGGCGACTCGTTTCATACATGATATTATACATGTTTCAATGCTATTCTCCCAAATCTCCCCACCCTCTCCCTCTCCCACAGAGTCCATAAGACAGATGTATACATTGGTGTCTCTTTTGCTGTCTCGTACACAGGGTTATTGTTACCATCTTTCTAAATTCCATATATATGCGTTAGTATACTGTATTGGTGTTTTTCTTTCTGGCTTGCTTCACTCTGTATAATAGGTTCCAGTTTCATCCATCTCATTAAAACTGATTCAAATGTATTCTTTTTAATGGCTGAGTAATACTCCATTGTGTATATGTACCACAGCTTTCTTATCCATTCATCTGCTGCTTCTTTGGTATTGGAATGAAAACTTACTTTTTCTAGTTCTATGGCCACTGCTGAGCTTCCAAATTTGCTAACACATTGAGTGCAGCACTTTCACAGTATCATCTTTTAGGATGGAATTTCATCACCTCCACTAGGTTTGTTCGTATAATGCTTCCTAAGGTCCACTTGACTTCTCACTCCAGAAATGTCTGACTCTAGGTGAATGACCACACCATCCATTGTGGTTATCTGGGTCACTAAGACATTTTTTTGTATAATTCTCAGTATTCTTGTCACCTCTTTTAATCTCTTCTGCTTTGCTAGATCCTTACCACTCTGTCCTTTATTGTGCCCATCTTTGCATAAAATATTCCATTGATATCTCCAATTTTTTAAAGATATCGCTAGTCTTTCCCATTCTATCATTTTCCTCTATTTCTTTGTAATGTTTGTTTAAGAAGACCTTCTTATCCCTCCTTGCTATTCTCTGGAGATCTGCATTTTCTTGGGTATATCTTTCCCTTTCTCCCTTGCTTTTTGCTTCTCTTCTTTCCTCAACTATTTATAAAGTCTCCTCAAACATCCACTTTGCCTTCTTTGGTGTAGGGCTCTTTTTTTCACATGTTATGTAGTAACAAATTGTTTTTCTTCACAATAAAATAATATGTATTAAATGTGCTAATCTTGTGAGAAATCTTTATAGATTATCTAAAATTTAACTGTTCATTCTAGGTATATTAATTTGTGTTATGTTATATGAGGTTATATGAATCTAAGTTTATTATCTCCCTTCCCCCTTGCTGGTTTCAGATTACTATTATTTTCCTAAGCTTTTTTCCAACAATTTTTGTAAGTAAAATGGGCTTGCAAATTTCCTTTTTATTTCTCACCCTATTGAATGCATGGGAAAGTATTCCTAGTTTGCTCTTTAGACAGTTTACATAAGATTAAGATAATTTGTTCCTTGAAAGGCTAATAAAACCATCTTATAAAGAATCTTGATCCTTGTGCTTTTTTTACATGTAGAAAGGTTTTAATTACTGCCACAAGTTCATTAATAATTATAGCAATATTCAAATTTGTTATTTATTATTGTCAATTTTTATGTCATATTTTTCTATAAATTTACTCACTTAATCTAAGCTTTCAAATTTATTTGCCAAGTTATTGACTATATCCTCATATTGTCTTTTTATTCTCTTGTATATGTATGCCTCTCTTTTAACTGTAATCTTACTCATTTATACTTTTGGTCTAGAGCTTAGCTAAGCTATTCCATGGTATTAATTTTGTGTGGTCAAGTAGACTACAGGTCCTTAAACTGATACCAGTCCCTCATGCAAATGAATCACATGTCCTGGATAGCAATGCAACTTCACAAACAAATGGAAATTCTTGACATGACTCCCCAACTGTCCTTGTCATCAACAGTCTCCCTGCCTCCCAGGGCTTGTTTACCTTATGCATTTCTTAGATATGACCCCTTGGGACTTAACAAAACCAGGCTCTTTTTTCAATTGATCAAATCATAATAAAGGCATGCACCCTAGGTCCTGTCTTTATGTCTGCATCCTGTTTAACTTCCCTATATGGCCGCTCCAGGGATATCTGGACTTCCTCCAAGACCCATTACTAATAGACTTCTGTTTCGGATCTTCTCATGATCTATTGTTGAACCCTGGCTTCCCATCCATCACACTGTGCTCCACTTAACAGGTATTGAGTTAACAAAGTCTTAACTCCTTCTTAAAATTTTTCCTTACTAGTCTTACGAAGATTTAATTTAAAAAAAAATACATTCAACTTTGTTATCTATGTATTCCTGTTTTTTTCTTCTATTAATTTCACATAATATATTTATTTCAGTCCTTCAAATTCTTTTGGATTTACTCATGGCTTTTCTCCCCTAACTTAAACTGGACACCTTATTAATTATCAGTCTTTTTTTAAATTTAAGTACTTAAGGCTATAATTTTCCTTTATATCATAAATTTCGCTGCCCTCCAAACATTTATATATATATATATATAGTCTATTTTTGCAGTTATAAGTATGTTTAACTATCTATTGTATTTTCTTTAACAGGTGGGTTATTTAAACATATTTTTTAATTTTTAGGAATTTTGAGGTAGACAAGATATTTTTATTTGTTTATTTTTTATTTTTATTTGTTCTTTCAACAGCGTATTACACTTTTCTGCATACAATTCTTTTGTCTGTTTATGTAGGCTTGCTGCTGCTGCTGCTAAGCCGCTTCAGTCCTTTCCGACTCTGTGCGACACCATAGATGGTAGCCCACCAGGCTCCCCTGTCCCTGGGATTCTCCAGGCAAGAACACTTGCCTGGAGTGGGTTGCCATTTCCTTCTCCAATGCATGAAAGTGAAAAGTGAAAGTGAAGTCGCTCAGTCGTGTCCGACTCTTAGTGACCCCATGGACTGCAGCCCACCAGGCTCCTCCATCCATGGGGATTTTCCGGGCAAGAGTACTGGAGTGGGATGTCATTGCCTTCTCCATATGTAGGCTTACAGCTATTTATTTTAATCTTTTTGTTGCATTGGTAAATGGGATTGTTTCCTTAATTTCTCTTCTGATTTTTCATTATTAATGTATAGAAATGCTGGGGGTTACTGTGTATTAATTTTATATCCTCTGACTTTACTGTATTCATTGATTACCTCTAGTAATTTTCTGGTGGCATCTCTAGGGTTTTCAATGTATGTTGTCTGCAGACAGTGAGACTTTTACTTCTTTTCCAATCTAGATTCCTTTCATTTCCTTTTGTCCTCTAATTATTAGTGCTGCTTCTGCTGCTAAGTCTCTTCAGTCGTGTCCAACTCTGTGCAACCCCATAGATGGCAGCCCACCAGGCTCCCCTGTCCCTGGGATTCTCCAGGCAAGAAAACTGGAGTGAGTTGCCATTTCCTTCTCCAATGCATGAAAGTGAAAAGTGAAAGTGAAATCGCTCAGTCTTGTCCGACTCTTTGTGACCCCCATGGACTGCAGCCCACCAGGCTCCTCCATCCATGGGATTTTCCAGGCAAGAGTACTGGAGTGGGGTACCATTGCCTTCTCCGAATGATTACTGCTAGGACTTCAAAAACTACTGAATAATAGTGGCAAGAGTGGACACACTTGTCTTGTTCCTGATCTTAGAGGAGATTCTTTCAGTTTTTCACTGCTGTCAGTAATGTTTGCTATGGACTTGTCATATATGGCCTTTATTATGTTGATTATGTTTTTTTATGCTTACTTCCTGTAGAGTTTTTACCATAAATGGGTATTGAATTTTGTCAAAATCTTTTTCTCCATCTATTCAGATGATTTTGTGTTTTTATGTTTCAATTGCTAGCATGCTGTGTCACATTGATTGATTACATATATTGAATAAACTTTGAATCCCTGTGATAAAACTCACTTGATCATGGTGCATGATTCTTTAAATGTGTTGTTGGATTCTGTTTGCTAGAAGTTTGTTGAAGATTTTGTGTCTATGTTCATCAGAGACATTGGCCTGTACTTTTCTTTTTTTGTGATATCTTCATGTGGTTTTGGTATCAGAGTGATAGTGGCCTCAAGGCATCAGTCTGGGAGTTTTCCTTCCATTGTGATTTTCTGAAAGAGTTTGAGCAAGATAGGTGTTATTTCTTCTCTAAACACTTGTTAGAATTCACCTGTAAAGCCATCTGACCCTGGGATTTTGTTTTCTGAAAGAATTTTGGTCACAGTTTCTATTTTAATTTTGGTTCAGTTGAAAGGCTATACTTTTTCAAAGAATTTGTCTATTTCTTCCAAGTTGTCCATTTTTAAAAGTTGGCCTTAGCAGTCTCTTTTATCTCTGTCTCATCTATTGTAACTTCTCCATTCTCATTTCTAATTCTTCTGATTTGAGTCTTCTCCCTTTTGTTTTTGATGAGTCTAGCTGATAGTAGGTCAATTTTGCTTATTTTCTCAAATAACCAGCTTTTAGTTTTATTTATCTTTGCTCTTCTCTCCTTCATTTCTTTTTCACTTATTTCTGCTCTGATTCTTATGATTGCTTCTACTAATGTCGAATATTTTTTGATCTTTTTAATTGTTTTAGGTGTAAGGTTAGGTTGCTTATTTGATGCTTTCCTTGTTTTGTGAAGTAGGATTTTATTACTATAAACTTAGTTCTTAGTTCTTGCCACTGCTTTTATGACATCTCATATGTTTTGAGTTATCATGTTTTCATTATCATTTGTTTTTAGGTGTTTTTTTATTTCCTCTTCAATTTCTTCAGTGATTTCTTGATTATTCTGAAGCATATTGGTTAGCCTCCATGTGCTTGTGTTTTTTACAGGTTTTTTTCTTGTAGAAAAATGCTTAATACAATTTCAATTTATAAAAATCTGCAAAGTTTTGATTTGTGACCCAATATGTCATCTATTCTCAAGAATATTTCATGTGCATTTGAAAAAAAAAAAAAAAAAACTGGATTCCATTGTTTTTGGATGAAATGTCCTGCATATATCAATTAGGTGCATTGGGTCCAATTTAAGCCTGGTGTTTCCTTATTAATTTTCTATCTGGATGATCTGTGATCTATCTATTGGGGTGAAGTGAATGGAGTGTTTACATTTCTCACTATTATTGGGCTATTGTCAATTTCCCCTTTTATAGATTTTAGCATTTGGCTTATGTATGTAGGTGCTCCTATGTTGGGTACATATATATTTATAATTGTTATGTCTTCTTCTTGTATTGATTCCTTGATCATTATAGAGTGTCCTTCCTTGTCTCTTGTAATTATCTTTATGTTAAACTCTATTTTATCTGATGTCAGTATTGCCTCTCCTGCTTTCTTTTGATTTCCAATTGCATGGAATATCTTTACATAGCCTCTTACTCTCAGTCTGTATGTATCCCTAGATTTGAAATGGGTCTCTTGTAGACAGCATATAGAGGGATATATTTTTGTATCTGTTTTACCAGCTTCTCTCTTTTCGTTGGAGATTTTAATCCATTCACATTTGCTGTAATTGTATGATTCTACTACAATTTACTTTACTGATCTGGGCTTGTTTTTGTAGGTTTTCTCTTGCAAGTTTTCAGTTCAGTTCAGTCGCTCAGTCGTGTCCGACTCTTTGTGACCCCATAAATTGCAGCACCCCAGGCCTCCCTGTCCATCACCAACTCCTGAAGTTCACTCAAATTCACATCCATTGAGTCAGTGATGCCATCCAGCCATCTCATCCTCTGTTGTCCCCTTCTCCTCCTGCCCTCAATCTTTCCCAGAATCAGGGTCTTTTCCAATGAGTCAGCTCTTCGCATCAGGTGGCCAAAGTATTGGAGTTTCAGCTTCAACATCAGTCCTTCCAATGAACACCCAGTACTGATCTCCTTTAGGATGGACTGGTTGTATCTCCTTGCAGTCCAAGGAACTCTCAAGAGTCTTCTCTAACACCACACTTCAAAAGCATCAATTCTTAGGTGCTCAGCTTTCTTTATAGTCCAGCTCTCACATCCATACATGATTACTGAAAAAGCCATAGCCTTGACTAGATGTACCTTTGTTGGCAAAGTAATGTCTCTGCTTTTGAATATGCTATCTAGGTTGGTCATAACTTTCCTTCCAAGGAGTAAGCATCTTTTAATTTCATGGCTGCAGTCACCATCTGCAGTGATTTTGGAGCCCCCCAAAATAAAGTGTGGCACTTTCCACTGTTACCCCATCTATGTGCCATGAAGTGATGGGACCAGATGCCATGATCTTCGTTTTCTGAATGTTGAGTTTTAAGCCAACGTTTACACTCTCCTCTTTCACTTTCATCAAGAGGCTCTTTAGTTCTGCTTTGCTTTTTGCTATAAGGGTGTATGAGGTTATTGTTATTTCTCCCAGCAATATTGATTCCAGCTTGTACTTAATCCAGCCCAGCTTTTCTCATGATGTTCTGTGTGTATAAGTTAAATAAGCAGAGTGACAGTATACACCCTTGACATACTCCTTTCCCTATTTGGAACCAGTCTGTTGTTCCATGTCCAGTTCTAACTCTTGCTTCTTGACCTGCATATTTCTTGAAATACACATTTCTCAAGAGGCAGGTCAGGTGGTCTGGTATTCCCATCTCTTTAAGAATTTTCCATAGTTTGTGGTAATCCACTGTCAAAAGATTTGGCATGGTCAATAAAGCAAAAATAGATGTTTTTCTGAAACTCTCTTGCTTTTTCAATAATCCAACAGATGTTTACAATTTAATCTCTGGTTCCTCTGCTTTTTATAAATCCAGGTTGAACATGTGGAATTTCATGGTTCACATACTGTTGAAGCCTGGCTTGGATAATTTTGAGCATTACTTTACTAGTGTGTGAGATGAGTGCAATTGTGCAGTAGTTTGAGCATTCTTTGGCATTGCTTTTCTTTGGGATTGGAATGAAAACTGACCTTTTCCAGCCCTGTGGACACTGCTGAGTTTTCCATTACTGGCATATTGAGTGCAGCACTTTAACAACATCAACTTTTAGGATTTACACTAGCTCAGGTGGAATTCCATCACCTCCACTAGCTTTGTTTGTAGTGATGCTTCCTAAGGCCCACTTGATTTCGCTTTCCAGGATGTCTGGCTCTAGGTGAGTGATCCCACCATCGTGATCATCTGGGATTATCTGTGAAGATATTTTTTGTATAGTTATTCTGTGTATTCTTGCCACCTCTTCCTAATATCTTCTGCGTCTGTTAGGTCCATACCATTTCTGTCCTTTATTGAGCCCATCTTTGCATGAAATGTTCCCTTGGTATCTCTAATTTTCTTGAAGAGATCTCTAGTCTTTCCCATTCTGTTGTTTTCCTCTATTTCTTTGCACTGATCACTGAGGAAGGCTTTCTTAACTCTCCTTGCTATTCGTTGGAACTCTGCATTCAAATGGGAATATCTTTCCTTTTCTCCTTTGCTTTTCACTTCTCTTCTTTTCACAGCTATTTGTAAGTCCTCCTCTGACAGTAATTTTTCTTTTTTGCATTTGTTTTTCTTGGGGTTGGTCTTGTTTCTTGTCTCCTGTACAATGTCACAAACCTTCATCCATAGTTCATCAAGCACTCTGATACTCAGAGTGCTCAAACAAACATTGTGCCCACCAGTACCCAGGGACCCCACACAGACTGAGACCGTAGTGTGTTTGAGCATCTCCTGTGAAAGTATGGGTCAGCAGTGGAGTGCCACAGGGATGGGCTCTGGGTGCAGCAGACTTGGTTATGGCATAAGCTCTTCTGGAAGAAGTCGCCATTAACCCCACCAAAGAGCTGCCAGAACTTACACAGGACTGGGAAATAGACTTTTGGGGGGCACAAACAGAACCTAGTGCACACCAGGACCCAGAAGAAAGGAGCAGTGACCCCACAAGAAACTGACCCAGATCTGCCCGGTTGTGTCCAGAATCTCCAGTGGAGGCATGGGTTGGTGGTGGCCTGCTGCAGGGTTGAGGGCAGTGAGTGTAGCAGTACATTAATGGAATCCTTTGAAGGAGGTCCTCATTATCTTCATTACCTCCACCATAGTTTGGCCCCAGGTAAACAGTGAGGAGGGAACATAGCTTCCCCCATCAACAGAAAATTGAATTAAAGATTTAATGAGCAGGGCCCCGCCCATCAGAACAAGACCCAGTTTCCCCTTCATGAGTCTCTCCCATCAGGAAGCTTCCATAAGCCTCTTATCCTTCTCCATCAGAGGGCAGACAGACTGAAAGCTACAATCACAGAAAACTAACCAATCTGATTACATGTACCACAGCCTTGTCTAACTTAATGTAATGATGAGCCATGCCGTGTAGGGCCACCCAAGGTGGATGTGTCATGGTGGAGACATCTGACAAAATGTGGTCCACTGGAGAAGGGAATGGCAAAGCACTTCAGTATTCTTGCCTTGAGAACCCCATGAACAGTACGAAAAGTCAAAAAAGATAGGACATTGAAAGATGAACTCCCCAGGTTTGTAGGTGCCCAATATGCTAATGGAGATCAATGGAGAACTAACTCCAGAAAGAATGAAGAGATGGAGCCATGCAGAAACAACACACTGTTGTTGATTTGACTGGTGATGGAAGTAAAGTCTGATGCTGTAAAGAGAAATATTGCACAGGAACCTGGAATGTTAAATCCATGAATCAAGGCAAACTGGAAGTGGTCAAACAGGAAGTGGCAAGAGTGAATGTCGACATTTTAGGAATCAGCAAAATAAAATGGACAGGAATGAGTGAATTTAACTCAGATGACCAATGTATCTACTACTATGGGCAAGAATCCCTTAGAAGAAATGGAGTAGCCCTCATAGTCAACAAAAGAGTCCGAAATGCACTACTTGGATGCAATCTCAAAAACAACAGAATGATCTCTGTTCTTTTCCAAGGCAAACCATTCACACATCATGGTAATCCAAGTCTATACCCCGACGAGTAATGCTGAAGAAGCTGAAGTTGAATGGTTCTATGAAGACCTACAAGAACTTCTAGAACTAACACCCACAATAGATGTTCTTTTCATTATAGGGGACTGGAATGTAAAAGTAGGACGTCCAGAAACACCTGGAGTAATGGGCAAATTTGGCCTTGGAATACAGAATGAAGAAGAGCAAAGGCTAATAGAGTTTTGCCAAGAGAACTCATTAGTCATAGGAAACACCCTCTTCCAAAAACACAAGAGAAGACTCTACACATGGACATTACCAGATGGTCAATACCAAAATCAGATTGATTATATTCTTTGCAGCCAAAGATGAAGAAGCTCTATACAGTCAGCAAAGACTAGGAGCTGACTGTGGCTTAGATCATGAACTCCTTATTGCCAAAATCAGACTTAAAGAAAGTAGGGAAAACCACTAGACCATTCAGGTGGGACTTAAATCAAATCCTTTGCAATTATACTGTGGATGTGACAAATAGATTCATGGGATTTGATCTGATAGACAGCTAGTGCTGCTGCTAAGTCGTTTCAGTTGTGTCCGACTCTGTGTGACCCCATAGACGGCAACCCACCAGGTTCTGCCGTCCTTGCGATTCTCCAGGCAAGAACACTGGAGTGGGTTGCCATTTCCTTCTCCAATGCATGAAAGTGAAAAGTGAAAGTGAAGTCGCTCAGTCGTGTCCGACTCTTAGTAACCTCATGGACTGCAGCCTACCAAGCTCCTCCATCCATGGGATTTTCCAGGCAAGAGTACTGGAGTGGGTTGTCATTGCCTTCTCTGATGAATTATGGGGCCATACTCAATAGATCTTTAGTCCAATTTTCTGTTGATTGGCAGGGCTGTGTTCCCTCCCTGTTGCTTGACCTGGGGCCAAACTCTGGTGGAGGTGATGAAGATAATGGTGACCTCCTTCAGTAGTGCATGCATACTGCACTCAGTGTCACCACTCAATCCTGAAGCAAGCCACCTCCTACCCACATCTCCACCAGAGACTCTAGGACAGTCACAGGCAAGTCTAGGCCAGTCTCCTGTGGGATAACTGCTCCTTTCTCCTGGGTCCTGGTGCACACAAGATTCTGTTTGTGCCTTCTCAGAGTCTGTTTCTCCAGTCCTCTGTAAGTTCTGGTGGCTCTATGGTGGGTTAATGGTGACCTCCTTCAAGAGGGCTTATCCTATATCCAAGTCTACAGCACCCAGAGCCTCTGCTCCTGCAGCAGTCCACTGCTGACCTGTACCTCCTCAGGAGGCATTCAAACACAGTTCTGTCTCAGTCTCTGTGGTATCTCTGGGTCCTGATATCAAGGGTGGTGTTAAGATATGTTTGAGCCCTCTGAGCGTCACTGGAGGGTATGGGGTTTGATTCAAAATGTGACTTCTCCCCTCCTACCATGTTTCTGGGGCTTCTTCTTTGTCCTTGGATGTGGGATATCTCCTCAAAATTGATCCAGCACCATGTAGCCACCACTCCAACACTGTGCAGCCGCCACTCCAGTGCCTACCGTCTTGTTTGAGGGCGTCTCTGCCCTTGGGCATGGGGTATCTCCTCACAGTCACTCCAGCACTGCACATCTATATTTCTTTAGATACTCTTTATATCATAAGGATATTAGCCCTATGCCTCTATTATAATTTGCAAACACTTCTGTGTATCATTTGTCATTTTATTTTGCTTATTTTTTGCCATGCACAGATTTTAAGAAGTCTTCTAGGTAATCAAATTATACAGTTTTTCTTTATTGCTTCTAGATTTGGGGTCTAGAAGTCAGGAAAATCCGACTCACTCTGAGACGATCGAGGAGCATAACCATGCTTCCTCTGGGATTTGTGTGCCTTTTCCTTTCTCATTTATTTCTCTAATTGACTTGGAATTCATTCTTGTGTATGCTTTAAAGAATTTTATCATTTTCCTCATGGTTATCTGTTTAATTTAATAGTTTCACATGTCATATTTAGTAGGTCATCTTACATTTACTTCCATTAAAAATAGTTTCCTGAAATACTTTCTCTTTGTACTGCCCAACTGATAGGTTTTAATTTGCTTTTGCTGTATATTTTACTTACAATTCTTTGTCACCTATCCACTTTCCATTTTCTTTTCATCCTATAGTCTTTTCCTTTTTTTTTTTTTTTTTTAGTCATATCAGCCTTTCCTCAGCTTTTGTTATTTTCCTATCTCAAGACTGCATCTTCTTGCATTGTCTGAAGTTGCCTAACAGTTGACTAAAATTTTTGATGTATAAAAGTTATTTTCATATATATGTTCTTTATTTGAGTTTCATAATGCAATTTCTTTTCCTTCTTTTGGCTATTTCTCAGTACCATTTCATAGGTTCTAAGGAGTTTCATTGGTGATGGACAGGGAGGCCTGGCATGCTGCAGTCCATGGGGTCACAAAGAGTCAGACACCACTGAACTGAACTGAAGGAGTTTCATGTTTTTTATCTGTATTCTAAGGTTAATTTTATACAGCTTAAGTATTCATCAGCAGTCAGAGATGTGAATTATGATTAGTTTTTATGACAGCCAAATTCCTTCCTCAAATCTTTAACTGGAGAAGGGACGTATGTGCATAGTTCTCAGTGTAGACATTAGTCATTGCTATGAATATCTACAATCTGCTATGTTTTGCTGGTCTCGTTATACTGCAGTATGTTCCTCTGACTGTTCAAACAAAACTATATGTAAACCACTGGGACCCCCAGCATGCATTTCCAGGGTTCTTTCTATCGCCTGTGTGTGTGTGTGCTTAGTCACTCAGTCATGTCCAACTCTCTGTGATCCTTTGGATCATAACCTGCCAGGCTACTCTCTCCATGGGATTTTTCAGTCAAGAATACTGTAGTGAGTTATTATTTCCTCCTTCGGGGGATCTTTCAGACCCAGGGATCAAACTGGCATCTCCTATATCTCCTGCACTGCAGGCAGATTCTTTCCCTGCTGAGCAATCAAGGAAGCCTTATCTCCTACCTCACTGAAATTATCTCCCTACTAATACCAGACTTCTCCAGAAGTAGAGTGTCCAGAAGGGACTGTTCTGTTCAGAACCTTTACTGGAGTTGTTCACATTGTGCAGAAGTGCAAAACTGAAGCAGAGAAGTGGAAATAGAACGTGTAGGTTTTGATACAACTTTCCAGCTGCCTCAGAATTTAGTTCTTACAGAGTAGTGAAACAGACATGGTTTCTGTGATGGAAGATGTGTCATATTTTCATGAATTAAAATGTAGGTGATCTGTGAGGTAAAATCTGGGAAATATTTTCTTAATTCACCTCTATTTACTGTATTATTGGATTGGTCAAAAATTTGTTTGGGTTTTTCCAGTTGATGTTGAAAAACCAGAACGAACTTTTTGGCCAACCCATTAGATTATGAATCTAATTTTGAATGTTGTTCTAAATTCTTTTTTCCCCTCTGCTTTGCTTGACATTTATGGTACTAGTATTTCCAGCTAGATACAACGGAAAATGAAAACCTCCTTTTGTGGAAAGATGTGTAAAACAATGTTCACTTTTTTCACCTAAAATTGGCCAAGACTATATAGCCAAGCTATGACATGTTTCCCCAAGTGCAAAAATCAGGTGAAATGCTGTAAGAGCTTTTGCAGTTTTGATTGAAAGCAGTTAACTTAAGCCAATATGTCTGAGAAAATTCCTATTTGGCGCCAGTAGCAACACATTCATGTTAATTTGTACCAAGAGGATATTGGAAGGTCGAAAAAAACAACTGTGTAAGTTTCTACATAGACTCATTCAAACAATCGTTACTGAATTCCAGGTGTGATGTTGAAAAGAATTCATAGACATTTTAAAATTTCATTATGCATAGCTTTCATTGTACATTTGAATTAATTATGGATTTATAATCTAATAAACATCCTCTTATTCTTAAACCTTTATTCAAATACTATGTTGTTTTGTTGTTGTTGCTAATGTTATTACTTCCTCATCTGAACCTTCAATGTGGAGAAAACATCAATGTAAATCAAATGATAAATAAATATGCTTGGCCTCATTTGAGAGGCTATAAAACAACGTTTCTGAAGATCAGACATTATGAAAAAAGCAGATGGAAGATAGTAGAGTTTCATAAAAGAGAGGACACAGGTAGCTTCCAACTCTGATACTAGCTGCATGACTTAACCTTAATTTTCCTCATTTGCAAAGCACTTTGAGTGTTGTCTTGACAATTATAGGAGAAAATTCATAGAAAATGATCAACACTTGACCAGAACATAGTAAGTACTCAACAAAGCACCTCTGTATAACTGAGATGTGGAGGTAGCTTAGAATTAGTATTACCTTAAAGAACAAACATCAGTCAAACCTTGCCTCTCATAAATTAACAATTTTCTGAAATAATTATGAAAAGTACTGTAGGTCTTCTCTGTTCATTCATTATCTATTTTGGAATAATTAGGTATTTAGTTCTAGAGATGAGGTGCAGAAGAAAGAAGAAAGAGTCTGAAATAGACTGAGAGGCAAATTATATTGGGGGAGGGCAATATCTAGCATAGTATGAATCACAGTTATGAAGTGACTCAGAAGACAATAAGTTGACTCTGCGAGATAACCAGACATATGGCACCCACAGTGTAACAGCTGCCAACTTATTGTCTGAATCATTTCAAGGTGACAGGGCTATATGACATTTAATGTGATTTGGGTGTTTTCAAATGTTTTTCTTATCATGTAATTTATAGAGATTACTGTTATTATGCTGCAGTTAATTGTATCCCACAATATTTTGTCAATTCCTCATGCCACCAAAACTTTATCATCTCTACTGCAAACTGCCCATGAAACAAGCATCATAGTGATTTGTCTAGAGATTTAAATAGAAGTGATCTGTAGCTTTCTTCTAAACTGTTTGGGTCATTCTAGCCATTTTGATGGAACAGAGCCCAATAAACCAAGCCACAGAGCAAAGTTAGATTTTGAGGTCTAATTTTAGCAGGTATTTACTATACCTCAAGTTCTTTTGGCATTTAAGGATAATTTAATTAATAATATACAAAATGGTTGTAAGATATGTGAGTTCAAAATGGTCAGTTAATTGAAGATCCAAAGTTTTTATTAAAAATAAAAGTTTAATAAGGTTATAAAACATGATCACGAAATCTGAAGGCCAACTTGTTCATTATCTCAATACTATTTATGTTAATTTCTGAGATATGGGATATTCAATGCTTGGGATATGGAAATTTAAGTGGCAAATATCTGCCTGGTGTGCTGCTATTCATGGGGTCACAGAGAGTCAGACACGACTGAGAGACTGAACTGAACTGAACTAAACTGTTAGTTTAAAATATGGAATTTTTAATGTTAATAATCAACACAACAGTGTATTCATAAAACTTAGAATAACAGAATTTTAGAAATCATTTACAGCACTGATTCCCAAAATACTTCTCTTAGTACTTTAACAGATACAATGTTTCATGGTCAAATAAAATTCAGAAATACTGAGTTATGTGGTTTCTTTACTGTTGGATCTCTAAAAGTCTTTCAAATGCAAATTTATTCACGAATTGCTAAATGTGACGGAATTACAATATTTATGTTTCTTTAACTTATATGATCATGAAACTCTTCACTATGGATCTTGAAGTGCTAGGAAACAGGAAATATACATTGAACTCTTTATTTTATGTGACAGAACTAAAATCCATGGTAATTATGTGGCTAGGTAATGGCAGAGACAGTATTAGAAATAGTAGATTTCTTGTCCAGTGACTTTTTCTTTTATTTTTTAAAAAACTAATATATAATAGAATGACAAGTTTTCTTCTAATTTTGTCACCACACTTTTCTAACTCACAAATTATTAGTGGCATAGCTAGAAGATTATTAACTCTTATGCTATTTGGACTAAAATCTTCCCTACCCCCAACACATATAAGAGCAAAATATAACTTGATTTCATTTATTTAGCATTAATTAGCTTATCCTAAAGAAGGAATATGGGATTTCTCTGATGATCCAAAAATTTAGAGCACAACTCATTGCATCACATTTTATTTTTAAATATACTTGAAATTGCTGCTGAAAAGTCCAGAATGCCCATTGACATGGAAATAGATTACACATGACAATGCACATGACCATCTGCCCAGGCAAAGTTGCCCTTTTTGTTGAGTTGAGTGGAAAGGTTAATTTCAACTTAGCTCTGTGTGTGGTTGAGCAGTTCCCAAGTGAAAACCAAAACACATTTTTAAAATGTTTATTTAAAAAGAAAGACTACTCAGTTAGTGTATGAGTGTGAGTGTGTGTGGCCAGTGTGTGTTGAAGTAAGTTCCCATATGAGTGAATTCTCCACATGGATAGGCTCAGATGGCTGGGAGATAAGTGGGGCTCCCTCTTAGGTCTATAGAGGGATCCTTAATAAGAAATAATCCATTGTTTACACACTAGGAAAAGTTAACAAAGGAATAGTGAACAGTTTGCAATGAAAAACAATGAGGCATATCATCTGCTATGGAAGTCAATCTAAACTGAAATCCAAAACAATCTTAAAGAGACATGTCAAATAGAACAGTGTAACATTTTCAACTATGTATAAAGAGAACCAATCTGGATACTGACAGCATCAGAAATTGGTATGTCTTTAAATAGTTTATTTTTGTCAGTGGAAACACAGGCCATAGCACTAAATGTCTACAGAATATTCATATGGCATTTGCTAGCCTGCTAGTAAAAAACATCATCTAAAACCAGAGCTAAACTTCTAACAGTTCTTAGAGAGAAATGAGAATTTCACAGTCTGGTGATAGATATAGAACATGGAATTATGGCATCTGTTCAAGTAACAAAATTCACTATTTGTTTATTTTTAGTTTAAGAAAAGGCATACAATGCATATGTCTCTGGGCACATGTTCAATAATAAAAGTGTTTTGCAATGAATTAGGAAAGATATGAGCTTTGGATGAGTTGATGTGAAAACTTGATTAAGATAAACACTTTTCAATGTACCCTAAGTACATAATTCACATACTGTAAATGAAAATGAAAAATACATTTTTCTAAGAATGCCTAACTTCCATGTCAAAAGAGTGAAAGAAACCTTTTTCTAAAGAATGTCTGGTTTTCCAGCTTACAAACAGATCATACAGCACAAATTTTTACTAAATGTTCACAATTCTGGGTGCTGATTGACAGTCAGACAGCTAGTCAGTAGTACAAGGATATAAAGAATAGTAACAACAAAGACATAGACAGAGTAAAACGAGATGTACGTGTTTTGTTTTTTATATACAACCTTACAGTTTCCATCACATCATTCTAAATGCAAAGTAATTGCAATTATCTATTACAAGAGATATGTAACTATAAATTTTATTGATTTGAGAAAGACTAAAGAGATATATGAAAGGAAGAGGAAGATCTGAGGGCTCAGTGCTGTGGAAAATACTCTAGATTAGTGGTTTCAATGACTGATCTGGTAAGATTTCAAGAATATTTTATGACCTCCATTATCTTGTACCTTGTATGGAGTACATCTTGATATTGTATAAGTCAACTGTAAAATTTCAAGCAGGTGTAGAGAATGTTTATTTTTTAATATAGCTGAAGAAAGTAAAGAAAAACAGTGAAATAATATAGTGTTTAAAGGAGATTTCAGGTTTTTCAGATATATTACAAACACAGAGTAGCACCTTTATGTATCTTTCTCTAGAAAATCAGGTTAATACAGGATGGTATTACTGTGACTATCAAATGAGATAGTATAAGAATATGCCTACATATAGTTATATAACATAATATAGCATAAATAATAATATACAGTATACATAATCCATATATGTATATATTATAAACTCTGTATATATATGTACTATTTTGTATATAATAGTATAACATTTATATATATACAATATATGTATAACATATATATCATATATAATGTGTTTATGTTTTATGTACATTGTATAATAGCTCTGTGTAATATGTATAATTTATTCAAGCTAATGACAGTGAATTAATGCATATTTTTCACTTTACATTAATTTTTTAGTGCTTAAGCAAATATTAAAATAAATTACCAACATGGGATTATTACATTGCTTTGTTTACATAGCAGTCCTATTAAATAAAATCTAAAATCAAATAAAAAAGCCCTATGGAATTCTCTGAGTGTGTGTGCTAAGTCGCTTCAGTCGTGTCCAACTCTTTGCGACCCCACGGACTGTAGCCCACCAGGCTCCTTTGTCCATGGGATTCTCCAGGCAAGAATACTGAAGTGGGTAGTCATTCCCTACTCCAGGGGTTTTTTCCAACCTAGGGATCGAACCCAGGTCTCTCGCATTGCAGGCAGATTCTTTACCAGCTGAGCCACTCAGGATGCCCTGGTATTATCTACTGGAGCTTAGTATATTCAATAAATTTTTCATCATTTTCATTAATTCATTTGACAATATTTTAAGTACCTACTCTTTGCCAAGTCTGTGTTGGTTACACCTTATTTTAGGCAAATTAAATGCAGTATACATTGAATCTATAAATTGCTTTGGATAGTATACTCATTTTCACTATATTGATTCTTCCAATCCATGAACATGGTATATTTCTCCATCTATTAGTGTCCTCTTTGATTTCTTTCACCAGTGTTTTATAGTTTTCTATATATAGGTCTTTAGTTTCTTTAGGTAGATATATTCCTAAGTATTTTATTCTTTTAGTTACAATAGTGAATGGAATTGTTTCCTTAATTTCTCTTTCTATTTTCTCATTATTAGTGTATAGGAATGCAAGGGATTTCTGTGTGTTGATTTTATATCCTGCAACTTTACTATATTCATTGATTAGCTCTAGTAATTTTCTGGTGGAGTCTTTAGGGTTTTCTATGTAGAGGATCATGTTATCTGCAAAGAGTGAGAGTTTTACTTCTTCTTTCCCAATTTGGATTCCTTTTATTTCTTTTTCTGCTCTGACTGCTGTGGCAAAAACTTCCAAAACTATGTTGAATAGTAATGGTGAAAGTGGGCACTCTTGTCTTGCTCCTGACTTTAGAGGAAATGCTTTCAATTTTTCACCATTGAGGATAACGTTTGTTGTGGGTTTGTCATATATAGCTTTTATTATGTTGAGATATATTCCTTCTATTCCTGCTTTCTGGAGAGTTTTTATCATAAATGGATGTTGAATTTTGTCAAAGGCTTTCTCTGCATCTATTGAGATAATCATATGGTTTTTATTTTTCAATTTGTTAATGTGGTGTATTACATTGATTGATTTGCGGATATTGAAGAATCCTTGCATCCCTGGGATAAAGCCCACTTGGTCATGGTGTATGATCTTTTTAATGTGTTGTTGGATTCTGATTGCTAGAATTTTGTTAAGGATTTTTGCATCTATGTTCATCAGTGATATTGGTCTATAGTTTTCTTTTTTTGTGGCATCTTTGTCAGGTTTTGGTATTAGGGTGATGGTGGCCTCATAGAATGAGTTTGGAAGTTTACCTTTCTCTGCAATTTTCTGGAAGAGTTTCAGTAGGATAGGTGTTAGTTCTTCTCTAAATTTTTGGTAGAATTCAGCTGTGAAGCCGTCTGGACCTGGGCTTTTGTTTGCTGGAAGATTTCTGATTACAGTTTCAATTTCCGTGCTTGTGATGGGTCTGTTAAGATTTTCAATTTCTTCCTGGTCCAGTTTTGGAAAGTTGTACTTTTCTAAGAATTTGTCCATTTCTTCCACGTTGTCCATTTTATTGGCATATAATTGCTGATAGTAGTCTCTTAGGATCCTTTGTATTTCTGTGTTGTCTGTTGTGATCTCTCCATTTTCATTTCTAATTTTATTGATTTGATTTTTCTCCCTTTGCTTCTTGATGAGTCTGGCTAATGGTTTGCCAATTTTATTTATCCTTTCAAAGAACCAGCTTTTGGCTTTGTTGATTTTTTTCTATGGCCTCTTTTGTTACTTTTGCATTTATTTCTGCCCTAATTTTTAAGATTTCTTTCCTTCTACTAGCCCTAATCCCTATCAAGCTACCAAAGGTATTCTTCACAGAACTAGAACAAATAATTTAACAATTTGTATGGAAATACAAAAAACCTCGAATAGCCAAAGCTATCTTGAGAAAGAAGAATGGAACTGGAGGAATCAACCTGCCTGACTTCAGGCTCTACTACAAAGCCACAGTCACCAAGACAGTATGGTACTGGCACAAAGACAGAAATATAGATCAATGGAACAAAATAGAAAACCCAGAGATAAACCCAGGCACATATGGACACCTTATCTTTGACAAAAGAGGCAATAATATACAATGGATTAAAGACAATCTCTTTAACAAGTGATGCTGGGAAAACTGGTCAACCACTTGTAAAAGAATGAAACTAGAACACTTTCTAACACCATACACAAAAATAAACTCAAAATGGATTAAAGATCTAAACGTAAGACCAGAAACTATAAAACTCCTAGAGGAGAACATAGGCAAAACACTCTCTGACGTACAAGACAGCAGGATCCTCTATGACACACCTCCCAGAATATTGGAAATAAAAGCAAAAATAAACAAATGGGACCTAATTAAAATTAAAAGCTTCTGCACAACAAAGGAAACTATAAGCAAGGTGAAAAGATAGCCTTCAGAATGGGAGAAAATAATAGCAAATGAAGCAACAGACAAACAACTAATCTCAAAAATATACAAGCAACTCCTACAGCTCAACTCCAGAAAAATAAGTGACCCAATCAAAAAATGGGCCAAAGAACTAAATAGACATTTCTCCAAAAAAAGACATACAGATGGCTAACAAACACATGAAAAGATGCTCAACATCACTCATTATCAGAGAAATGCAAATCAAAACCACTATGAGGTACCATTTCACACCAGTCAGAATGGCTGCGATCCAAAAGTCTACAAGCAATAAATGCTGGAGAGTGTGTGGAGAAAAGGGAACCCTCTCACACTGTTGGTGGGAATGCAAACTAGTATAGCCACTATGGAGAACAGTGTGGAGATTCCTTAAAAACCTGGGAATAGAACTGCCTTATGATCCAGCAATCCCATTGCTGGGCATACACACTGAGGAAACCAGAAGGGAAAGAGACACGTGTACCCCAATGTTCATCGCAGCACTGTTTATAATAGCCAGGACATGGAAGCAACCTAGATGTCCATCAGCAGATGAATGGATAAGAAAGCAGTGGTACATATACACAATGGAGTATTACTCAGCCATTAAAAAGAATACATTTGAATCAGTCCTAATGAGGTGTCTGAAACTGGAGCTTATTATACAGAGTGAAGTAAGCCAGAAAGAAAAATACCAATACAGTATACTAACGCATATATATGGAATTTAGAAAGATGGTAACAATAACCCTGTGTACGAGACAGCAAAAGAGACAGTGATGTATAGAACAGTCTTATGGACTCTGAGGGAGAGGAAGAGGGAGAGGGTGGGATGATTTGGCAGAATGGCATTGAAACATGTAAAATATCATGTATGAAACGAGTTGCAAGTCCAGGTTCAATGCTCGATACTGGATGCTTGGGGCTAGTGCACTGGGACGACCCAGAGGGATGATATGGGGAGGGAGGAGGGAGGAGGGTTCAGCATGGGGAACACATGTATACCTGTGGCAGATCCATTTTGATATGTGGCAAAACTAATACAATTATGTAAAGTTTAAAAATAAAATAAAATTTAAAAAATTAAATTAAATTTAAAAAATGAGTATACAAAATAGTGATTTAGTAAATATTTAAGCCCTGTTTTAAGTTGCCAATGAAAATGAGTATTACACAAAGTTAGAAGATGATTTTATTACTAGACTTCTTAATTTTCTTTTACTAATGATAATTCAGCCTTCCAAAATGATTTTTTAAATAATAAGGAAACATTTCATGTTAGACACCATTAGAAACAAGTAAAACATTGTAAATCTTGAGTTTTACAAATGGTTTCAAATACTATTTGTTTAACAAAGGTGAAATTCTTTTAGAGAATTAAAAAATACACAAATAAACATTATGAAATGGCTTATCCAACTTCTTGAACATCATACAATTTTTACTTAGCAAAAACTTTACTGAGTTAATTGTAAATGAGTCAGAAACATATGGATTAGATTTTCTTTGCTGTATATGGGTCTAAAATTTAAATAGAAAAAGTCCTTGATAAATGCATTTTAGATGTTACTTTATCCAAAATGTTTGAATAATGTTTAAATATATTTAATAAAATCAAAACACAGCTGAGTTCCTCTATCATTAGTAATTATATAATTACTGGGCGTGAGATGAAACCATATCCTTAGCAAGCATTCACCAAATACCCAGTGAAAATAAAAATACTCAGATAATAGCTAGATTAATAAATTTTTAGTGAAAACTGCATTATTTTCATGCTTAAAGTAACATGAAATGAAATTAATTTCAAAATATCAGTGACAAAATATTTGGGAAACTTAGTTAAGGTATTATATTTCATATTTATGCAATAATGTATTCAAATTGACCCAATGTTTATAAGAACTTATAACAATTAAACTTTTATTAAGTTCTATTAATTTTAGTGAGAACTTTGAGAAAATGAAGCCACCATGGCCTCTCTTCCATGAAATCCTGTTCATACTTCAAAACAAACATTTCAGTTGCTGGGGAAAAGATTCTCTGTTATTGATATACTTGACACTAGTTTTGTTTGAAATATATCCCTTTTTCTAAAAGTTTTCATATTATTAACCTTAATTATTCCTAAATTAGTACTATAGAGTCACAGAAAACAAGATTTTGGCTAGAATTGCTTATCTTTCAATAAGTATCCAAAATCCCAGTGGACATAAATTCCCTTACTTTTGTATCCTTCACATACTTAGGCACAGAGAAATTGCTTAGATGATATAATTGCTTAGATAACACTGTCCAGTAGAAATATAATGTGAGAAGCAATGTAATTTAAAATTTCCTACTATTAGCATTTAAAATAGCATTCAAAATCAGATGAAATTAAGGTGTACAGGATGGTAAATATGAAAACTCAGAGATCACTTTTAACCAGCATACCAAAATCACAACTATTTACAGTGTAATTATCTATGAGAACAATCTGAATATTGGGAGAAAATATTTTCATAACTAAAGATTTTACTCCGTGGATTACCACAAATTGTGGAAAATTCTTAAAGAGATGGGAATACCAGACCACCTGACCTGCCTCTTGAGAAATCTGTATGCAGGTCAGAAAGCAACAGTTAGAACTGGACATGGAACAACAGACAGGTTCCAAATAGGGACCTGACAAGGCTGCATACTGTCACCCTACTTGTTTAACTTCTATACAGAATACCTCATGAGAAATGCTGGGTCAGATGAAACACAAGCTGGAATCAAGATTGTCAGGATAAATATCAATAACCTCAGATAAGCAGATGACACCACCATTATGGCAGAAAGTGAAGAAGAACTAAAGAGCTTCTTGATGAAAGTGAAAGAGGAAAGTGAAAAAGTTGGCTTAAAGTTCAAAATTCAGAAAACTAAGATCATGGCATCTGGTCCCATCACTTCATGGCAAATATATGGGAAATAATGACAGGCTTTATTTTTTGGGCTCCAAAATCACTGCAGATGGTGACTGCAGCCATGAAATAGCTTACTGTTATTATTTTACTAAATGAAAAAATGCTTACTCCTTGGAAGAAAAGTTATGAACAACCTAGGTAACATATTAAAATGCAGAGACATTACTTTGCCAACAAAGGTCCATCTAGTCAAGGCTATAGTTTTTCCAGTAGTCATGTATGGATATGAGAGTTGGACTATAAGAAAGCTGAGTGCTGAAGAATTGATGCTTTTGAACTGTGGTGTTGGAAACGACTCTTGAGAGTGTTGAGAGTCCCTTGGACTTCAAGTCCATCCTAAAGGAAATCAATCCTGAATATTCATTGGAAGGACTGATGTTGAAGCTGAAGCTCTAATACTTTGGCCACTTGATGGGAAGAACTAACTAATTTGAAAACACCCTGATGCTGGGAAAGATTGAAAGCAGGAAGAGAAGGGGGCAACAGAAGCTGAGACGGTTGGATGGCATCATCGACTGAATGGACATGAGTTTGAATAAACTCTGGGAGTTGGTAATGGACAGGGAGTCCTGGAGTGCTACAGCCCATGGGGTCACAAAGAGTGAGTGACTGAGCAACTGAACTGAACTGAAATGAGCATTGCCCCACCCATCAGAACAAGACCCAGTTTCCCTTCTGTCAATCTCTTCCATCCAGAAGCTTCCATAAACCTCTTATCTTTCTCCATCAGAGAGTAGACAGACTGAAAATCACAATCACAGAAAACTAACTTAAACACAGTCTTGTCTAACTCACTGAAACTATGAACCATGCCGTGTAGGGCCACCCAAGACAGATAGGTCATGGTGGAGACTTCTGACAAAATGTGGCCCAAGTGGAGAAGGGAATGGCTAACCATGTCAGTATTCTTGCCTTGAGAACACCATGAACAGTATAAAAAGGCAAAAATATAGGACACTGAAATATGAAATCCCCAGGTCGGTAGGAGATCTCCAGTATGCTATGGAGATCAGTGCTAAACTAACTCCAGAAAGAATTAAGAACGGAGCCAAAGAAAAGACAAAACCCAACTGTGGATGTGACTGGTGATGGAAGTAAAATAAAGTCTGATGCTGTAAAGAGAAATATTGCACAGGAACCTGGAAAGTTAGGTCCATGAATCAAGGCAAATTGGAAGTGGTCAAACAGGAGATAGCAAGAGTGAATGTTGACATTTTAGGAATCAGCAAAATAAAATGGACAAGAATGGGTGAATTTAACTCAGATGACCATAATATCTACTACTGTGGACAAGAATCCCTTAGAAGAAATGGAGTCGCCATCATAGTAAACAAAAGTGTCTAAAATGCAGTACGTGGATGCAATCTCAAAAATGACAAAATGATCTCTGTTCCTTTCCAAAGCAAATCATTCAATATCATGGTAATCCAAGTCTATGTTCCGACCAATTATGCTGACAAAGCTGAAGTTGAATGGTTCTATGAAGAAGTAGAGGACCTTCTAGAACTAACACCCAGAATAGATGCCCTTTTCATTATAGGGGAATGGAATGCAAAAGTAGGACGTCAAGAAATACCTGGAGTCACAGGCAAACTTGGCCTTGGAATAGAGAAAGAAGCAGGAAAAAGTCTAATAGAGTTTTGCCAAGAGAATCCATTGGTCAAAGGAAACACCCTCTTCCAAAAACACAAGCGAAGGCTTTACACATAGACATCACCAGATGGTCAATACTGAAATCAGTTGATTATATTCTTTGCAGCCAAAGATGGAGAAGCTCTATACAGTGAGCAAAAACAAGACCGGGAGCTGACTATGGCTCAGATCATGAATTCCTTATTGCCAAATTCAGACTTAAATTGAAGAAAGTAGGGAAAACCACTAGACCATTCAGGTATGACCTAAATCAAATCCCTTATGACTATACAGTGGAAGTGACAATAGATTCATGGGGTTAGATCTGATAGACAGAGTGCCTGAAGATCTATGGACAGAGGTTTGTAACATTGTATATGATGGAGTGATCAAGACCATCCCAAAGAAAAAGACATGCAAAAAGGCAAAATGATTGTCTGAGGAGGGCTGACAAATGGCTAGGAAAAGAAGAGAAGCAAAAGGCAAAGGAGAAAAGGAAAGATATACCCATGTGAATGCAGAGTTCCAGTGAATAGCAAGGAGAGTTAAGAAAGCATTCCTCAGTGATCAATGCAAATAAATAGAAGAAAACAATAGAATGGGAAAGACTAAAGACCTCTTCAAGAAAATTAAATATACCAAGGGAACTTTTCATGCAAAAATGGCTCAATAAAGGACAGATATGGTGTGGACCTAACAGAAGCAGAAAGTATTAAGAAGAGTTGGCAAAAATACACAGAAGAACTATATAAAAAAGATCTTCACTAACCAGATAATCACAATGGTGTGATCACTCATCTAGAGCCAGACATCCTGGAATGCGAAGTCAAATGGGCCTTAGGAAGCATCACTATGAACAAAGCTAATGGAGTTGATGGAATTCCACCTGAGCTATTTCAAATCTTAAAAGATGATGCTGTGAAAGTGGTGCACTCAATATGTCAGCAAATTTGGAAAACTCAGCAGTGTCCACAGAGCTAGAAAAGGTCAATTTTCATTCTAATCCCAAAGAAAGGCAATGCCAAACAATGTTCAAACTACCGCACAATTGCACACATCTCACATGCTAGCAAAGTAATGCTCAAAATTCTCCAAGCCAGGCTTCAACAGTATGTTAACCATGAACTTCCAGATGTTCAAGCTGGATTTAGAAAAAGCAGAGGATCCAGACATCAAATTGCCAACATCCATGGGATCATGAAAAACAAGAGATTTCCAGAAAAATATCTATTTCTGCTTTATTGACTATGCCAATGCCTTTGACTGGGGGATCACAACAGACTGTGGGAAAATTCTTAAAGAGATGAGAATATCAGACCACCTTACCTTCCTGAAATCTGTATGCAGGTCAAGAAACAGCAGTTAAAACTGGACATGGAACAACAGACTGGTTCCAAATAGGAAAAGGAATATGTCAAGGCTGTATATTGTCACCCTGCTTATTTAACTTCTATGCAGAGTACATCATGAGAAACGCTGGGCTGGAAGAAACACAAGCTGGAATCAAGATTGCCAGGAGAAATATCAGTAACCACAGATATGCAGATGACACCACCCTTATGGCAGAAAGTGAAGAAGAACTAAAAAGCCTCCTGATGAAAGTGAAAGAGGAGAGTGAAAAAGTTGGCTTAAAGCTCAACATTCAGTAAACAAAGATCATGGCATCTGGTCCCATAATTTCATGGGATATAGACGGGGAAACAGTGGAAACAGTGTCAGACTTTATTTTCTGGGGCTCCAAAAACACTGCAGATGGTGACTGCAGCCATGAAATTAAAAGACGCTTACTCCTTGGAAGGAAAGTTATGACCAACCTAGATAGCATATTCAAAAGCAGAGACATTACTTTGCCAACAAAGGTCCTTCTAGTCAAGGCTATGGTTTTTCCAGTAGTCATGTACGGATGTGAGAGTTGGACTGTGAAGAAAGCTGAGCGCCAAAAGATTGATGCTTTTGAACTCTGGTGTTGGAGAAGACTCTTGATAGTCCCTTGGACTGCAAGGAGATCCAACCAGTCCATTCTACAGGAGATCAGTCTTGGGTATTCTTTGGAAGGACTGATGCTAAAGCTGAAACTCCAGTACTTTGGCCACCTCATGCGAAGAGTTGACTCATTGGAAAAGACCCTGATGCTGGGAGGGAATGGGGACAGGAGGAGAAGGGGACAACAGAGGTTGAGATGGCTGGATGGCGTCACTGACTCGATGGACATGAGTCTGAGTGAACCCCGGGAGTTGGTGATGGACAGGGAGGCCTGATGTGCTGCAGTTCATGGGGTTGCAAAGAGTCAGACACGACTGAGCGACTGAACTGAACTGAACTGATAATGAGTGATGCTGAGCATCTTTTCATGTGTTTGTTAGCCATCTGTATGTCTTCTTTCGAGAAATGTCTGTTTAGATCTTTGGCCCATTTTTTTATTGGGTCACTTATTTTTCTGGAATTGAGCTGCATTGACTGCTTGTATTTTTTGAGGTTAATTCTTCATCAGTTCCTTCATTTGCTATTATTTTCTCCCATTCTGAAGGCTGTCTTTTCATCTTTCTTATAGTTTCCTTCATTTTTTAAAAGCTTTTAAGTTTAATTAGGTCCCATTTGTTTCTTTTTGCTTTTATTTCTATTACTCTGGGAGGGGGGTCATAGAGGATTCTGCTCTATTTATGTCAGAGAGTGTTTTGCCTGTTTTCCTCTAGGAGTTTTATAGTTTCTGGTCTTATATTTAGATCTTTAATCCATTTTGAGTTTATTTTTGTGTGTGGTGTTAGAAAGTGTTCTAGTTTCATTCTTTTACAAGTGGTTGATCAGTTTTCCCAGCAAAACTTGTTAAAGAGATTGTCTTTTCTCCACTGTATATTCTTGCCTCCTTTGTCAAAGGTAAGGTGTCCACAGGTGCATGGATTTATGCCTAGGCTTTCTATTTTGTTCCATTGATCTATATTTCTGTCTTTGTGCCAGTACCATACTGTCCTGATGACTGTTAATGATGCTTTATTGTCTTAAGTCAACTTTTCACAGTGATAGATGAGTGGGAAAGAGTTCAAAAGCCAACATTTTAGAGGTGAGAAAATGAAAGTCAGAGAAAGTGGACCGTTTGCCCTGGTCATGGAAGGTATTATGTAAAGTAGCTATGATTCTAACTTGAAACTGTTTGATACCAAACTTCATGCTCTAAAAGACCATCTATAATAAATGAGACAAATATGGCACTGGAAATTAGCATTTTTTAAATACTTGTGAAATATGTTTATATATAACCAGTTTGACCAGACCAAGAATTGGGTCTAGGAAACACTGGTCAATTTACAACTTAGTTGCACTTTACTTAGTTCCAGCATGTAGTGGTTCCTTGTATGTGCTCAGTGCCAGGATCCACCATTTACATTGTATTCTATGTCATATGGATCCCTGAGAGTATAACTCTAAGCAGTGCCAATGACCTTATGGAAGAGACAGAAAATTAGAGTAGATGTTTGCTTAAAGATGCTTCTAATCTTTATTTGTATATAGTTCTTCCATAAACAGTTAACCTGCAGAACAATACCAAAAATTAAAATAATGTTATAACAAATTAAATACGTGGTAAAAGCATAGCTTTAGCAAATTGTAGAGCATTTGACTGTGTGGATCACAATAAACTGTGGAAAATTCTGAAGGAGATGGGAATACCAGACCACCTGACCTGCCTCTTGAGAAACCTATAGGCAGGTCAGGAAGCAACAGTTAGAACTGGACATGGAACAACAGACTGGTTCCAAATAGGAAAAGGAGTATGTCAAGGCTATGTGTTGTCACCCTGTTTATTTGACTGATATGCAGAGTACATCATGAGAAACGCTGGGCTGGATGATGCACAATAACCTAAGATATGAAGATGACACCACCATTATGTCAGAAAGTGAAGAAGAACTAAAGAGCCTCTTGATGAAAGTGAAAGAGGAGAGTGAAAAAGTTGACTTAAAGCTCAACATTCAGAAAACTAAGATCATGGCATCCAGTACCATCAGTTCAGTTCAGTTTAGTCACTCAGTCGTGTCCGACTCTTTGCAAGTCTATAAACCACAGCACAGCAGGCCTTCCTGTCCATCACCAACTCCCAGAGTCCACCCAAACCCATGTGCATTGAGTCGGTGATGCCATCCAACCATCTCATTCTCTGTCTTCCCTTTCTCCTCCTAGCCTCAATCTTTCCCAGCATCAGGGTCTTTTCAAATGAGTCAGCTCTTCTCATCAGGTGGCCAAAGTATTGCAGTTTCAGCTTTAACATCAGTCCTACCAATGACCACCCAGGACTGATCTCCTTTAGAATGAATTGGTTGGATCTCCTTGCAGTCCAAGTGACTCTCAAGAGTTTTCTCCAACACCACAGTTCAAAAGCATCAATTCTTTGGCACTCAGCTTCCTTTATAGTTCAACTCTCACATCGGTCCTATCACTTCATGGCAAATAGATGGGGAAACAGTGGAAACAGTGGCTGACTTTACTTTTTTAGGCTCCCAAATCACTGCAGGAGGTGATTGCAGCCATGAAATTAGAAGACGCTTACTCCTTGGAAGGAAAGTTATGAGCAACCTAGACAGCATGTTAAAAAGCAGAGACATTACTTTGTCAACAAAGGTCCATCTAGTCAAGGCTATGGTTTTTCCAGTAGTCATATATGGATGTGAGAGTTGGACTATAAAGAAAGTTAATTGCAGAATTGATGCTTTTGAACTGTAGTATTAGAGAAGACTCTTTAGAGTCCCTTGGACTGCAAGGAGATCCAACCAGTCCATCCTAAAGGAGATCAGTCCTGGGTGTTCATTGGAAACACTGATGTTGAAGCTGAAACTCCAATATTTTGGCCACCTGATGCAAAGAACTGACTCATTTGAAAAGACTCTGATGTTGGGAAAGATTGAAGGCAGGAGGAGAAGGGGACGACAGAGGGTGAGATGGTTGGATGGCATCACCGACTCAATGGACATGAGTTTGGGTAACCTCCGGGAGTTGATGATGTATAGGGAGCCCTGACGTGCTACATTCCACGGGGTCACAAAGAGTCAGACATGACTATGCGACTGAACTGAACTAAACTGAATGATGCTGAGCATTTAAAGTTTTATGTTTGTTGGTTGGTTGGTTTTTTGTACCTTTCCATTCTTCCTTTTCTTTACCTGCCCTGCAGGGACACTTGTTATGTGTCACCACACTGGCCTCCACAGTGGCTCATCAGTACAGTCATGTCTTAGCCTCTAAAGTCATTCCTTTTGCCTACAAAATTCCTTTAAAATTTGTTTTATTCATCTAGCTTTTCTTTGGGGAAGGTCTATATTTGCAGGAGGGAATAATATCTGATTTACTCAAAAGACTGGAAAATTCATCCTTTTCTTGAAGTGTCTTAACATCAGGAAGCATGATCCAAAGGAATGAATATACAAGAGCTGAACCACAAGTGACTTGATTTCTGAATTGATAGGACAGTTTCTTTGTAGGGCATCCTTTCCTTCGGCCCTCAGATCATTATAAAGACCAAGCCTAGTCTAGATTTCCAAAAGTGTGATGGCACATCTTTGCTATACATTAGCTCAGTACTTTTGGGTGCTCAGAGAGACTAGAAGTCTTGTGTGTCTGTAAAGTCAGACTAGTGAACTTCTATTAACAACAAGTTTCATCTAGTTTAACTCATTGAGCAATATAAACATATTCAATATATTTCTCAATTCTAATTTTTACAGAATATACATAACATAAAAATTACCATTCTAACTACATTTAAGTGTACAATTCATTTGCATTAATTGCATTCACATTATTAAATGTACTTATTCTTTTCTCCCCTAGCTTCTGGAAGCTATCATTCTGCTTTCTATCTCTATGAACTTGAATTTGAGTATTCGAGGTATCTCAGATGGACTTCCCAGTTGGCTCAGTGGTAAAGAATCCACCTGCAATACAGCATACTTGGATTTGATTCCTGGATCAGGAAGATGCCCTGGAGGAGGGCATGGTAACCCACTTCAGTATTCTTGCCTGGAGAATCCCATGGACAGAGGAGCCTGGTGGGCTACAGTACATAGGGTTGCAAAGGATCAGACATAACTGAAGCAACTGAATACAGATGCATGCAGGTACCTTAGAGAAGTTGAATATTTGTCTTTTTGTGTCTGGCTTATTTCATTTGTGGAGAAGGCAATGGCACCCCACTTCAGTACTCTTGCCTGGAAAATCCCATGGATGGAGGAGCCTGGTAGGCTGCAGTCCATGGGGTCACTAAGAGTCAGACATGACTGAGCGACTTCACTTTGACTTTTCACTTTCATATATTGGAGAAGGAAATGGCAACCCACTCTAGTATTCTTGCCTAGAGAATCCCAGGGATGGGGGAGCCTGGTGGGCTGCCGTCTATGGGGTCACACAGAGTTGGAGTATTTCATTTGACTTAATGTCTTCTACGTTTATTCATTTCATGGCATGTATTAGAATTTCATTCCTTTTTAGGGTTGAATAACACTCCATCACATGTTTATGCCACATTTTGTTTATCCTTCTATAGACACTTTGTTCTCACCTTGTAGAAGTAGTGAGTAATCTGTCTGAGTATTGGTATAAAAATACCTGTTCAAGTTTCTGCTTTGTATCTTTTTTTTTTTTTTAATTATATACCCTAAAGAGGAATTATTGGCAATTCTTTGTTTACTTTCTTTTTGAGGAATCACCATACTATTTTTAATAGTGACTGCATCATTTTGCATTTTCATCAGCAATATACAGGCTTCTAATTTATCCATATGTTCACCAACACTTCTTTTCTTTTTTTTTTTTTAATTAAGGTATAATTGGTACACACACACAAAAAAAAAGCTGTATGTAATTAGTGTGCACTATTGTCTAAGTTTGGACTTAAGTATACACTTGTATTATTAGGCGAGTTGTGAATCATAAAATAGTTGGAAAGCCCTGGCTTATTCTAGTCATCTATTTAAAGGCCAAGCTAAAATATGTGTTAATGGGCAAGAAGAAGAAAAAGGATTTTAGTTCTGATAAAGCTTCAAAAAAGAACTTTGAGTTTGATCTTAAAGACTAAGTTGAGTCTCAGACACAGGGAGGCAGAAACTATCTTCCAGGAATTGTGAAAAAATAGGTTGGCAAACTTCTTAAATAGACCAATAGTAAATATTGTAAGCTTAACAAGCAATAATGTCACAACTTCTCAACTACAAATTGAATTGTCTGGATTTCCCAAAAGGAAACTAGAAAATGCACAAATGATGAGGTGTTAAACAAAATTCTTCTTTATTCCAAAGTTATAGCAATATTCTCCTGTACTACTTTGAATTTTTTCTTAGATTTATCTTTTTAATTTAGGCCTTGAATTCACCTGAGACTTATTTCTCTGTATAATGAAAAGAACAGAAACATCAAACATATATTTCCAACCAAAGTTGGAGGAAGCAAATTTTTAATGAAACCATAAGTCAATATAACATAATTTTTTTTAATTTAAATTATACCTAGAGCTAATTATTTGAAACCTTTCCCAGATGGCTCAGTATTAAAGAATCTACAGTGTTAAAGAATCTAAAGTGTTAATGCATCTGAGTGTCTGACATGTCTTAACAAATCTCTCTCTCTCCCTTTTTTTTTTGGTTTAAGAATTACTGAGGGAGATTTTTGAAATTTCATTATGATGGTTGTTTTACAAATTTTCCACTTATGTTAATTTATGCTTTAAATATTTGGTCCTATAGCATTTATTAAAAGGTCTAGAATAGCTTTATAACTATTAATTAAATATTTTAGATGGTTATATGTGTCTAGTAGTGTTTTTTGACTTGAAGTTCAGTTAATATTATATTAATGTAATTTCAAGAGTTTTTTTTTCAATATTTGCTTATTCCACAATTTTTAATGTTTAAACAGTAATTTAAAGCAAAACA